>NC_135784.1:170531427-171157427 GCF_051106095.1 Pogona vitticeps | reverse complement strand
ATTTTTGGAAAAAATCAAAATCCATCAGTAACAGTGTAAGAGAATTTCAGCAGAAAATTGGGCAGCCAGGTCTGCTTTGATCTGAGCAGGGGGTTAGACTCGATAGCCTTATGGACTTCTTCCATCAGTCTATGGTTCTATGAAAGGCAAGACAATAGGGAATTGTTGGACGCACAGCACAACAGTACAGACTACTAAAGTGCTGTGGGTACAGTAGAGGATCAGTTGTAACCTTCACACTGTAGGCACTCATCATGACAATCCTTCATAACCATATCCCCCACAAGACCCCCAAGATACAGGCAGTTGTGCTGGTCCATATCAACAAACTCCTTCTTGCTTTTTTCTCCATCAGTAGCACAACTTTTAAAAAGATAATTAATGACCTGTCAAGACCAGCCCACCAACATGACAAGGATAGCTCACAATTGTATGCTGTTGCTGGGAAAATTCGCCATGACTGCCATCTAGCTCCTGCAAGGATTTTATCAATATTCAGTGGGAACAGAGGTGTCTCAGGGTTTGGCGAAGATGATGCTAATCAAATAATAATAATAATAATAAATCTCAGCATTTCAACCTTGAAAATTGCTTTCTTCTACATCACTTTATGGGAGAAAACAACATCCAGAACATGTTGCCCCAATGTTCCAGTCAGGGCAACCTAGTGCTTAGTGATCAGCTTTAATACAACCATTTAAAAAATAACAACAATAACATATGCATAGTATTTTCACTTAATATTTTGATTCCTTTTGCATGTCAGAGCTAAGGAATGTGTAGCCCTCCATACACTGCTGGACTGCAGCTCCCAGCTGCCCTAGCCAGTATAGCCATTTGGTGAAAGATGATGGGAGATGACATTCCCCACTACAACCTCTGATACATATGTTATGTTTAACATCTTATGTTAATGACTGCAATGACAGACTCTGGACAACCAATGCAATCAAGATGTCTGGGGCACCTTAAACATTAATGTGTTTTATTTGGCATAAGATACCCAGTGTGGTGGTGTGGCTAGAGCAACAAACTTGGTTTTGTATCTCCCTTCTGCCATGGAAACTCGCAGAGTGGGTCAGAGGGACACTGGTGGAACCAGTCCTCAGATATCTCCTTTATGTTGAAAGCCTCATCAGAGTGGCTATAAGTGGGTTCCAACTTGATGATGCAGAACATTTGTCCTAAGCTTTTCTGGACTGTAGCCGTCATCGTCAGATACAGAGAGTATGCCTTTGACCTTGCAGAAACATCCAGGGAACGTAGTAGCCCACAAAAATTTGTGGAAGCTCGCATGCTGAGGCCCCTGTGCTGCCCTGGGGATGATGCAGTGTCAAGAGTCCCTGGCTCAAATGCTGTTTTCCTATTCTTACTGTTTTCCTCACCAGTCACCTGAAGGATCTGGACAAGGTGAGCAGGAAAGCAGCATCTCAGAGCAAGAGTTTTCAACCTTGTTTCACCAGATGATTTTGCACTACAACTCCCAGGAATCCTGTCCCAGCACAGCTAGTGGTGAAGTTTCTGGGAGTTTTAGTCTAAGAACATCTGGGAATTCAAGGTTGGGATCCACTGGCTTAAAGAAAAAGAAGAGGAGGAGGACATGTCGGCAGAGGTAGGGGATATCATGGCCTTTACTGGGAGAAGGGACGTGGTGGCGCTGTGGGCTAAACCGCAGAAGCCTGTGCTGCAGGGTCAGAAGATCAGCAGTCATAAGATCGAATCCATGCAACAGAGTGAGCGTCCTTCGCTTGTCCCAGCTCCCGCCAACCTAGCGGTTCGAAAGCATGCAAATGTGAGTAGATAAATAGGTACCACCTCGGTGGGAAGGTAACAGCGTTCCGTGTCTAAATCGCACTGGCCATGTGATCATGGAAACTGTCTTTGGACAAACGCTGGCTCTATGGTTTGGAAATGGAGATGAGCACACACACACACACAGAGTCGAACACGACTGAACAAAAATTGTCAAGGGGAACCTTTACCTTTACTGGGAGAAGACCTCAGAAAAAAGTTATTATTTTGGACTACCAATCGTATTGGCCATGCTGACTGGGAGAATCAAGTGCTTGCTGTCTAAAAGAAGTGTTCAAGGCCCTGAATGACTCTGTTTCCTCTCCCGGCATAGCTGCCCTTCTGTATATACATAACAAATCAATGCCAGTAATTTACGGTCTTAGAGCAGCCTGGAAAAAAAGCGAAAGAGCTAATGCTCTTCCAGTTTATGAAGGCATCTTTGCTTAGCTGCCAGAGACAGATTTGGCATCCAGCTGTTTAATTAGATTGCTGGAGCAACCGCCCTGTTACTTAGACTCAAAGGAGCATGCCTCCTGCATGTTTGCTATGACTTCTGATGCTTCTAGCAGGGGTAATAAGAACAATGGCAATGGGTGAAATGTTTCCCTCTAGCCTTTCCAGTTCAATTGGGCTAATCAGATTGTGGTTACCAATATAAAATTGGTGTGGGTGTGGGTGTGACTGGTTTTACAGTAAAAAGGGATGAGTGTGGCACCATCTAGTGAAGTCAACATTGTTGTTGTTGTTTTGAGTCTTTGTAAAACATACCATGACCTGATATTTCAACCCATTCAAGGACATGGCAGTTAATAAAAGTACTGTAAGGACAAGATTCTTGACAATGGTATATGGCAGGGTGAAGAACATTTGATCCATGAGATGTTTTGGACTTCAAGTCCCAGACATCTCAGCCGGCATGTCATGGGTTGTAGAAGGTGAACACCATGACATATGGGAAGCCTGGTGTTTTCCTTGCTTGCTGAGCAGCATCTCCTACTGGCATGTGAGTCTCCTTGCATGACACTGGCAGGGATGGGGCAGGTTTCCCTCTGGCATACTTCTGTGCTCAACCCGTTGTTGGTGTTTAAACGAAGAAACACAAAACTTATCTTGTGACCTAGGGACACACTCTTTTCCTGGCTGTTATATAGTAAGGAGCCTAAGAAACTCAGAATTATACATCCCGTTCCAAGCCCGATGCTCACTAATTGTTTGAGGTAACTGATTTCATCATTTCTGACCACTGGCCATGGTGGTCAGAAACCTTGGCAGATATTGACCCAAAGACCTGGAAGACAACAGATTGGGAAAAGTTGGAAAGTGAACCACATCTTGAAGAATGCCTCAGTCCCAATGTACCAAGGTGGGCTTTCACACCATTCTGGTTCCTCATTCACACAATAGTTGTCAGTTGTGGGGTCAGCATGGATGACACACAGGTACAGGGATGTCACAGGAGAAGGATGAGATCTAGCTGTCTCACAAAGCTTCCTGTAGTTCCAGGTGCATGTTTGTGTGTTGGACCTATTGTGAAGGAAGATGTGCTGAGTAGGTAGACCTTTGAAGTGAGCCTTGTGTCTAACCTCTAGAAAACCTCAAGTCTTCACAAGTGATCAGGAATCCTCTTCAGGTGAATGACTAGGTGGGTAGGAGAGGGATGGCACACTTTTGCCATTCTGTGCCTAGAGCAGAAATGCACCTGTCTACCCCTCCTCTCTTAGCAAGTAATTTAGTCTTAATTTTGCAGGACAGCCAGTGAGGTATAGTGGACAGAATTGTGGACTAGGAGTCAGGAGACCTTGGTTCAAATCTCTGACCCTAGAAATTCATGAGGAGGTGGGAATTGGTAAACACTAATAGGAGCTGAGTGCCATCAAGTCAGTTCTATCTGGAGGTGACCCTTTCCAGGGGTTTTCCAAGCATAGAATACTCAGAAGTGGTTTCCTTTTCCCTTCTCCTGAAGGTCGTTCTGGGGCTGTGCTGCTGGCCCAAGGCTACACCAGCTGGCTTTTCTACTGGGACACAAAGTGGGGAATTGAACTCCTACCCTGGATAACTCATTGAGCTGTCCCCCATAAATATATCACAGACCTTGAAAAGGCTGTTAAGGTCACCAAAAGTGGGATGCTGCTTGATGGCATGCAACAACAACAAGAACAACAACACTTTGATGGGCTTGTTTACAAGCATACGCTGGTTGCTTATTAGCACTGAAAATAAGAAGTGTGTGATCCCCTCAGCAACAACATAGGTCATAAAGCAAGAGCTGCATGCCTGAGACACTGGAACATTTACGTCTGGTTGCCAGATTGGCATGACTATGAGCAGGGCATTGTAGAGACGCCTGGATAGAGGGCAGTAACATAAAGGTGCTCTTGCCATCAGCCCTAGGTTTTTCTCCATTCATGGCAGCACCTGAATATTCAAGGGTTCTACGTGACTTCAGACTGTGCACAACATTAGGTGAACGGAATTTCGAAGGCTTCCGGGAAGATTGTATATCTTAAAATATCTAATGTAGCAATCAAATAAGGGTACATATTTGTTGAATAATGGCCTTCTGTCTCATTTGAAAGGACGTTTTTCAAAACTGTGCTGCAAGTCCTGAGCCGTACCACTGGTCCTGGCTTGCATGATTGGAAGACAAAATAGAAATCCCCTAAGAAGCTATATTATTTCCTCCTTGCTCCAGATGATTTACTGGAAAACCCAAGGCAGCCAGGTTTCACTTTTCTCAAAAAGGGTGTGTGTGCATGTGGGTGTTTTTCATGCTGCTTATCAGCCACATTTGGGGCATCAGGAGGTACCGTGTTGTTGTTATTCTTGTCCTTATTATTCTTGTGCCTCTTTGCCAATACATTGCAAAATTTAAGTTCCAAACATTTGGTCAGGCTGTGGCGTGGCCAGGAAGGAAAACCAGAGGGAGAGATACATTAGGGAAAGGATAGAGGGATGCACAGGGGCCCAGCACTGATTCTCGCAGAGTGGGTTCCTTAAAGGAAGGTAATGCTTGTAGATAGCTCAGTGGTTTAGGTATCTGGCTGCAGAACCAGAGGTGGGAAATTTGATTTCCCCACTGTGCCTCCTGCAAATAGAGCCAGCCTGTGTGGCCTCAAGCAAGCTGCACAGTCCCAGAACTGCCCCCAGAAGAAGGGAAAGGTAAACTACTTCTTTGTGTTCTCTACCTGGAAAACACTGGAAAGGCTCACCATGAATCGGAGTTGACTTGACCGCACAGGATTATTATTTATTAATAATACTGTTGGGTATGTATACTAGGAATGAGCTTGATACACTCCCAGCCAGCACTCATCACAATATAGAGAGTGGTGAAAAAGTTAATAAATAGACTTGAAACCAAAACACTGTGATTAGTCAGAACCAGCAGAAGTAGGCAGCTCTGCGCAACTTAGACGGCCCTTTGTTCCCCATCTATATTGCTTCATGCTCTTTTCTTTCTCATGCACCCACACAGGTGTATTTTCTCTCCCCCAGGCGAGCCGGGGAGCACACACTTTCCATTGTCTTCTTTCTCCCTTACAGAGCTAAGCATGCTTTTTGTCTCTCAGATAACCTTTTTCTTCCTCCTTGTCACCTGGCGCTCTTCCTCTTCACGTCTACTCTTCCTCTTCTCTCTCATCCTCTCTTTAATTTTCACAGTTCCCCCCCTTTTTTTATTTTAGTCTTTTCTCTCCTGCCACCTTATAGTCAAACCTGCCCTATATTCACTGTCCTCCAGAGCCATAACTAGTGATATTGGCATCTGAGGCTTTGCTGCCCTCTTGGTTAGGCTTCCGACATGGGATTGGCCTCCGTGAGAAGAGGACGGATTATTTATTTATTTATTTATTTATTTATTTATTTATTTATTTATTTATTTATTTATTTATTTATTTATTTATTTATTTATTTATTTGACTTCTGTACCACCCCATAGTGCTTGGAGCACTCTCTAGGTGGCTTACAACATAATTAGGCAAATAACACTTTGCCCCCACCCCCCCAGCGAGCTGGTTACTCATTTTACTGACTTCAGAAGGATGGAAGGCTGAATCAACTTTGAGCCAGTTATCTGAACTAGACATGGAATATTTGTATTTGTATCCCTGGGGACATGAATATGAATATTGGCACCAAACTGGACCCTCTTCCCTGAACCACCAGGTCCATTTACTGCTCACTGTGCAGCGCACACAACGAGCATCGTTCTCGTCAGCCAGCACTTCCCTGTCTCCCCACGCAGGCAAACACCCCAGTGGGGAGTTGAGATGATGAGTCTCCCCACTCAGCTGTTGAGTGGTTGGCAGTGTGGCGAGGCGGTGAAATGCTGTGTGCTTCTTCCTGGATTGGCATGGTGAGAATGATGCTGGTTGTGTGGGCCACACAGCAAGCGATAAGTGGACCTGTCAGGGATACAAATAAAATATCCTATGTCTAATCTGAACCAATTGGGATGGAACTCAGGTTGTGAGCAGAGGACTGCAGTGCTGCAGACTAACCACTGTGCCACAGGGTTCCGTTCCATCAAAATGTGGAGGCATGCTGCAATTGTGGCAGCCATTTTGGTTGTACCCAGAAGCCACCTGTTTTTGTGTTTCCTTCTGCCCGGAGAGGAACAGCTGGAAAGCAATCTTGGCATCCACCGTAATGATTTCCCTACAGTGCTTTTGGCCCCCATGAAGTTATTTCGAGGCCTGCTGGAGAAATGATTACACCAAGCTTCCACTCTGCTGGCTAGTGACTCTCCAGGAGCTTCTATATTGCTTCCTTCCTTCCATGGGGTGGTTTCTGTTTACAGAAGCAGGGGCCATCCATGATCAGAGGTGAATGATCAACATATTGCAGCTATAAATATCCACCTTTTTAGGTTCGCCAATGAACTGTTGTCACCATCAAAAAAAATTTCTCCATGCTTGGGCAAGAGTGAGGTCAGAACCTGCCTTTCATCACTATTTGAACTAAATAACCTGGACCTCATGGTTCAGAGTGTGTACAGAGCACACAGATACACTGCCATCCCCGGAAGGCTTGTTTCCCCATATTCCATCAACAACGGTGGCCATCTGTACATGAACACGTGTGTTTGTGTAGACAGAGAGAGAGAGAGAGAGAGAGAGAGAGAGAGACATCTGTGCCAACTGTTGGCTGGTGTTATTTGATTTCATTGAAGTCTCACTGTGAACAGAGGTTTAGGGTTACCAAATCCATTGGTAAATCCGAGTGCTACAGAGGAAGCATTTAGTGAATTCCACCCCACCCCACTCCCGTGGCCTTGGGCAATTCTCTCTCTTCCCCACCTACACTGAACTTACCCAGGAGTGAGCAGACCCTACCAGATGCCCTCTCCCCATCACTCCCACTTGGCAAGGGGGCAGGGAACAGAAGCCAAGTTCAACACAGGGCCCGCAATCTATGGAGCACTGCCTTGACCAAATGAGAGATCCTGCTCACCCTGGTTGGCCCATCTTCCCCAGCCTCCCACTGAATTGGACATGTTTGTAGGCGTTATGTCTAATCACCACAGGCAACCCTTCTTCAAATGAGTGGAATTTTTTCCAGCCCTTTTGACAGGGCAGTGAGAATGGTGGGCTAATGATGTTTTAGTTTTAGCGGATTGATGATGTTTTAGTTTTAGCAGATTGCAAAGGGTAGCAGATCAGAACAAAGGGAATTAAAGGTCAGGCCAGGGTGCCACATGGGATTCTATGAACTCTGTTGCTCCAGAAACAAAATTTGCCCCAAGACAATGAAAACCTACAGTCTGCTACTGGTATAATTTGTGAAAATCTTTTACAGTGTTAGTTTGTTTCAGCTTATCTTGTACAATAAGTTAAGGGAACCCTTCAGATATTATTGTACTCCAGCTCCCATCACCTTTCACCACAGACCATGCTGACTGGGGCTTATGGTTTTGACAGTCCAGTGACATCTGGGGGGCACCAGAGTATCCATCTCAGGTGTATGGTCTGGTGATGGGTGGCTTGATTCTAGAAGGCTGGTACTGCCTCTGGAAACATGCCACTCTGCCACTGTCTTGTTCTGCTTCCTACTCACAAGTAAACCAAGTAACCTTACTCCTACTAGTGATCCAAATACTTGTGCCGGCCCTTCTCACAGGAGTATGAACACCTCCACTGTGACTGGATTGCTCAAGTGAGAGGTAAAATAGATTGCACTGAAGGAAAACAGGCCGTTCCAAATTCCCCTGTCTGGACAGGCCCTGGGATTCCTTACTTCCTCTGTGAAATGTATAAGACAGTAGCATGATTTTAGATCCCAGAACTGCGTGGCAGAGGGGATGGAGGGAAAGGGTTTTAGAGTAAAGGAATCAGGCCCCTGTAGCCCTCCAAATGCTTGGACTACTATTCCCATGATCCCTTTCACATCAATGCCCACTGGAGTTTCTGGAACTTGGTCCAAAATACCTGGAGAGCCAAAGATTCACGACCCCTTTCCCAAGGTCTGCTCTAGGACTCATTGGAAGAAGCAAGGGGAGAACTGTGTATTTGAAGACTTTTTGTTGGAAGTGCTTCAAAACAAAAGCTTTAAAAAAATCATCTACATTTCTACAGTTGTTATATAACCAAAGGGCAAACAGTCACCATTCAGAAAACTCAGGCCCTTTTCAATTTACAACAATAGCTGTTTTCATTGTGTACAACATGTGTGGGCTGCCAAGGTGGATAAGGTACTTCTGAAGAACAATCACGTTTAGAAAGGATTTATTTATAAGAAAAGTTCTATCTTGCTTTTTTTCCCCTCCCATTGAAGAACGCTAAACAGTTAACGGGAAAAAAAAACACATCAGAATAATCCCACTCAATTAAAGTAATCACACACACGCACTCACGCACGCACGCAAGACCAAATTAGATGATTAAAAACACCATAAAATGAATTTAGCTAAACCAGGAGATCATATCATAAACAATGCAGAACTCAAAGGCTGGCTGGATAACTCAGTGGTTTAAGTATCTAGATGTTGGGAGTTATAATATAGAAAACTTCCAGAGAAAATGACTTCTAATACTGTTACAGTAATTTGAGATGCTGAAGATCCTGGTTAATGTCTATCAAGCCATGGAATTCACAGGGTGATTGTGGATCAACCACGCTCTCCCATTTTGACCTACCTCACTGGTAGTTGTTTTAAAGAGGAAGTGAGGAAGAGAAGAGCAATGTACCCAGTTTTGAGTTCTGTGAAATAAATGTGGGATATGCAGTTGTAACTTAGAGCTTTCCCAGATAGAAAAGAGATAGCACAGTAGGTGGTGATCTGTCTTCAAGGAGGAATGTTATTTATCAACATTTGTATCCATGTGGCACTATAAAGGTCTTTGTGAAATCAGTTCTCTAGACTTCTCAGGAAATAAATCCTTACAAAATCCACTTCCTCGCTACAGCTTTGCTCCTGGACTGTATGGGCTTTGTTGCAAAGTTGTTGCTGTTTTTTGGTACATTTTTTAAAAAGCTAATTACACAGCTAATTAAAGCCTTCTCTCTGGGAGCTTCTGAGATGCAGATTCTCTATAGGAAGCAGTGTCGCACTAAGCTCTAACCCAGAACAAATAATGGAATGGAATAATATTATTCTCAGAAAGAAGAGCAAAAAAACACAAAAAGCAGCGGGGGAAGTGTCAAAATTGGCCTGGTATTTGTTTTCCTCAGTGAGAAAAAAACACTGAAATAACTCTTTAATTTTTATCTGTATCTGGACAAGTCTTAACTAATTAAATTATATTCTATATCTCTCCCTTTTTGGATTTCTTTTATGGGGGAAAAATGATTGAATAAATAGGAAAACAAATGGAAGCTTATAAATGGAATAAAACAGTGATGCTGAGGTACTTGTGTTTCAGCAGCAGCAACAAAAATGAAAACAAAACTATTGTGGCAGCTGAAGATAACCAAATTTGTACAAGCTTTTGTAAATCACAGTCTGTTCCTTCAGATCTATGTTTAGCATTGTTCAGACCTCCTATTAAATTTTGTTAGTGGAGCAATTAATAAAACCTTTGTCTGGGAGCAACCCTAGTGTTTGTAACCACAGGTCATGTGTCTCCCCCCACCCCTTTCTTACAGATGGCAACCCTGGCAGAGGTTTGATTTTATGTCCCAATCAGTTTATTAGGCCACCACAACAGATATTGTGCCACCAGCAGATGGGACTTGACTCATTCCTAGTCACTGGATTTTTTAGCTGCTTTTGGGACCATTGTGTGGGTATTTCCTACTTCTAGCTCTCTCTGGCACCAGTCTTTATGGGTGTGGTTTCTCACCTGTTCTTTTGAATGCCACATCACCCCATGGGCACTCTTGGGCTCATTTTTTAGAAGTGTGGGTGTGCATTGCAGTGATACATGTTAATTGAAAGTTTCCTGGGGGATACTGGGGAACTGGCCTTATATGGTCTCTTCTGTCTTCCCCATCACTCACCCAGAGATCTGGAGCTTCTTCAGATGTTATGCATTTCCAAGAGGGAGGGCACTCTTCACCAGGGAAAAGCATGATGTGTTTGCATGTGACATAGCGTGGAAGCACGTAGTCATCTGAATATTGTTGGAAGGCAATTTCTACCATTTTTCAGCACTGCTTATGCCGGCAAGGGATGATGTGAGGTGTAGTCCAGCCCCATCTGAGCCCATCAGTGGTGAATTACTGTTTCTATGGAGGTAGTTGCAACAGTCGGCAACTTCCCAGCATCAGTGCTGGACTGGTGGTGCTGGTCAGCACCTAGTTTTGCAAGTTGCAAAATGGAACTCCCAGCCACTCTGACTGTCCCCCTGTTGCCTCTGGTTCCTCTAAACCAGTGGTCTTCAGTCTTGGGTCCCCAGATGTCCTTGGACTTAAACTCCCAGAAGCCTTTCCCACTAGCTCTGCTAGCCAGGATTCCTGGGAGTTGTAGTCCAAGAGCATATGGGGACCCAAGGTTGAGATCCCCTGCTCTAAACCACTGGTTCTTAACCTTGGGTTACTCAGGAGTTTTGGACTGCAACTCCCAGAAGCCTTCACCACCAACTGTGCTGGCTGGGGTTTCTGGGAGTTGCAGTTCAAAAACATCTGAGTAGCAAAGGTTAAGAACCACTGCTCTAAACTGCTTCCAAATTGTCTGCTTGGCAGATGGATCTGAGCTGCAGAGTTTGAGGGAGTGGATGCATGTAGGCGCCAGAGTTCATATGCAAAGATTATAATGCTTTTAGTGGTCTCTTGTGACTTTTCTTTTACAACTAGAACATTCTGAACATTATGTAAATACAGATCATTTTAATATTGTACTCAATATAGGCCACGGCCTTTCCTTTGCTACATTTCCCCCTCTTTTCTGCAGAGTGACCTGTGGTCCAAGGGAGAGGTTCCCCCCCCCCAATCAGATCCAAAGCTTGCAGTGATATTTTTTAAAGAAACTCCTCTTTTTGTTCAATGCTGTTACCATTATTGTTGCTCTGATCCTGCAAACAATTTACTGCGTTAAATATAACTAGCACAGTATTTTCCCCATAACATGCTATGTTGCTTCTACCAGCAAGCCAGAAAAATACAGAGAAAGACTGGCCAATTCTGGCATTACACTTTGGAATCCTTTGTATGTGTATTATGTGCAGTCAAGTTGGAACTGACTTATAGTGACCCTAATGCAGCTTTCAAGGTAACAGATATTTAAGGAATGGCTTTACCAGTTCCACTCCCCCAGTGAACTTCCATGACTGAGTGGGGATTCGAACCCTGTTCTCCAGAATCCTAGTCCATCACTCCACCACTGCATCACACTGGGAATCACAGTGGTTATTTATCAGAAGTCAAAACCAAACAATACTCTTCTTGTTATTTAAAACTGATAATAGAATGGCATTTTCTTTAAAATACCTTTAATACCTTTAAAAAGTTATGGAAAATATTACTTTCTGCATTTTAAAAGTAACTTTGTAAATACTCATCAGATTGCTTTTACTGTGACACTTAACTGTGTAGGCATCCTTCAATCTCGAAAGACTATGGTAACGTGCTCTGTATGGAGGACTTGGAACAGCGTCTAGCTGTTAGACACTTAACTACATGTTGTATTATTCACTATCCCACGAATAACTCTTGTAGTTAATGGTGCTACTATCCCAAAAGTAATAACTTTAATTACAGTTATTATTAATTAGTCATTTCTACCAGTCATCCTTACCCAGATGGGCTCCTCAACCCATTTGTGGTTTTTCTCATATAATTTCATGAGGGACAGCAACTTGAATCAAGAGACAATTGATTTGTCAAGTGACAAGTTCTGCCCTTGCATGTAGAAATAACTGAATAAATAGTCCCCTGGTCATTTTTAAGTCAAGGTTATTCAAGTGGTTTTCATTGGTTTTGAAATAAAGATGGGATTCACTTCTGACTCTGCCTGCCCAGGACTCACAGTAAGATCTCTAGCACGGATGAATCTGGAAAGATTTCTGTAAGCCATGTCATGCTGGAATTTGGGATGGGACTGTAGACATGGTCTAGAGGGGCGGGGTAAAAATCAAATCAAATCAAATCAAATCAATCAATCAATCAATCAATCAATCAATCAATCAATCAATCAATCAATCAATCAATCAATCAATCAATCAATCAATCAATCAATCAATAAAATGTATCATTCTAATTTTTGTTTTTCATTCCTTGGGCTGGTTGTTTTTCAATGAAACCCCCAGACTTAGAGCTCCTTGATGAGCAATGTGTCTATGCAAGAAGGGTGTGGGTGATACAAAACTGGGAAAGGCACACTAACTTTTAGTTCCTCAGGCACAATTGCTGCAAACTTCTGTAAAGCCAAAAGCCTGCCCTGGGTTATGCAATGCCCGTGCACTGGCACCGTGCCTCCAGGAGGAAAGACTGTGAAGGGCATGCGTGCGGACGAGACTGGTCCCTCCTGTGCTGTGATAACACCACCCAGACCATATTGGTTGTATCTGTTTGGCAGAAGCCCAGTTTCTTCAACCCGGCGCTGGTCTGACTCACTTCAGTACTTCGCCCAATGACTCTTCCACCTCTTCTCCTCTTTTACTACCAGGCCTGCACCAACACACACACACACACATCACACACGCAAAGAAACACACCAGCTTTGGAAAGATGGACATGGCTCACTGTTTCACTGGAAGGCATTCCACTTTATTATGATTTATTTTAGTTTATTTTTAAAGGGAGCACCATCTTCTGCCTAGAAAGAAGAAGGAGTGAATGGCTGGTGTTTCTAGTGGGCCTATCACTGGAGATGGAAGGAATAGAGATCAGACGATGCAGCGGTGGGCAAAATGCAGCCCTCCAGTTGTTGCTGAACTGCAACTCCCATAATTCCTAGCCCACACAGCCAATAGTGTGAGGAGAGTTGGGCCTAGCCCACACAGTGAGGAATGTTGGGATTTGCAGTTCAGGAACATCTGGAGGGCCGCACTTTGCCCAGGTCTGGATTAGAGGATTTCCTTTCTTGGACCTTAACTTCCAAAAATGGAGAGTCCCATAGCTTCTACTCCAAAAGTTGTAATCTTTTAAAAAAAAGTTTCTCATCTCTCTGGAGAAGATATTCCTCTGTAGTAAGTGGAGTCACTATAAGATACCATTTAGTTATAGTGCTACTACCCCACGATTAAATGTTTCACGGCTTGCAGCCATGTCAACATGTGGGTTGGGTCATCATGGACCCACCAGGGCCAAATTTGGCCCACAAGCAGTGTTAGCTCGTTTTGTCAATAGCTTATATATGAATATTATTATTATTATTTATTTAACAAGGGGTGACGAAAAGGAAAAGGGGAATTGAGGTTAAATGGGAAGAGGAGAAACAATAACATACTAACGTCCATTCTATACATACTGCCATATCAACATTCCAAATTGCTCTTTTTGCTATTTTGTGCCTTCCAGATTTAAGTTCTCATTTCAATGTATGCTCTTCATACGCTGCCTGTTGACTCAGTCCATTTGTAGAATAAGTCCCATCTTTCTGTTGCCTTTTGTAAAGGACAGTCCTTCATCACTTCTGAATAGTTTACATATGAATAGAGAGAATAGTTGCTGTGGAATTACTGTACTGTGGGAGTGACTGTGCAAGAACACCTTGCAGTTTATCCTCAGAGTGACCATCCCTCAAAACCAGCTGTTGATCAGGAATCTGCGCCTGACACCTGTATTTGGAGTGGGGGGGGGGTCACATGCATTTGATCCAGAGAGCCAGGGCAATGGTATTAGCTGGAGTGTTGGGCTTTTCAAGATTGGGAAGACAAGGATTCAAATTGCTACTTTTGGGGGGGGCATCTTTCAAATAAATCCCCCTTGCAAATAGAAGACTGGCAGGCCAGAGAGAAAGGTTGAAAACCACTGTGATGTAGTGAGTAGAGGGCTGGGCTTTCGGAGTTCTAGGCCGAAGTCTCCACCAAGTTGTAAAACTCACGGTGTGATCTCTAGCCACTTATTCTCGCTCTGCATGACCTACCTCAGAGGGTTGTTGTTCTGAGGATCAAGTTGAGAGGGGAAATCCACATACTTTGATGTAAGCTAATTTCAAGGATGTACAGTACATGTATCTAAATTCAGCTTTCAGCACAGCCTTCTCCTGATGAACTAGTTTTCTACCTGCATGGAGCTTTTTGTCCACCTGACGATTCAGATCTTTGATCACCTCCCTGAAGACTACAGCTGTAAGGCTTACTTTGCCGTGCCTTTCTGCTGCCTGTGTACCTCTACCTCTCCCCATGGTGGAATCCACTCCACTTGCAGGCTGCTTTGTTTCTACTCCGCATATATATGTATTATTTTGCCAAGCTCTTGTCTCATCCTTGGCTTCCAAGAGGTGTGGATGACGCAGGGACCTAAACGTTGGGGACCAACCTGGCCTCTTCTGTTTCTCTGGCAGGCCTATGGCCTCCAACTCCAGCTGTCCCTCCTTCCTGGTGTATCCTTTTCCATCCCCTCCCAAGCAAAGGGAAAAGAGAGCTATTGTGTACCAGGAAATAGCAGTTCCCTGACTGCTTGCCCTGGTCTGACAGGCCAGCCTGGCTCCAGAGCCTCATTGTTTCCAGTTTCACATCCTCTTGTCTCATGCACTCCCGAGGGTTGCGTTGGTTGACGAGTGCCGGCAAAAAGTGGATCTGCTGCAGCTGCCCCTGATCTCGCGGGTAGGGCAGGCCACCTCCATTATCCTCTTGCAGAGCTGGCTTCAGCGACTCCAGCATGCTCGCTAGCTTGGCCAAGACTTGAAGGCACCGGTGGACTCATGCCGTCTTCACCTCTATAGCCATGAAGCCCCAACATGCGGTGGAAACTCTCCTAAGGGCGCTGGGGAGAAGAGAGAGTTCCCGAGTTCCCGGCAACCACAGGGTAGGTTGGTGTGGTACAAAGACCGAAGGACAGAGGGGTCGGAGGAAAGAGGGAGATGTGGTTTCCTAGCAAGCGGCAGAAAACCCTGTGAATTTCCAGAATGCCTGAATCCATCTGGGGAAGTTGGCTGCACCCTGCAGGAGTTCTTGCCAGCATAAATGTACTCGGGCCAAACTATATGTTAGAATAAACAGGGGTAAATGTGGGAGGGGTGGAGAATGAGGCATACTTAAGGCTGGTTGCTTTTTTATCCTGAAGGAAAAGCAGCTGTGAGAACCCAGTCTGGAATATGTTCCTAATCTAGATTGGGGCCTCACACTAGTTTTCCTCATGCAGATTCCCCTTCTTCCCACCTCTGGGTACTATTTGGCCCTGGAGATGCTGTTTAGTACAAAAGAATTTTTATATTATTATGATTGTTTGCTACAGTCAGCTTAACAAGACTTCTTTTCCAGAGCATTGGGAACTATTATTCTCTGCCACCATCTAAAAATAAAGCTATTTAGCTGTATTTTCCCTTTCCAATATTTTCCCTTGTGTGACAAGGACCTCAGATGTTGTTGGTGTTTTTTCCTGAGGAGGAGCTTGCCTAATAGATTTCTTTTTGTGCTTGAAAGCTTGGGAACCAATTCTGATATTTGCTTTCCATTGAATCTTTTAAAAAATTTAAAAAGTCAATATAAGTGAAAGCTGGTTGGCTAAGTGCCCAGTTAGCTTATTTTGAACATTTCCTGACAAGTATTTTAAGAAACAGTTCTGTTAAGGAGAGACAAGTGAAGTTGGATGTTTTAAAAACCATTTAAAAATGGTTAAGTGCCTGTCAGTCACACATAAATGTCAGCCCAGGTTCGCCGAGGCAGGACAAATGAGAAGGCCAAGCCCTAACATCAGGTAAAGTGAGGTGGACACTTTTAGGTGGCTGATTGGAAGTATTATAGTATGAAAGGCCATTAAATGTTGTGTATCTAAATTTTTTTGTTGCTTTGTGGTTGATTATGTTTAATTTTTTTACTGCCGTGGATGGGGAGGAGTGCTTATGTGATTTTCTGCCTTGTGTCAAAATAACCGAGATGGCTTGATTTAGGGTAGGTCTTGACCTAAGTCGAAAGGGAGCAGTTGCCACTGGTTCTTCTGCTTCAGTGACATAGATCTGAAATTGACTCAGGATAGGTAGTATCTGAAAAGCATAATTTAAGAGCTTGTCCCTGAAAAGGGATTAAATATTCTTGTTACATACAGAGGAGATCAAGAGAGAACAGTGACTTTGTGGGACTTCTCTGTCTCAGAACAGGTTCGGAACATGCCACTAATATATTATATCATTCTGTGTTACACCTTCTGATGCCTTGCAATTACATATTATATCATCCTGGGGCTTGCCTCCACTGAAAAGGATATTACATTTGCCCTAATACTGAAAATATGCTGCAAGTGGATTCACACGCTCAAGGGAACATCAGTTGTTGCACTTTGAGATGGAGGTGTAGCTGAGTTGAAAGCACCATCAGAGTGGAAATGCCGCAGAGAGAAGGTTTGGCATTTTCATCACCATCAACAGTGATTTTCAGTGGCCTCCAGTCATACTGTACATTGCTTTGGGTTGGGAGCTAGTTTGTGGTCTCAGGGGTCTGAAAGGAGTGAAGGCAGAAAGATTTTGCTTGCTGAGTGCAGACAGCAAGGGATTGGAAGAGAAAGGTGTGTGCCGTCTAGCTTGACATGGATGGCCTACACCAGCCTCCATAACACACCAGGTACAGTGAAGGATGCACTCTCATTGCCCCATTCTACTACATTCCCCTTGCCACCTCACTTGGTTGGTACACTTGGAATAGAAGAGCGGCCATCTTATCTTTGCTGCAAATCTTGGGGCAGCCTGCCATGAAGTTGGGTGTTATGAGATCTCTAGCTGTGTTTCTGTGGAAATCAGCCCCAGGAGGAGGCATGGTCTGTAGTAGATTTTGGGTCACTAGGTTTTCACCTAGAGACAGGATTTATCTTCTCTTTTTAAAAATAATCTTGGAACTGCAGAGCTGGAAGAGACCCTATGGATCATGGAGTCCGGCCCCTGTCAAGGAGGCCCAGTGGGAAATCGAACTCGCATCCTCTGGCTGCACAGCCAAAGGCCTAAGCCACTGAATTATCCAGCAGTTAGCTCTGGGGTGCCACAGGGGAGGCATAGATGCGATGCCTCCTTTTTCACTGCACCACTGTCCTCTTCAGTTGCCTGAAAAAGCAACGCCCTCTGTTTTCCGCCATCACCACACAAGAGGGGAGACAGAGTCAGCTGACTAGAGGGACATGCAGCTTTTCCCCACAGAGATCTTTCTTAAACAATCATTCTGCATAGCCCCCACTCATATATGTTTACAATGCTGTCCCACCCTGCTTGGCAGTCCATAGACCAAGATGGGCAACCTACGACCCTCCACCTGCTTTTGAAAGCCCCCTGGCAAGACGTCAGTGCAAATCTTTGGCAAAAGTGGGCCTGTCTCTCCCAGAATAGTCCACTGGGAGTTATGGGGGGGGGCAGAAAGGAGTGTGTCGGAGGGAGGCAGGGAAGAGAAGGGGGTGTCCACCCCCCAACACCCGTTTGGATCATTGCTCTCCCATTGCTGGCTTTGGCCACATCCACTGTTGACATGCCATCTCTGACAAATTCTGCATAAGGAAATTGAGTTCTTAGCAGCAGCAGTAAAAATAAACTTCCTTGCTCCTTTTTTTTAGAGCAGAGGTTGTTAGATTCCAGATGTCGTTAGATTTCAACCCTCATCGTCACTCATTCCTGGGTAGCTTATCTAGGGTTCACGGGAGATCAACAACCGTTCTTGCTGGGGACACAAGGTGTCCACTCCTCAAACAGAGCAACTCTTTGGGCTTCACTTCTGATGCAGATACGGCTTGGTGTTTTGGCTACTGAAGATTTTGAGAGTTTTGTCTGTGATGCTGCTGTTCTGAAGGAACAGGGGATGGACTTGAGGTCCTGCACGGGGGATTTTGGAAGGGGCAGGCGTGGAAAGTGCCAAACGCTTCTACTGGCTTCCCAGTTTTTAAATGGAGCTACATGAACTTTGGGAAAAGGCATGTAAATACCGAGATTGCCAGCTCTGATTTATTTTTGTAAGTGTTTCAGAGTTCGTTACAAACTGTCTTTTTTTCCCCTCTGGGGCCATCCTAGGCCCAGCTAAGCCGAGAGGGCTGAGTAAACAGGACATGAGATAGCAAGTTGAGACTGCTGTTCTGATTTGCCAGGTTATCTGTCCATCTCCTTCTGGGAGCAGCCCCAGCCAGCCAGTTGCCTTTGACACAGCCGTTGTCAGGTGCCTCTCTGAGAGATCTGTGACCAGCCTTCAAAGATGCTTTGCAGAGCAAGAAAAAGCCCTTTGCCACCAGTGGAGGATTACAGAAGCACAGCTTATTTATTTGATTTTTACCCCACCCCTCCAGACAGCGTATACTCGGGGCGGCTAACATAGGTTAAAACACATTAAAACAGTGTATAAATAACATATATAGTGCAATAATTATAATTAATATTATCCAAGATGGCAAAACTCAAAAAAACAGAAGAAAAGGAAAGAAAAGATCACTTAGTTGACTGGGGGGGAAGGCCTGTTTGAATAACCAGGTTTTTAGTTGGCTTTTGAAAACACCCAGTGAGGGTGCCAGCCGAATTTCAGTGGGGAGTGTATTCCACAGCCGAGGGGCAACCGCCGAGAAGGCCCGGTTTCTTGTTTTCTCCTTCCGGGCCTCCCTCGGCGTCAAACCCCTCAGCCGTCCCTGTTGGCTATATTGGGTGATTCGGGTAGATCTGGGCAGGAGGAGGCGATCTGCCAAATATTGAGGTCCCAAACCGTTTAGGGCTTTATATGTGATCATTAACACTTTGAAGTCGATGCGGAAACAAATAGGTAACCAGTGCAGTGCAACCAGAGTGGGGGAGATATGCTGAAATTTTCTCACCCCACTAATAAGCCTGGCCGCTGCATTCTGGACCATCTGAAGTTTCCGCATGAGCCTCAAAGGCAGCCCCACGTAGAGTGCATTACAGTGGTCTAATCTCGAGATTATGAGCGCATGGACTAGAGTAGTGAGGGCCCCCCGATCAAGATATGGCCGCAGCTGGGCAATCCGCCATAGATGAAAATAGGCGGAACGGACCACGGACGCCACCTGGGTTTCAGTAGTGCTGCTGAACTAGGACAGCTGCTGGGGGCAAGATCTTGAAGGAATCAGACATGGAAGTGTTGGTGTCTTGACCCAGACCCTGTATCACAGGGGTGGGCAACATCATAATAACAACAAAGCCACATTTGCAAGCCCACACACCTGGAGGTGCTGCCCCACCTCCCATGACCCACTGCCACTGTAATTCCAGCAGTGGTTCTTCACAGTGCAAGTAAGTGCTAGAGCTAGTTTGTGGCTCTAGCCTGCACCATGGAGACTTGCAGATGCCTTTCCTAGATCATCTCCTTTGGAGAAGAAAGCTAAGGAGAAAAGGCATTTTTCCTGGCAGTGCCACCAGAAGGGACAGACATTTCAGTGCAATACAAGGACTGGTTCACATTGCAGCATTGTCTCTGGTTGTTCTGGGATTGTTCTGGGTCATTCTGGTAATTTTTGTTCTTGCTGTTGTTGTTGCAGATTTGCATAGATCATCTCAGTATTGGCACCCCCTCCATTGGGGAGGTATTTGTTTCTGGATGTACTGGGATCCATTGAGTCCTCCTGGTATTGCTTGTTCATATGCATCCAGAATTGTTCCCTGAGTTCTCGACTCCCAGCGCAGATCACCCTTCCCCTTTGGCTATCTCCCCCTCCCTCCCCCTCCCAACTTCACTTTCTCTTCCTTTCCACCCTTATTCTACCTGGTGCCAACATCCTCAAAATGCTGTCTCATTTTATTTTATTTTATTTTATTTTTCATTTTTAGTTTTCACTACTGTGCTATGATGTCAAATTTATAACATTAAAATAAAGAATAAAAAGCTGAATTCAGAAACAGCTGATATTCTAAGGAAAAAGTCTCCTCAAGATGTTGTCTTGAACATATGGAGGGCACTAAGCTGAGGAGAGTTACCCTATTTTATGATGGAAAGGCAGCATGTAAAACTGGAAGATAACTAATGCTCTGGATCCATTCCAGTCGGGCTTCAGGCCACACCATGGCCCGGAAACAGCATTGTTCACCCTGTTTGATGACCTACTGAGGGAGGCCGACTGGGGCAAAATGTCTCTGCTGATCCTCCTCAATATCTCAGCCGCCTTTGATACCGTCGACCATGGTATTCTCCTGGGGAGGCTCTCCAAGTTGGGAATCGGTGGCCTGGCTCTTGCCTGGCTCCGTTCCTTCTTGGAGGACTGTCCCGAGAGAGTGTAGATTGGAGAGGGTTTCTCAGCCCCATGGAGCCTCAATTGTGGGGTTCCTCAGGACCCGATTATCTCTCCAATGCTGTTTAACATCTACATGAGGCCACTGGGAGGGGTCATTAGGGGATGCGGGGCTTTGTGTCATCAGTATGCTGATGATACTCAGCTCCACATCTCCTTTTTTCCAACAACAGTGGATGCTGTTTCATCCCTTGAGCACTGCCTGGGGGCTGTTCAGCAATGGATGCAGGTGAATGGACTAAGGCTGAATCTGGGCAAGACAGAGGTCTTTCGGGTGGGTGTTCCAGACATCATAGGTCTGGGAAACTCCTTTGGGGGGGTGACTCTTACCACCAAGAGTGAGGTTCGCAGTTTAGGTATACATCTGGACCTGGTGCTCACCATGGAGACTCAGGTGTCGTCACTGGTCCGTTCTGCACATTTGCACCTTTGGTGGATTGCCCACCTGCGTCCCTGTCTTGATGTGGGGGCGCTCACCACTTTGGTCCATGCGCTCGTAGTCTCAAGATTAGACTACTGTAATGCGCTCTACGTGGAGCTGCCTTTGAGACTGACATGGAAACTTCAGATGGTACAAAACGCGTTTGAAAACAGTTTTGAAAAGGTACCAACATTCCATATGAGCCTACCCGGCAGTTAAGATCTAGCCAGGGGGCCCTTTTGAAAGAGCCATCCCTCAAGGAGGTAAGAGAGATGGCTTGTAGACAAAGGGCCTTCTCGGCTGTTGCCCCCAGACTATGGAATGCCCTCCCGACTGAAATTTGTCTGGCGCCGACGTTGATGACATTTCGGCGCCAGGTCAAAACCTTCCTGTTCCAGAAGGCTTTTAATTGAAATAACATTAACTGTGGGTCCTGATGGCAATTTTAATTGTATTGTAATTGTATTTTAATTATATTTTAATCATTTTATCTCTTATTGTATTGAATTTTAATTGTTGTAAGCCACCCAGAGACCTCTGGGTAGAGTGGGCGGCATATAAATTAAACAAACAAACAAACAAACAAACAAACATATTTCCCCCACACTGGCCGCCTTGCACTGGTGGCCCATTCATGTCCATGTTGATTTCAAAGTCCTTACGATTACATATAAAGCCCTAAACTGTTTAGGACCTCGATATCTGGCAGAGCTCCTTCTCCCAGTTCTGCCAGAGTCACTAATTCTAGCCAGGCCGGGCAGCTGAGGGGCCTAATGCTGAGGGAGGTCTAGAAGGAAAGAAAGAACGAGGAACCGGGCCTTCTCGGCAGTGGCCCTTCACCTCTGGAACAACCTGCCAGTGGAGATCCGCCTGGCTCTCTGAATAAACTTAAAACCTGGCTATTTGGGCAGGCTTTCCCTCCTGCCGTATCTTAATTTCTTATACTTTTGCCACCTTGGATCTATAATATATGTTTTTGATTTTATTGTTTTTAAATTTGTAAACCACCCAGAGTAGACCTTTGGTCTAGATGGGCGGGATAGAAATCCAATAAACAAACAGACAAATAAAAGTAAGTTAAACCTGTTCCCTGCATAGTGAGCTTTTAATGCTGTGAGCACATTAATAAAGTTATTGGCCAACTGATGGTTTGAAATTTTCAAGTAGAATAATTGACCCCTTACTTAATTAAATATATCTCTGCATTGCAAGATTGTAGTGATGATGTAATATAAGACCTCGGCAACAATTTGTACCAAGTTTAATATTTCAACCTGGATTTCCTGCCATGCATGTGTTCCCTTGAGAGAATGAGGCCGTCTTGGGAGACCATATGTGCATTTATGTCAGAGCTCAAAAAGTTAATGTTTAAAAAAGAATAATTAATTATGGTTACAGCCCCAGCAACTCAAATGGTTACTTAGAGTGGTTGTTATAGTTTCCAAAAACAACACTTTATATTCCTGTTATTTAAATACTTTTGGTGATTTTTTTAAAAAAAGAAACTGCTACAAGCTACTGGATAGAATACACCAGAGGAAGTGAGGCCAACATGGCCCCTTAACTATATAAGTAACTAACACAATTATAGTTACACTGCGGAAGGAGTGAGATTATCACTTATTATAGTGTACTGTATTACCATCATAATGTAATAGTCTTTAATTAGTTACGGTGTTATTGCAAAAAATAGGAATGAATCACAAGTAACACTATTTGGAACAAGTTACTTCCAAGCACCAGTGCATATTAAAGGTTCTAACTGACATTTTTCGGAGTATGCTTCAAAAGGATAATAAATCAAGAAGATTCCCTGAGAACATGAAATAAGCATTTCTCTTTTACTGAAATCTTGACATTTCAGACTTTCTTTCTTTTTCCCCTGATGGGTTTTGGATACAAACCAGAAGGGAAATCCTTCCTTAAATTTCTTTTTTAAGAGGTCTGGTACAGGAAGGATGGAGCCGTCTCATCCGTGTGCTTCAAGTACCCCAGATTGTGGACTTTATGTTTGTTATTCTTACGAAAGGAAGGAGGGTGTGGGATTATTTGAATCTGGGAGTAGTGTCTTAATCTTGCAATCTCACTTCTCATTTACTAGAACAGTCCTTCTTACTAGAACAGAGATGGACAGAATTTGGAAAAGCCACTTTTGTGCATTAAAACTCCTAGAAATTTCCAGCCAATGTAGCCACAATGGATTAGGGGATTATGGAAATTGTAGTGCAAAAAATATATATAATTTTTCCAAGGTCTGGAATTCAGAAGACTTTTGTAGGGATGTTGTGGGGGCCATATCCCAGTGGTAGCTGAGGCAATATGGATGGGGCCAGTTGACATCTCAGTTATAAAGTATGCTTCCTCATGAGTAAGCACTATTGCAACAGCCTATGGGGCTGTACTACTCAAAATCTTAATCCAACATCTTCTTGGGCAGGAAAACGTTTAATAACTAAAGAGTTTGTGGCCGGTCAACTTGGAAACACTTACCGTACTTCCAAAGAAACAGACGCATGATCAGGATGCCCTCATGAGACCCTATGACATTTATTCCAACCCTATATGCCCACAACCCTAGGGAAGCTTAATTCAGTATGGTTTCCTCATAAATAACTGGCTTTCAACTTCTGAGTAAACATGACAAGAATTGGCTGCTAAGCTTGGCGGCAGCTCTACTTATTACTTCTTGGCATGGATACTTTGGATGGTGTACAATCTTCTCAGTGACGATTTTGCTGGTTCTGGTAGGATGGGTGTTGCAAAGCAGTTGTGTTGAGGTTCCCAGGGAGGTAATTAAAGTGATGGCCTCTCAGATAGACTTCCAACCCTTTCATTTAGACTGGATGTGCAAAACATGGAGTTTTGCTTAAGCAGCAATTCTGATGCACGCAGTTCCCAAGCAAGAGAGAGAGAGAGAGAGATGTAAAAGAAAAGAAAAAGCTGGGGATGGAGGGAGAGAAAAATGTCCAGGTGCCAAGTTCTTCCTTCGTGATCGCCAGCTTTTATTCCAAGCAATGCTGGGAAACCCAAACTAGCGGGAAACCCAAACTGTGTGTGTGTGAAAACCAGGAAATGACATTGATCATCAAGCAGGAAAAGGAAATGGACTGGATTTGTTTTCCCTTTTGAGACCGTGAGCTATATGGCTGGGAAGAGGGGGAACAGCTGTGGCTGACCCGTCCTGGCCAAAAGTGAAATCTGCCGAGTTTGGTTCTGTTCTCAATCCACCATGCAGGGGAGGAGGTCTTAAAGCATTGATATCTTGACAGATCCTGTTTTTAAGCTCTTTTCCTGACCTCGAGAGCCCAGCCTGCTATTCTTAAGCGTTGCCCAATTCCCATCTGGTTTCCTGAGTTAGGGAACACTGTGTTCTGCTGGAGCGGAGCCTCCCATCCTTTTGCACAGCTCTACAGCAACGCAGGAGGTCAAAGAGCTCTGCTGAGGTTGCCCACAGCTTAACCGGAGATCAACAGAGATAGCGCATGGTAGCTGTTACACTCGGCAGTAGGGGTGGCTGCGGCCAGCATCTTGTTTAAGAAGGATTGGGAAAGCTCCCTTGTCTGATGTAGCAAAAATTCCTAGCTGGCACGCCCATTGTCATCACCCCAACGCAAACAGCCAACAAATTCCATGACTACAGCTGCGGTTGGATCTTCCTCTCAGTTTCATCTTTTGGTTAGCCAGTCTTCGTTTGGAGGTCTCCAGTTGTTGACCCCTAATGTATAGAATCGGGGTTGCCATAACCAGGGATGGGAAACTCAAGTCGTGGGACTCACTGTCAGGTCAGACTTAAATTGTGCGGGTGACTTGATGCGGACTGAACTTGGGTTTGTTTTTAATGACTCAGACTGGACTCATGGCCCAGATTCCACCCACCCCTCCCTGTTTTCTCCGGGGTTGGGGGAGAAGCTTGTCTTTAATAGGGACTCAAACTTAAACTTGGGACTCGGTATTTGGTACTAAAGACTTGAACTTGGAACTCAGACCCAAACACTTGCCAATATCGAGTGACATAAATAGAGACAAAATTTTGGTTCTATTGAGGACACTGTTATTCTTGGTTATGCTTGTGCTCAGGGTTCAACGGGTTGTGCAGAAGGAGGTTTTATTTATTTACCTCAGGTCAGATTGACTAGTCTGTGACACGCAGGTCAGCACAGGTGCGACTGAGTCATTTTATGGCACTATTAACCTCCTTTACAATATGTCTCCTTGTCCCCTGTTGTGATCAGGATTGAACTTCCCTTCCCATTTAACTAGCTTTCTTTCTTTTTGGTTTGTACCTTATCTTTTTCCCTGCAAAAACTGGACTCAGGTTATCCAACAAAAGAAATCAAACAAGACATATACAGTTATAAAACAGATTGATTGGAAGCATACTGTAAGTGCTTCTGTAAAGCACATCAGCAACAGAAAACTTTGCCTTGTAAAACATATCTGTAAGGGGGAAACTTTACTTTCTGCTGCGCCACAGCCCAGCCTAACAATAAATATCTGTTATACAGCATGGGCATCAGTGCTCAAAGTGACACGTGCTGTAGCAACTGGTAACCATGTTGGTTGTTGGGCACAAAGGACAGTGACCAGTTTTGGGGGGGGTTGGAGTCAAGGGCGACATAATAATAATGTGCAGTGAATTCTGATTTATGGTGACCCTTTTTAAAAAGGTTTTCAGGTAAATAATACTCAGAAGTGGTTTACTATTCCCCTCTTCTGGGATTTTGCAGCTTTCCCAAAGCCACACAGGCTGGATCTTCTCTCTGAAGGTACCATGGGGAATCAGAACTTCCAACCTCTGGCTCCACTGTCAGGTACTTAAACCACTGAGTGCCCAGTCAGCTCAAGGTTGGCCTTAACCTTCCACTTAATGGAGTAATCTTGACCTAAGGTGGGAGAGTGCCCCTTCTGGCATAAAAGACCAGCTGCCATGACTTGCCATTTCAATCCAACTTTAGTGTTACAAGAGAAACAGCCTAGGATAGTGGTTGTACATTTCCCCAAGTGTCCTGCTTTACAATGTGAGAATGTAGCAGAACATTTAGGGTCATGTATTTCAGTGAGGGCAGCAAGAATTGGACTAGATAGTCTTTGAGTGTCTTCTGACTTTTTGATTCCAGGGTGGCTGCTCTGTCACTCGATTCGTTGTGTCTTGTTTTCACACCAAATGTTCTGATGATTAAACTGCTGAAATGTTCTTCTCCTCCTTTTTCTCTCCCGCCTCCCACCAACTTGTTATCTTTAGTTCCCATTCTGTCTGTGACCTCTATGTCCAGGGCAAATTTTGAAGGAAAAATACAGCGCTAAACTCCAGGGTGGTCGCCTTGGAACACAAAAGTAGCCATTCCTTATGTGACAGTAGATTGTATTCATTATGGGTCTATTAGGTCTGTGCATGGTAAGCCAAATCAGGGTTTTGGAATATATCCTGATTTGATCTAGCCATAGTTGTGCAGCAGGTCCAAGTGACTTTATAAAGTTGTAAAGTTGGTGCACTGATTTGTGTGGAACCCAACCAAAATGGCTATCCCTTCCCCCTTTTTAATGTTGATATATAGGGAAATTGGAGACATGATGCAGTCCTATAATATAATAACGGATAATAACCTTAGAACCGCAGAGATGGACGGGGACCTTATGGATCTTGGCAGCTCCTGCCAAGAACGTTCAGCAGGGGAATCAAACTCCCAACCTCTGGCTCCACAGCCAAAGACCTAAACCACTGAGCTATCCAGCAGTTCTGCCTAAAGAAGGAAATAAACCTGCCAAATTTAGGACCGCTAGGTTTAAGGTTCTGCAAGTATCTTTAGAATATGTGTGGGTTTTCCCAACATCAAAAAGAAGAAACTAGAAGCCTGAAGCAGTTTGTGTCCCATTTAATTCGATTTGGCCATTCTGCTTCAATCCGGACTGTGTACAAAATTGGAGTTTGGGCTGTATCTCAGTCTGTTGCACAGTCCTTGAGCCCAGCACTCCAGCAATTAAGACAATTGAACTCCTTTTAATTTTTCCCTTGTTAATGTTGCTTGATCCCTCACTGTACTGAAGTGTATGTCCATGTGAGAAGTATTACAGACTTCTAAGGGGGTAAAAGTCCTGTCATGGTTGCTTCCACTGGTACTTATGTGTCTCTTCCCATTTTCCACACTTATTATCCCCTGCTGCCAGTCCATTGACAGGAAGCTGTATTTCACATGCATGAAGCAGGAATGATGTTCCCTGGGCCCTAACATTCCATCTCAGCCTGTCTGGTTCTCTGTTGGAGAGATGGTTGCTGTCAGAATGATAAACACCACATCCTGGATTTCTAGTCACAGAAGTAAAATTTGTCTCAACTTCAGATTCCACTGCTAATCTAGGGGTGTTCCCCCTCCCCTTTTCCTGCTAGTGACTTTGTGGCTGTGCTTCAGCATTTGCTCTTCCTGGGGAAATATTTTAACAGCCTGTACAAAAAGGGAGGATACTCCCGGGGTCCGAACATTGATCACTCCCCTCTTGTCAGTGAGGGACAAATTACATGTTACAGATCACCTACCATTACTATCACACATTTTTCAGCACCTGAGGGATTTCTTTTAATAAGGCTGGTTAGATAGCTCACTGGTTTAGGTAGCTGGCTGCAGAGCAGAGGTTGGGAGTTTGATTCCTCAGTGTGCCTCCTGTAAGTGAAGCCAGCCTGTGTGCCTTGAGCACATTCCTAGGGCGCCTGATTACAAAGAAGGGGATAGTAAAACATTTCTGTATATTCTCTACCTGGAAAACCCTGAAAGGTCAGAATTGAAACAAATCAGAATTGATGACACACTGTTGTTGTTGTTGTTCTTGTTGTCTGGTTTGACTGTGGCATGCTGGGGATTGATCTTTTTTTTCTCACTTCTGTTTGCCCATAATTTGGAGGACTGTGAATTCTTGACCTAATTGTTGCTGATACATTCCACCAGTCTATAGAGGAGAGCAGAACAAAAGAAGAAAGCAGAGCTATTGCTTTGCAGCTGATGAGAGACCAACTCCCTTTGGCTCTCTACAACCATGTATTTGGGCCCCTGGAAACACATCTTCCATTCTTGTGATAAGAACTTGGGCTAAAAACCCTGTGTCCTACAAGGAGATTCAGCTCATGCAGTCCAGCCTTCCTTCCTTCTCCTGATAGGCACCACAGATTTGTCCCAGAGGGCCTCCAAATCTCCAGAGCAGATTTTGGGAGCATTGGGGGAAAGACTGCAGGTGGGGGGGGGAATAAATCCACCAGCTTTGTCTATTCTGCTGGTGGATTAGCACTGGGGAGTACAACTGTACACCCGAAGAGCTGGCTCCTGTGCTTTTACTTCCCTCCTTCCCCTCCACCCCGTTTTCCTTGTGTTTCATGCCTTCCTGATTACAAGCCTCAGCTCTCGGATTGATTTACTGTTGATCTTTAATAGCCAATCCAGCAGCCTTTGGATCTAAAAATAAGGATTCAAACCCTTAAAAAACGAAAAAGAAAAAAAAACCCCAAAGAACATGATTTCTTGAATTCGCCTACCGTGTTTCCCCAAAAATAAGAAAGGATCTTATACCACATTAGGGCTTATTTTCAGGGGATGTTTTATTTTTTTTTTTCCATGTACAACAATCTACATTTATTCAAATACAGTCCTGTCATCTTCTTCTGGTTGCTGCACAATGGTGGAGGGCGGGGTTTCACTTAACTGGGGTTTATTTTGGGGGTAGGGCTTATATTACAAGCATCATGAAAAATCATACTAGGGCTTATTTTCAGGTTAGGTCCTATTTTCAGGGAAACAGCACATTCTTGTCACTAACCCTCCTCTTTCCCTCAAAATGCATTATAGATTCTTCTTATAGCAGCAGCAGAATTAAAACCTTTTAAAAGAAATAAAGATCTGCAGATTGTCTTTGTAATTTCTATAATGTTGCCAGGAACGCCTTCTTTGGGACCTGTGGGTTACTGCAGTGTAAATACGTCCCTCTGCATTGACAGGAATGTTGTGCAGCCTGAGGGGAGGACAAGTATCAAATGGGTACACAATAGCGTGCAGTCATGGCACTGCAGTGTGACTGAGTCAGTGAGTAAACATGTTGTTCTCGACTCCCTCAGAGAGCAAGGAGGGAGCAGAGTTGATGATGTTGTGGCTCCTCGTGGGGTTCTGATTACGAAAGAGGCACTGCCCATCCAGTCAGTTCTTTGCTCTGGTTAACCTCCTCGCCCGACTGCGGGCAGAGGCTACAGCCAGGACCTGCCCATCATCTTAGCCGATGATTTCTTTCTCAGTTTGGTGCATATTTCAGGATGCTGGTAAGAGATGTTGGGAATCTACACCTGCAGAGGAGTCTTGCTTGAACTCTCTCTCTCTCTCTCTTTCTCTCTCTCTCTCTCTCTCTCTCACTCTCTCTCTCTGTGGGTGGGTGGGTGCCTTACTTCTTTAAATTACAATTATCCAGCTGTGCTCTTGATGGATTTTGGCAGACATTGTCCCAAAAAGTCAATTTTTCACAATCTGAATGTAACCAGGCATGACCCAGTGTCATAAACTCATCTTTTCAATTTATGTGCATCTAGAGAGGTACCTTGAATCCCTTGGGAAAGGTTTTATGTGGTGGCATATACAACTTTCCATGTTGAGTTTAGGAGAGCATGTTCTCAACATCACTTCACATGGGGAAACTTTGGGCCTTCTCAGTGTTTCAGGCCACAGTTCCCATAATTCCTAACCAAATACAAAATATTCAGAGGGCCAAAGCTTTCTAACCCCTGATCTTCATGGATTAGTTACCTGTAATCATTTTAAGTATGATTTATAGCATAATGTGTTTGGAATGTGAATTTCCCTAGAACACCCTTCCTTCTCCTGCTTTCTTTGCTAACAGTAAAAAGTGCAAGTTTTATACCATGTTACTGATTATGTGTAGAAAACCTAGGACCAGGTAACAACGCCGGTTTATCACTCTCTCTCTCTCGTGTACACTTTCTCTCTTCCACTCCATGTGCCAAGGAATCCACAGGCTTGAGTTTCCAAGAGCTGAGCAGAGGTGTTGAGGACAGGACATGTTGGAGATCACTCATTCATAGGGTCACACCATAGATAAGAGGTGAAGTGGAGCAACTTCTAGTGAAGAGTCGGGAAACCTGTGGCCCTCTAGATGTTGCTGGATTATAGTTCGCAGCATCTTTGGCCTATGTCCATGTGGGAAGGGGCTGATGGGTTTGCAGTTCAACAATATCAGGAGAACGGGTCTTCCCTACTGCTGATACAGAATAGCATGTTCCAGGTTTATGGCATGTTCCAGGGTTATGTATGGCTTGGCATCTTTTAATGAACCCTTGCACTTCCAATTATGTAGCTGATATACAAGGCATCCTAGCCATACTTGGTGCAGCTTATCTCAACTGAGTGTGGGCAATCACCACTTGGATCCATATCCAAATCTCTACTCTGGAGCTCATTGGGTGATCTTGGGTTAGTCACAAAATCTCAGACTGATTTTTTTTCAGACTTGTTGTCTGGATAAAATTTATATATGTCCTGTTCATGGTTCCACAGAGCTCACCTCCTACTTTGTGAATGCTCTACTTCCATTCAATGAAACATTGAAAGGGCCTGGAACTTTTTTTCCCCTGAAGCAGAGGTAGGAAACAACATGGCTTTCCAGATGATGTGGCACTGCATCTCCCATAATCCCTATTCATCATCCCTAATGGTGAGGGGTGATGGGAGTTGCAGTCCAACAACTTCTGGACAACCCTGTCCAACTGTGATATGAAGCCATGCACCACAGAAGGGTCCTGGAAGGACCACTCCAGCTCCTCCTGCCTGCCACACATCTCTGCCCCAACATAGTCCTGGACCCTAAAGATACTCTTTCGTCTACTGCTTCCCATGTGAGCTGAACCCCCAGCAGAGGGACCTTTGAGCCACTCTCCTGCGTGCCTGCGTGTGCTGTGCTGCAGCAGAGGCTCAGCCAGAATGCCCCAAGGAAGGAGGATTGAGGAAATGAAGTGTGTAAGGGAAGGACTGTGGCAGAGCCTCTCTCGTTATCAACATAGAGGGAACAGAGACCAAAAGACTCCTTGCTACTCTTTTTCACGTAAGTTGCTGAAGTGCTTAAAAAGAGGATATTCATACCAGGGAAAGAGTGGGCAAAAGAGCATTGTTATTTTGTGTGTGTGTGTGTGTGTGTGTGTGTGTGTCAGGGCCGACCCTGTCATTAGGCAGAGTGAGGCACATGCCGGAATAAGTTTTAATTTAATTTTAATTCAGTAAGTCTTGTTGAGTTTTTACTGCCAGGGATGAGGAAGGGTATTAAATGAATTTTCTGCTTCATATGCTGAAATAGCATGGCAACCTTTAGGTGCTGCTGTGCACTTTTGGCATCGACACTCTTAGGATAAAAGTGGGTCTTTTAAATTCACTTTTGCTGTGATCATGCAAACGATGGAGCAGAAGGGACATTTGTAACAGGGAAAAAGGAAGGGATGCTTATTCTCATCTGTGCCTACTGCTTCTGGCACCCAAATACACTACAGATTGCAGAAAAATGTATGAAAAAAAAGAATAGCTTTCTTGAACATTGGCAGAGGTGAACTGGTGGAGAGATCGAAAACTTAAATTTAAGGTTCAGACCTGAAAGGAAAAGAACACGTAACAATTAGAACACAGAAACAAAAAGAACACAGAAACATTACCTGCAAAATACATTTCAGCTGGCAGGAACAGAAGGCATTAACAATGCAGTTCTAATATAACATAAGTACTTTGGGAGGCAACTACTTTGAGAGGAGTCATGAGGTAACATCACTTTTGGGAGGGTCATTTGAGGGAGACCAAGGACATTAATGTGTCACTCTTTAATTAACAATTAATACCAATCAGTGACCTTTTTGACTTTGAAAAAAGAATCCGATAAATAATGCATCCTTTTTCAAAAAAAAAAAAAGTGGCCCAACATCTGCTGGGGTATGCTCGTTGGCTGCACTGACAAGACTCAGAGAGGTCATCTGACATGAACAGCATCTGCTGATGTGGGATCTTGTGACTCTCTGATCATCCTAGTCATTTCAACGTAGGTCAAGCACTTTTCTGCTCAGCGGTAGGAGTTCTGTGTACTGTGAGAAGAGAGAGAGAGAGAGAGAGAAAATCCGTATCTAGAAAGCACACCTTGTTGACTTACCCACACACAAACCCTGCTCGGAACTTCAAAAACTGCCTCTGGCTGGCTGCGGCCCCCTTGGCCCCTCGGTTGGGCCAGTGGCTCCTGTGTCTTGCCCTTTTAAACAGATAACTTGTTTTTGCAAGAGAAACCCCAGCGACAAAGCAGGCGATTCATGGCTATTAATAGTGAGGGTGACCACGCCGGGCCTGGTGTGAATGGCCCTTTCAGTCAGGCTTATGTACACACACTTTCAAACAGAGCATCCATTAACTCTCTCACTTTCCTTTCCTCACAAGAAAAGGACTACATTCCCAGGAAGCCTCCTTTGCTAGTCTGGCTTGCAGTTTGGGAGGCTGATGAGTTCCTCTTCTCCTTCTTGAGGCCCATTAAATTTAACTAAGTATCCTGTGCTCCCTTATCTCCCAGGCCAGCTAGGCATGTTCCACTCCCTCCTTCCCTAGTCCTTATTGCCTAATTATACACTGATATGGACAGACATTTTCCTGTAACAGGGAACTGGTTCTGCTTCCAAAATTCAAATTTCTCAGTATTAAGCTGATACCATGAATAACTAACTTGTGGCAAACCTGTGTCTTGGATGTATAACTTTGAATTTCAGATTGGAGTTCCATGTGGTTGAATTCACTTTTATTTCCAGCATACAGGCATTTCCCTTGTCAGGGGAAAAGTCTTTTCCTCATCTGATTTTCTTTCTGAAGGGGTATTTTTGTATGTGTGGTATTATATATTTCTACCCTCCTCCAAGATGTTTGAGTGTACATATACTATTCTTCCCTTCCTTCCTCCCTCCCTCCCTTCGGTTTGCTGTCATAGCACTAGGTTACCTAGGTGACCAAAGAGAAAAAAGAAGCAAGGAATCTGCAGAAAGTCAGGAGGAATTTTTCCATTAAGCCTTATTTCCAACTTGTTAAGGTAACTTTCCTCTGGCTGTCCAGAACTGCAGGAGGCACAGTTAGAGCAGAGGTACCTTAAAATTTGCTCCTCACTCTTTGCAAATTTCTCACTCCCCCCCCCCTTTGGTCACCTAGCTGCCCTAGCGCCGGACTAGCAAGACTTTAAAAGAAAGAGAGGAGAGTTTACCTACTATCCTGCCCCTCTCACTGCTGCTGTAATGTGCTAGAACTGCTTTAAACAGAATGACTACATACCCCTCCACATAAGCTCAAGCAAGCCTGATGCGAATGCATTCGATTAAAATAAAAAAGTAGAAGCTGCAGTGATGGAGGGAAAAGCTATGGATGCATGGGTGAGGAGGAACTCTGGGCATATTCACATGGACTTTTATGTCATGTAGTCAATGGAAAATAATGTGAATCAGACCATTCCAGTCCTGGAGCATTTCCTGCATTATTTGTCAATGTTGTTAAAAAGTTAGGTTGTGATAAATTAGAAAAAAATAACTGGCTCATGGTCACCAGCCTCATGAGTAGAGATTTCAGTCCAATTTATATGGTAATCTTTTTGACTCCCCTGTTCAGCCACTCCCAAAAGAAAGGAAAAGAAAAAACAAGACAACACAAAAAAAAACCCCAGGGTTGATTTGAATATGTCAGCAGGGAGGGAGTTCTAGCCCAGCCCCTGACTGATGGTCTTTCCAACGAAGAAAGATGTCTTGAAGAGCAGATTGCCTTCTATCTGTGGAGTGTCTTCACACGATCAGTAATCCTGGTTTTCAGGATCTCAAGCTGTGTAGAGAGACTTTGCATGCGGCAGAAGTCTTCCCCTTTACACAGTTCTTCTTCCTGTGGATGAAACAATAAGCAGAGGATTGAGACTAGAACTCTCTCTCTCTCTGTTCACATTTCCACATTAAACCTTTTTTGAATGTCTGAATAGCACTATATTTTGAGAAGCAGGCAAGAACGTAAGAACGTCTGTGCTGGGTTGGAGTAAAGCCTTGTATTGTGTTTCCCACAGCATCCAACCTGATGTCTCTGGGAAACCTGCAAGCAAAAATGGGTATATAATATCTTCCTGCTTGTGTTCCCCAGCAGCTGGTATACAGAGTCATATTGCTTCGTACACTGCAGGTCATGTATCAGAATAAAAGTAAAGAGCGAGCTGTCATAGCTAGTGTGCGCTGAAGGCCATATCCCTCATGAATTTGTCTAAAGCCAAACTAAACATTAAGGAGAAATGCATGTTCCTAGTGAGTACTAACTTCTTTGCCCTCCTATTACAGGTTTTCCTTGGAAATATAAGTGTCTGTAGTCAGATTTGTAAGCCCCTATTTACCTTCCAGAGACTGGTCACAAAAGAAAGCTTGCTAAATGCAAGATGCAGTAACTGAAGAAAACCACATACTGTACAGTGAGAAACAGCCATCTTTTACCACATGGGGTACCTCTGCAAAGAATGTGATAAATGTATCTTCTGTGACACGAATTCTCTTTTAAAATTACAAGCTGGTGGTCCTCACTACATCTTGTCATAGCAAATTCCATAGCAAATTCTCCCACTGGTGAGCTTCATTAGGTTCCAGCGTTGTGATCCTGGGTTTTAGCAATGTCAATGAGGGAGAAAAATGTTTCCCCATCCAATTCTTCCATACCACACATACATCATTGCCATGTTCGTCTTACTTAACTTTTTTCTTAAGCTGAAAAGGCCCCAATTGTTGCAACATTTCATCTTAGACAGACTCCTTAGGGAGAGACAGACTCCTCACTTGCACATCATCAAAATAATGAATAGCTGCTTTGAATAAAATTGCACATGCTAGTGTGCATGTGTGTATGTAAGTGCACAGATGCAGAATTAGGAATTATTTTTACGAGTGACTTGCCTGCCTGCTTGCCAAGTCTTTTGTCCAGGTGTTCCCTGTGTATGGGCACCTTCAAGGTCCCTAATCTCTCTTCTTATAGTACTTCATATAATACTTTATTTTAAAATAAGTCTTGGACTATTCTTCAGATGGTGAGCACCTTCGCACAGAAAAGTATCTTCCTTTAAAAAGGAGCGGTGACTCCCCTAGGGCTGCTCTGGCTCCCAGTTTCCTCACAGGGTGCCAGTCTATCTAGAACAAAAGGTCAACCCCTCTTGGTTTTTCAGTACCAAAGGACAAGTGGTTATCGTGTAAGCGAACACCCTGTACCGAGCAGAGCAAATCAAGTGCATCCTTCGTTCAAATGCAGTATTCGTAGAAGAGGGCATGGCATGCAGAGTGATCCTCGTGTGAGAACTGAGCAGGGTGTTGCCTACAAACATATTATTTTCATCTGTGGCATGTTGAAGGGGATGCCACAGTATGGCTCAGAATAGTTTCCCAGTATTTCAGAGCTTCATGGACTGCTGCAGACACCATTTGAGCATCAAAGGAACTTTTAAATACTGCCAGGACTCTAGAGAAAAGTTACTTCATGGAGTTTTGAGTACATTTCCCAAGCTCTGAAGTTAAGTTCATGAGGCCTTATAGGGCCTAGTATATCCCTTTTACAAAGAATATTTGGGCATCTGGTATTCCCTAAGGCACACACACACTCCCCCTCCCCCACATGTGTGCGTGCAGACGCACACACACGTGCATCATCATCCCCTACATAGAATGGAGAGTGTGGGAGGGAGGGAGTCTCATCTAGTAGGAGGCAGAAAAACCACCGCCCCCCATCCTTTGTATGACTGGAATGCAGCCCTGTTTCCGGCAGGGCAGCTGTTCCATTTCTGGGTAATCCAAGCTTCGTGCCCTCCGCATCCAGGAAAGAGGGTTGAGGGGCTAAAAGAGGGAGAGGGCTAGGAAAGGTCATTTGTAAAATCTGTCAGTTTAGGGGGTGGGGACCCTGATGGAATAGGGTTGGAAGAACTCGTACCTCAGCACATATGTCCTTGCGAAAATGGGAATCTTTCGTTTTCCTTTTTAAAAAATCAAACTTAAGTAAATCTTAACCTCTTGCCAATGAATTGCTATTTTCAAGCATCAAATAAAAGTCAAGTGATTCATTTTTCCATATCACGTTAAAAAAATCAGACATAAACTGAGTTTAGCTTTCAAAGAACTTTTATAGATCACGAACTGCAGAATATGATATTGGGCACAGAAATCAGCTTCCTGAGACTTTCCTCTCTCCAAAAAATAAACTAAACCTTTCATCCCTCCCCCCCCCGCCTTGCCATTCAAGTTTTTAGCCTTCTGGATTGCAAAGATATGCTGGAAAGCATGTGAGGAATACCAGAGTGGTGCCCGAATACTATTTCCAGTAGTCAGTGGAGAAGCTTTTGTGACATACCTCGAACGATAGGTACTTCCAGATAGAGGGCTGCTGCTATCCCCTGTCTCCCTTCTTAAGGAATCTTTTTTTTCCCCCTCCGGACAAGAAAAAGCTTGGGAAACATGGGAGGCTTCTTAGTTGAAAATGGTAACATCTGGAACCCTGACCACCCAGTTCCATAGGTGAGGCTGGGCCCTCTAGGATCTTGAACGAGGTTGGGATCCATTCCTTTCTCCCTGATCTCCTCCTCCCTACCCCTTAGTATTCTGTGTAATTCACTCAGGAAAGTGTTACTAAACCAGAAAGCTTTTTTTAATGGACTTAAAAAATGTAATATCTTCTATGGAATCTAGATTTCAACTTCATTTATGGGTCAACAGGGCTTCCTCTGCATCCTATGACCCTAAATTGAATTGCTGACATGAAGACAGTTTGGAATAACTGTGTGTGGGATTACTACTATAAATTCAGTTCTCCTACTACTGAAAACAAGTTCCAGAAAAATCCAAAAGTGCTTAAAGACATCCTGTGTGTGTCTTGCCAGTATACCTGACTTCTGACTTAATCTTGGCTTTCTACTAACAGTCATAAAGTCTGCTCTTTGCTTAAAGGAGGACAGAACAATGATTCCGCAAGCAAGCATTCAGTGAATGTGGTTAACACTTTGGGGAGTGGAGATTCAACTGAATGGCTTTATAGTAGTGGAACTAAGGGTGGCAGTAGCATCGCTCTGGAGTGATTACTAATGTGACCATCTGTGAGTGGCTTTTAAGTATTCTCTGATGAGAGTTTAACTCAAAGCAGCCATTCAGGAATAATTGTTCCTCCAGATTGCCTTCCTTTTTTGTACCACCTAGCCTGGAGAACATGACATGTATCCTTCTGTAGCATGTCACAATGATGGGAAAGTTAGTAGAAAAGGGCTAACACTTTGGTTTACCGCCAGTGAGCCCAAAATCTAAGTTACTGTAGTTAAATTTAATTAGGAAGCCAAGTTTTTAAGTGCAGTTGATGTTAAATTGTTGTTCAGGTTAGATGACTACAATAAAGCCCTATCAGAAAAAAAAAATAGAAAAATACATTACTCCACTGTTCTTCCTCCTCTATCCCTCTTTTAAACTTTGGAAGGAAGGAAATCGTTACCTCAGTAGGGTCATTTTGCAAAACTATTAACATGTTTTTCCCTTCCCCTCTCTTATACATTTATCTCTTTCTCCTCCATCATTTTAACTTACAGATTCCCAAGCAGAGTCCAACAAGAGTCCCCAGGTCAACATTCAGCTTCCTGGGACAAATTAGGAGCCTCTATATCAATGGTTCCCAACCCTGGGTCCCCAGACGCTCTTGGACTAAAACTCCAAGAAGCCTTCACCATTAGATGTGCTAGCCAGGATTTCTGGGAGGTGTAGTCCAAGAACATCAGGGGACCCCAAGTTGGGAACCTCTGTTGTATGTGGTGTCCAGCGTAGAGGACTACCATCTTGATGCAAAGAGGACCACCATTCCATTCCAAGCATTCATTATGACCTCCTGCCTTAAAATCTTCTAGCTTTCCATGATGGCTAATTAAGTAAGGGAATAGAGATGGGCATGAATCAGAAAAATGGTGATTTGTTTTGATTTGTAATTTGTTAGGGTTGCTGAATTATGGATTTATGATTTTTTCTGATGAATGGACGAATCAATTTGTCAGTTCATTTTTTTTAACTTTAAAACCCTATAAAACAGCCCCCCAAGCACCTAGAGACACCAAATTTGCAGGGAAGCATCCAGTGTCTCCCATCTACAAGCTTTGCAAGATTGACGATGTTTGGGTTTTGGATGTTCAGGTTACACACTCACAAGTAGGTCCCTCCCAGGAATGTTTCCCCCAGGCACCTAGAGGCACACAAATCACAGGAAAGCTTCTACGCACTCTCCTGTATGGTATCTCCAAGTTTGGTGCAGATTGGGTTTCACACATCCAAGTTATACACCCACAAAATACCCTTTAGCAGCTGGCTTGAGGAAACCCAAACTTCGTGAAACTTGGAGGATAGTCATAGGAAGCTTCTCTGTGATTTTGGTGTCTCTAGATCACTGGTTCTTAACCTTGGGTTACTCAGGAGTTTTGGACTGCAACTCCCAGAAGCCTTCACCACCAGCTGTCCTGACTGGGGTTTCTGGGAGTTGCAGTTCAAAAGCATCTGAGTAACAGAGGTTAAGAACCACTGCTCTAGATGCCTTGGGGGCTGTTTTATAGCCAAATGAATCAACAAGGATCACGAAAAATTCATTGATTTGTGATTCATTGGGGTATTGATTCATAGAAACACAAATTGACAAATTAGTGATTTTTTTTGAATGAATGTAGTGATTTGTTTTTTAAATTCATGCCCATCTCTGTAAAGAAGACTACCAGCTTTGCACAAATTCATTTGAATACTCTGCCCTCTGCCCAAGCACCAATGTACTACCTTCACTGCTTAATGAAGCTTAGTCCCAGGAAAAGTATTAATAGGACTGTAGTTGGTTAACATTTATTTAAGGCTGTAGAGGGAGTAACCTTTACTGAGTTCAGAAGTTCATTTCTCCTGAACATACATATAGGATTGTCCTCTAAATAACTTTAATTCCCACTTCATTCATAGTGGATGCAGTTTTTAAAATGAGGGTACCTCCTCCTCCCTTTTAATACCCAGATATGAGCACAACATTTGCTAAATACTGTATATGTTTGCATTTGTCCTATTCTCAAACAGGAGAAAGGAAACATTTCTGGGGAAAAAGCAAAGCATCAGCATATCAAAAATATGAGATCAAGCCTGCAAGATCTGGAGGACCAGCTGTAAAAAAGCAAAGTAAAAGCAAAGCGTGCTACTTATATACTGCCCCTTAGCGCTTAAAACACTTTCTGGGCAATCTACAATTTAATAATACAGGCTACCTTCCCAGCAAGCTGAGTATTCAGCTTACCAACCTCAGAAGGATGGAAGGCTGAGTCAACCTAAACCTACTGAGATTGAACTCAAGTCATGAGCAGAGTCTTGACTGCAGTACTACAGTGTAACCACTGCATCACAAGGCTCTTGTAGGAAGATTTGCTGCACAGGGAGATGAAAGAAGCAAAGGCAGGGCTAGGAATGACTAGTGTCTGACATGAATTCAAAGACAGAACCCACAAGCAGTTCAGACGTGCCTCTTGGGCATCTCATTTCTCCAATGAGGGTTGCACTCATGAATAAAGACATCAATGACCCCAATCCTGGCTCTAGTGCCAAATTCTGCCTCACTTTTCTCACTCACACCATGATTTTCCATGTGTGCCAAAACTAGGTCCGCGGTTGGGGCACACGTGACTTCCTCCTCCTCTTTCTTCTCCTCTAACAGGCAAATTGTGTGAGAAGAGAGATGGGAAAGTGGTTGCCTGCAATTTTTGTTTCTCACATGCTACCATATTTGACAGAGAAGTGAAGTGAGGTGAGAGAGCCAGTGGAGATTCGAGTTGAGAAAACTTCGTAGCCATCTGTATTGCTTCTTGGTCCCTTCTTTAGATGATACAAACCAATATAAAGGATATAAATGAAGTATTGTTTACATTCTAGCTTGGAAGTAATTGAAGCCTCTCCTTAATGCACAGTTTAAGTAAAAATTAAACTGAATTACTCTCCCATTACCCTAAAAAAAAACTAACACCAATGGCTCATTCCATTTATTTCTGCTCTTATTTATCTCAGATGGATCCTAAAGAAAGGTATTCCAAACTAAATTTTTGGGTTATGGGTGTAGTTCCCCCCCGCCCGACTGATGTAGCTACCTGTGTCTGTTTGGTTGCTTGGTTTTTTATTTTTTAGATTTATAAGAATGATATGTTACAAAACACCAAGAGGCTATTTAGTCCAGCTCTCTGTCTTGACTCAGGGCTTACACATCCACAAACCCACCCCTCAATGTAAAAGGCAAACTGTGCCATTCAGATCACACTACCTGCCGCAAATAACAAGAACATGTGTGTGATGGAAAGCTGCTTACCGAGCACATCACATGGCAAGGTGCATGAAAATAAGCCATGCTTGAAAAAACAAAGCCTGCAATCTGACCCCCTCGGAGAAATTCCTTTGATATCCAATCTATTTGTTGTTTTGTGTATTTCATTTTCAACATTTACTTGCTAGTTTTTTGTTAGAGGAACTTGAGGCAATTTACATTGAATTACTCCCCGCCACACACAAAAAACCCCCCAAAACCAAAAACTGAATTGAAAAAGTTTGAATGCTACCGAAAGAAGGAGCAACAGTTGCAGAACTGCCACTGTGGGCTAGCTGAATTTACAAGAATCCTTAACTTACCTTCTAAAGGCAAGGCTGTGTTCAACAAAGAATGTGAGACCAATCAATCTGTTACTGCTGCCTAGTTCATCTTGAACCATGCTCTCTTTCATGATGGCACCATTCATATCTACTTGTATGTTTCCTATAGACAAAGAGGAGAGCATGCTGTTGTTGTTTAGTCGTTAAGTTGTGTCTGACTCTTCGTGACCCCATGGGCCAGAGCACGCCAGGCCCTCCTGTCTTCCATTGCCTCCCGGAGTTGGGTCAAATTCATGTTGGTTGCTTCGGTGACACTGTTCAACCATCTTGTCCTCTGTCGTCCCCTTCTCCTCTTGCCTTCACTCTTTCCCAACTTCAGGGTCTTTTCCAGGGAGATTTCTTTTCCGCTAGCCAGAATCCTGTTGCTGGCGTAAGTGTTGTGTAATCTGTTGGGACTAATTGCAACTGCTAGATGTAATTCCTGCTCATGTGCAAATTAATTTTGTCGCAACCCCTTGTCAGTTAGCCTCTACTGGCTCCATCAGGTGATGGACACCTTATGCAAACATCAGAAACATTCCAGTCCTTGTGTCTGAAGAGGTGATACTGTTGTGGTTTTTGAAGCTCTGCACACAGTCTCTAGAGTATGGAAAAATCTGGGTTCCAGTTTGCACACAGAACGTCTGGAGATACATTGGGGTCCCCTCTTCAGACACATTGCTTTCATGTAAAGCAGTGACAGAGGGGGCAAAGTTAAAGAGTTCCCTTCCTTGCATGTGGAGTATTTTGAAGAGTTTTGAATTTCTAGTAAATTTCCTTTTGCTATACAGTAGAGGTACAGAGACTCACAGAGAAGAATAGCTACAAGTTCCTCAGATCCTACCCCTTTCTGGCCCTTACAGTCTTAATGACTGAGACATTTGTAGGAGAGAGAGTGGGGAAAAAAACCACTACAATTTCTTTACTTGCAGTTGTAAACAGATCAACAGCAAACATGCAACTGCCTCCAATGAGAGAGAAAAGAAACACTCAGCAAAGAGGCAGGACTCTCTTTGAATTCAGAGATGGGAAGGAATTATTGGTTAATGATGGATAGACCAACAGTCGCCCCAGCTCTGAAAGGTCCTTTGCAGTCTCAAGCCACAGGCAGCATGGAAGGTTGTAAATAAAACTCCACAAAGCTGAGTTTTAGTCGCATTCATTGTCTTTCTCTGCCCACATGCCTCAGATAACAAGGGATGGGACTTTTCATGGAGCTGCCATCTTCAGCAGCAGCAGTGTGCTCATTGCGCTAAAATTGAACAAAGCGTTGATCTCAGCAATCTCCCATGGAAGGATATGCCTGACCGCCAGCCAACTAAATCTCGCTAAACTTGGGTATCTTAGGGTTGCTAATGCTTTAGAAATTTCTGGAATAGCTTTGTCTAGTCATAGACAGTCTATGCTCAAGGTAAATTTTTCTTCCTTTCCCTTCTCCTTTTTCTCTGTTAGCCCTGAAAAGAGCAACTCTTTTTACACTTGATCAATTTAGTTTGGAATGACATGTTCATTTGGAATATCCATAACTCCTTCCAACGAAACAGTGAACATTGACCTGATATTCGCTGTCGTTCTGGGACGGTTTATCTAAGGAACTCTTGGCAGTCACATTCTTGCTGTCGACTCAAAAGCTATCCTTTAGGATTGTCTTTTATGGAGGAGATGTTCTATCTAGTATATGTAGAGGTCACTAATGTGCCCTGGAATGCATAGAATGGTCTGGCTATTTTGCTGACACAAAATCCAGTCAGTGTCCTATAATTTGTTTCATAGTAGATGTTTATGGGGGGGGGGAATCTTTCTTTACACTCGGGCAGCTTTCCCTGCCTTTCCAGATCCCATGGAACACATTGCCTTCATTCCACAGCAAATGGCTGCACTGACTGGGGATGGTGGGAGCCGTAGTCTAATATATGCAGAAGGCATTCCTTGCCAGTCCCGTGTATATTGTTGGCAATTACTCTTATGAGATGGAGAAATCTTCAAAATCAATTGTGAATTGTCTGGTAGTGACAGACAGGATGTTTTGTGCTGTTTTTTTTAATGCCTTCTTTTACAGAACAATATCAATTCACAAAATACATAGTCAGATTGTGACTGGATTGGAGGGGCACCTCTATGAAATTTTGGGATGAGACATCTTCCTGTTCCAGTTCACAAGGTGCTCCTTCAAAAGATCTGTGTATTTTTATTAAAAACTGTCCAGTGAGTTTCAAAAATGAATAATATTTTGCCTTCCTAACTTCTGTCCCAGAGTGCCCCTAGGAAAGGAATTTTGTTTCCAAAAATGCCTCTGACCTGCATAAAATCAATTTGAGCAGGTCTTTTGAGAACCATGTATCTCATCTGGCTTTTTTTTGTTATTTTTGTTTTTAAGTACTGTCTTTCCCCCTTTTCTCCCTCTCTTCCTATCTTTACCAAAATGTCTCTCTTACTTAAACTATAAGAGATTCCAACCTTTCTCACCCAGAGCCTATAGAATAGATTCTCTTGATGCAGTACAAGATATGGCCATTTAGAAGTAAAGCCAACCAAATTCAGTGGGAACTCTGCCCAGGTAAGTACGAATAGGTTCCTGCGTTGTGCTTATCTCCTTGTAATATCAGTTCCTACAGTGGCAGCACTACTGTTCTACACACTAATTTCATTCTCGGTGTCTTCAAAGGTATGTGTGCCCACAGGGCACAGTTATCTGTTGGTGTGCAGAATACATTCTCTTTTGTGTCCTGCTATACCAAAGGCCTGCCCTTTTCTGTCGTTTCAGCCGAGGAAGGTTTCTGAGCCTCACAGCTTCAAAGAGAAGGCCTTTAAGAAGAAGAAAAAGGCTTGTGTTGTATGCAAGGAATCCATCCAGGCCCAGGGGCTCATCTGTAAAGGTAAGTAGCCCTTCTGTCACAGTCTTTGCTATCAGCTTCCTGTTTCACAGATGGGGAGAGAGCAAGCACAAGGCATTTTGCTGCCTCAGGCAGAACAACAAATTGTACCCTACCTGTTCAGGGGCCACAGTACCCAACACCAGTCAAGTTATCTGGACACGTGGGCCAGAGTCTCCCAAGTACCTGTTCACATCCCTTGCCATACAAATATAGCCACAGTTGTTATTAATCCACAAATATAGTAATTAAATACAGTGGTGCCTTGCTTAGCGATGTTAATTCATTCCAAAAAAATCGCTGCTAAGCGATTTCATTGCTAAGCGAAACGCGGTTTCCCATTGAAATGCATTGAAAACTATTCAATACATCTCAATGGGGAAAAATACAACAACAAATTAAAAACGAGTCAGAACAAAGTCAAATTTGGTTAACAAAGGGTTTATTAAGTGCACTTTATGATTCCAAACATTTTAAACAGTAAACTTTAACTTTATAAATAACAGGAAAACATTTAAAAAACAGCAAACATGAGGCTGTCTAAACCATCGTTAAGCGAAACAGGGGACCCAAAATTTAATCGCTATGCGAAGCATGGTCCCACACATCACTAAGTGAAAATCGCCCATAGGGACCTTCGCTAAACGAAGTGCAAAAATGCTCCATAAAAGACATCACTAAGCGATTTTGTTGCTAAACAGAGCGTCCGTTAAGCGAGGCACCACTGTACAATAATTAATTAATTAGTAACATGATTTAATTTCATGACCTTTCAGGACACCCAAGCCTGCTGTTTTCAGAGACTGGTTCATCCTGTATAATGGTAGAAGCAACTCTGGTAAAAGCAGCAGGCAGCTCAGGGTGATTCCCATAGTTCTTCATCGTGCTAATTGCCCCCAGCCAGGAAGTCATCCCATAAACCAGGGTGTATGATGCAACAAAATTAAAGGACATTTAGTGCTCCATCTTCTGAAGAAGAAATTGTCCACTGTTCTTCAATGCATTTTAATGCTGCCCAGTTAACAATCATATACTTCGATGACAGTGTCTTGATTATAAAAATCTCTGTTATTTTTCTTACAGTGTGCAAAGTAGCAAGCCACAAAAAATGTGAAGCCAAGGTAAGAGCACTATGATTTTGGCACGATCAAGGAACAAATAGGGTGTGTGTGTCTGTTTTTGATACTGTTTAGAGATATATTATTTGGAATTTTATTTTACATAAAATACTACATAGAATATGTTGTATAGAACTTTACAACTTCAGCTTACATTCTGTGAGGACAAATCCATATTCCTTCCAGCCTTCATCAGTTCCCCACCACACTACAACTCAAAGACTTGGTGTGTGTGTTTGTGTGTGCAAGAGCAACACAACTCCCACAGTTCAAACATTCCGTTCCATGCGTGGGTCTCTCAGTTCTGTGCTGAAGCATGCAGGCATGCCACCATCATTAGGTCAACACCCACACCCTGCATTTTGACTTTTTAAAATTTGGAGATTGAATGTCTTGAGCTACACCTGTCGGAGGTGGCCCAAAATATTTTTCTGTCTGAGGTGAAACAGCAAGTGGCACGGCTCTCCCAACTCAAGTCAAACGTCCACAGTACCTAAGGCTGGTCAAGTTATTTGATATGTAGGGCAGAAAATCTTCCTTCATCCTTAGCAGTGAAATATAATAAAATATGCTGCTTATATACTGCCTTATTGTGCTTAAAGCACTCTCTGGGTGGTTTACAATTTAATTATGTGGGCTACATATTGCTGCTGCCACCTAGTAAGCTGGGTACTCAATTTACCAACTTTGGAAGGATAGACGGCTGATTGAGCCCATAGGGACTGAATTTAGGTTGTGAGCGATCTTGACTCTGCAGCACTGCTGTACAGCCAGTGTGCCATGAGGCTCCTCAATATGAAATGAAAAAGCAAACAATCTACTGATATTTCTGGATACCCCAAAGCTGCTGCCTTGCCCTGCCCTAATGCTAGGGCTGGCCTTGATGGATGTGCATATTTTCAGTTGTCTAGGTGCTTTGGGAACATTTTAACCGCTTCAAGAGGGCACACTTTGAATATCACAATATGAAGAAAGGTAACATTATTATTTCTTTTTTTAAAAAAAATCTTGGCACTATAGTAGGAGCAGGGAAACCGTATCAGTTGGCTTCAACTGCTTGTGCTTGGTTTTGAATGGGAGCTGCTTTCATTGTTATCGCTGGCTTGGCAAAGGCCCCACAGGAAAGTAGAAAAAATCATTTTCAGATTTTTCTAGTACGCATGCACTTCAAGAGTATAAAATTACCTATCCACTAAAGATTCATATCCGCTCACCTATTGCAGTCACAGAAACGTGCATAAATGGGTATGAACCGTCGATTCAGTGGTCCGTGCCAATTTGTTTACCACCCAAACAGGTTTTTGGCCCTCCCAAACCCCTCCTCCTCAGGTGGGCACCCAGTTGGAGGCATTGCCCCGGCTTCCCTGCCCTGCCTTCTCTCGGTGCTTTCTCTGAGCGGGGCGCCCACTGGAGGGGGCGGGGCTTGGAAGCACTGAACACTTGTTTGGCCAGTAAAGGAACTGGCATGAACCGTCAAACTGGTGGATTGTGCCCATCTGTCAACGTTTTTGTGGCTGGGATAGGCTACACTGTGGAGCTACGAAGCTGCCCTCTCATTTCTAGCCCAATTGCTGCTCCTACAACTGAGGAGGAGAAGGATCTGGGAAATGGCTGGAGTTCGAAATGCGGGATGATGTGGTTCTATGCATTCCTCTTGAGGGTATTCTGCAGATAATTTGCTGTCATGAAGGTTGGGCGGTTGGAGTGGAAATCCTGCAAAGGAAAGGCACAGATATTAGCAACAACTCTCTGGGGCCTGGGAAAGACCTGTGATGGGATGAAGGTTTGATCCCAGAAGGGCAAAAGGGGCCATGTGCAACTTGCAGGGTGGTAGCAGGAGGAACAGATGCAGCTCATGAGAAAACCCCTGACTAAAAGGCAAAGGTCAGACCTTTAAGACCCCAGGAGGACCTCCTGAGGGCTGCACGAAGTCCCTGGAACATTGCTGGACTCTTTTGGTCTATGACCAGGGGGGAGAAAAGAGAAACATTCAAGACATTCAATACTGGGTTGAAAATTGAATATGGGGGCTTATTTTATTTATTTTATTTTATTTAAAAGAATCATGTGGCTCCTAAAGGATCCAAGAGTAATGTTCAGGAGCAAATAAGAAAATGCAAGACTTAAGGCCTTCATTTTCCTTCATGGGTTTTTCTCATATGGAAACTATTGGAAAATCCAAGCCACTATTTAAAACTCCATGATTTGTTTGAAAAGTAGCATTAGCTTCTGCTTTGGAGGGGGGTGGGGAGACTTTTTGCTTCGGTCACAATGAATTATTTTCCCCCTTTGCAAGTCCATTCATAATCTTATAGGAGGCAGGGATGTCTAAGAGTCACTTTCATTGCTGCTCTGTCTGGTTTTAAAGGATGGTTAGAGATTACTGGAATTCTTGCCAATTTAGCAGTTCAAAAGCATGCAAATGCAAATAGATAAATAGGTACCACCTCGGTGGGAAGGTAATGGCATTCCGTGTCTAGTCGCGCTGGCCACGTGACCACAGAAACTGTCTAAGGGCAAACACTGGCTCTACGGCTTGGAAATGGGGACGAGCACCGCCCCCTAGAGTCTGACATGATTGGACTAAATGTCAAGGGATTACTGGCTAAAAAATGGTGAAACAGAATGAATGGGGCAGCTCAGCTATCAGAAGAAGCTAGAAACATCCCTGTTAGCATATCAGGCAAAACATAAAAGAAAATATAATAACCTTAAAATTGATCTTTAATTTTATATTTTATAATATAAAATATTTGTTATGTTTTATTTTCTCTGAAAAGCTAGACTGCAAGGGAGCCCTGTCTTACCAGGTTTGGTAGGATTGATCAACCTACGAGAAAGAAATCACCTGCTTCTTACTTAGTTTGCTCGGGGTCTGAGCAGTACACGACAAATGACAAAGGCTCAGACATTTTATATTGGAATACAACTGGCCACAGCTTTATCAGTTAAATTTGCTCTAGCCTTGGCCAGCAGAAGGGCAGGGATTGAGACATTGGCTGACATGCCTGCCAATTGACCTCTCTCTCAACCTGCTTGCTAGAGAAGACTCATATTCAGAGGGTGATGGGATAAAACAACATGGGGATCCACAAAGATGCATCCCACTTACTTGCTCATCAGTCTTTGTTGAACCTGGGCATGAGGCCAGTGCAACTGCTCCCCTTCGCTGGTTGGGTGCCATCAACATGAATCTGTCCACATGCCCATCTGCCAGAAACAAGTGGACAGAGACCAAAGCTACCACTGTTAATATATTACCCTGCATATCATATAGCCAGACATTTGTTCCCACTTTGACAGGTGCTCCCTATCTAGACAGAGAAAGGTAGCAACCTGAAATGACAGCTCTGCATACTGAGTTACCCACCCCCACACAAGCCTACACACAACTTTGTAAGACATTTTTCTTCCTGGCATGTTGATCCTCTCTTCAAGGCCTCACAACCAGTCTTGTCTTTGAAGCACATGCATCCAGCATATTGTCATGTCCAGAAAACAGGCTTGAAGGCCCGTGCTAGTCTGTCCATCTGTCCTTCCTTCCACCCACCCACCCACCCACCCTCTTCTAGACTGCCCATCTGGCCAAATAGTCACTCTTTCACCTAGCAGTAATGATGTTAAACCTTTTCAGATTGCGAAGTCATGGTCCCTCACGCTGGAAAATCAGCAGATTCAGAAGGTGCAAGATCTCTATCCTTTTCAGAGGGTTGCAGATTTTATCCTCAGGGAGGGAGAAAGATCTCTTTTTTTACAGAACCAACCCATATGCCCAAATAAACTAACCAGTAGTGGAACTACTGGTTTGGTAGACAAGCCCCAAAACAGAAACAGGCAATTGGCACAAGTCAATTTTTTCAGCAGGACCTGTGAACAAGAAATAGTCCAAGTAAGGTTTTCCCCAAGAGACTACAGATGCTGTGCCTCACAACTCCAGAAATGAGTGAAAGTTTTCCAAAATCAGTAACAGAACTGAGCAGTCCGTGGCGCATTGCTTTGTTGAAGTGGTACTCTCTCTGTTTGAAATATAATTGTTAAAATTCCTGTGAATAGACTGGCCTACATGCCAGCCTATTTGGAACCCTCTACTGAACCAACAGGGATGGGGGGGAATAGTCGTTGCTTTTGGTGCCCCCACATGGAGCTGCTTCTTCAAATGCCTTAGCTAGCCCTTGGCCTGAGAGAAGGAAGCTGCAATCTCTGTTTCAAGAAACTGTTGATGCCTATATGCCCTTTCCTAGGGTGCTTTCCTGTACCATGAAAGAGAAGAGGGATTGTGGTGTGTGGAGGTATTGCCTCCAAACCCCTGGTATTCTAGGGGCTGTGTTGCCTGTTTCCCACTAGCCTGTGTTTCCCCTTGAAAGCTAGGAGCTGGTGCAACGGAAGTGGCCGTACCCAGCATACAAGCTTCCTCGTGCTGCCCAGCACTGAAGACTACCTTCATTGCACACTCACCCCGTGATTTCAACACTTTTGGAGTAGAGAGCAACCAAAATAGCAGTTTCTCCCGTGTGATTCCTTCTTATGTCTTCACTTCTTTCCTCCTCTTTGGATTCTCTTCTTCAGCTTTGTCCTCTTCTGGTTTTGCTCACTCTTCTTCCTCTTGAAACATCCATGCGAGGAATGGCTGTGACACGGCGGCTACTGTATTGTGTGCTTTTATGTTCCCCAGATGGGCCTGAGAGGACACTCACCTCAGGTCCACAGGGCAATGGCCTGTCACCGAATCACTCCCCAAATGACTGAGGCAAAGGGAAGTGATTCAGGGAATCATGTGCAGCCCAAAGGCCTTTGCGAGCCTGGCCACAGCAAAGAAGGTGCCAGGATCTCACTGTTCTGCAGTGTCTCTGGTCTCCAAAATGGAGCCAGGGTAAGTCCCTGATCTTTGGGCTTATAGTAAGAAATGTATGTTATTTGATCGACAAGCTAGGCATTCTGGCTTATTTTTCACTACACACAACAGAGCCGTATGCCAAGAATAAACCATGGCTTACCATTCTGTCTTGTTTTGGGCAATGATAAGCTAGAAACTCTAATTCAGGTGACAGGATAAACAAGAGTGTCTGTGTTTTGTTAGTTACTCCAGCTGACAGAAGCAGAGCAGGAGTGAGTGGTCTGCAAGCACCAGCATATTTGCTCAATCCTGATAAACCAGGATTTGCCAGATAATAAGATCAGATACTTATAATGATACTCAAACAGAGGCATTGTATAGAATTGCCCTTCTCAATCCAATTTCCTTAGGAAAAACCTCTTAACTGTTACTGCAGTACAGCAATGGAACCAATTACCTCAGGAGCAGGTGAGGTAATTCTAGAGAACGTCAGATGGCCATCTCTCAGATCTGCTTTGATCTGGATTCCTGCGTTGAGCAGGAGATTGAACTCAATGGCCTCGTAAGCCCCTTCCAACTCCATTATTCTATGATTCTACTAGTACTCTTTTTCTAGCATGACACCAAATTAGTTCCCCTCTAATTCACTGGCCTGGGCTCTGGCCTTGGTTACTATCAGGCCCACACTTTTTTAGCTCAAATAATGCTACCTCATATTGTGTTTTTTCTGAGGCCATTTGTTGGCAGAAGTCGGGGAAAGTGGCTTTCTAAACCTACAACTTCCAAAATGCCTCGATCAGTAGGGATAGGTTTGTGGATCTAGACGTTACCGTCCAAAAGGTAACCTTTAAAAATTCTACTAACTAGGCCTCTTCTCTGCTCTCTCTGTGTGCATTTTCACCTGAGCCTGATGGTAGACTAAGAAGCTGTATTTCTTCCTGCCACATCATCTGTTTATCTCTCTGCCACCTTGTCCCTTCAAAAGTTGACAACTTGCACCCTGTGGAACCAAAGGGTTATAAAGACATATAACCATCCAACTGGGGTCTGGTTTGCCATTTCTTCTCGTGTTAACAGGAAATAGGGAAGAACTGAGGCAACATTTGCTCGGTTTTGTGGGCCATGATTCCAACATCTAAAACCACGACAGCTTTTTGCAACATGTTCTGTGGAGGCACACATAAACAGGTCAGGCCAAAAGACAAAATCCCTGCACCGTTTCATTCAGCGATGACCCCAGAAGCTCTAGACCCTGTGCTCTTTTGAAATCCGGACCTTGGCCCTTTAAGCCCGCACGGGGCCGCTCTCCTCAATTGTATAATTACCGAACTGAGTTTGCCTTGGAGTTGAGCCAAAGGTTGCAGCTGGAGGAGCAACCATTTAACGTCAGGCGGGTGTTGTTCAGTGACTGCTTTTTTTTTTTTTAAATCACAGGATCAGTGTCCATTTCTGCAAACACAGCTCTGCTCTCAGGAAAAGGGATATAGTTTCGAGGAGTATTTGGGGTAGTGGCAGTGGCCTGGAGGGAATGCAGCTGGAAATGACAACAGACGCTCGGAGCAGGGGAGAGGAGTGAGCAGCTTTTATTTCTGCCCATGGGATAGTGATTGTTCTGGCTCCCTCCGAGTTGCTGCTGCCTTTTGGGGGAAGATCTCCACCGGACTTGGGATGGGGGAAAACTGGTATGCTTAGACTACGCCGTTGATTGCAACCAAACTGACTTAAGACTGGCATCTGAAACAGGTGGGTTGGAAGACTGTGACATTCTTCTAGCAAAAGTGTGTGTGCTCCGTTCACCACAAGGGGGCAGCAGAAGGAACGCTGTCAGGGGGAGATGGGCTTCGGGGTGGGGTGGGCAATTAAGAATGAATGGATATTATTAAAAAGAAACAAGGAGGAGCCAACAGATGCACTGCTTTTGGTTACTTACTCGTTTCTTAAATTATGCCCTGTCCTATAAAATGATAACATGGCTAATAAGTGGTGATAGATATGACTAGAGATGGGCACGAACTGAACTATGAACCGAAAAAAACCCATAAATTGGGCTGGTTCATGTTTCGATTTGTGCTTTGGTTCGTGCAAGTCATTTTGCCAAAAAAAATCAAAGCGCTGAACTTTTTCCCCCTTGACCCTTTGTTTTCCTTTGGCAGATCACTTTGTTTTGCTTTGGTCCCACTGCCCCCTTCCCGCTGCCCTCGTAGCCTCCTTACCTGGTCCTGACAATTTGCTCCTCTTCCTCCTCCACCGCCACCATCTTCAAAGACAGGGACCCAGCATCCCTTCTGGCTCACAGGTGTGCACATGCGCAGAGACAACTAAGATGGTAGCAGCAGTGGAGGAGGAGGAGGAGGTGACAGGACCAGGCCAGAAGGTGACAGGGGCAATGGGAAGGGGGCAGGCAGGCGGCAGAGGGAGTGGAGCCATTAGGTTCCCCTACCCCCAGGGACGAACCAGGAAAATGAACCGTTTTTCCAGTTTATGCCCTTCTAAATATTCTGTGTCCATCTGACCTAGCCTGCAAAGTTCAAAGTGGCATAATTCTCCTCATTGGCTTCTTCTTCTCCCTTACGAGTTTGTGAGGTAGGTTAGGCTGAAAGACTGACAGGCCTGAACATCACCCGGGCAAGAACTACCTGTTTGCAGAGAACCTGCAGTAAGGTTTTCACTGAAGCAAGGCTTGTGTTGTGTGACGTTACATACATTTTCTGCGTAGATGTGAATATCTGTTAGATTAGATATTGTTGCATTGCTATGAATTCTTACTTCACTTCTTTCCTATTCTTTTTTTAATGTAGACTTTATTTATTTCTTCTCATATTGAAGTCTGTACTCAGTTTTGCTCATTTTCTTTAAAATGCATGTTTGTTTACATTTGTTTTACCTACTACTCCATTGACTTGGGCTCAACTGTGCATATATTTTCAGCTGTACATATATTACCCAATCACATTTTAAAATGTGCTTTGTGTGGATGTTATTTCTCTGGAACAACCTGTACACTACTTTTTTCTGGTCCTGCTTGGAGATTGGACCACATATCTTCTTTCTGCAAAGCCTGGAATTCATCCTCAGATGGAGACCTTATCTCTCCCATAAGGAGCCACCACAGATGGAGCCCCATTGGTGGTAGTGATGATGGTTCTATGTTTGAGGTTTCATGACTGTGCTGTCCCTGGAATTTAATTTAATTAATTTTGAGGCACCAGATGAAGATGGCATTTAATGGATAATAATAATTTTACATGCTTTATTTTGTTGCTCGTTTGTAGTTGTTCGTGTTGGCCTCTTCTTTCTGTGTGGTTGCATTTTAAATTTAATTTATTATGCCTCTTGTTTTAATTGGAATGTTTTTGCTGCATATAAATCCTTTGTTAGCCGCCTTAGAAGTCATTTGACTGAGAGGCAAGATTTCTGCTCATTCATGAGACAATTTCCAAGCCAGCCACATAAATATTTTGGATAAATACATAAAAATAATAATTAGTTCTTCGAACAAAAAGGCTGTGGAGGGCAAGCTGAGAGAGAGAGAGAGAGAGAGAGAGAGTTTTGCCAAGGCTGGGGAGGGCAAGCTGAGAGAGAGAGAATTTTCCCTGTTTCATTGAGGTTGAAGAATTTTTCTCACATATAGACTTCAGATTCTCAGAGCTTCCCCTGTGGTGCATAGCTTACTTCTCGCATGATTTGGCCCTGAGTAATTTTGTTCTATTCTCCCCTCTCCACATTCCCTTTCAAACTCTCTATCTTGTCTTGTGGTTAGATCCGACAAGAAAGATGAACCATGAGGACTGTTGGCATAAATTGTATGACTTGCTCAGAAATAGAAGGCAAATTAATATTTGATAATAGAAAACCTGTGATCAATCTAGAAACAGAATGTATACTATAACTAAGTTCTACCAGGAACATATGTATCTATGAAATGGAACAGATGATAATGAGTACTCTAAAATGTTTATGTTGAGTTGCACCCCATTTACCCCATGTCCCACTTTTCTTCCCATCCCTATACCCAACACTTAAAAAAAATTAGGAAAGAGAGAAAAGGATGGTATAGCTAGCTCTTAAGTCTCACTGTTGTTGAGGTGGAGATCTCCTCAGAGCTACAGATGTTTCTCTTCAGGAGAGAGACTAAACTTTGTCCCAAACCATCATAGTTTTGAAGTGATTCCTTAAAAATAACAAGTTAATTATCAATAGGATTTGTTTTCAACAATAAAGTTGTAAACTTGTTTTACTATTGAAACTGAAAAACACACATACCTCTCTATCCTGTCTTGAACATTGACAGGCTTCACGGCTAGAGAGGGGCACAAACTAGAAAAATGACGAATCGGGGTGGTTCACGAGCCACCCACAAACCCCAGAAAAACTAACTGGTTCGTGGTTCATTTTTTTCTGGTTCATGCCTGGGAGAGGGGAACTTAACCCCTTCCCTCCCTTTGTCACCCGCCTGCCTGCCCCCTTCCGGCTGCCCTTGTCACCTCCCTACCAGGTCCTGCCACTCCTCTTCGTTCTCCACCACCACCTTTAGAGATAGCAGCTGGGCTTCCCTTCTGGGACCCAGGACAGGTCTCTCTGCGCATGCACACACCTATGAGCTAATAGACATGCGCATGTGCAGAGGTAGCTGGCCTGCAAGAGAAGCTGGACCGCTGTCTCTATATAGGGTGGTGGTGGAGGACGAAGAGGAGAGGATGGCAGGACCCCCCTCTTCGTTCTCCACCGATGGGATGGTGGGGGCCAGGCATCCATTTTACTGAAGGAAAAAAATTTGGACTCCTGAATTGAACTGAGGTTCGAAAAACTATGTCTTTTTCGGTTCATTGTTCAATTTGTGCCCATCTCTATTCAGGGTTTTTAAGGGAGGCACCAGGATAGCAAAAAAAGTAGATGGCAAGAATGCTATTGCACAGGGCAGGCACTGGAGCCAATACAAACCACTTTGTAGTAATCCAGTAGGTGGCCTTTGTTCACAGAGTGTATTTGATAGCTGCATTTCAAAAGCACTATCCTTGCCCTCCAGCTGGCCAGCCTGGAATGATACAGTCCTTTTTGCCAACTCATTTGTCTGTGTCTGTAAAAAAAGATCCATAGAAGAGGCAACAGGAAAAAGACTGAGACCAAGGTGGATCAGAGCAGAGATAGTTCGTACAGATAGTCCACCATTAGAGCTGGAAGGGTGTTCGTGTTGGAGAGACAGGACTGCGGCCATATTTCGTGTTTGAGAAAACAGACTTCAGAGGAATCCCTTGTGTAAGTACGGAAGACTAGTCAGAAAACTCAAGCTAATTTGTAAATTACATAAAGCGAGAGATAGGGTCCTGCTGTGTGCTCAGAACACTTCCAGGAGCCAAGGAATTCTCTTTTACAAGTGATTTGTTGCACGGACAGTGAGAGATGCATAAACTGACCTGGACACATTTCTTGTGCAAATTGACTTGAATACATTTCTCCCTTCTCTCTCACTCTACTGCCTCCATCTGTGGTATATAGAAGGAGGGGAATACATTTAATGGTGATGTCTTCATTGTGTTGAGAAGCAGCCCATCTGACATGGCCGGGAGGCCCGCTTGCTGTTGGCCTGCTAAGCTAAGCCACCAGGGCCGTTTTCCTTTCTCCTAGAGTTTCCCACATCCTGATGACCTCCCTCCCTTGTCCCTGTGGGCTGGTCCAGATGTTTTCCCAGGCCAGGGCTTGCAGAAGGGAAGGCCAGGAAGCTGGGAGAGGAGGAGGTAGCAGCCAGAAGTTTTTCTCAATGCATCATTTGTGCAATATATCAGAGTCCAGCATCCCAAATATTTCCCACAGCTGAATGGAAGGGGGAAAAACACTCAGGGCAGGAGTGCCTGCCACATGTGAGGTGAGGTGAAGCAGAGCAGAGCTAGGCAACAGTATAGGTTAGAAAAGTTACTTTTTGGATCAGGCTTTCTAGCAAGCATGGGGTCATGTTGGCTGAGGGAGTCTGCAAGTTGTAATGCAAAAATGTAACTTTTCTAAGTCCTGGGTGGAGCATTAAACAGGGATTCCTTGCTCAGCAGACTAACATGCATGCAGACCTGAGCTGATGAGGTCATGGTCAGACATGAGGTAGGTGACTTCTTTGGCTGTTGGGAATTTGAAAGTTCATGCCTAGCAGCATTCTCCATAAGTATTCGCGAAGGCTTTCACGGCCAGGATCTAATGATTGTTGTGGGTTTTTTGGGCTCTTGCTGTCCTCTGAAGATGCTGGCCACAGAGACTGGTGAAACGTTAGGAAGAACAACCTTCAGAACACGGCTAAAGAGCCCGATAAACCCACAACCACCATCCTCCATAGGTACTTGTTTACCTTGAGAAAAGACCCACTTTGTGCTGTGCTGTGTTGTGGTGTGACATGACTTGCCTTACCCTGCCACCTAACTCACCCCTTTGATCATCAGTCATTGCTCAACTGTGTAAATAAGCCATTCATAACTCAGTGGTTCAGTCTCTGAGGCTGGGAGTTCGATCCCCCACAGTGCCTCCTTGATGGGGGCTGGACTTGATGATCCATAGGGTCCCTTCCAGCTCTGCATTTCTAAGATGATGCAGTAGCTGAAGAGTCAGTGGGCCACTGAGTTGGATGCACACTGTGGAAAATATACATACTCATATACAGGCAGACAGACTGTATCTTGTTGAATGCTGGACACTTGCTTCTTTTGGCTTGGGAGGATTCTGGCAGTTGTATTGAAAAAGCTCCTTTCCTCAATTCTGATGTACAAGAAGTATTGAAGAAGAAGGCAAATGCCTTTTTCTATAGAACACTGTTAGGTTATTACAGGAAGCCATTTTGTTGACTGCACAACCTGAAGTGCCTGGATCCAACCTCTTCATTCGCAGTTGCAGTGTGTGATGGTGTTTGTTGTTAAATCTCTGTGAGCAACAATTTTCAGCATATGTTTCACCCAGTCTAGGACATTTTGTTGCGTGAGGTAAAGTAGCAGATTGTTCTCTGTCTCTCTCCTTCATACAAAGTGCATCCTACCAGAATCTGAATAAATTATTTCAACCTATGCAAGGCAGATAATCCCCCATAAACCTGTATTTTTTTGGGGGGGGGGAATCTATAATAACAAAATATCTAACTAGGAGCTTGCTGCTATTTCATGATACCCAAAATCTGTTGCCTGAAGCAGCTGCTTCCACTCTACCTAATGATGGGGCTGGACCTGAATGAGATGATTTTTCATGAAAAACATGTTATACGTAGGGGGAGGATTTCTATGACATTTCACGTTTTCTCTGCAACCTACATTTGAACCCATAAGCAAGTTCAAATACAGTATGTTTATGAGTAATTTGGCCTTTCTAACCAGATTACTCATAAACACGTTCAAACCCACCCATAAGCTCAAACATAGGTTGCGGGGGGGGGGGGGGGGAAGAATGACAAGTCATAGAAATCCTCCCCTACAGTGATAACAATAACAATGACACATTATGTCAATTCGGACTCCTGGTAATCCTAATAGAGTTTTCAAAGGAAGTGAGGTATTTAAGGTTCTACCAGTTCTGCACTGCTTTTTTATGGCAGAGCAGGGATTCAAACCCAGGTCTCTTGAATCCTAGTCCATCACTCTGGCCATTACACTATGCTGGGTAATATACCTTGTGCATGGTATAATTTGAAAATGCATTGATGGCTGGTTTGGGCCTAGGCCTGTGACCTGCGAATTTACATGGCCACCTTTCTTGTTTCCGTCATCCCCATCAGAAAGGAACTTCCTTTGCTTTCAGCTACAACAGGTTTTCTGACCACCTCTGCAAAACCGCCCCATTGTATTCCGTCTCACTGCTGTCTAAGGATGTGAGCCAAGAGCAACTTAGGTGCCATGCATTTGTTAAAAGCAATAGCCAGAATCCTATTGCTGATTTATGCTGGTTCAAGGGAGGAGACTTAAACATTGGTGGCAAATTGCCAGTCAGTAACAATGTGCCAGCTGCGTTCCTGGTTGGGTGCCTGATTGCATGATCAGCCATTTGCCCAAGAAGGCAAGCAGGACCGCAATTCATCCCTAAGTTGGTTGAATCTGCAGGGCTTCACATCAGTTATGCACTCAAAGCCCTGAGCCTAGATTCATGAATTTGTTAGTTTCAATTCCTCCTGTTTTTTTAACTTTCAAATTCTTTCTTTATGAAATATGAAGAATTTTGGTGAACTCAGGCACAAAATTCTCATTCCTTTCTCCAGGCACCTAGAACTTCTTGAACCCCGTAGAATGGCCACGTGTCCCAATTTATACTGGAGAGTCCTCCACTTCAAAATGTCCTTAATTTAGCACTGGATCTTCAGAAAACCCATGGCTCTATCTGCTTGCTACCAAATTGTTAGACTAGTGTTGTGTAGTTGTATTGTCTAGTCTAACGGTTCTCAGCCTTGGGTTTCCAGATGTTCTTGGACTAAAACATCTAGAAGCTTTCACCACTAGGTGTGCTGGCCAGGATTTTTGGGAGTTGTAGTCCCAAGAACATCTGGGGATCCAAGGTTGGGAAGCCCCGGGTTAGTGCCATGGCTCTATCTTAGGTGAGTTCATTCCCAACTATAACCCAGAGACTATCTTATATAGTTAGGGATGCACTTAAGGCAGGAAAAGGCCAAATGTGACTGTCCAAATATTGTTGGATTGCAGATGTCAGCATACCTCACTATTGGGGACATTGATCCAGGCTGTTGCATCCGAACAACATATCAAGGGTCACACTTTTCAATTATGATCTAAGAGGATCTACTGTGGTCTTGAAGACATAAGTAGGGGGCAGCCTTTTTCCTGGCTGCAGCAACATAAATAAACTCTTTTTGATGCTCTGATAGATAGAGTACAGCCAAAACAAGAATAAAGAAACACCTCATTTTATTAACCAAACTACTCAGGATTGCTCATTAACAGAAGACCCGTTATTTAGGATACATTTTCTACTTGTATTTTTTGGAACGGGTAGCCGTGTTAGCCTGTGCAAGCATAGCAGCCAAAATCCAAAGAAACAAAAGGAAAAAAAGACAAAAACAAGTGCTATCTTCAAGACCAACTGATATAGTTTAATGTGAGCTTTTGTGGACATGTCTACTTCGTCAGACATATGGAAACAGAATGAAATGTTGAATGAAATATCAGTTTCATACCAAATATTCATTGACTCTTGGATGTACTTTACATTTACATGCAGTAATTTATGGCTATGTTGCTTTAGGGCTCTGTTGTAAGCTCACATTAAAATATAGTTGTTAGTCTTTAATGTGCCACATGTTTTTGTCTTGTCTTGTTTTGTTTCTTTGGATTTTGCCTTTCTACTTGGGTTCCAATTCCGAAGAGCAAACATGGATATACAATGATCATTTGACCACACATTTTAAACCTGTGTGTTAAGACCAACATACAGAAGGTCAATGACATTCCTCTGTATGATAGACATGCACGTCCACAAAATGTATGCAACAAAATACTTAGTAGGCAAAGCCTCTGTTCTGAGTTTGCTCTCTGAATCCCTGCAAAATTAGTTTAGAAGTCAGCAAAGTTTGATTAAATGGAAGGAGGAGAAGTTAAAATACCCCCAGGTAGGACATACTGTAGAGCTTGGGCCTCCTTAACCCAGCCTACATATTGCACAAGCATATCTCCACAAACAAGAATTCTAGCAAAGTTGCTTGCACTGCACCAGACAAACACTTAAGAATGTCAAGAATTCATGTACTGTGGCAGATTCCATAAAGAATTCCACAGATACGGAGTTCTGCAAGGGTGTGGTTATGTTGTAAGGGAAGATTTTCAAGAGCTGTTTGAGCTCTGTTGAATATGCTTGACAGACAAATTAGTTAAAAGATGTTAGAAAAATTTGACTACATAAAAGAAATCTAGAAAAGCCATAGAAATGTCTCTTAGGCACAGCAGTAGGTGTATGATTATTACAGACTTAATGGGATTAGGTTAAATTTGTGCAGATTCCTGCTTCTCTATCTTTCTTTAGAACATTAAATAAAAAACCCCATTATTTTCTACTTATGTGTAGATTTTATATACATTCATGAGACAAACAATTATCTTCTTATTTACAGAAACTGCTGATTTGCACTCATATCCAATGTTTAATGTTCTTATAAAGCAAATAGATCATTGGGCAGATACAAATCCCTAGTTCAGAAATATTTTACTTACATATATTTTGAACATGATGTTGTTCTCTTCCAAATTCACATTTAATTTTTACATACTGTTGTAAAGACGTGTCTGGAATTCCACAAGGCAAGGAAGGCAGTTTGTGTGTTACGGTGGGAAAGCAACATGAATATAACTGGAGGGAAGTTAAGGTAATTCCAGCACGCTAATTCTCAGGTACTTCTTCGATCCAAATTATTGCCTCCCAGAATGGTTTTTCTCTTATCGAGTTCTGTGGACATCCAAAACTGATTGCACATGTTTGCTGTTTTACTCTGGACTGCATACTCTTTCTCCACAGTTGAGAGAGAGAGAGAGAGAAGGATGTAGTCCTGACAGGGAAAGCCAGCAAATGAATTGCAGCTGGACAAAAAGAGTTGCATTTGCTAAACTCCAGCTTGATTCATTAACAATAACAGACAGGCAACGCGATGGTAAGAGCCCAGTCTTGAGAGCAGGAGGCTACTGAAGAACGAAGCGTCGTCTCTGCTTCTTGCTGCCCCAGAACTGGGGAAGGTGAAGAGAACGGTGCCTGGACCCTCCCTCTTCCCTGGTGGGTCAGTCCAGGGATGCGGAAGGCCGTTCTGCCAGGTGAGGCAGGGAAGCACAAGGGCTGAATAGCCTCACTGTGCTTCTTGCCTGGGTGGGGTGCAGCCTGTTTATATTGCTCTATATTTAGCCCCCCACACCCACCCCTGCAAGCCTCCCCAGCTATGATGAATCGCAGCCTATGTGAGCGCCGTCACTGGAAGGGCCCACTGGCCAGGCCAAAGCAAACACCCTAATGGGCAAAGAGGCAGATCTAGCCAGGCTGGAACTCAGCAAGAGGGTTTTTCTTTTTCTTTTCTTTTCTTTTTTAATTCCCCACTCACTCTCGCTCCCCCCACCCCACCCCAGCTTGTAGTGTGGGCAGAGGAAGGACTCCTTTAGGGACGTCATTGCACAGCTTTCTTTGTGGTAGGGATGAGGACCAAGTGTCGAGCCTCCAAACTGACCTGGGACGCGCCTCTGAACGTGCCCTTCTCAATTTCTTCTTGTCTCCAGGTGCCATCCCCGTGCCAGCCCCTCCCGCCGCCTGAACTGGTAAGTGTGGATCTTTTTACTCACCCATTATACACTGACTGCCCCCTTTCATCCATCCTTCCCTTCCTCCCCACACACTTCTGTCTGTCCCTCACTTCTCGGCTTAAAGGGCCAGGATGGAATTAAACATGAAACTCCCTTTGCTAACACAGAGATGTGTCCTTAGAAAGAGGATTTATCACCATGGCAGGTTTCCCCCCACCCCCACCCCCTTTTCAAGTCCTTTGGCAGATGTATTTGTTAACTGATCAAACACTGGTAGAATCCTCTGGGGTTGTTTTTAATATACTTTCCCTTTCCCATCACCTATTTCAGTCTCAACATTGCTTAAAAGTTTATCTGATTCAACATCTGTTTGGCAATTGTGCCTTCTTTAGTGGTTGCATAATTGTGATGTGGTTGTTGTTGTGGTTGTTTCATTTGGATACACAGAGGCACTGATGTTGAAATAAAGAGCAGCACAGTCAGAACAAGACAGAGATGCTGGTAAAGGGGAGGGGGGATGGATTTAGGTGATAATAATTTCCCTTTCAAAGACCAGGAGAGCCACGTGGGGGTACTGCTGCAGCTGGCTTTGCTCCGAGATCTCCCTGTTGGCTGCCAAGGCTCACAGTGTCTCCAAGAAAGGAGGGGTGGGCCCTTCTGTCATATTCTTTGACACCCTCTAGGTTAGGCCACTATAGCATGTTCTAAGCAGGGCTTTCTTGCAAAAGCATTCAGAAAATGTGTCCACTTGCTCATTATGGGGTAGAACTACAGGTGTCATATTATACTATTTTATACTAAAATAGCTGCAAGACTTTCCCAGCTCATTTCTGGGCTGAATTCAAAATTCTGGTCTCGCACATGAACGCCTTAAACAAATTGGGCACAGGTTACCAAAGGAAATACTTTCTTCTTTATCAGCCTTCCTGTATGCTGAGACCTTCAGGAAAAATTATGCTTATGATTTCTTTCTTAGCTGTATTTGGGCTGGACTGGATGAAGTGCGGGGCTTTTTCTTTAGTGGCACCTTCTCTCTAGGATTGTTTGCAAGGAAGCCTGCCATTTTCCTCTTTGCTGCTGAAGATGCTTTCTTTTCTCATCCACAAGTCTTCTGTTTTCAGTTGCATCTGTAAAATAAAAAAAAAATCAATTCACGTACGGGGCTAATGTGAGAATGGATGACAACAGTTAGGGACTTTGAGTGCTCAGTTGTTTTGCAAGGTAAAATATCCACTTAGAACATGATGAGAATGAAAGAAATGTTAATCATGCAGCTTAAGAGGATACATCCATGCTGAGTTCCCATTGACCTGTTTACTCCATGAGGATCAAGCTAGGAGATACGTACAGCCTTGCCTTGTGAGCTAAATCACTAGTAATAGCAAAACGTTCAGGTCTGCCAAATCCAAGAAGGACACAAGCTAAAGCCAACACTGTTGGAGCAAGGATGTTTTTGATAACCTCCTTCTACAGAGGAATGTTAGTTTAACAGGAAGACCAAGAGGCTGAGAAATAGATAAGAACTGTCCAGATCCCTCTTCAAAAGGTCTTGCAGGTCATCCTTTGTTACTTAATTCAGTCACGACCTTGTGTTTACTTGAATCTGGGATTAATAGAGGACATTGACAACATAGGGACCACATGGGTTGAAAAGCAGGGCTCATCACAGCTCCTATCAAGATAGAAGGTGCTATCAAGTGAGGATTCTTCTACATGTATATGAAAGCTCTCAGCTCTGATAGGTAGCATCAGAACTTTTGCTTACAAATCTAGGAAAGATCAGAGTTTTCTAATACAGTGCCAGCTTGCATAATGTAATAATTGTTCCTCCTATGACTTCCAAGCATCAGAATGATATACTCTAGGCTGGAGAAAGGATGTACATGCTCACATTATTACTCCATTTGAGGTGTTTGGGTCTTCAAAGCTCACTTTTAGTTCTCTATTAACCTTACAGATATAGAGAGCAGAGGTGGACAATGTCTGATGGCTGAGGTCTGTCCTTTCACCAGTCATATAAAAACAAGGGATATTGTCCATCTACTCCACATTTGCCAAGTAACTAGCTTCCTGGTCCAGAACTGGGCAATCCAGAAGGCCCAGAAAAATATACAGCAGAGGTCAAACCCAAGTCCTACCAGCCGGCAAACTAGTATGGAGCATAGAGTGGACCATAGCCAAGGTCAAATCAAGACAGTCAAACAGAGTTCACCAGCCATCAGAGCAAAATGATAACAAAATGAGGAGAATCCCAAAGCAAAGCAGTCCCAAAACAGTTCCAAGCCCGTACAGGGCACAAAAGTTAAAATAAGAATGGGAAGAGTAAGGTGTGGCTGATGAAGCCTAAGTAAGAACAGGCAGTGTTTCTAGTAATTCTTCCACCCTGCAACTGACATTTTAGTAAGTGAATTAAGCTCTTTATCAGAAGTTTTCCCAGGAGAAGGTCCTCCTCTTAAGGACAGCTTACTCGCAAGAAGACCTCTACTCATGGTGAGGTTTTTTACTTCATGTAGGGCACTTTGCCAGGTTTCCTCCGGTCTTCCTGGTGCCATAATTTGGCACCAGTTTCTTGAGCTAAGAGGAAACCCTGCCTCTGATTCCAGCCATTGGCCCGCTGCCTTTTTGGCAAAGGCTTCTGTGATCCTCTCTGAAGATCTTCAGGGGCAACTTGCCACTCCATGCCATCAGACACTGGAAGCTCTAGATCCTAATCTAGGCTCATCTAAATGTTCTTTATGTGTACAAATTCCACATAGAGTATATACAAAAAGCAAATATTTATTGTGCCATTAAATTTTGAAGAATGAAAGCACCAATGATGCTAATGGTGATTATGCTGCAGAGTTTTGAATTTTGTCTAAACTCTAGCTGTGCAGCAGACGTGCAGAGGCGTATAGAACAGAATTACCTTCACGTCTTTCCAGAGTATAACACACGTTTTCTCTCATGAAGTGGCACTTGGAGTCTCAATAACTTATGCTGAGGCATTGGTAAGAGAAAGAATAAACAGGTCTAATTTACTCACAGTTACAGAGAGCAGACAGGACACAATGGTGCCTTGACTTACGAATGTCCTGACATATGACCATTTTGAGTTACAACCAGCTCCGGCCATAAAATTTTGCTTTGACTTGCGGCAGGAGCTTGAAGTTACGATCAAGAAAAGGCAGGGGGGGAAGGCAGGGAATTCAAATTGCTAACAGTTGGTGGTGAAGAAGCTGCTTCTTTGTAGCTCTTTTACCCCAGCAGTTAGAAAGTGTGTGATTGGAGGAGGCTTCGGACTGCCTGGTAAGGTGAGGTGCTGCTTTCTGCTTTTTAAAAACTGTAAGGTAAGGTGCTGCTTTCTGCTTTTTAAAAACTGTAAGGTAAGGTGCTGCTTTCTGCTTTTTAAAAACTGTTGATCAGTTAACAGAACTGTGGGTTTTGCAGTGTGGTTTTGGGCTGGGGGGTTTATGTTTCTGTGCTGTGATGGTTCTTGCAGTCTTTGTTTGATTTTTTGAGGGAGGTTCGCGTTTCCAATGGGTCTTAAAAGGTTTGTTTGCTTTTTGGGGTTTCCCCCCCTTTTTGATGGGTCTTAAAGGGTTTGTTTGCTTTTTGGGTTTTTTCCCCCATTTCCGATGGGTCTTGCAGGGTTTGCTTACTTTTAGGTTTTCTTTTTTCCCATTTCCAATGGGTCTTGCATGGTTTGCTTTTTGCTTTGCTTTTTTTGCATTTCCGAAGAGTCTTGCAGTGTCTGTTTGCTTTTTGCTTTGCTTTTTTTTGCATTTCCGAATGGTCTTTCTTGCACGGTTTGTTTGCTTTTCCCTCCCCCCTTTGGCCAGAACTGATTAATCGCATTTCTGACGGGTCTTGCAGTGGGGTTTTTATTTGTTTGTTTGTTTGTTTGTTTGTTTGGTGTGTGTTTTTCCTTTGGCTGGAATGGATTAATTGCATTTCAGTGCATTCCTATGGGAAATGGTGCTTCAGCTGACAACCATTTCAAGTTACGACCGGAGTTCAGGAACCAATTAAGTTTCTAAGTCGAGGCACCGCTGTACTGATTTTTAAAATGACTGCTTAAAGCAACAGGTTTCAGCCAACTCACAGCCTGCTTCCAACAGACTCCTGCAGACTGCATTCTAACTGTATTCTGTGTAATAACTGCAGGCAAACCAAAAAGGAGAGTAAAAGACTCTTTAACAGGGAAGTGTGGCTGTCTTCAAAATCAGAGGCAAGCAAGGAAGAATTGATTACTGCTGGAGTGAACAAGTCACCGCAGCTCAGAAAGGTCCTTCCCAGCTAAACCTACTGAAACATACAGGATTGAAACAACTCCAGCAGATTATGATATACAACTAACAGTAACAAAGAAAATGGATTATAATGATACAATTAAATTCTTGTTTTTTCGTTTAAAATACTTTTATTCTGCTTTTCTACTTAAAAGGACCCAAGGCGGCTTACATCATTAAAAGATAATATTAAATCTAACAAGCAGGAGATCAAAGTGTCAGTGAGCATCAGCCATAACGTGAAAAGAGGCTGGACCTTAGGAAGGGCCAAGGGGGCAGGCCCATCAGAAGCACTAATTGGAATCTTCTGGAATGGCATGGCCCATGCAGACATGGCATCAGTGCTAGAAGGCTCTCGTTTCCAGCAAGGCTGGTTCCTGAAGGCCCATCTCATCTCTCTCTCATGCTCCCTTTCTGTTCTAAAGCTCAGACCTTTCACTGCACTTCATATGTTAAGGGAGAGGCATGGATTTAACGGCACGGGTCCGTGGCGTGCTATCACATCTAATTTAGCCATGAGTCTGCCAAAAAGCAAGGCAAAGGAGCTCATGAGAAGGCTATAAAAGGTGCCCTCCCTCCCTCCCTCTTTCTGAGAGTGCCGAGCAAAAATTGGGAATTATGATTCCTAAGGGATAAGGATCACAAGGTGATATTCTAATCTTAAGATCTGAGATTTAAGAAAGTTTTCTCAAAGGAAAACAAGTACATAGTCATGTGCACGTGCACATGGACAACATGGTGGGATAAAGATCCAAAGATTTTTAAATGAATGACACTTTGACTTTGTTTTTCCAGATGGATGGTTGTTTTCCTTCCAGTAGAAAACAATGTCTAAACAATTAGTATTCCAAGCCTGTTACTGAAAAAGTGCAACTATTTTAGAAGGCTAATGGTTCCTTGCTTCCTTTACCCATTATTAAAATGGAAGTTGTGACCTGCTGTATGCTCAGCATGATGGTTCATAGTGATGCCCAACCAATTATATTGAGAGCTGATGGAGTGTATTAGTTAGAGCAGCAGTTCCCAACCATGGGTCTCCAGATGTTCTTGAACTGCAAGACCCAGAAGACTTCACTATTAGCTGTACTGGCAAGGGCTTCAGGTTTTGCTGTCTAAGAACATCTGGGGACCCAAGGTTGGAAACCACTGAGTTAGAGGGTTGCCCTCAGACTTGGGAGATCCTCCTCTACATCTCTACTAAGCTATAAATCTCGCAGTGTGAACTTGGGCCACTCACTTCCTCTCTCACCCTGATCTGTCCTACAAGGGTGCTGTGGGCTCAAACTGGAGGAGGAGAGGCCATATGTAGGATAAACATGAAGCTGATAAAACAAGAAAATATATATTAAATAATAGAATGGCTTTAAAAGGCTCTAGCTTTTGTGTAGAAAAGCCTCATATCCTCTGTTACCTCACATTATGTAAGCTGATGGTAACATTTTAACTGTCTTGTGCATGGAAATCCCACTTTGGGGTTTCAGCCCCAGATGGTGAGCATACATACATGTGAACTTAAACTCAACAAGGGAAAGTAAGACCTGCACTCATGGGGGGGGGGGTCCCAGGAAGACAACTGAGCCCTCTTACTAATTTTCCACTGTCGTGTTCAAATGGAGAAGAGTCTTCTAGGACTGACATTCAGTTTCCGTAGTTGAGCAGACGGGCCCAGCAAGCCTGGCTTTTATGCACTGAGTATATATAGTACTGTACGTGTACCAGACACTTGTGATGTAGAGAGATTTCTTGCCTGTAAGGCAGATGCAGCAGAGCTTATTTTGAGGGAGGGAGGGAGAGAGGAAGGAAGAAAGAGAATCTCCCTACCTCACGTTTTCACCACAGGCTGGATCGCTGCAATCAAGAGATGCTTGCTTGGCACTGGGTTCTGTTTTACCTGGCGACAGTCCATCCCAGTGACGAAAGGACAGGTGTCTCCTCTCTCAGACACAATAAAGCGAGAAACTCCTCTCTATTCCTGCCATGACTGCAATTTTCCCTTCCCTCAGCTTTTGCCAGACTGAGTAGGGAAGAAAGAAAGAGTGAGCCAGCTATTCTTTGGGAAAAGGAATCAACAGATTATTAATAGCCACCCTGTTCCAAAGGTGGGGGAAGAGGTGGGAATGGGTGGAGCAAATAAAAAAGTAGGGTCATAGGACACTTAATGTTATGAGGTTGCCCATTGATCATGCTCGGCCTGGAGAAAGACAGTATTCTCAGCGTTGTGATGTGAAGAGATTCTTACCCACTGGGCCACTGAGGGAAAACAAAGGCTGCCCACACAGCAGGGGATGAATATTTGCAGTAGACATTGCTGGCTGAGCCAGAATTTTAGACACTTTGCTAGCCAGTTCCCAAAGGAAAGAACATGGGGAACGTGTGTGTTGTGGGAGGTTCCTTCCCTCAAAGCCTTCTCTCAGGAGCACACCGTGCTGTCACCCACCAGCGTTTCCTCAGGAAAAGAGCAGAAGGCAAGGTGCTGCACTCTACCTTTCCACTGTGGAAAGAAAAAAAAAGGGATGAGTAAGTTTTGACTCCCCACTAAGGGGTGAAGGACAAAGGTGCTTGAGATGAACCTTGGGCCAGACCCAAAGCATTTTAAAGTTTTAAAGTCAAAAGAGACTGTTTTTCTAGCTGCCTTTGGCTGTGTGGCACCATGGCCTGTCTGTGAAAGTCTGTTCCTAGGATATGGCAAGCTGCTGAAAGTCCTGGAGCTATCAAACTATACAGTCTGCGTGGGCCATGCAAAACCATCACCTTCTTCCAATGTTTGCTATGTTGTCATCAAGAATTTGCTGTCCCCTCTAAATTTGAAATAAAATGCCTAAGGCAAAGGCTTCATTCCTGCCTTATGATTTAAGCAGGCTCTGTCCAAATGCTTTGATTTTAAGCAAACAAAAAAATTTTAAGGTTTACATTCACTGCATGGCTGTATGCTTGTTCCTGCACCTTCTATAATACCAGCTCGACTTGGATGCATGTAAAAAAATGGGATTTTATGCTGCACTACAGATTTCCAGTGATCCTGTGAAGACCGCCTGGGATTCCCAATGAATAGTGGAAAGTGGACTGCAAAAGGAAAGGGTCAAAGACCTTTGCCTGAAATATGTGGGGATTGCTTTGGAGCCAGAGGTTTAACGTACTCAGATGCTTTGCAGATGGTGGTGGTGGGGATATGTGTGTTTATATTAAGTGTGTTCCTGTAAGCACAGCCTCCTTCTGTGACACCTCCTGTAGAAAAAGTATAATGCAGCCATTGCCCTGCATACTCTTCCTTCAGCTTTGTCTGAGGATCAAGCTGTTGGTAGACAGTTTACACAAGCCAGCTGCAGGCCCCCCCCATGGCTGCTGGTTATGTTCCCACGACTGGTTTCTCAAGGAAAACCACTACAGCACTACCAGCAAACTTCTGTTTAATGTTGTTCGTTTCCCCCCCAAATAAACTTTGCATTCTCCTTGTTTCCTTTTCCCACATGACAAGAGGCGGAATACAGCCCCAGTCCGGCGCATTGAGCACTTGGTAAGGCTCCATTTTATTCTGCTTTTTCGGAACTCACATGCGCGTTTTCATGTTTGATTTGCCTCCCAAGCCATGGTACTGACACAGAACCAGTGTGGGTGTGCAAGGGCACTTTCCTTCTGTCTGTAAATCCATTCATTTTGATACTTACAAAGCTTCGCTTATTTTATGACTTCTTCATTAAAATTGCCTTAGGTTCATTACTGGCTTCATTTCTCTGGTTAGTTTTGTTTTATTCATTCATTCATTTATGTATCTATCTATCTATCTATCTATCTATCTATCTATCTATCTATCTATCTATCTATCTATCTATCTATCTATCTATCTATCTATCTATCTATCTATCTATCTATCTATCTATCTATCTATCTATCTATCTATCTATCTATCTATCTATCTATCTATCTATTTATTTAACTTATATGCCACCCACTCTACCCAAAGGTCGGCTTGATTCTTGTTTGCTTTCTTCCTCTAATTTTATGCCTCTCCCATCACCCCTTCAGTGTCAGTGTTGACTTTGCCACAGCTTCTTGGCCATTCCTGTTCCATTGTCTCTGATTTTTATGATACAGTGTTGTTCCCAGGCATGGTGGGAGAAACTGGCGACCACTACTAAAAAAGTGAGAACCAGGGATGGAGACTCAAGTCCTGCAACTTGCTGTCAAGTTGGACTTAAGTTGCACCAGCAACTCAACTCGGACTCAACTCGAGTTTCCCCCCCCCCAAAAAAAGATTCAGACTCAACTCACGACTCAGTGCCAACCTGCCCCTCCCTTTTTGGGGGCGGCAGTGGGGGAGTGTTTTCAAGAGGGACTCAGACCTGGGGCTTGGGGCTGCCAAAGACTCAGACTTAGGACCCAGACCGAAAGACTTGCCAACATCACTGGTGGGAACCCTTCGGAAGCGCTGTTGACCTCAGCTGTGCTGGTAGCCTCCTTGGAGGCAATAAAAGAGTCAGCACTCACACCCACACAAAATATAAATGGGTACAAATACAAGTCACAAAAAGAAATGCCATTTGTCATACCTTGGCTCGTTCTGGAACCAAAGCAAAGCAAAGCGTGCTGCTTTGGAAACCAATGGAAATTAAGCCGAACACTTCCCCTTCAGTTCAGCTTTTCATTTGCCCCAATATGAATTTGTGCCCCTGATAATCAGATTGAAACCGTTACACATTTTGGTTCCCCTTCTGGTGTGGGTCCAGCTGTGAATGATATTGGTCTAATTTGGTTTCCAGTTCTCACACACTAAGGCTTGGTAACTATTTTGGCATAACCCTAGAACCAGCTCAGTTCCAAGTTACAGGAGGAAGCTGAAGCATGAGCTACACTATAGTACTGATTTATGAAGTGGACATGGACATGGGTCCAACATATGTCTAGAAACCATAGAATACAATGCTCTAATACTGTGAAACATACAGGAAATAAATATGACCTTCTCATATAGGGATAATACATGTCCCATTGGCATTATTTATTTACAGGGAGTTGAGCTGTTGGAGCAGGACTTCTTTGTCTGGCATGCCCTTGCATTGAATTAATGCCCACGTCATCATCTTCTCCTTGAACCTTTGGTCCAATCGGTTTTAATCTTCTCTGCTTTCTTGGTCAGGAAGCTTTAAGAGGACAGACATAATTTTCCTGCTGTCCATGTAACATAATGCTTCTCTTAGTAACAGCAGCATAAAACTCCCATGCCTTCCCAAACTTTTTCACTGCTCTTGCCTCCACTTTTTATTTTGTTCTAGAGGTTGTTTAGTTGGGAAAGGGCACAGTTTAGCTCTATGACACTTTCAATTGAAAGTTCATTTCTTCATGAAGCTCATAAGAACATAAGAAGAGCCCTGCTGGATCAGCCAAGGCCCATCTTGTCCAGCTTCCTGTATTTCCCAGTGGCCCCACCAGATGCCTCTGGGAGCCCACGAGAGGACTAGATACCTGTCTCCTAATACCTGTCCCCTGCATTTGGAGGTACTTTCCTTCTAAGCCTGAAGGTTATACATCCCCATCATGACTTGTAACCTGCAGTGGACTTTTCCTCTAGAAATCTGTCCAATCTCCTTTTAAAGGCATCTAGACCAGATGCCATCATCACATCCCATGGCAAGGAGTTCCACAAACAAGGGTAAAGAAATATTTTCTTTCATCTGTTCTCACTCTCCCAACTCTCAATTTGAGTGGATGTCCCCTGGTTCTAGTATTGTGTGAGAGGGAAAAGAGTTTCCGTCTATTCACTTTATCCATCCCCTGCATAATTTTATATGTCTCAGTCACGTCCCCCCCTCAGGCTCCTTTTCTGAGACTAAAGAACCCAAAATGCTGTAGCCTTTCCTCATAAGAGAAGTGCCCCAGCCCAGTAATCATTTTAGTTGCTCTCTTCTGCACCTTTTGCAGTTCCACTATGTCTTTTTTGAGGTGTGGAGACCAGAACTGTATGCAATACTCCAGGTGCGGCCTTACCATTGTTTTGTACAATGGCATTATAATGTTGGCTGTTTTATTTTCAATCCCCTTTTTAATGATACTTAGCATGGAATTGGACTTCTTCACTGCCATCACACGCTGGGTTGACACTTTCATCTAGCTATTCACCAGCACACCAAGATCGCTTTCCTGATCTGTCATGGACAGCTCAGAACCCATTAGCTGATAAATAATGCTTTGATTTTTTTTTTTTTGCCCCAATGTGCATTACTTTACATTTTCTTACATTCCGGTGATCCTGTGAAGGCCACCTGGGATTGGCCATTTTTCCGCCAATTCTCCCAATTTGGAGAGATCCTTCTGGTCTTCACCACCCAGAAAAATTTTGGGTCATCTGCAAACTCGGCCATCTCACTGCTTATCCCTGTCTCCGAGTCATTTATGAACAGGGTGAAAATAACAGATCCCTGGGGCACACTGCTTTGCACCTCTCTCCATTGTGATAATTGCCCATTGACACCTACTCTTTGTTTCCTGGTTCTCAACCACTTCTCAATTCATAAGAGGACCTGCATCTTATCTCCTGACTGTGGAGTTTTCTCAGCAGACTTTGGTGAGAGACTGCGTCAAATGCCGTCTGAAAATCCAGATAGACAATATCCACTGGTTCGGCCGCATCCACATGCCTGTTGGCCTTTTCAAAGAATTCTAAAAGTTTTGTGAGGTAAAACTTACCCTTACAGAAACCATGCTGATTTTCCCTCAGCAAGGCTTGTTCCTCTATGTGTTTTAAGATTTTATCTTGAATGAGGCTCTCCACCATCTTCCCTGGAACAGACGTCAGGCTAACTGGCCTGTAGTTTCCCGGGTCCCCCCCTCCTTCCCTTTTTTAAAGATTGGAGTGACATGTGCTGGCCTCCAGTCCTCTGGCACTGTGGCCGTTTTAAGGGACAAGTTGTATATTTTAGTTAAGAGATCAGCCACTTCATTCCTCAGTTCCTTAATAAACCTTAGGTGGGTGCATCTGGCCCCGGTGACTTATTGATCTTCAATTTATCAATTAGGTCTAAAACATCCTCTCTTTTAACCTGTACAATAGTACCTTGGTTTGTGAACGGCCCAGTTTACGTAATTTTTGGTTTACAAACTGAAATCCATAAGAAATAAATCCCTGCTTTACCTTGTTTTCTCTTCTTTTTTTCACACTACGAAAGGGTTTTTCCAGGGCACATTACTCCTATTCGAACCTAACAGTTCGAAAACATGCAAATGCGAGTAGATAAATAGGTACCACCATTTGGTGGGAAGGTAATGGCATTCTGTGCCTCGTCACACTGGCCACATGACCACAGAAACTGTCTATGGATAAACACTGGCTCTACAGCTTGGAGACGGGGATGAGCACCACCCCCTAGACTCAGACACGACTGGACTAAGTGTCAAGGGGAACCTGTACCTTTACCTATTGCTCCTATAGCTCCATCCCTTTCATAGCACAATTAGCATTTCAGTTTGCGAAATTTCCATACTACGTAGCGTTGCATAGAACAGATCCATTTCGCAAACTGAGGTACTACTGTATCTTATTTAATTCATTAATCAGGAGGGGCAGTTCAAGCAGCAGAATCTGCCCAAGGTCATCTGTTGTGAAGACAGATGCAAATACCTCATTTAATTTCTCTGAATCTCCAAGTCCCCCTTTACCTCCCCTTTACCTCTGTCACCATCCAGAGCGCCAGCCGCTTCTCTGGCATGTTTCCTGATTCTAACATATTTAAACATGTTTTTATTATTCCTCTTTATATTGCTGGTCATACATTCCTTGGTCAAAAACTCTTAACTGACACATAATTTTTATTTAAAAAAACTATAGAGGAGAAACTCTACTAGGAAGTAAATCTCAAACAAAGATTTCCTCAAGATTTCAAAGATGTCCTGAAGAGAAGTCTATTCAGTCTTTTTGTTTTGTTGAAACAACTTTTTAAAGCCTTCCCCAGCCGGTCCACGGGGTTAAAAAGGTTAGGGAACCCTGGCCTACATAACCAGAAGTTGGGAGTTTGATTCCCCACTGTGCTTCCTGCAAGTACAGCCAGCCTGTATGGCCTTGGGCAAACTGCCTAGTCTCAGGACACCCCCAGAAGAAGCGAATGGTCAACCATTTCTGAGTATTCTCTACCTGGAAAGGGTTGCCATAAGTAGGAATTTACCTAATGGTTGGCAATTAAGTATAGTATATGTAGCATAATTTGACATTCACTGATGAACAATAGCATTGTTTCAGCTGATAGCTATTCAAAGCCACTGAAACTTATCGGACTGGGTGACTGTTTTTGGCAAACTGAATATCAGAGATTGTTGGAAACAGCACCTGAGTTTAATATCTGCTGGAAAAAGTTGTTTAGAGACTTCTGGCTACAAGAAGAAGCTGTAAAATATGAAGAAATTGGATGTCTCTCACCTGATGGCTAGCACTGCTGATCCTGCACTGATTGATGTTGGAGGTTGAATTAGGACAGAGCTGTAAGATCCCTTCCAAGACTGTGATTCTAACACCGTTTGCGTGCAAAGCTGGGCTTCCATCTGCTCGACCTGAATGTTTTGTATGTAAACAGTTGATGAATAAATGGCACCAAAAGTCTCTTCATGAGGACACCGACCTCTATGGGCAGGCTGCCTTCTGCTCAGAGAAGCAAGGGAAGCAAGCGGCAGGGTTCTGTACCGATCTCCTCTCGACAGGGCTCAGATTAGGCTAAGAATATATTTACCAAGCTAAGGTTAAACACAAGCAAAATATCTGTAGCCCTGGAGAGCAAGGGCTTCTCCATATGCTGCAGCCCTCCAGGCGTTGTTGGGCGGCAACTTCCAACAGCTCTAGTCAATGTAGACAATGGTAAGGGAATATGGGAGTTGTAGTTTGACAACATTTGAAGGGCTCCACGTTGTCCCTCCCCCTTCAAAAACAGACAGTTCAGGGGTTTAAGTCTCTGGCTGCAGAGGCAATGGTTGGGAGTTCAATTCCCCCCCTAGGCCTCCCTGACAGAGACTGGACTCTGTGATCCATAGGGACCCTTTCCGCTCTGCACTTCTAGGATTATTATTATTATTATTATTATTATTATTATTATTATTATTATTATTATTATTATTATTATTATTATTATTATTATTATTATTATTATTATTATTATTATTATTATTATTATTATTATTATTATTATTATTATTATTATTGTTGTTGTTATTGTTGTTGTTGTTGTTGTTGTTGTTGTTGTTATTGTTGTTATTGTTGTTATTGTTGTTATTGTTGTTATTATTGTTGTTGTTATTATTATTATTATTATTATTATTATTATTATTATTATTATTATTATTATTATTATTATTATTATTATTGCAGTATAGTATTTTATAATAGGATTTATAGTAATAGTCTTAGATTTTCAGAGCTGGAAGGGACCCTGTGGATCATCCAGTCTTGCCCCTGTCAGGGAAGCATGGGGGGAATTGAACTCCCAACCTCTAGGTCCACCACCAGATAATTAAACCACTGAGCTATCTAGCAGTTCTGTTTATTGGCTGACATCTTGTTGCGCTGTTATGCAAGCAGTGTGATTTTTGGAGGCAAATTCTAAGTTAAGAAATCGCCATAAAAAATCTCTGTAGATATTTTCTATTGAATGTTAAATTCTGCAGCTCAGAATGCAACAGATAATATCTACAAAGATTTATTAATTTAGAGTCATTTACTTCCAAAAGTTATGCCGTCCGTGTAACTGTGTAACAGGATTCCAGCCATTATTTTAACAGATTAAGAAGAATGAGCTGATAAAGCTATTGGCCTCTCTTCCCAAAGTCTGACTAAACGAACAAACATTTGCAATTAGAAGGTTCAAGTACTTTTTTTCAATTTGATTCCCATACTGGTGTTTTATATAGAGTTTGGAAAAGGTAAATTCCTAGACTATAACTCCCAGAACCCACAGCTAGCCATGCTGATTAGTGAATTCTAGGAGCTGTAGTCCATGAGACTAGCTTTCTCCAGTTCTGTCTTTCTGTTCTCTTAATCTGAATTCTTACAATAATCCTTATTAGTGGTGTTGCCTTTAGAAAGTCAACCAGCGTCATAATTTTTTCTTTCGTTTTTGTTTTCCTACCTGCTGCTCTATTTCATTCTTGGTCTGTTGATGCTACATTTTGGCAGTGCTGTTTTTGCTGAATGCTAAATTCCTTCCCTCTCCTCCCCCCTCTTAATTTTCCAGGGCTCTACGAAGTCCCTCAATACTGCAAAGCAACGGAATACACTGCCCCGGTAAGTGACCTGTGTAGTGCGGGAAGAAAAACCTAGTATTGTGGGGAGGTGTTTGGATGAGGTGGCACAACACACAGGTCAGCTTCTACGTGTTACTTTTCCTGACAAATTCTTTTTAATGTAGGTTGTCCTGTACTGTATCTTATGCACAGAAGGAAACGTAGGGAAAGGGGAACCATAATAAGCTGAGGATCAGGAGCAATCCACTCATAGATCATCATCATGTGCCACCAAGTCAATTCTAACTCATGGCAGCCCTTTCCAGGTTTTCTAAGTACAGAGTACTCAGAAGTGCTTTTCCCTGCCTTTCTTCTGGGAGTGCCCTGGGACTGTGCAAATTGCCCAAGGCTACATAGGCTGGCTCTACTCGCAGGAGACACAGTGGGGAATCGAACTCCCTTACCTCTGGCTCCGCCTAAACTACTGAATTATGGAATGCTTCTTCTGGGCTGATCTTTTCACTCATTGGGAGCTCCTCCCACAGCTAAACTAAACACCTCTGCCAAAATAAAATGGCAGCGTATTTTTTTAAAAGGGTGACTATTCTTTCTTAAATCATTATTGATTTCCTGTGCAAAATATGAAATGAGAAATGCCTGAAGTTTAAGCTGAATACCAAAAAGAAAGAAGCACTTGAGATCATACTGCAAATATTTGCCAGCTACTGGAGCACACTAAAGAATTTCAGAAGATCCACCTGTGCTTTATAGACTATAGCAAAGCCTTTGATTGTGTGGATAATGAGAAACTATGGGTTGTTCTGAAATAAGTGGGTGTGCCTCAGCACTTGAGTGTCCTGATGTATAATCTGCATTATAGACAAGAAGCTACTGTTAGGACAGAATATGGAGAGAAATAATAGTTTCCTATAGGCAACAGTGTAAAGACAAGCGTACATTTTATCCCCTTATCTGTCCAATCTGTATATAGAATATATCAAATGGAAAGCTGGAGGAAATTCAGATGAAGAAGGAATGAAAATGGGTGAAAGAAACGTCAATAATTTAAGATATGCAGATGGCACCATCTTACTGTCAGACAGCAGCAATGACTTGAAATGATTGTTAGGGGAAAATCAAAGAAGAAAGTGCCAAAACAGGACTGCAGTTGAATATTAAGAAGAAGAAAAAACATGACTACAGAAGAACTGCACAGTTTTAACACAGACAACAAATAAATTGAAATTGTTAAAGATTTTGTACACCTTGGTTCAGTCAACAGCCAAGAAATGAGAAGAATAGGACTAGGAAGGACAGCAATGACGAACTACAGTGGTGCCTCGCATAACGAGCGCACGGTTTAACGACGAATTCGCATAGCGATCCGTTTTTTGGGATCGCTAATGCGATTACATACCGATGCCTAGATAGGCAAAAACTCGCTTTGTGATGATCGGTAAGCGTTTCGCTTACCAATCTTCGCATAGCGTTTTTTTTAAATCAGCTGTTTGGTGGTTCCAGAATGGCCGCCAGAACACCCAAAATGGCCGCACGCAGCGTTTTCGTGCCCTGCCCTCACTTACCGAGGGCGCGAAAATGCCTGCGCTATGGAGGAACATTGCATAACAGTGAGTTTGGGGCCCATTTGGAACTTTTTTGTTCCGTATAGCGATGTTTCCCCATAGCGATGGTTAATCCGGAACCTCGCTATGCGGGGCACCACTGTACAAAAGATCATCGAGTGTAACAATGTGTTCATGGAGACAAAGATCAAGATCATCCACACTCTTGTATTTCCAATCAACATGCATGGGTGTGAAAGCTGGACAGTAAAGAAAGCTGACAGGAAAAAAATGATTTGTTTGAAATGTGGTACTGGAGAAGAGCTTTTTGGATATCCTGGTTTACCAGAAAGACAAAGTGGGTCCTAGATCAGATACTTGAAGTACGTCTGGAGGCAAAAATGATTAAACTGAGGCTGTCCTACTTTTAGCACATCATGAGAAGGAAAGACTCTGGAAAAGACAATAATGTTGGTAAAGATCGAAGGCGGCAAGGAAAGAGGAAGGCCAAATACAAGATGGATGCATTCTCTGAAATAGTGGCCCCCAACCTTTTCTGAACCGTGGACTGGTTGGGGGGGAGGGTCTGTGGGGGGGCAGGGCACCCCGCACACTTGTGGATGGGCAGTGTGCGCTCGCGGATGGGCAGGGGGTGCTCGTGTGCATGCATGGAAGGGCAGGGGCGCTCCTACACATGCATGGACGTGTGGGGGGGTGTTCGCACATACGTGGGTGACTGGGGGCATGTTCATGGGTGGCCGGGGCATGCATGCGGGTGGGGGGAATGCATGCGGGGGGCAGGAGATCTGTCTCCATGGCCCAGTCCTTCCATAGCTACGGACCAGCACCAGGCTGCGGACCGGAGGTTGGGGACCTCTGCTCTTTAAGAACCCACAGGCTTGAGTCTGCAAGAACATAGCAGGGCAGCTGAGAACAGTACATTTTGGAGAGTGCACATTCATAGGGTCACCATGAGTCAGAGGCAAATTGACAGCAGGAAACAACACCAACAATGGTGGTGGTGGAGAGAGAAGAAGCCAATTAATATTTCCTGAGTCGATCACATGACTGTTTCTGTCTGGTAAAGGATTATGCAGTGAATGCAAGTTAGGAAACTGTAAACAAACAAACAAACAAACAAACAAACAAACAAACACACACACACACACACACACACACACACACACACACACACACACACACACACACACACACACACACACCCATGTGTGGAGTGGGCGACATACTGAGGTTCACTCCTGCTGAATGAAGTGAATTCCAGAAATATTGACCATATAATATATAAATAAGCACTGCTGCCCCCTTTTGGTGTCATTGAGAAATCAGGAAGGGTTTTCTGTTTTGTTTTTTATTCAGCAAAGAGGTTCAGTTCTGCTGAAGGTGTTTGTTAAAAGTCTTTCCTTCTTTGGCTCAGTCCTGCTAAAGGCAGTGTCCTGGGACATGTACTGCACAACTGTAGAGCATTCATTTGTTCTCTGTGGCTCTAGCATGGCAAGCTGTGTCTCCTTAAGTCTGGGGAAGAGGAAGCATTTTCCGTATGCTGCCTCTCCCTCCATTGCATTAAGACCTGGAAACAAACCTTTTCTTCAGATTCTATCATCATCCGAGTTGGCATTAGGATGCAATATGTACAAATAGTGAATGAACTGAAAAACTGTTTCTTGATTCCATCACCCCATGCTTTTCAGTTATCTGTGGTCATGCAGGAGACTTGTCTTCTGTTGTTCTGAAGGGTGTGTGAACCCTTCTCCAGGTGGTTCTGAATTTCAACTCACAGAAGCCTGACCATTGGCCTGGGGTTTTTGGAAGTTGAGATCCAAAACATCTGGAGCATTGAGGACCACTGCTGTAGAGGGGGGCAAGACTGGTACTAATGCATGGAAAGTGGGTTTGGGCTGAACATTAGGAGAAACTTCTTAATCATGCAAGCTGTTCAAAAGGGTTTAGGGAGACCAAGGTTTTCCTCGTTATAAGTTTTCAAGCAGAGGATGGATGCCTATTTGTTAGACATAAATACATAATAGCAAAATTACACTGCAAAATTTCTATATTGAAGGTGTGTGTGTCTGAAATAGATGCCTTCCAAAGGAGCCTTTTAACTCAGCTTTAACTTTTAACCTTGCACCTATCTGAACAAATAAACTAAGACCAACAGTGATTTTTGATAGGATACTCCATGGTATGGACCAGTGGCTTTGCTCTGCACTGGATTATGGTTTAGGAGCAGTTAAAATGCCTTAATATGGCTTTATACAAACACTAATTTACAGACTTGAAATCATAACAGGAGACTTTTTTAAGAAGAAAAACTGCTTCATCCCATTATCTTACTAAAATATTCCTGTGTTTGGTGTGTAAAGTTGTGTGTTGGGCCTCTTTAGATCACAATACACCTATGCAAGATTTGACTCACTCAAGAATTGTTCCTTTCTTTCTTTTAGGAGTTTCAGCTTGGATCACGTAATGGAGCGCAAGTATGACTTTGACCTCATCTACATCACTGAGCGCATCATCTCTGTCTTCTTTCCCCCTGGCTTGGAGGAGCAGCGTTACCGGGGCAACCTCCGGGAGGTGGCCCAGATGCTTAAATCCAAGCACGAGGACAAGTATATGGTAATGATAAGCCAAGTAAAGTGAATTTGGGTGAATTATTGTAAGTTGGGTGCATAAAACTGGAATTGCTAACTGTCTGGCTGAGAGCCAGTGAAGTATAAGAGATGTAGTGATAGGCTGGGACTCAGGAGGCCTTGATTCGAATCCCTGCTCAGCCATGGGAGCTCACTGGGGCAGGGAGAATGGAACTGGTAAAATAAATCCTTAAATATCTCACGTAACCTGAAAAACTGTTAAGTTAGGTGTGACTTGACAGCATATAAGACATAAAACTTTCTTGATGCATGGGAATACATTCAGTACATACGATACGACTGACTCCTCAAGAGACGCCTTGCCATGTCAAAACAGAGTAATAAAATTCTCCCTGCTTCCTATTCCTCAGCATCAATGCCCTAATTCAGAGGTGAGGGAAAGTATAAATTCTGGTTCTTACGAAGTGCTAAGGCTGTTTTTCTGGACCCAAAGATGCCCTTTCACTAGGGAAAAAAATAGAATGCCAGGAAAAGTTCAGTGACAATTCTTAAAGCCACCTAGAGTGGCAACTCAACTCTTAAGCAACTTGCCACAACTTTTCAGCACCTTTTGAAAATCACAACCACTGCCCATTTTCAGTATCTTGAGCAACCTCCTAAATGTGAGCCAGGAGGGGGCCAGGCTCAGCTAGACTGGGAGCTGATTCCAAAAGGCTGGTAACACAACCAAGAAGGCTTGGCTTCTAGTGAATGTTTTCCTGGTCTCCCTCAGTGTGTCAACACAGAGGAGCATTGCCTGGGAGGATTTGGTGGCACAGGTTGATGTTATTGGGGTAATGCACACCAACATGTAACAGGGTCCCAAACCATGAAGGACTTTATGGTTAAGGACCAAAACCTTGAACTTGACCCAGGAGGCCACAAGGTAACCACTGCTGGAGAGCCAAGGCTGGGGGAGATGTGGTTGAATTTGCTGACACCTGTCACCAATTTGGTAGCTACATTCTGGAGCTGCTGAGGTTAGTGTGTCAGTCTCAAGGGAAGTTGCAGTAGTCAGTCTTGGAGATCACCATGGACACCATCCTGTTGTATATCTAAGAAAGGACTGGCTGGTCAAGGAAAAAGGCAGGTTAGTTGACTATGGCTAGAAGGGGAGTAGTAAGCCATTGAGCCCCATGAGATGTTTCTTTCTATCCACAGCTTCTCAACCTGTCAGAGAAACGGCATGACATCATCAGACTGAACCCCAAGGTGAGGAAGAAAAGGGACTGTGTGCTTACGCTGGCTAGAGAGCTGCTTCAGATGAGAATAATCATCCTCAAATGTTCTTGTCGTGTTCTTGTTGTGAATACCTTGTGAACTGAAATGTCTGCACCTCCCCAAATGTAGAGTAAACAGGCCATAAATTCAAGCTAGCAGTGGTCAACTGTTAATTTCTGTGAATCAAAAGGAATGGAGAGAAATAGGGTCTGCTTCACACCAGCTTTTCAGGTGGCAGCTGTTAAACTAGGTGGCAGGTCCCCAGCAGTGATCCTGAGTAACGACAATCAAATGTACTTGACAGTTTAATTTGTAGTCATGTCAGGAGATATCTGAGGATTGGATCTGGTAGGAATGACCATAGCCTTCATCTTTAAATAGGTAAGTACTTAAAAATAAAGCAAATTTCTTGTCCTCTTGATTGTGGGGGAAGTCCACTGAAATGTGCTATGAGTTTGATGAATTCATAAAAATCAATGAGTTGTTAAGAATGAGTAAACATAACTTCTTTTTATTTATTGGAATTTATTGAGAAGATTTTGGAACTAGCAGAAATGGATATTTTGACAGATACACTACATGATAGACTGGATAATAATAAAGGGGAAGCTCTTTATACCTGGATGAAATCTATACCAATTTAAGTAGAATAGATTAGATTAATACAGTGGTACCTCACAAGACAAAATTAATCCGTTCCAGGGTTAATGTCATCTTGCGATATTTTCGTCTTGCGAGCTGCGGTTTCCCATAGGAATGCATTGAAATGTAATTAATGTGTTTCTATGGGAATTCTGGAAGAAGCAGTTAGGGAGCTGGGGAAGCACCATCAGAGGACTGGCGGGGGGGCCCCTCACCGGATTGCCACCTTAGGAGGTCCCCCGTGGCTTCCATTGCACCATTGGAAGAGTGACAGGGGTCTCTCTGAGCTGGCGAGCGGTGCTTGCAGAGGCTTGTCCAGCCCAATTTTTGAAAAGCGCGCCCTTTCTCCCTGCCTTCGGTAAGGCTCTGAATGGAGAAAGGAAAAAAAAGAAAGCCTTTGGAGCCTTACCGAAGGCAGGAAGAAAGGGCACGCTTTTCAAAAATTGGGCTGGACAAGCCTCTGCAAGCGCCGCTCGGAGGGACCCAGGCGCTTCAGAGTCAGAAGACTAGCGGGGGTGTCCCTCTGGGTGAGCTGTGCTTGCAGAGGCTTGTCCAGGACCATTTTTGAAAAGTGTGCCCTTTCTCCCTGCCTTCGATAAGGCTTGGAATGGAAAAAGGGAAAAAAAGAAAGCCTTTGGAGCCTTACCACTCACCCAGAGGGACCCCCGCCAGTCTTCCGATGCTGCAAGGGAAGCACCGGGATCCCTCCGAGCTGCACGTGCAGAGGCTTGTCCAGCCCAATTTTTGAAAAGCGCACCCTTTTCCCCCGCTTTTGGTAAGGCTCCGAATGGAGAAAGGCTTTCTTTTTTTTTTCCTTTTTCTGTTCGGAGGCTTGCTGAAGGCAAGGGAAAGGGATGTGACAGGTCACAAAGTCAACCTAGGGAATTGTTCATTGCAATTCAGTGAATAAGTTGTTACAGGATCAGATTTAGCAGAGCAACATGTTACAAAGGAGCACAGCTGGGTTAATTGAGGCAGCTGTGTGACAACCAATGTGATTGGATGATCCAAGAATAAAACTAGCCAAGCTTGCAGAGACAAACTGTTGGGTAGTTTGGGTAGCTGTTGGGTAGTGGTTGTATTGTTGTGTTGCTGGTGATCGTGTTGCTGAGAGCTGTATATTTTGCATCACTGGATGAAGACTTGCCATATTGCAAGGAGAAGATCCTGGGAGAAGACTATCTCCGTGGTGAGAGGAGAAGACTTCGTGGATGCTGGACTATTTACATTGGTAACAATCTTTGGTTACTGGAAACTGTAATTTACCATTACTAACTGAGGAACTACTGTGAATGACCAGGACTGTATAAAGACCAAGAGAAGCTGTATTTACCCTGTATATATGGACTTTATTGTAAATAATACTTTCAACACTACAACAGTGTCTGTTTGGTTTCATCTCTGAGCAGTTCACTTCACCATTACGCCCCCTGGCGTAGTCTGGTAACGCAGCACCTCTGTCAGGATGCATCTTCAAAAATGGTGCTGGGCTAGCCTCTGCAAGCGCATTCGTTGTGTGAAAAACAGCCATAGGAAGAATCGTCTTGCGAGGCCCCAAAAACCTCACCAGACCCTTTTGTCTAGCGTTTTTTTTTTTTTTTGGTCTGGCAAGGCAATTGTCTTGCGAGGCACCACTGTATTATGTTAGAGAGTATAAGACAAGATGAAATGAATGGAGCACATTGTAATAAATCACTCTGTTTGCAAAGGATAGAAAAGTAGAAAAAATACAATAAAATATTTATTTAAAAAAAGAATGAGTAATCATAGAGAAGGGTGGATCCTTCTTGTAGATCATTGTTATCATAAGAAGAAATAATAGTTATTGACATAGTATGTGAATTCCTATAATAATGTATAGAGTGCTTTACAGAGTTTCTTAAGCATAAAGGGTCCTACTTGGTCCAGTGTGCTTCTGCTTCTTTGTTTGTGAACCTGCCTCTCAGGTTCAGCCTACACTGTTTCCCCAAAAATCAGACTTACCCTGAAAATAAGCCCAAGTATGATGTTTCAGGATGCTCGTAATATAAGACCTACCACAAAAAGAAGCTCCAGTTGAGTGAAACCCCGCCCTCCACCATTGTGCAGCAACCAGAAGATGATGACAGGAATGTATTTGCATAAATGTAGATGGTTGTACATGAAAAAATAAAACATCCCCTGAAAATAAGCGGTTTTTTGGAGCAAAAATTTATAAGACCCTGTCTTATTTTCGGGGAAATGCGGTACTTTCCACTGTCAGCGGATAGTAAAGGAGTTAGGACCTATGCCAAACCTCCTTCACATTTGTCTGATTCACATCATATCGTTTAATCATTAAGTTTGGGTCTGAGACAGCAGATAACAAGGCTAGTTCTTGTATGACAGACCATCTTGGACCTGTTCCTCAAGCTTTTTCTTTTCTGGCCCATATATGCATGCATACATAAGCGTGCTCTGATCTCCAGTGGTTCTTTTCTTTCTGACATAGGTGCAAGATTTTGGCTGGCCAGACCTTCATGCTCCACCGCTGGACAAGATCTGCTCCATCTGCAAAGCCATGGAGACCTGGCTACACTCTGACCCCCAGCATGTGGTCGTCCTTCACTGCAAGGTACAGGGAGAAAACTGACAGCCTTTACTGCCACTACAGAGGTAGATTTATTGAGGCATGATGGGGACAGAAAAGAGATGACAAGAGGCCGAGCGTGAAACTGGGAAGAGGGTGCCTGTATTCTAATAATCATGAACTGGGTCTTCTGTGTATCCCGAAACTGTAACTCAGAAGGTCCTGCGGCAAAAGTAGCATAGCAGCAAGGGCTTGTGGCTTGTGAGTGCAATTGCCTTGCGGAATGGACCTTCTGCACTCCATTTAAGGTGGAAGTAGACAAAGTCTGGCCTGCATTTTGTCCACATTTCTTTTTCAGTGAGTCAGTGGGTGAGGGTATGCAAGGTCCACAGGAGGGCAGAACTGCTTCCTGGAACCTCTAGAGTTGTCTACTCTATATCTAAGAGTAGGGCCAAACTGCCTGCTAGCCATCATTTACCTGTTAGCAGAAATCGCACTGTGGGTTAGATGATCATATGTAAACTTCTTACTCTTTGCGGGGGCTGAAACCAAGATCCAGACTTTTTCTGCAGCTAAATTTCCCACAGTACAGATAGATTGTGAGGCTATTAGAAATGTTAAACTCTTAGTCCAAGTATCAGCTGGTTGGATGGCACAGAAGTGGTCCAGAAATGAGTAGCAGAGGGAGAAAGGACTATATAGAACAGGGATCTCAAACTCAATTTATCTGGGGGCCGCTGGAGGCAGAGTCTGGGTGAGGCTGGGCTGCATTAGATTTTCCACCAAGCAGAGCAAGAGCCCAAGGAAGCCTCCCAGGAGTTTCCTTAGCACAGCTGGGACTCCAAGAAAGAGGAGGAGGGGTGTGTGAGCCCTCGTTGCTGGCCACTACTTCCTCTGGTTCCTCTGGACGAAGAAGCGGAGAAGGGAGGGAGCACCAGCGACCGCCTAGCGGGGTGGAGGGCACGACATAATTTTTTTTAAAAAACCCTCACAGAATTCGCCTTGCCAAAGGAGAAAAGCCCCCACCGGTATCACGCGGCGGCAGCTCAGGGAAAAGGGCCGGCAACGCGTCTGGCTCACCAGCTCTCCCCCAAGACAGTGCCTCTTGCACCTTCCATCTGGAACTGCAGCCTGCCAGCCGGCAGACAGGTGGGCTGGCTGGCGGGCTGCAGTTCCAGATGGAGGGTGCAAGAGGCGCTGTCTTGGGGGAGAGCTGGTGAGCGAGGCGAGGCTTTTTTTTACTCTTGACAGCTGGCTCCTAGGCTTGGGCAAAAGTGCCCTTCCTTCTAAGGTGTCAACCCTTTGGCACTATGGAACCACCTCCTGTTCTTAACGTGTTCTGTCTCTTTGTGTCAGGGGAACAAGGGCAAGACGGGCGTCATCGTAGCAGCCTACATGCACTACAGCAAAATCTCTGCAAGGTAATGAGCAAGGGAGAGCCTATGGGTGGCAGGCTGGGGTTGGGGGTAGAATATAACCTTTCTTTGAAGATGGTTTCCTCTTCCCTGTACATGCATCTCCCTCTCTCTCCATTGTCCAGAATTGCTTTGCTTGGTTTCTAACAGATACAACACAGCTTCGGTGTTCATTGTCACCCAGGATCAGCACATCTAAAGATTTTTTCATTTCATTTCGTTTATATTCCAGCTTTCTCACCTAGGGGACCCAAGGCGGCACACAATAAATAAAACTGTACAATAATAAGTTTTAAATCCTATAAAAAAAACTATATTTAAAAAAAGTTAAACATTAATGAAGATTTACAACATTTTAAGAACATTTTTAAAACCATTAAAATGTTATCTAAGTTGCACAAGAGAGTGTTCTGTAAAAACACAGAATACCGTATGTGTTTCTACACATATTCTGTGTATCTAAATTGCACAAGAGAATGTTCTGTAGAAACACCCCACCACCACACATGTATTGCCTAATAACCTGCTTGAATATTTGTTTGTTTGTTTGTTTGTTTGTTTGTTTGTTACCACACTAAAAGATGGTAAACAAGCAGCACCAAAAATACATTCAAAGCAGTAAGGCACAACCATCTATTAAAGTGTGCTGCTTATATACTGCCCCATAGCACTTCAAGCACTCTCTGGGCAGTTTACAATTTAATTTTGCAGGCTACACATATTAAAACCCCCCACTCAGGCCATGTAAGGATAAGAGGGAGGAGGCCAACCTAGCTTCACCTAGCAGCTCCTTCCAAAGCCTGGGGGCAACCACTGAGAAGGCCCTCTCTTGTGTCCTTACCAAACAAGCTTGGGAAGGTGGTGGAAGAGATAAGGACACATGGGTTCTGATGTGCCTCTTCCCTTTGTTCTTCCTGTAGTGCAGACCAGGCCCTCAGCACATTGACTATGCGCAAGTTCTGTGAGGACAAGGTGGCGGCATCTTTGCAGCCCTCCCAGAAGAGGTGAGATGTGCACTCACTTTCCATACCTCTACTCTGTTTGTGGGTGTGTTTGTCGGTGAGTCTTGTAAGGGCATTATATCAAGCCATTGCAGGAAAGGATAACGAGAGCTTTTGTGAGAGATTGTGTTTGCTCATGGTTTGGAGGGTTGGTGTGAGGGTGTGTCACTTCCCTGCCAGCCTGTCCTGGGCTTCCCCCATCCCCAAACCTACCCAGTCCATAGGAAAAAAGAGGATTATTTCCAGAATGTGCTAAAATATCCTGGACCTTCTATATATTGTTAATTTATAACTCTCATCATTGGCCAGGCTGCAGGGGCTGATGGTCACTGAAGGCCAACAACATGTGGATAAACACTGTTACCCCAGCCTTGTATTAAACCATGTAGCATTACATACCTGTCTGGCGCTTGCAGGTTTTATTGGTACCCAATCCCAAAGGCAATGTTTCTTCATACTCTACTACTTGGCTCTGCATAGGAGATGAAAGGGTTGAGGAGAAGCATTTCCCCCTTCCTCTCTGGCATGCTGTTTTTCTAGGTGTGGAAGTGTTTTCATTTTCTTTGAAAATGTTCCATTATGTGGTACACACCGACTCCTCACTTTGAAGTGGTACAGTCCAAACACAGGCTTTTCCCCTTTCTGGATAAGGTTAGTGGAGGATGGATAAGAAAGAGAAACTTAGAAAACAAGGTTTAGCAGATAAAGTAGATGCCTATACGACTATCTCTCTAGAAGTACCAAATTTCTTTTACAGTTGCAATCAAGATTATGCAGCCCACATTGCAAATCAGGTTGGTTGTCAACATTTACAGGCTTTCAGCTGTTTGCAATGAACAAATCAAACAAAAGCCATTGAAACAGCTCGACACAACAAATGTTTGTCCCTCAAATTTATCTGAATATGCAACTGTTAATGAATTCTGCAGGCTTGAAATTATGCAGCCCCCTGAATACAGTCCCTCACAACGCCACAAATATGCAAAGGTGTTGTCTCAAGCACACCTGATGCAGCAAATCAAGGGCATCACTGGTTGTGCCAGGTGTGCTTGAGGTGGGACACATGAAACACCTGGACCGGCTAGGGGTTTGGTGAGTCTCACATTTGACTACATGCTAGAAATATGGCTCAGTCAAAAGAATGGTTCAGAAAGTTAAGAGAAGAGATCATCACCCTTCATAAGCAAGGAACAGGATACAAAAAGATAGCAAAGGCACTGAATGTTCCTAGAGACACCGTTGGAAGCATAGTTTGCAACTTCAAAGTTAAAGGGACAGTGGTTACATACTACCTGGGCGAGACAGAAAAAGGAAGCTCTCAATGGCTACAGTCAGATTTCTGAGAAGGCAGGTTGAGAAAAACCCTTGAGTGACTGCAGAAGCCCTGCAGCAAAACTTGGTGGCAACTCGCACTGAGGTTTCAGTTTGCACAGTAAGGCGCACACTAAACACAGAAGGTTTCCATACCAGAATTCCAAGATGTACACTACTAGAGACCCAAAAGCACAAAAACCGTTGGTTCCAATATGCTCAAAATCATATAAATAAGCCACAGAAGTTTTGGGATTCTGTTCTGTAGAGCGGTGAAACAAAGCTGGAACTTTTTGGCCCCATGGATCAGCGTTATGTCTCAAGGAAGAAGAATGAAGCATATGCTGAAAAGAACACTCTGCCTACAGTTAAGCAGGGTGGTGGATCGGTGATGCTCTGGGGCTGTGTGAGGGTTTGGCTTTAGGCTTCTCTTTCAGTTCAAAGGAATCAGTAGATTTTTGTTGCTTCAAAACAGGTGAAAGATTTATTGGTGCATTTAACAATAAACAAGTGTCTGCGACATGATTATGAGTCTTTTCTCCTTCTGCCAATGGGTCTGGAAGGGGTCTCCAATCTTCTAACCCATTAACGGGTTTCCATGAATGTTCTTCCATGGGCCTGGTAAATCAGAAGGGACCCAATCTTTCACGGTCTGCCCCGTCGAACCTTTCAGGAAGGACACAGTCTCGTCATCCCGATTGCTATTCCACAGGGTTCGTCCCTTGGGGTCTTGATCCTCCCAGTAGTTCTTCTTCCTCACATCTCTTATTCTCCATTCTAGCCTCTTTTTCCTTTCTTTCTTTCTCTCTATACTCTTTCCTTCTCTTTTCTCCCTTCTTCTTGTGTAATCTGCCTCCTCTTTAGGCACTCTTTAGGGACTCTCATCCTCTTTAGGCACTCTCATCCTCTCCCATAATCCCGTCCAGGGATCCTCATCCACACCCATTCCCAGTCTGGTGGCAACTGCCCCCCCTTCCTTTTTACCTCCCCTGTTCCTGCCTCAAACTCCACCCTCTTCTTCCTCTCTCTTTTCCCGCCTTTTCCTCCTGGACCTCTCTCATTGTCACACCCTGCAAGTTCTCAGTCAACTCCTCTGTTTCTGTCCCTGGCTGAGCTTCTGCCACAGGTTCTGGTGCTGGCTGGGGACTCTCCTCCTTATTCTTGTTGTGGGGGAGGGATGGCTCTCCAGCGAATGGGGCATCCCTCTTGCCTTCGGTCTCCCAGGTTGCTTTGCATTTTGTGGCACTGGAAACTTGCAGTGTCTGGAAGGCGAGAAGGATTCATTGAATTATCAGGAAATCCTAGGAGAAAGTGTCTTGACGTCTGTGAGGAAGCTGAAGCTTGGGCATCATTGGACCTTCCAACAGGACACTGATCTGAAACATGGCTCAAATTCCCCTCAGGCTTGGCTGCAGAAGTCCTGGAAGATTCTGCGGTTGGCATCACAGTCACCTGACTTGGATCCCCTAGAAAATCTCTGGTGGGATTTGAAGAAGTCAGTTGCCGTACGCAAACCCAAGCATATTATTCAACCGGAGGCCATTGGTCATGAGGAATGGGCTAAGAAGATTCCACAGGAATAGTGCCAGAAACTGGGGCCTGGCCTATGCATCTTGTTTGCAGCAGGTCATAACTGCAAAAGGGTGCTCTTCTAAGTACTTAAGATGCTTGCCATGAAAGGGTTGAATAATTATAAGACAACAGAATTCATTTAAAGTTGCATTTTCTGTTGAATTTGGAGAAACCACTTGACGCATTGGTTGTGCTGAGCTATTTCAGTCACTTTTGTTTGATTTGTTCATTGCAAATTGCTGAAAGACTGTAAATGTTGACTATAAACCTGATTTGCAATGGGGGGGTGGAATAATTTTGAGTATATCTGTATATATTACCTAGGGGAGTACCTAAAAGCATCTCTGCTTTCTCCCTGTGGACAGGTACATCCAGTATTTCAGCGGGCTCCTCTCAGGCACAATCAAGATGAACAGCAACACGCTCTTTCTGCATCATGTCCTGCTTCCTGCTATTCCAACCTTTGAGGCTGGAGGAGGTAAGGGTCTGTAACGAAGTTCTTCTGCAGTCGGGGGGGTGGATGGCGCTCGTCGTAAAGGCGGGAAAAAGGACTGGAGGCTGTTCTGAGTTTTCAATATTAACTTCTTGATTTGTAACAGTATTAAGTTCAACAGTGTCAAACGGGTCCAATAAACTTATTTCTGGTAAAACTTTATACTTCTTAACTCTGACTTCGGGATTTGTTCTGCTTTCTCTCAAAAGGGAGCCGGGCCAAAACACTCCTTGTCTGTCAGAGGTCTCAGAGGGGTACTCCGCACCGCGGAGACCGTCCCACAACACGGGTGCCGAGCCCAGTCCCCCTCGGGTGGTTTCTGTAGAAAAGAGGGACCAAGACGGATCACCCTCTGTCCCCCAGGATGGTTTTGGGGGTAGACGACCACCGTCCATTGTAGAGGGTCAAACCCACGTCCCTTTGTACCGGCTAGTGTTGGATCAGGCAACAATCTTCCTCCTATTTGTAGATTTGGAAAGTCCTTCAGGATCCCGGTCGCCTCTCCATAGTCTCGCATGGGTTGAGTCTGCACCCCGCGACTTATGGTTCGTCCCAACTCCCCGTCCGTTGTCAAATTGAATACGCGTGCGTTTTCCTCCCCTTTTATCTCCTCCCACAATATTAAATCTAACTCCTCCCCTCCTTCATCCACCAGACACACTTCTGCCAGTTTCTGTGGTATCACTTCCTCCTGGTCTATTTCTACCAATATCCCTTCAGCACATCCGCTTTCTGTCACTGGGCTCTGTGACTCGGAGGACGGCACAAGTGCTCTTCTGGCCTTCTCAGGGGCACAAGGCTGTAGAGCCATAACTGGAGAATCTGTCCTCCTCACCCCTTCTCCTTGTGGGTGCACGACCTATGCGTGTGTCCAAAACATGTGTCTGATCTTGCACATTGCTCGTGTATGTACTTGCGTCTTTCATCCTTGGTGGGGAAAGAGATGTCTTGGTAACCAACTAAAAGCTCAGAAAAGTTGCTTTTTTCAGATTACCTCTCCTCAGATTCTTCCAGGCAGAATGGTTGAAGGTCACGCTGACTAAGGGATCCTGGAAGTGTAGTCCAAAATCATCTTCTCTTAAGTTCTGTTTCCACCATAGAACTTTGCGGAAAAAGTGCCTTCTCAAAGTCCTGGTTCCACTGTAGAACTGTAGCGTTTTTTCCAGCCTGTGCTACTTAACTCATTTTTCTTCTGCTAGGTTACCAACCTTTCCTGAAGATTTACCAATCCATGCAGCTGGTCTACACCTCTGGAATCTAGTAAGCATGAGTTTATTCTCAGTTGGGAAAACACCCTGACATTCAGTAGCATCTCTTTGTGACTAAGACCTCAGCTTTGCTTTTGTTCCTCTGTGTCTTGTAGCAGCCTCCATGGTTCAGGTGGGACTCAGAAGATCTGCATCACCCTGGAGCCAGCCTTACTTTTGAAGGGAGATGTCATGGTGAGTACTGCTGGCCACTCAGGTCCAGCAATGTTTCAAGAGACAAAGATCTCTCTCTCTCTCTCTCTCTCTCTCTCTCTCTCTCTCACACACACACACACACACACACACACACACACACACACAACACAGAGAGAGAGAGAGAGAGAGAGAGAGAGAGAGACAGACAGACAGACAGACAGACATTCTCTCTCCCCACACTCCTCTTTCCTCCTCCTTTTTTTCTGGGAACAAAACATAAATATTTGGGATAACATCAACCTACAGCACATAGTAAGACATCATCACATTATATTTTTTTGTGGTCTTGCCTCATGTGCAAGTGACTATGGGCAGTGAAGGTACAGAATTTTAGACCAATGGAATTATCACGTTGCCCTTCATGCTGGATCACATATTAACATGTGGAACTTCGCTGTGTGGTCAGATGGGAATAACTGCATTTGATCCTTCAAAAGCAGGATAGCAGGGAGGGACTTACAGTCTTTTTGTTTAATACTGGAGGAATCTCTCAAGGCTTGGGGAATCCTTATTGAGGTAGCTCATTATGCCACAACAACCCAAACAATAAAGGATTTTGCATCCCTTTTTTTAAAAAAAGTATTATTCCATGATGGTAATTCTGTGGGTTTTTTTAAAGAAAAAATAATTGCTTAAGTCATCTGCCTTACATGCCTGATATTTCCAGAGAATTAAAAGTGCTGCTGTTTGTACTGTCCATGTTAGACTCTCTTTTACTGGTGGTTAGCAGGAATTGTGTGTTTTTATAGTCAGTGTGAAAAAATATACAGTGTTTCTTTGACTGAAAATGACTATAATGGGGTGCAATGGAGCCAAGAGAGGGTGTTTGTGTACATTACCCTGGGTAGCAGTGTCTCCTTTGCCAAGCCATTGGCAATGCCATTACAAAGCTCTTATCTGTAATTAGCCGGCTCAGCACTTCACAGGAGTTTGAAAAAGATACCAATGCTGGAGGTTTTAAAACACAATGCTATGCATGGCCTGGCCAGTTAGAACTGAGCTCAACAGGACTTCCTTCCAGTTAAGCATGTAAAGGGTTTTCAGCCGAACTCTCTTTCAGTTTGATTGTCCAAAGTAAGTTTCATCTGATAGAGAGACAGACAGACAGACTATGTAGTTTTGTATTGCTTGATTGTTTTTATTTATAATTTTAGTGCTGTTGCGTTTTTAGTATGTTGTAAACCATCTAGCATAATGCATTGCTCTAATGGGTGCAGTATATTAAATAAATATATAATTTTTTTTTAAAAAAAAGCAGACGTGTTTAATCTTTCAGAACCCTGCGTAAAATTCAATGCAGTTTAGGAACGGGTACCATAATTTAAAAACTGATTTAACGTATTTCTGAATGGTCCCAGGAGGCACTGATGGGTAACTGAATAGTTATTTTGTGCATGTATGTGTTTTATTTTTATAGTTCTTACGTGTGCTATATATTCTTTAATAAAATTTTAAAATTCAGATTTAAAAAATCAGTGTAAAATATTTGATATTGGATTCTTTAGAGCCTGGGGCCATGATTACCCATACTATGATGTGCTGATCTGGTCAGTGAAGAGAATTGACAGAAAAAAACACTGATTTATGCAATGTGGTGTTGGGGGAGAGATTTACAGATACCACAGATTACCAGTTTGAGTCAATTACAGAAGCCACAGCTGTTCAACTGCCAGACCTAAGCAGAGCTGATAATGATAGGACCTTTTGGAAGTTATGAAGTCAAAAGCAACTTTATTACACAGAACAATGATATAATCTCTTTAACTGAGAAAAATTCTTCCTCCCATTGTTTTTTTTTTTAATCTGAAGCAAAGACATGGCGATATGCATAAAATCTGTAGGTTAAAATGAGTTAGAGTCTGACTGTGTCTGTTCTTGCCAGATATGAGAAAAGTTACATTTTTAAGGCCCACAATGGTTTTCTGGTTGATTCCTACACTATCAGGTCCCTGATTGTCCGGGCTCCGATCCATTATGTGTGAGTGGAGCAGGGTAGTGGTAGAAGCGCACATTCTCACTAAGACAGAAGCTGTCCCCTCTAACAACTCTTCTTATCTATTTCCTCTTCTTCCGCCCAGGTGAAATGCTACCATAAGCAACTCCAAGGAGCTGAGCGGGATGTTGTTTTCCGTGTCCAATTCCACACTTGCACCATCCACACCACCCAACTTTGGTTCAGCAAAGATGAGCTGGATGAAGCCTGGAGAGGTGAGAGGAGACACCTAACTCTCGAAACTCTCGAATCGTAGGCTGTGATGCCGTCTCTTCATGATCTATTTCTGAGGCAGGCAGTGTTTCACAGGGGCTTGACCTCTTCACCTCTGTTTTCCCTTCCCAGATGAACGCTTCCCCTTCGAAGCAAGCGTGGAATTTGTCTTCTCCTCCAGCCCAGAGAAAATCAAAGGTGGGTAGCTGGGTGGGAATTGGGGAGAAATGTAAGTACTGTAGTTCTATTTTCAAAAAACTGTTCCCTTAGTTCTCAAAACCTAAGGGGGAGGGCATGATGTGGCGGGCAAGCACAGAAGGCAGCAACCTTTCTGAATCTAAGCAGGACTGGATCAGGTTAGTGTGTAAGGTGGGATATGGGTAACCAAAGGGCTCATAAAACCCCCTTCCTTCCTTCCTTCCTTCCTTCCTTCCTTCCTTCCTTCCTTCCTTCCTTCCTTCCTTCCTTCCTTCCTTCCTTCCTTTTCTATCCATCATAAGAGGAAGCTATTGAAACTCAGTTGCTGTAGTACATGCTGAATCTTGACAGTGACAGGAATGCAGCTCTCCGTAGAATTTGTATATGTGTGTGTGTGTGTGCGCATGACTTGATTTAGTTGGGATACTACCTGGGAAGTCTGCATAAGCCACCTTCAGTGCCACATAAAGTCAGGTATAAATGCGTCACCAATATTGAAGGAGGAACTGATAGATCTAATCCACCTTCCACACTGGCCCAGCAGCATGGTGGTGGCACAGTGGCACAACTAGAGATGGTAAGCCCCCACTCCCACAGGGCACAAACCAACAACCAAACTGGTTCACGGTTTGATTGATTTTCTAGTCATTCCATGGTGGCTTGTAGTTCGTGCAGCAGCACCAAGAAAAGAAGAAGCTGGTTTAGCTGGCTAGTTGAAGTGCAGCCTGCCTCCTTAATTCTCCCCCGGTGCCTCTGATGCCGTGCTACTCAGGATCAGTGCTTTGTCAGAGCCTTAGAGCCACTGGAGGAAATTAAAATGACAGGCACCCAACCATATTAGCCTGGGCTCCAGCTCTGGAAGAAGCACAAGAAGCGCAAGGCTGGGTGGCTGCAGCTGGATCTTCGGGTCAGTCTGATAGAGTGAGCAATGAGTCCTCATGGTAGGGAAAGGGGATGGTTCAGGCCAATAGCAGCTGCCTGACAATGCTGGACCCTGGGCTGGTGGTCTTACAGAACAACCAGTAATACTGAAATACATAGAACCCCACCTCACTGATATCCAAAGGCTGATGTGCTACTATCAGTTTCCTGGTTTGACATGTGAAAATACAGTAGAAGCATGTTATTAAATTAGAATTAAAATGAAAAATTAGAAAGGATTGTAGCAGAGCAGATATATTCTTTCTCCTACTGATTTTCTGTGGTTATCTTCATTTCCTCTCACAGGCCGGGAGACTTACAGAAACAATGCTGCCATTGCCGTGGACTACAGTATCTCTGATCCTGTAGTGCGCTGGGACTCCTACGAGAACTTCAACATACATCACGAGGACAGCCTGGAAGGTAAATAAATAAAGTCCAATCCCAGGAAGGTTTTCTCAGAGTCCCTTCATAGGACTTAGATCCTTGTTACTCCATTCTGTTCTGTTGCTTGATTGGGGATAAACCCAGCAAGGGAAAAAGACCCATTTGGTGCTGAATGCAGAAACTGGCATCCTGAGAAACTTCTCAAGTTTCTAGTTCTTAAGGCTGCAAAAATGAATTTGAAACTGGTTGATGCCTACTGAAACAGCAGAAGGAATGCTGTAGAATGGGATTTTAGTAAGCTTAGTTGTTCAGAAGCCAGGGCTTCAAATGTGTTGCCTTTTATGAACAGAAACAGCAACTTATGCAAAGTACCTGGAGATATGTTTCAATCCTGCATTTAAGAATTAAAGCAAGTTACACATTTATCATGTCTTTTTGTAAAGGTTGCTTGATTGAGCATAAACACAATCACTGGGCAATGGAAAAATACAGCACATTCTTTTCCTCTCCCATTTGTCTTGTCCTAAGTGTGCTAGCTTTTATGATTGGTCAATAGAAGGCAAACATGGGCTTACGGTAATTTGCAAGTCTGGTGGTGGAAATGGCTGAATAGTAGGAAACACTGTACTAATTTGTCTTAATGCTTAGTTTGACATTCAGTGTTAGGGTACTGAGATTTTAGTGGAATGGTGTGGAATGTTGGTTATCATGCCACATAATTATGGGTTTTTAAAAGCACAAGCAAGAGAGATGGGGAGAAGAGAGAGAGAGGTAAGCAAGCTTGTATGTACAATTGGCCACTGTTTGGATTTTATTTCATTTTTTATTAAATTGCTTTAGACAGATTCCTGCTGTTGGGTGTTGACCCCTTTCAGATGTTGGCTGAGGCCTCTTCCAAGTCTGTGCTGTGTTATAGTTTAACTGGCAGATTGGGATGTACTGTAGCAGAGGCCTCTGTTTCGATGTGCTAGTAAACAAAGAAGAAGGGAAAGGAAAGGAAAATGTCCAGGTCCCTTGATTTTTTTTAAAAAAATGGGGTAGTGGTAGTGATGCACGCACGCGCACACACACACACACACACACACACACACACACACACACACACACACACACACACAGAGGAATTTTTCCTCCCAGCAGACACACCTCTGGAGCACAGTGGCTTTTTTTGCTCCCAGGAGCAGTAACTCCAACAGCTGGTTTGTGCTCAGTCCACCCTGATTACAGTTTCCTCCTAATGTCCCCTTAAAGTAAACTCTTTAAAGAACTAAAATAAATAAAATACCGACTGGAGTCATTTAATACTTGAGGCATGTCTGAGTCAGATACCAGAAAAAAAAGTCCCAACAGGATGGAGTAAAATTCCCTCCTTCTTCCCAGTAAAATCTGGTATCTGGAGAAAGGAGGAATTGTTTTTGAATGAGGTTTGTATAGAGAAAGAGACCTATAAATTTTAGAGATGGAACCGAGTGGGGTCAGATTAATGCAGGGATGTGCAATAGGGTTATGTGTATATGTATAGATAAACATACACGCATGGAAGGAAATGTGTTCTTGGCCAAGGACCAAGGGATCACCAGCCCTTTTCTGGATTAGGCCTAAATAAATGTCAGCATACAGACTCAGCCTTTCATATCTTATCACACAAATCCTGCTATCGAAGGGTATTAGTCCTACCATAATAGAAATCAAAAGCTCAGGTTTTTGAAAAAGAGATTTATCTGTTTATCAACGTAGCGTTACTATAACCACAGATCTTGGGGCAACTTGAAAACTAACAATATCTAGTGCTATAAGCTTTTTGGATCCCAGCCCACATCTTCCGATGCAGGTGGCCTGGAGTACATGAAAGCTCGTGTCAATAAAAAGGTAGTCTTTAAGGGGCTGTACGACTGCCGTTTTTGCTACAACAGACTAACACAGCTGTGTTGCTATTTACTGTCAAGTCATTTCCAACTTATAAGGAGCTTGTAAATTCATAACCTCCAAAATGTCCTGTCATTAACAGCCTGCAGATGGAAAGAAGTGGTTTCCTTTCTTGAGCCAACTTTAGTGGAGTACCTAACACTGCAGTCATTGCTACATGGACCAGCTAACATAGTTACCCACCCACCCAACCACCCCGCCAGATATGGTTGTTACTGTGATAAGTTTTAAGGACCTAACAATTGTAGTGCCCCTATGTTGCATTGTCCCCTGGAACAGTGCCATAATCTCCATCACAATAAAACAATAATTCCATTACTATTGAAAATTCTTATGCATTCTCTTGAATATTAATGTTACCATTGTGTTAACTGTAAAGCACAGATACATCAGAAGTTGCAAGAGCATTATTAGGAGTCAGTTTTGTTGAATTCCATAACATTTTGTTAAAAAAACCCTTTGTACCACCATGATTATCTCTGTGTCCCACTGTTGAAACCCCACTTTAAACCATTACGTATATGGCTGGAGAGAGAATGTATTGGAGATGATAGTTGAAAATGAATATTTTAAAAAAGAGAGACACCACTGCCCATGGTCTTCTGTCTCACTGGTGCTTCTGAATGTGTTTTGCAGTAGTTCTTTCCCCACCCTGAATCAATCTGCAAACCCTAGTTCTCTGGGGTAAAAGTCCAGTTTGAATAAACACTACGAACAGTTGAATTCTCTTTCAAGCCACTTTCAGTTCCTCACAAATACAAATGTCCATATCCAACCATAGGATAAAGACAACAGGATCTTAAGAGCATCCAGAACATGTTCTTCAACTACTGTGAGAACTTTCATGGCCAACAAACATCCTTACAAGCCAGACTCCACCACTTTGTTCCTCTCCATGTATGTCAAGCACCCTGTCAACTTTTTCAAAATTGCTTTGATATACAGTATTTACCCATTCCTTATCTTGTCCAATAATAAACAACTGTTCTTTGAAAAACTGGATTTAAAATTGTTCCAGGAATTGAAGCAGTAGCTGTTGGTTCCAATACAAATAATTCCCCATATTGCAGTTCTCTATGTAAGATGGTGCCATGTTTATTTTGGAATATAATATATAATATAATTATTATTATATTATAGAATATATAATATAATTATTATATTATATATAATGTTACAATATTAATATATAATATAATAATAATATTATAATAATTATATTATGGAATATAATAGATCCAACAGTGACATGATATTTTCCCTCAGACAGTTGCAGGAGAAATGTAGGGAACAACGACAGCCACTCTTTGTAGCCTTCATAGATCTTACAAAGGCCTGAATTGGAGAATGAGTAGGGCCTCCCTTAGATCCATTGTTTGCTGGAGATTCCCATCCCATGGACATACTTCCATGATTCCCAGGCTACTGTCTAGACTAGAGTATAGAATGGTTTTAAAAAATTTAGAAGTTAGTCACGCCTCTATTAAAGCGTAAGGTGTGAGTAAGAAACATTTCATTGCTGATATCCCAACCACAGAGATATATGCCCTTGGGTGTACTAGCTGTACAATGAGGAGATTCCAGAACACACATATGAGTTTCGGTTGCTCTGCCCTGCTCTGTCTTCCCAGTGTCCAACCTTGAACAATGCCCCCTTTTTTTTTCTTTTGTAGATGTATTGCACACGCGGGGCCCTCTTGATGGAAGTCTTTATGCCAGGATCAAGAAGAAAGGAGAGTTGAGTAATTGCTCCTCCACCAATGGCAGCCCCAGCAGTCCTGAGTCCCCTCCACAACAAGGCGGGCGCCTATTGTCCATCAGCAGTGACTCAGGGCACTCCTCCATGCTGACGGAAAAGGCAGATGATAGCACGCCGCCTTCCAGGCCACAGCCTACAGCTGCTGAGAAGGAAGAACTGGACAGGCTCTTGGGTGGATTTGGTGTCCAGCCTCGGCAGCCAAGTGAAGGGAGTATCTCTCATAATGTTTCCCCTTCTTCCACGAAAGAGAGAGAAACTGCCATCCTAGAAGATGAGCTTTCAGACATAAGCCAGCCCGGAATTCCTTATTCATACCAAACTCACCGTTCAAGCCTGGCCCGCCATTGTTCCTGTCGCCTCGGTTACCGCTCCCACAGCCCTGAGCGGCCTCCCAATGTGGCCTATTGTAGACCTGATGGGACTCTGGAACGGCGACAGCCAGTCTATAATGGTGGGCACACCCATCCGCATCCTGAAGGTTATGAGGAAAAACGGCGGGTGTTTCGCTCCTTTTCTGAGGGCATTCAGCCCCACTCCTACCCCTTTAGCCATGAATCACTGCCCCCTCACAATCCCATGAGGAGGGAGCATGAGGAGCTGCTGATCCTGGAGGACCCCCCGACTTTCTTATGTCCATGTCAAGATTGCCAAAAGGCAGCTCATGAGGAGACAAGGCTGCCCATGGCTTCTTTCTACAACCTACGTCTAGATCGGGAACCGGATCTATGGGGAGTGGAGAATGCAAGGCCATCTCTGCTTCATCATCCCCTCCACCGGGGGGGACAGCCTGTGCCTCTTCTAATGCCAGCTGCCTATGGGCACCACCATATGCCCCATGGGCAACATCACACTTTGAACTGTGAGCCCAAGATGATGGCAGCGCACTTAGGCCATGGTTACCCAATCCACCAGAGGCCAAATCTGGCAGAAGAGAATGCTGAGACATTTGCTTACAATCGCTATGGCCCTGCCTACCCTCCGGTCGCATCCTATGTCTACGGCAGAGCCCCAGTCAAGCCTTGCATCTCTCCTTACGGCTCAGGGTATTCGGGGTCTCCCCACTCTGGTTCTGTTTCGCCAACCAGTCCACTGTATCCACCAGTCAGGAAGCATGGCTATGAGACTCCCGAAAACAATGACGGATACCTGCTACCAGGAGCCAGCACAGAGAAGTCATGTGGTGAGTGGCTGGGATGGAGGGAGGTATACCTTTCCCAGGGAGCAGGAGGAGGTGTCCCAGGCAAGAGACTAGCACCTATAGCCAGAGGGCCCTATCTCCAAGGGATTTATGCTTCACCCCTGTGGGTGGCATATTATGCAGATGGATTCAAGAGAAAAGGGCAGGGTTTGAAGGAACAAAACCTGGGGCATTCTTTAATCGAAGCACCATTAATGAAAATGAAGAGTGTGTTGTAATAAATGATGAAGCTTGAATAAAGAGGGTACCCAGAGAAGGGCTTTGGGGTAAGATAGTGTCCAAGTCCACTTTAAGCAGGACCCCACTTCCTAAGACATGCCCAAGATCTATGCCATCCTAGAGTCAACTTTCTGGTCCTGCTCTTTTGCTCTCTTGATGGCAGCGTAGACTATCCTTAGGCAACAGGGATCCAGCTTAAGGAGATTCAGCTTAAAGGCGATCTTGTGAAGATCTATTGCATGTGATCCCAGGGTCTGGGACTTGTTCTCTATGAGCAGGTCAGCCTGTCTTGGTTGTGATTTGACTAACCCCAAGTATTTTCCCCACCCTTCTGTTCCCCCAGAGCTGCAAGACTGCAGGGAGGCCGTGCCCTGGCAAGATGCTCCCAGCTCTTTGCAGCCGCATCGGCAAGAGGTCCGAGTGGCTTGCACAGATGCGTCTGGCTCTCCTATGCCCGTGCACACCAGCAGCCCTGTGTTCGCCACAGACAGGTTTGTATGTCTGGGAGTGAACACATGTCCTATAGGAAAAAAAGAGAAGAATTTAAACATACCCCCTGCCAGCCTTCATATTGATCACGTTGTTTTGCCATGTATGCATTCATTTCTAAAGACAAAACCAGCACTCGCTCATCTTTTAGGGTTGCTTCTGTGTTGGTCAACAGCAGCGTTTCAGGGGGAAAAACAGATTCCTTGAAATTTAACAGATTTAACAGCATTCCCCCCCCCCAAAAAAAAAGACAATTGCTGATCCTGATGATCTTCCCTGACAATGGATCACCTTCTCATTCTGCAAGAGAAGGCAATCATAGCCATTTTAGGGTTGGGTATTCTAGACTGTACTGTTCTGGCTAACAGTGAAGTAGCCTAAGTCAGCCAATTAAAGCAGAGCTTTCAAAACCTTCTCTAATTGCTGTAACATAAGGCTCAGCTTGCTAAGTGGCTTTAAAAGGCAAATAGGGTAGCACTGGGGAATGTTTTCAGCCTCAGGGCTAAAATTATTTGGGAAGAGTCCTTGGAGGGCCCCCATTCTAGCAGTGTATAGGACTTCCATGCAAGAGCTTTGCCAGCTGCTGAAGCACACCTCCTTCTCATTTGCTAGGTTCATTGGGCTGCTCCTCAGCTGGAGTTAGGGAGTAGTTTTGCCAGCAGCTACTAAGCCATGTACAACCTCCCTGTTCAGGGGCAATATACCTCGGGATATCAGTTGCTGGAGGGTAGCAGTAAGGAAACTTGAATGCATTTGGTTGGCCATCTGACAGACTGAGCCAGCAGGGCTGGTATTGGTTATTACAGGAAAGTTTTCCTGTTAATTAAATGATATTCTTCTGTCCTTTCAGTGAATATTTCCGAGTGAGGTGGGGAGTGTAATCCTGCCCCCAAGTATGAGTACCGAACCAGAGATCCTGACATTTTCCTATGAGTTATTCCTTACAATTACAATATGCTTTCCCTCCAGTTGGTTTGGTCCCCACTGAATACTCAGAGCAAGATTGCCAAAAGGCACCTCATGAGGAACCACCCATCCTGATGATGAGTCAGAGGTCAACTCAGTAAAGGAAGCTGTGGCCTTTAGGGTGCAAGACTTGTACAGTGTTGTTAAGGATAGGTCCTTTTGGACACCTGTAACTCATAGGATTACCATAACTCATATAAACAGTATGACAGCGCACAATAACATATGCCTAGAGGTTTTTCTCAGTCTGAGCTCAGCGCTCCAAATAGTGTCACACCTGCTGATAGCTGTTTTAGCCTGCCTTTTACGATGACCGAGGTTGAGTGAATCTAAGGTTATGCTTATTTTCAAGCATTCAGTTGGCTATTTGCTTGAAGAAGTTCAGAAGTACCTCCAGATAGCCAAGGAGAAAAACGTTTTTAGAAGTTGGAATGTTTGGCCAGCTGCACTAATAAATTTTGTTTGCCTATTCAGCAAAACCTATGTGTATGAGACGAAGAAAGGGGAAGCGGGGGTTATAAGCCAAGTTCTCGGTTGAGTAATAACTTTTCTGTGGAACTCTTCATCAAGCAAAGATGGTATAAAATTTAGGAATAAGGGAGGAAGCAGAGAGTACCCCTCAACTGCTCCGCGTGTGATGCTCAGAGCTCTTGAATGCAGACAGCTGGCAAGGCAAAATGGAATTTGCAGACTCTGCTTGAAAAAGAGGTGTCACAGTGTCAGTTGGCAATCTCCCCCCTGTGCAATTGGGACGCTGGCAGATTTGTTCCTTGCCTTGGGTGGGCCCCGTCTTTACTTCAGCTAAACAGGAAGACAAATGTTTGTGTCACATTTATTTAAAAAAGAGATTGGTTCCGTGAGCCACCTCAAGCGGTGTCCCGTTCTTGGGTCCCCTTGGGTTCTTATACTATAACTCCCAGAAGTCCTGTTCAACACACCTGGTGGTGAAGGCTTCTGGGAGTTTTAGTCCAAGAACATTTGAGAATGGAAGATTGGGAACCACTAATCTAGGAAATCCTTATTGGGCAGAAAGACAGTGCTGAAGTCAAACAGCAGCTTTCTGCACTTGGGTATGTTTTCTTCAGAGGTCAATGGATGTCCTTTGTCACAGGGGCAGGGGGCATCTTCTTCTTTGTCTGCTAAACAGTGTTGTCAAGAGTCATTAACTGTGTGATTTTGCTGCCTCACAGCTCAGGAACTCGTGAGCATAGCAACAAGACAGCCAACTCTCCTGAAAACCTGCTCCAGTCAAGCCCTGAAAGTCTGGCTTCTCCCAGCTGGAAAAGAGGCCCAGAGAAGAGGACTTCACCAAGCAGTCCCGCACAGACTCTGTCCCCCATGCAAGCTTTCACCCACCTCCCCTCTGTCAGGCCGCAAGCTAATGGAACAGCTCAGAGGCTGGGCCTCCAGATCCCGCAGGCCTACTCCCGAGCCCACGGCCCTTCCAGCCCACCCCACCCCACCCCTTCACCCACAGCCAAGCAGGGCATCTTGTCAGAGGGCCAAGCACACCACAACGGTTCGGATGTTTCAAGCCCCCGTTCCCCAGCAGCCCCCCGTGAGTTGCCTGCCGAAGATCCCTTACGACGTCCGCTAGGGCCGGTGGTGGAAAGACCGGTTCAGAGGAGCAGCTCAGCCGTTTCCTCCTGCCACGCCCAGCCCCCTCCAGGCTGCAGGACTGTGTCCAGTGCTCCGGCTTCGCCTCAGATGCCAGTGGTCTATAATGGGCATTTGCACAGCGAGAGGCCTGAATCGGATAGGAGCGCCTTTCTTCATTGCCCCAACAGCAGCCCCTCTCTGGGGCCCTGCGCCATCAGCGTCCAGTCACCAGCCCCAGGTTGTGGTTTTGCTGACATGCAAGGCTCACCAACCCCGGCCTTTCCCATCGCAACAGCCTACTACACCGGGGCCGAGAGCAGCTGCTCCAGCTGGGAGCAGCTCTGTGAGCCTCTGCAACCTCCACTGCCTGAGAAGCATCACGTCCTGGCCACCAGGCACTGGGAGAGGAGCTCCCCGCCTGGCCGTAGCCCCGGCTCTGCTCACCACGTCACCTTTGCGCCTGGTGTCCCTGATGGCAGCCCTCCAGGATTAGGTACGTCCTCTGGTCCTCTGGAAGGTGGCCTGTAATGTTTTTTTTGTCCACCTGTTCTGGATATCTCCAGACCAATATACATCAGGAAGGGGCTTGTGTGGAAATCTTACATAGAAGGCTACTAGTAGGCTATTAAGAGTGCAATCAGACAGCAAGAAAGGATCACTTCTGATCACCCTGGAAAGGGTTGCTCTTCTGGGAGCAATCCCCCTGAAAGTTTGAAAGGAGATCAGTCCCAGCAAAGTGACCCTTTCCGATGCAATCAGACATAATCCTTTCTCACCAATTGATCGCACCCTTAACTGCCTCCTAGTACCCGCAAGGAGCTCACAGTGCATGCTGTTTCTCCTTCCGATCACACCCTAAGAATCATTCCTCGTTTGCTAGATATGAGGGTCAAGCCGATAATATAATCCTCATTTCATTTCCTAAATGGTTTCTGCCTGAGGAAGGCTCTACTACATGGTTTTTCTGAATAGATAATCTAGGCCTTGATCTCAGTGAGTGATTCTCTTACAGGGGAAACAGGAACCATTTTCGTATCAGAGTAACTAGTTTTCAGCATCAGGGCTCAAACTGAGATCTTATGATGTGGGGTTTAAAATCCTTCTGCCAGGACAGTGGCCTGGCAACCAGGTGTGATCAAACACGGCACAATCTTGTACTCCAGACACCTGAGAATCTGATAATGTAGACCCTGCCTAAATATCTGAATGTGTCCACTTTGGCTTTGGAAGTCTGTTCAACTCATTCTAATACAACCCCCCCTTCTGGAAGAAGCTGCAACTGTGGGAAGCTGGATAGATTCCTTTTCCAAACTGGTCCTTCTGACTTAAAAGTACAGAACATCAGACAGCCCTGAAGTTGAGATCCCAGTTGGAAGGCTGCTTTTTGAGGAACAGGAACTCGGTGTTCAAAAGAGCTTCAGACAAGCTTTCCCTGAATGACTATCTGCCTGGATGGGGTTTTTTAATGGATTGTTGTACCTTTGCTTTGTTGAAAGTGTTTTGGTGTTACCTATGAGTTTTTCATAGTATTTTATCTGATCCTTTTTAGTATTTGTATACTCACCATTGTTAGCTTTTATAGTCTTTGAATGATGTAAGCTGCCTTGGGTCATTTTTAAGGGTTAAAGGTGGGGTAAAATATTTTAAATAAATAAATACAGTTTAAATAAATGTGAATATGCCAGTATAAAAGCTGCAACTTAAATAACCATATGAAGCTGTCATATGTGGAGCTGCAGGTTCCTTTGGCATCATCTAGTCTGGTGTTATATACAGTTCTCAGCAGCTCTCCTGCCGCCGAGAATTCTTTCACGGCTCACAAACCTGAGATGCTTTGAACCAGAGAGCACATGTGTTCTAGCAAGCCATGGCCTTTCCCCATCGAAATAACGGTCTGTTTTAGGGGATTGTGGCATGGATTATGAAATGTCTGTGAGACGTGCTGAAACCTCTGTAGTATAGCAAAAAGACAGTGTTGTTATTCTTAGCCTCACATTTTGATATTCTGAGCACACTTGCTTCTCTATTTTAGAGAGAGAAAGAGCATGCTAACTCACTTCCATGTTGCTTCCTTCCAGACCCACCACAGCAGGAGAACCAAGTTAGTGTCAAGTTTGTCCAAGACACATCCAAGTTCTGGTACAAGCCTCATTTATCTCGGGACCAAGGTGCGCCATTCCCAAGTGGTTTTCCATGATTTTGCTGGAATTGAATACAGTCAGTCTGTGCCTGTCTAAGAGAGTTCTGTGGCAAGCCGACACACTCAGTTGGAGCATCCAGTCACGATAGGCTCCCTTGTTGAAGGTTCCTTCTTTGTTATTATCACACAGCAAACCCAACTAGGGGCTGTTCATAGAGCGCTAGCTCCAGATTTCCATGTGTCAGACATGAACTAATCGTTATAAACCTTACTGTAAGAAGCAGCAATTCTTTATGTGGTAGAAGCTGGGTAATGATCAGCTAACAGGTTTGACTTATCTCCCATAACTTGCAAATCAACTTGCTTTGTTTTGTGAGTGGTTATCAGGAGTTAATCACCAGCTTAGTTTATATTCTGATTGTTCAGACACATGTGGCTGAAACAATTTGACCTTTAGAGTGCCTTTACCATTCCTGTTGAGAAAACCATGCTTGTTTCTATGAATCATAGAATAATGGAGTTGGAAGGGGCCTATAAGGCTATCCAACCCAACCCCCTGTTCAGTGCAGGAATCCTATTCAAAGCAGATCTGCCAGGTGGTTGTCTAAGTTTCTCTTGAAAGCCTCCAGTATTAGAGCGCTCACCACCTCCTCAGGTACTTGATTCCATTGGCGTACTGTTCTAAGAGTTAGGAAGTTTTTCCTGATATTCAACTGTAATCTAGCTTCTTGTACCTTTAGCCCATTATTATGTGTCCTGCACTTTGGGGTGACTGAGAACAGATTCTAACCCTCATCTGTAGGACAATCTTTCCTTCACCCTTACAGCCGCTTTCCAAGCTGGTCTCCCACATGTTGGGTGGGATAATCAGCTCCTATAACTAAAGCTTGAGGACTTTTAAATTAGCAGCACAGGCATCTACAAAAGTACTATTGTCAGATCTTCCTGTTCTAATTCAAGGATGATTATCTTTGCTCCGTTTTGACATACAGTATCTAGAACTCTTAACTGGGGAAGCTACTGTCGTTGTGCTACCAGGTCTCATGATAAGATTGCCTCCTCAGACTGTCATGGCAGTTTCTGCAGTTCATATGGATCAACTGAAGGGCCTGTATTGCTTGGGTTAGGAATACTGCTGTCCCCAGGGTTCGCTCAGTAGGGCCTTCAGTCATCCTTAGATGCTATTTACTAGTTACTGACACATCCCACTTCTGACCTGCCTTATATTGCAGAAGAAGAGACAAAAAAAGCTTCCTGTGAAGTCCATCGGTCACTTTTATGGGAAGAAAGTAGTAGCCTTGATTTCTATCGTTAGGAGATGGGGGGGAGACATTTCTTCCTCACCATTTCTTCCATATCATGCATTATTTTCTACCTTCTGTTTTGCTTCTTTAAACTAAAAAGTCAACTATGGTTTAATCACTTCTGGTCACCCCCTTTTCTTGTACCATTCCTCTGGATATATCAGCCATGCAGAGATGGATAGGCCAGTAGCAAATACGATATTTTATTCTAACAAGGCTACGCTTCTGTCTTATAATCCTTCATAGCATTAGAACATTTTTCACTGCTGCTACATGCTCTTCTGAGTAGCGGATGGTGACCTATTAATCATTACTTAAATTAGCACTTTAAAAGTGAGCAGTCCATCTCTGAATAATTAAAATACTGTATTTTCAAAATAAACAACTGAAATTTTAAGAAGCAGAACAGAGCTTTTATTCCTTTTATTCTCTCTCTCTCTCTTCTCTCTCTCTCCCTTAGATGTCCCAAGACATTTTTCTACCTCAATGAGATCAGCAGATGGCACTCCCTTCCATTCCTGATGCAGAGTACCCTGGCTGGGTCAAGATATTTGGCACTCCAGGCAGAAACACTCACATTGGTTTCCCCTTCCTGGAAGAAAAATATAGTAATAATAAATATAATAACTAATCGTTGGTTGTTCTGGGTTTTCTGGGCTGTTTGGCCATGTTCTTAAGACAACAACCATCAGATCCCAGCTGTGAAAACCTTCAAGAATATTTAATAACTAATCATTTGGTCATTTGAAAAATCCCACGTCTACTGCTTGAGGCCACTGCCTCACAATGTCTAATGACAGGGCCACACATGATATGCTGTTTCTCCTGCATATAAGATTTTCCACATTCTTGTATTTGCCCAGCTCTGAAAGAAATGGCCCTACTCTCCTCTCTGCTAAGAAGGGGGTGCCATCTTTTCTGTGAATGTTACTGTACTAATGCTTAAAAGAAGCTCACGGTCTCTATAAAAGTTGTCCTTTACAAAGGATCTCTATAAAGGATTTAGATTCTAGCAACTTTTGGGTCTTGCTCCAAGAATAATGTATTATGATAGCAAATCTTGCCAAGGCAGAACTGCATCTTTAGCATCCACAAGATGCCTACCTAACCCTTTTGACTCTCCTCTCCCTGAGCAGCTATTGCCCTCCTAAAAGACAAGGAGCCCGGCACCTTCCTCATTCGGGACAGCAACTCCTTCCAGGGAGCTTATGGACTAGCGCTGAAAGTGGCAACACCTCCACCCAACAGCATCAACCACTCAACGAAAGGTAACACACCCGCACACAGTACTTGACCACCACCAGTAGCCATAACCAATAGATGTATCACCCCCCTCTTTCTCTCTCGCTTTCTCTGACTCACATGCACGCCCCCCCCCTCTCTCTCTCTCTGTGTGTGTGTGTGTGTGTGTGTGTGTGTGTGTGGTTCCCAGTGATTACCTCAGCATGCTCAACTACAGGGAGCTCTTCCACAGTCTTGGTATCCTTTGAAACACAGAGCCTTCTGGTATCTTTGCCCGGGTCAGCACATAAGTAACTGATTTGTGTTGCTTGTTCTCTCTCAGGAGATCCCGCTGAGCAACTGGTGCGCCACTTCCTGATTGAGACAGGACCCAAGGGAGTGAAGATCAAGGGCTGTAACAATGAGCCCCATTTTGGTGAGTGACTGGGGATGATGACAGTGATGAAGAAAAGGGCACCTTGTGTCCCAGAGTGGGTACTACCTCCAGGAAGCTCAAGGATCTTCTCTTTGGAGCTGCTTCTCCCAACCTGGCATCCTCCAAACACATTGGACTACAATTCCCATCCCCCCAATCCCCTTTGACATAAGCTGTCACTAGCTGGGAATGAACACATAGGTAGCCCAACACATCCAAAGGGTGAGTGGTTTGAAGGGGCTGCTCTGGAGAATGTCTATCACTCTGCTATAGGTCATATTCTCCTGGCTTGATAGAGGAGGAGAAGGAGGAAGTTTCTGTGTTGTTCAGAGGGGCTGGGAGGAAGAAATTGTAAGGAAAATTACACAGATGTGTGTGATATTTTCCCCATGATTATTTTCCTTCTCTTCTTTGCAGGCAGTTTGCCAGCCCTGGTGTCTCAGCATTCCATTACCCCCATCTCCTTGCCTTGTCGTCTCCGCATCCCAAGCAAAGGTAGGGTTTCAGGAAGCTTTTCAGAACCCTAGGATCTGAACGTGATGGGGCAGGTTAAGGTGGGGCACTTTGAGTAATGTCTCGGAATAAAGAAATCAACCTTTTTGAACAACAGCTTTCTCCATAGCAGTGGTCCAAAGCATGTGCATCAAATACAGCTGCTTGTTCATTTTTCTGGCCATGTAAGGTCTCTGCTAGCCCTGCCAGAGCAAAACAAAATCATCCAGTCTTAATTTTCCTTTAAAACAAGGTGTACTCTTGCTGTGCACCTTGTTTACAAATACTGTAGAATGACATTCTCAGAAGCATGGTTTTACCTTTAAACCAGCTGGGTGTGTTTCTTCTCACACAAGCTCCAACCAACATTATCTCTCTTTGTCTGTCTCCCCCTTTTTAAGACCTTGTAGAGGTGACCCCAGAGACGGCTGTTCCCACTAACATGAGCACGGCTGCTGATTTGTTAAAGCAGGGAGCAGGTAAGTACCAGGCAAGAGGGTGAGGTGGGTAAGCCTGTATGGCTAGCAGGCATGGACAGACTCAGTGACATGTCCTTTAGACAGGAAACAGTTCAGAGAATTAGTTTTGAATAGGTGTGGTAGTATTAATTTCTTCACTGTTTATTCATCTTACCTGCTTTCTACTACATGCCCAGAATGTAAATTCTGAGTCAAGATTAATCCCGATTCAAAGAAAAGCCAAATTCATCTATGTAAGAGGAGATGCTGTGCAGTACAGATCCCAGCTTGCTAGCAGCTAGAAATCTTGTTCAACTCATTTTGAAGCTTCTCTTTGCTGCCATACCTGTGAAAAGCTTCCTTTTTATTCTCCACAAGAACGTTGCGCCAGTCACCAAAGGTATACAGCTGGGAAGCTATGATGAAGTATCTTCAGCAGATATCACTGTGGCAGCTCAGCTCAAGTGGCCATAGAGAAGCTACGAAGGCAGCAGACGGAGGATGCAGTTTGTAAGAGGGGGTGGCTTGAGGAAAGCATCGCTTCGCCCTTCTCCACCCACCGATGTCCTGCTGCCCCCTTCCTCCAAATGCTTTTCCTCAGCCCAGATACCTATTGGCCTGATTGAGTCTTAGCAAGGGAAATAAAATCTGGATGAACAGGAAAGGATTCTCTGAATATTGCTGCAAATTCAGCTTGGCGGGTTGGGAATGCTGAAAGTGAGGTAGGGCATTTGGTCATCCAGGTTCACTCAGTCACTCCTCCTTTCTCTCCTGCCCCATTATAGCCTGCAGTGTGCTTTACCTGAGCTCTGTGGAAACGGAGTCCTTGACGGGCCCACAGGCTGTGGCCAAGGCCACCACCAGCACGCTCAGCACCCCTCCCCGTCCTTCCGCGTGCATTGTGCACTTCAAGGTGTCAGCTCAGGGCATCACGCTCACCGACAGCCAGAGAAAGTAAGTCGCCTTTGCCGTCCCAGAAGAGCCCGTGGGCTCTTCTTTTGCACCCACGATGACTTGAGCCAAGCCTCTCTACCTCCCAGTTCTGGCTCTGGCACCCTTATCTCCTGGTTCATCTTGATACGCTCCACCCTTCCCTTCTCCCCTCCCTGGGTGTCCCTTATGGGAGAGTCTCACACTGGTTTTTACAGGCCTGGTGTCTTTCCTCTTTTTCTTCTTCCTGCAGGCTGTTTTTCCGACGTCATTATCCTGTCAACAGTGTCACATTCTGCAGCACAGACCCTCAGGACCGCAGGTAACCACCTACCTTGCCCAACTTTGCACAAGCTTTTGTGTCGCTTTTGCTACTCTTAGAAGACTCGTCTCCACCTTTTACTCTCTCCCAGTGTCTGTTAAAACTGCCCAGCAGTGCACTGCCCGTTTGATATGAGAAGTTAAGTCATCTGAGCTAAACGTAGCCTTGGAGATTATAGGAGAACATATGGAAGAAGCTTCTCTGTGTGGTCTCTGGGACAAGGAAGGAAACATCTTTACTGTTCTATGTTTTGTGTTTTGGCATCGTAATATAGTGTTTTTATGATTTAGAACTGTTTATTTAGATTGTTTACTGTATTATTTTTAAGGTTGTTAGCCGCCTAGTGTGGTCCTTGCTTGACCAGATAGGCGGGATATCAATAAAATAAAATAAAATAAAATAAAATAAATAAATAAATAAATAAATAAATCTGGCCTTCCAAATGTTGCTGGACTGCAGGTCTTATCCTCACCACTGGCTAGGCTAGACTGTGCTAACTGTCTTGAGACCTCTGGAGGAGAAAGGTGGGGTGTTGAGGATTTCAGATAAATAAGTAGATAAAATAAATGATGATGGTTGTTTCAGTTCTCCAACAACATCTAGAGGGCCAGACATTTTCTAGCCCTCTTTTGGAAGGACATGTGAGCAAGTTACTTGGATTGGAAGAAGAGAGTGTTGTTAGAATCTGCATTTCTGTTTTCTGCTTAGTTGATCTCTGTATGTGTACTTATTTTGTTTGTTTGTTTGTTTGATTGATTGATTTCTATACCACCCATCTGGCAGCCAAGGCCACTTTGGGCGGTTTACAACTAAACAGTAACAACAATAGAATCACAAAACATAACAACATGAATAAATTATAAAAGTGCAAAACAAAATACCATAAAATACCACAGGAGACATAATAAAATACAATTAAATTAATTACATGAAAACACACTTACTGTGTTGATGACAACAATAATGATTGAGAGAGAGATAGCATAATAATGGTATGTGTGTGTGTGTTGCAAAGACTTTAGGATGAAGGTATACAACCCCTTCTGGGATCCCCATCAATAACAATTCCCATCTGAAAGCTCCTTGCAGGATTTTTCCTCCATTAGGAAGGTGGCTTGGAATGTTTGTAGGGTATGAATTGGGACTATGCTGGTACAAGCACACAAGTCATCTGAGCTAAATGTAGCTGGTACAAGCACACACCATCCCCTCTTCTCCATTTGTATCCAATCTTCTAGGGTGGAAACATGGGACTCAGTAGGTTTAGCATCCAGGTTGTTAAGAGATAAATAAAAACCAACCCTATTTCCCCACACACACACCAAAAAAAAAAAAACCCCAAAAAGGAAACAGGCAAGCAGGCATGAGGAGAAGGTAGGACACAAGGCTGAAAAACCAGTGGCAGCCACAGTAAGCAATGCCAGCCGCTTCTTCTTCAGACAAGCCTCACCTTCATGCCAGCCAGCATGCCCTCTCTGCCCGCACCACAGTCGGGTTGCACTGCACGATGTGGAGAGAGGGGGGTGAGTTGGCTGTTTGGCCTCTGCAGTGCAGGGAAGGAGCAAAGGAAAGGCAAGAAAGAAAGGACATCTAATTTAGCCCTTAAAATAAGTTTTTAAAAAGCAATCCTCTGCTGAAACTGAAAGCACCCAGCCCTCTGTAGGGGACAAAACAACTGGAAAGGTACAGATACTGTCTGTGAAAACATCAAATCAAGCTGTGCATTCTTGGGAAGCAACAAAAGAAGCTGATGTAAGCCACTCTGTCTAGAAGGTGCGGGATAAAAATCAGATGGATGGATGGATGGATGGATGGATGGATGGATGGATGGATGGATGGATGGATGGATGGATGGATGGATGGATGGATGGATGGATGGATGGATGGATGGATGGATAGATGGATAGATGGATAGATGGATAGATAGATATCGATGATGAAGGTGACCTGTGTGGAAAAGCCCAACTTAATGTTCATTTCAACATCTCCATACAAGTGGAATGCACAATTTAGTCGAAAGAACCTTAATCTGGCCCCCTTCCATTTCCCCTCTTTGCAGTGATATCTGTACAAAAATTAAGTCTTGTGGCAATTTGCACTGCTCCCTTAAAGAAAAAAAAGGGGGGGCTTATAGGCAGATTTTTATAAAGTATATTTTAAACAAAGAGAGAAATGATAGCAAAGGAGCTCTGCAAACACTCGTTGATTTTTTTTTAAAAAATGTAATAATGTTTAGCTAAACAGTCTTAAATTCCATTATCATGGCTTTTTAAAAAAAATCCTTTAATTTGATCAGCAGTGGAGGTCCTGAAGGTTTTCAGATAATGTGGAACTACAACAGCCATCATCCCTATCCGTTCATCATGCTGGGCTGGGCAAGATCAGTGTCTTTTTTCCCCTTTTCTCTCACATAACATTGTTCTCTTTATTGACTTCCAGATGGGCTAACCCAGACGGCACCACCTCCAAGTAAGTACACTGGGAAAGCAAAGGTTGTGATGTTAGCACATCAGAAACGAGGTCAGCCCTGGTTTTAGTATCTCGCCATCGGGACAGCCTATGGTGTGTGATCACATCCCATCCTTAATGCAGAGGGGTGGAGAAACCCTGACATGGTCAGACTTATTGTTCAGTAAAACAAGACAATTAAGATATGCAGGTCCATCAGTACTTCCTCCATAATTCTAACTTAGCAGAGCTGTGAAGCTTATGTTATTGTCTGTGTTAATTGGCACAATTTAAACTCTGTGCAAATCCAAAGAAGAAAAGCAGACCTCATGGTTCCCTCTTTAAAAGATCTAGCGTTCCATGTTCTTTGGAGTTTTTTCTCCTCCTGCTTGTTCCAGAGGCAAGATATTCAAAATGTTCACCCTTTCCTTTGTGCTTAGAAACAGGACATTTGGCATGTTTAAGCAGGTATTATTATTTTCTTTCCTGAGCCTACCCCAGATTAGACAACCAGAGTCTAGAAATGTCAAATAATTCAAAAATACAACTGGAGCTACACTGTTAACAGGGGAAAGCTGCAGAGAACATAAACCTCTGTTCAAAAACAGCTCCACTGTTGCTGGTCTGTTTCCAGGCACTTCCCACATGCTGGTGTCTTACTTTTGAAATCTCAAAACACTGGAGACCTGCTAGTTGAAGTAACACCTTCAATCTACTATATGAGCTTGCCTGGCATTTAAATTTGTCTTCAGACTTAGATCTTATTTCACTGCACACATTGGCATTAACTGGGTCTTCTTGAATATGGCAGTCAATATACAGAATACCCTCCTCGGTAAAGCTGGCTTGACATGGGCTCTGCTGGGTTTCAGTGTCTTTTTCCTCTGCCACCAAGCAGAGCCTTTTTAAAAAACACTTGGATTCCAGTGTTTAATATGGCTATCTTTTAGTTATATTGATCCACATGGCCTTGTTATTATGTTACTTTAGGGTTAACATTCATAGTGGAGAAATTGTTTTGAAAGGTAGCTCCCCATGTTCATAAAATAAAATAAAATAAATTGATGGGATGAAGGTTCTCTTTGTCCCTGCCAAGAGTGCACCTCACCTCAGCAACCTGGACCTAGGTATGGGTAGCAGGCACCAAAGTACACAACACATTGGTATTCTTGTGGAGGAAGAGGAATGGAAGCAATACAGAGCCATAACCATTCATTCATTCATTCATTCATTCATTCATTCATTCATTTCATTTCATTTCATTTCATTTCATTTCATTTCTACCCCGCCCATCTGGTTTTGCGACCACTCTAGGCGGCTATGGAAGGAAAGGGAGAATTCTTGGTCCTGAGACATGGCTTTTCTTTTCTTTTTTATGATAGCAAAACCAATCTCTTTCTTTCTTCCTTGAGTAATGCAATGTTAGCTGAAGGGGAGAAGCAGGCTGGGAACTGGGGTGTTCCAGACACGTGGACTCACTCACACAGTGGAGACGTGTTGTCTTCCCTGTTCAGACCACCCTCCAAAAAAAACTAAAGTGTAGTAACACCTTAAAGACGCAAGTGTTGTATTTCAGTGTGAGCTTTCATGCTTACGTCCATGTCCACTCTGTTTTCTTCCAGGATCTTTGGCTTTGTGGCCAAGAAACAGGGCAGCCCTTGCGAGAATGTCTGCCACCTCTTTGCTGAGCTAGACCCCGAGCAACCTGCATCGGCCATTGTCAATTTCATCACCAAGGTTATGCTGGGGGCACATCGGAGATGAAGACTGATCGGAGGAGTCTCTCCCACTTGGCACCACCTCCTCCTCTTCCTCTTGGCCCCTGCTTTCTATCACCCACAATCCCTTGTAATGGGGGCAACTGGACAGGCCTGGATGGAGTCACTTGTAGACGTTTCCTATTTCCTTCCCTGCTTCTCTCCCTCATCCCACCTTTTCAGTCACTGCAAAAAGGAGGAGCATAGAGGAGTGAAAACACCAAGGCTTCATCCACTTCACCCTGCCTTAGAAGCACAGGTTACACACTTCTAACACTTCCCGCCGTAGCAGATAAAGCACCCAATGAGTGAGAACGCAGGAGAGGGCTGCTGCTGCACGGATCCACTTGCTCATTGTGCTACAAGCCTAGCCTGAGGGCTGTACGTGGTCCTTGAAACTATTCAGAAGCAATGGGCCAAGAGGGTTCTTTGGGCTTGGCCGTGCCTGTTTTGAACTCGATGGCTCTGAAACTTTGAGCTGACTTCCCATCATGGTCCTTCAATGGATACAAATACCTTGGCCTTCTCATGAGAAACTGTACGTCCCCTGTTCGGTACTTTCCAAAGCAGCAGCCATGTTAGTCTGTCCCAACCAAATGAAAAGGAAACAATTGGAGGTGAAGACAGGGACAAAATACTGTGGCTCTTTAAAGATTTGTTTCAGGGTGAGTTTTCGTGGACAAAAATCCATTTTTTTCCAGGCACATTCCTCCTCCTGAGGAGGAGAATGCAGTGAGAGAAGCATTTTTAATGTGTCTGAAGAAGTGGATTTTGATCCCCAAGAGCTCAAACTGAAACAAATTTGTTCATCTTTAAAGTCTATGCTTGGACGTGGTGGCACTGCGGGTTAAACCGCAGAAGCCTCTGTGTTGCAACATCAGAAGACTAGCAGGCGTAAGATCGAATCCATGCAACGGAGTGAGCTCCCTTGGCTTGTCCCAGCTCCTGCCAACCTAGCAGTTCGAAAGCATGTAAAAATATGAGTAGATAAATAAGTACCACCTTGGCGGGAAGGTAACAGCGTTCTGTGTCTAGTCTCGCTGGCCATGTGACCACAAAAACTGTCTTTGGACAAATGCTGCCTCTGCAGCTTGGAAACAGGGATGAGCACTGCACCCTAGAGTCGGACACGACTGGACTAAATGTCAAGGGGAACCTTTACCTTTAAAGTCTTACGTATTTTGACCTTGCTTCCCCTCCTCTTCCCCCCCCCCTTAATTTTACCGACTTGTCCACCACTCTTCCTTGCCAACCCTTGGGGTAAGATTAGTACCACTTGCCATCATCTGGCAAGAACCCTTGAGCAAATACATGAGCTCTGCTTTGTGGCTCAAATGGACTGAGTGGGGCAGCGAAAGAGGACTGGACCAAATCAGGAGCTGGTTTCTCACCTCTCTTATTTTTTACATTTAAGCTAGACAGTAAATAGTATCCAAATGGGACAGTATTCAGAGTACAGTGAGAAAATACACGTGTAGATAGTCCAAAATATTTGGCAACTATTTTTCTTCTTCTTTTTGAGAAGGAAAATGCAAGGGGAGAAAGACTTGTAATGCAGGCCCATTAGGTTAGCCCATGTAAGTTTTCACTTCATGTTGCAAATCTGATTGAAGGAAGAGGCACCTTAGGCTTCTACATGGAAATAGACTGATTGTATAAAAGTTGTCTTGGGCCTGTTGCTCAGCCTCCAGTCCGCTGGGTAGAAAGGTTGAGACATGGTTGCAGCTGTATCCAAAGCTCTTAATGTTGGGACATCCCCACTGACCGAACCTAAGTGGGAGGTGCCTTGGCTGCCGCGTTCTGTAAAGGAGCAGCACTTGTGATATTAGGTAATTGTATGTGATAAAGGGATAGAGAGTGGGGGCATGGAGAACCACAGGCATTTTCTGAGATAACGCTCTTCGTTCATCCAGGCCTCGTGCAGGTTGCTGGGAACAGAGGCAGCAATGTAAACCTAAAACATTGTAGGCAACGTTATCACACCTGACAGGATCCCCTATGGCCCTCAGTCGAATTTCTAATTTTAAAGCCCTTTGCGAACCAGCAGCTCAAATTAGTGGCAAGAGCGATCTCTGTTTTCTGGTAACCTGAGAGGAAGAGCTAAAAGGACAGAGGGCAGCAGAGAAAGGACGAGAAAAAGGAGGCCCAGCACATTTTTGGCTCTGGCCCTGCCTTGTATTATTAGTTTGTCTCCGTCCAGAAAGTATAAGACTGCAGTGACTTGTGTTAGCTTGTTTCCATGCTTGAACCAAGGTGAATGTCTCTTACTTCCCCTTCACAGAGCAAGTCTTTGCATTTCCTGTTTCATTCAAAATGGCTCCAAGAACACGTTCAAAAGTACAGGAAGGTTTTCTTCTAGTAACCTGGAACATGGAATAGCCTTGTTTCACTAATGCTGGCTTAGGAATGTGTGGATACATCTGGGTTTGCTTCCCCCCCCCTTTCTGTCAGTGTTACATCTCCTTTAAAAGTGCTTCATAAGGATCTAATTTATGGAGCTGAAACTAAAAGGAGTCCCCAAGCAAAGGTGATACTACAGCTGTCATATCAGGTCCTGAATTTCAAAAACTGGTCCTAAATTTCATCTTAGGCCACTAGGAACCCTTTTAGCTCAAGGTGGAACAATGTGCTTGTCTATCTGTAAAGACTAAAGCAGGTTTGGGAGGCTGATGTGAAGTTGAGGTGCTTGCTGAATGCTTCTTCCCCCTGGCCACTTCTCTGCTGCAAACTGCGATACTACCCCAAGACACTCCCCCTGCTTCCAGTCACAAAATCTTTTTTGATCTCTGTCAGGGAGAGATGTGGAGGAGGAAAGAAGAGTGTCCCAGGGAAAGTGCCTTCTGAACTGCATTGCCAAAGTCACCGTTCTCATTTGGGCTTCTGTTGATGCTTTATAGTACACAATATACAGTTAAGTTCCCAGAGATAAATTGATCTGGGCATATAAAAATATAACACCCCTTTTCCCACTTCAGGTTTATCCTTATGCACTTGTTCAAACACTCACACAGGTTTTAAAACCAGAGCATGTCAGATGAATTTTAGCTATTTTACTTCTAACATTACATATTCAATGGCATTTGCTTCTACTACTCACCCTAAATTCTTTTCCTTGTACGTCCATAAAAGATACAGAAGGCCTGTTCTGCTTCACATTGGCTACCACAGGTAAAATACATATTTAACAGACAGGATTAGAGAGTACAATGAAGAGCACGAAGTCCCTACATAATCTTTTTTCTAGTCTAAAATTGTTTTTGTAACCAAGCAGACTCAGTTTTCAAGGTCAACAGGACTAGAACTTTGTTTTTTAAAAAATAAATGCAGAATCATATGCTGCTGTAGTAATAGCTTTGACAATCATTACCAATTCTACAATCCTCCATAGAATAATCTATGGCACAAATTTTTACTGGTGGGATGCAGAGAAATAAATGCAAAAAGCACAGCACAACTGTGCTTGTCGGACTGTGACTTCAGACACTTCCAGCAAAGATACCATGTAGGTTCTCGAGGTGGAACAGAACTGCAGGAAGCAGGCAGAAATGGGACTCTCCTTTTAGCCCATAAATCTTTTGATGGGAAGGGAGGATTGATTTAGTACAGAGTTCTATTTTTGTCTATGAAAGAATTTATATGTGAATGTTAGCCAGAGATGTCTTGATAATATATTATCTATACTGGGGGTGGGCAGGGCAGGGGAGAAAGCAGCAGCACTAAGCTTGGTGTTTTTGTATCTGTATTTTTTTTCCTTTTTGTGTACAAATGGCAATGCGATTTCTCTGTTTATTCAAAGTTAACACTCAAGAAAGAAAGAAAAAAATCCAAGTGCCTTTTTGTTATTTAAAATCTGTATGCAGTGCTATCTTCTTTAGGGCTACTGAGCTGTTGCTCTGTCATTCCTGCAGAAGGCCGGAAGACAAGCAAGCCAGGGCTAATGAGGTACAGAAATCTTCCAATGGGATTTCTTCTTGCAAACTAAAATTTCTAGTAGTTGAAGACCAAAAGCAAAGCAAAACACACCATATACTCACTAAGGTTGAATTCTACATGCAGGCCATTATCTGGCTGCTTTGACAGACTGGCACCTTTCAAATATCAAACCAATTAAAGCTGCTCCATTAGGGCCAAAACACTTGAGTAATCAATGTCAGTTCCCTTGGTGCCTCACTGACTTCATTATAACTAACCACTGAATTTTGCCAAGAGACAGGACATTCAAGGGTATACAGTAGAGTGGTCCTTCTATCCCCTGTGCAGGTGCTGTTCAGTGCTTCCAGTTTCTGGCTGCTTCTGGAAGCAGTTTGTTGCTTTCTTCACTCACAATTTACAGGTATTCTGCACACACAGGGTCATCACTCATTTGTAAGCAATTCTCTCATGTTTCTGCAGTTGCTACCCAAACATGTAAGGAACGTTATGTTATGAAGTTATTCTGTAGGTGTAAACAGTAACATCTGTGTTACTTAGATGTAATAAATAACACCTAGTTACTTTCAAATGTTAGTTTCAAATGATATTTTAAGAGGCATTTTGACAGGAATCTTCGAAGTTCTATGACTGTCTTTCATCAACCCGAAGAAACAAAAGAAGTCTGATTTGATTTCATCTCATGAATTTTTAAACATATTTCCAAGCTACAGTATCAGAACTGGCCACCAGAGAGTATTTCTCTATATTCTTCTGGCCTACTGCTAACAACACAATGGTTGAAGTTCTGTTGGACAATTGTACAAATAGTGTAACTTTCAGAAGCAAATTACTACAAGTTAAGAAATCTCCATAGGCATTATTTGTTGCACACCAAGTCATGTGACTGCAACAGATAACATCCTTGGAGTTTTTTTTTTTTAATTATGGCAGTGCGCTTCCAAAAGCTGTGGCATTTGTGTAACTGTGCAACAGGATGTCAGCCAATGTGTTAATAATAGGTAATGCCATAAATTTATTGCACATTCAAGGCAACAGTAACAACAACATGGCTGATTAGAAGTTACATGTCGCACAATAAGCTCCTTTTAACATGTAATGTGATAACCTATGAGTGTTGACTATTTTTCTTGTCTTAGAATAAAACATCTCTTTTGGGGGGTGTAGGGGGAGGCAAAAGTATAATGCACAGCCCATAGGTCTAAATGCTTTTATCACTCCTCTTCCACATTTAAGAGATGTGGATGTGATGCAAGTAATAACTATTGGATAGCTAAATCTATCGTTGCTTAGCAGATCATACAGTCAACATAAATCTGCTGCTGCATGTGCCCACGTTGTCTGTCACTCATTAAAAAAAATATCTGGTAACAGTAAAAAAAACTTTTAGAATGTATAAAATATGTACATATTCAACCAGTAACAAACTCCCATCAACAAAATAGTGTTATAGCACTATGACTCTATCACCTGTCAGATGAATACAGCTCCTTTCCACATAACGTTTTAACATGGACAGAATGCTTAAGGCCACCTAACACTGGGGTAGGAAACATTGGTAGGCTACATTAGATGAAATTTAAAGGAGTCCAAAACATATAGAGGGGCAAAAGTCCTCACTTCAATGACATGATGTTGCAATCCTGTACTGTATTCTTATGACATTATAAATTTTACGTTTTAAACAGAGGGAACAAATTTTTTCTAATTAATTCCATTTTAGCAAGGTGGTTAAAATAGTAGTGACTTCGAAAGGTCTTTATTTTTTGTTCCTTTAAATTGGGAGTTTAACATTATAGTGCTATATAGTAGTGCCTCGGTTTACGTAATTTCCTGTTTACGAATGGAAATCCATTCAAAATAGTGCCTTGCTTTACTTTTTTTTCCAGTTTCTTTCAGTTTGCGAAGGAAGTTTCCCCGTACCTGGAGGTTTGCAGCGCTGCCACCATTGCTATGGCAATTCACATTCCGGTTTATGAATTTTTCGCATGACATAACATCCCGGAGGATGCATTGATTTTGTAAACCGAGATACTACTGTACCTCTATAATACTACTCTTTTAAAAGTACTGCATTAAAGGGTATACACTACAATGTGGTCTTTTTTTAAAAAAATCACATAATTGTATGTATATTTATGGAATATTTTGACAATAGTTTAGAGACAAAGAACTATGTATATATTTCTAGCTAGAAAATAGAATGTTAATGCTACTAAAGACTTAATCAAATAAGAGTGATAACAGGTTAAAAAATAGCAATAGATGCACATTGAACAAGTCAGAGGCCTTTTCCAATGCTGGATAAATATTGACATTTCAACTTTATTAGGTGTATCAAGATTTTATCTGTAGAGATGCAGCAGGAGCCAGAGGCACCCTGAGCTGGACAGAAGATGGCTGTGTTCACACCAAGGCATCTCTATGGACCAAGTGCAGTTCTTATGTTGGCTCCCTCTGTAGACTGCTGTAGCCCAAAGACTCTAGAGGATCTTCATAAGCTTGCCACTAGCCCTCAGACACTGGCTCCCCTTTCCTTTCTTCTGCAGACTCCTAGAATTTCAGCAAAATAGGGGGCAGGGGGCATCCACCAATCAAATGTGCAACAGAAGCAAGGGTTAAAGTTGAAAAGATTGGCATTATCTCACATTTCTAAGAGTAAGGAAGGTTTGCGGGTAAGGTATTAACATTCAAGCAAGAAAGTACTTTTGTTCTCCACCCCAACCCACTTACAAAACAGGACAATTACAACAAAGCCAGGCAACCATATCATCAGAGGAAGCCAGTGCAATAGCTTTCCGAAACACCCACTTCAGTCTCAGCTTCCCAGAAAATTTTTATTTTAGCAGCAAGAGTCTGCCCTTGAGTCTACAGGGCCAGCAAAAAGGAACAGAATAATGCATCAAGACCCATCCTTCCATCCTCCCCACTGCAGGAGCAAAGAAGCTACCACTCTTTGGCTTCACTTGCCATCAGTCAGCCACATCTACACAGTTGGCATTGCGACAGATTTTTACCCGGTTCCAAGGAGTTCTTGTTCACTTCAAAGGCATGGCAGAACAGTGACAATAAAGCAAGTGGGAGACAGAGAGGGTAAGCAGCCTCCAGAAAGAATGAATAGACAAGGGCCAGCCCATATACTTGAGGCCCAGCCCTCAAGCTGAGGGAAGGAGAGAAGGAAGGCTGGAGAGTAAACACTTCTCAATCAAACCGCAGGATGTAATTCATGTCCCATTGTCTGTCTCATCCACCCCCACCTTGTAAGACCACAGTACAGGGAGATGCAGCAGCACTGCAGCCAGGCCAGAACCTACCCTTTCAGCAGCAAGTACACTCAGTGTATACCGGGTGAGATTAACACACTCTCGCAACTCTTGGAAATATAGACATGGCAGAGAGCTCAGGCCTGCCTCCAGACTCAACACCACTCTTTTTCCCCCCAGCAGGCAGATGAAAAGGTTACATAATGGCAGACTGAGAGTTCCACAAATTTCCTAGCAAACCTCAGTCCTTAGTGAAGATGATATGAAGGAGGGGGCAGAGGTGTTGGACCTTAGCTTGCCACAGATGGCATAGGGTAATAAGAATCCTAGAAAGCCACCCCCTGCTTCTATAGCATTGTCTCTTACCATCCTGAAAACTAGTAGTGAGTCCTCTTCCACGAAGGAAGGCCAGCTCCTAGGAGAGTTCTAGGAGCCACAGGGCCATACACTTTTGGCTGGAAAAGCGGAGTGTTCATAAGAAAGTGCAAGGCTGTCTCAAAACATTTTCTTTGATAGCACTTTTTCCCCAGTCCATACACAAGATGCTGAATCCACACCACTTGAGACAACAGCAAAGTTTAGGAGCCTCGAAACAGGCTGTGTGATAGATTTAGCTGTGTCTTACAACAGAGGGAAACAGCTGAGGTGCTCAGAAGGAACCGTAGCAGTAAAGTTGCCACAGCTGCCTTTGGCATCTGCTGCCTAATAGTAGGGCTGGCCCTGAGAAGGTGGCAAAGGAATGCAACACTGTCTGTAAGGGAATGGGAGAGAAACAGGTTAAAGGTGTGACTCCGGGGGGTTGGCCCGCAGCTAACAAGCATCCAATTTATGCATGGGAATGCAACATTGTCCACATACATGATAGAGAGCAGCAGCACTGTGCCACCAGCAACTGGAGATGCTCCTCAAAGATAGCCCTACTCCTTTTGAGCATTGGACTATGCCCGGTCATATCTCAGCCTTTGGTGCAAAGGTTGGGAAATGCAGCCATGCACAAGGCTGTGCACAAGGCAGAGGTGAGAGGCCATGAGGAGAGGGAAGAGGTTAGGCCTCTGCCCCAATACCCAATTCCAACCCTGCTCCAGAACAACAGCCTTGAGATTGTTTTTTTTCCAGCAGCAGCACAAAGAGCCTGACAGTAGCTGCAGTCAAGCAGGACAGACAAGGAAGGTGGCCCATGTGGTGTTACACAGATATCTATATGGCCCCACAGAGAAAATGCTGCCACACAGACAGAGGCTGGAAGTGCAATGAAGAACAGCTCGAACAATCTGGCAGTCCCATGGAATGGCAGACGGAAAGAGATGAGCCCCTGGGCCCCCATGGATCCTCAGCCGCTCAGGGGGTGCAGATCCACCTTGACCTTCTCTCCACTACTCAGCATCCCAATGGTGGGATAAAAGCCCCCAGAGGGCACCACGGCATCTTTCTTGCCAATAATCTTGCCATTGCGCGTGAAGAACACCTGAGGGTGGGGAGGGGAGGAGACAGAGAAAAGAAAGGCAGGAGTTAAGGTAAGATTAGAGCAGCTCAGCTCAGTGGTTGCATCTGTGATCTGCCCAATCCAGTCTTGGAGAAATCTTCCAAAATGTGGACTGATTTGTCAAATAAGCATGTGCTAAGTAAGAACTATGTCAAAGACCCTTAGTCTGTGCAAACCCAGCCTCAGCTAGTTCAAGAAGTTAGAAACAAGAATGTTCATTGAAAACCATAGTATAAGACGTTTAACTCTACCCTGCCCTACGGAATTTTCCATCTACACAGGATAGAGCCCATTCCCATGTCTCACCTCAGCTGTGCTGCTTTTCAAAATCTACTCCATAATAGCAATCTGGGGCCCGGGTATTTTAGACCACAACTCAGCATTCCTGACCCCAAGCCATATTGATTAGGGATGATGGAAGCTCAATCTAGGATTTCTGAAGGAGACCAAGTGGAGGATAACTGCACTGTAGTAAATCATAAGGATGCTGGATTTACCAAGTGGCAGAGAAACAAATTCTAATGTTAACTGCATGCTCAAACATAAAGGAGCTGTTGTGATAAGTGTACACACCTGAAGACTCTTTTTCTGCATGTTAGGGTTCGGGGTGGGGGTGGGGGTGCAACTCTGGCTCATTCAAAAGGAATGCTTTAGACACGCACTGCTTTTCTAACAAAGAAACATTTATTGTGCTCTTAACAAATAAACCAGTGTCTTTAATGGTATCTGAATTCTTATCTCCTTCAGCCAACATGGTCAACAGGGGTTTCCAATCATCCATAACAAACAGGTCATTATAACTAGTGTTCCAGGGTCCTGGGAGATCAGTATATGTCCAATGCTTCAAAGTGGGGGTCAGCGAACCCGGCAACAGGGACACCGTGTCATCTCTGGGAATCTTGTCCCTCTAGGTATCCACTGGCTTATCCAGTACTTGCCATCCCTTTTATTCTCCTCCATTCTCATCTCCAGAATCCTCCATCCTGTCATCCAGTCTTTCTGCCTCAACTTTCTCCCTCTCTTCCTTCAGCTTTCTCCGTCACTCCTTAGCCTCTCTTTCCCCCCCCCAATAAGAAGGGCGAACCAGAATGGAGGATCTTCTCCTGTAATCTGCCTCCTCATGAGGAACTCCAATTCTCTCCCATCTATCTGTCCAGGGTTGCTTTATCCATATAGATTCCCACCCCAGAGGCAAGGGCTCGTCTCTTTTTATAGCCCCCTTGCCCCACCTCCCGGGTCTCTATCTTCTTCTTCTGGTCTCCCACTCTTTAGCCTTCTCCAATACCCATCCCCCCTCAAGTCTGACGCCAGGGTATCGGATTCCCTTTCCTCAGTGTGCCTCTCCTGCGCCCCCCTTGGGGTTGCTCTAAACACGCTTTCTTCTTTCATTCTACTTTTCAGGTCTATGATGGACAGGGCTCCAGCGAGGGAAGCCTCATCCTCGCTGTCTTTCTCACACTGCACTGCACTATTTCAGACTGCAGGTAGGAAGCTTGACATTCTGAACACTCGCCCTACATATATATTTTTATTTTATGCAAGAAAGGGCCAGTCAGAAATCAACATCCCATCATCTGCATGCTGAAACAGTCCAGTCCAGCAAGACATAAAATTATACAGAGCTGCCAGCTGCATAGCTTAGTGCACTGTTTCATTTTTAACAAGAGGGCTAAAGAGACGCCACACAGACCAGAAACTCCAGAGGCAAAAAGATGGATTGTTTTGTTTCAGTATTTAAAAGAAGATATCCAAATTCCAGGTCCAATAACTGTTCCTTCTGCCATCTGTATCCCTTTACATGTTTTGCCAGCACTTTTCCTACCTCTTCTTGTGTCAGAGTACAAACTTCAAAAAAGATTATAAATTTTTTAATATGGCAGTAACATTTTAGGACACAGCACTGCTCACAGCAGCCACAAGGAAGCAGTCTAAACCTAGTAAGAAAACCCACTGATCATCATCTTAACGAACAAAACTGGGAATATGACTCTTCTTCTGTCTGGGGCACAATGGAAACAGAGCAGTGGAAAACCTCGAGGGACCAACAGCAAGACAGCTGATTTACAAAAGATTGCCACCTGACCCTTAACAGTTGGTCAAAACAAGAAACAGTGCTATATCTAATGTCAAACAGTGGCGTTGGAAAAATTGAAAAAGATATGTATACCACACACATCAAAGAAAAGAAACAGCAGGTGATTCAGGTGGCAAGGTCCTTTTTGGGCAAATTATTTTAGGGCAGGGGCCCCCAACCCCTGGTCGGGCTATGGCCTTGGCAGGACCTGGCTGCGGAGACAGATCTCATGCCCCCTACACATGCAGGCATGCACACATGTACACTCCCCCATACACACACGGACGCATGCACACCCTGCCCACGGACGTACAGATGCACTCACACCATGCCCATGCACGCACGGACACACAGACAACCCACCCACCCCTGCATACACGGAGGCCGGCCCCATCCCCCCACGCTAAACCAGTCTGTGGTGGGAAAAAGGTTGGGGACCACTGTTTTAGGGAAACTCTTTCCTACTGACTGTAGACTAAGGTGACAATAAGCACACAATGAGTACAGAGTACAACACATGTGATGCCTCTCAATAACACGTTAATGTGACAGGGCCAACTATCTTCACTGAGATTTCTAGAAAAGGGTATGTATCATTAAACAGCATGTGTATTCTACAGATGTGACTTCAAAAACAGGCCTAAATCCAATGGTTAGTCTGAGCTAAAGAAGACCCACTGGATCAACTGAACATATTTCTTTTTATTTCCTGTCATCAAGTCACATCTGACTTGGTGACCCTATGAATGAGTGATCTCCAAAATGTCCTGTCCTCAACAGCCCTTGTTCAGCTCTTGTAAACTCAAGCCTCTGGCTCCCTTTAGAGAGTCAGTCAATCTTGTATATGATCTTCCTCTTTTCCTGCTGCCTTCAGCCTTTCCCAGCATTGCTGACCTCTCCAGAGAATCTTGCCTTCTTGTGATATACACAAAGTATGATGGCATCAGTTTCAGCATTTCTGCCTCCAGAGATAGTTCAAGCTTGATTTGCTCTAGGACCCATTTGTTTGTCTTTCTGGCAGTCCAGGGTATCCGCTAAACTCTCCTCCAACACATTTCAAACAAATCATATTTTTTTTCTTGTCAGCTTTCTTAATTGTCCAGCTTTCAGTCCCATACAGAGTGAGATCAGAAATATGATAGTGTGATCTTGGCCTTAGTCTCCAGTGACACATCCTTACACTTGATGATGTTTTCTAATTCCTTCATTGTTCCCCTTCTGAGTCTCGGTTCTCTTCTGATTTCTTGGCTGCAGTTTCCATTTGTATTGATGACTGAACCAAGGCATACAAAATCTCTTTCAATTTCTTTATTCATTGTCAAAGTTAAAGTTGTGTAGTTTTTATGTAGTCATTATTCCTGTTTTCTTAATATTCAACTGCAACCCTTTTGCACTTTCTTCTTTCGTTGTCACTAAATGCCATTTCAAGTCACTGCTGCTTTCTACCAGTAAGATGGTTATCTGCATATCTTACATTATTGATGTTACTTCCATCAATTTTCATTCTTTTATCTGAAACTAATCCAGCTTTCTATAAATGTTCTGTGTCCAGACTGAACAGATAACCATTCTGTATTGCCATGTTCAGTAGCTTCTTGTTCACAATACAGGTTACATATCAGGACAATCAAGTGTTAAGGCACACCCATTTCTTTCAGAACAACCCATAGTTTAAACAGGCAAAAGCTTTCCTGCAGTTTATAAAGCATAGATTGAACTGCTGAAATTCTTTGGTGTGCTCCAGTAGTCAGGAGTTATTTGCGTTATGACCATGAGTGCCTTTTCATTTTCAGAATGCAGCTTGAACATCAGGCATTTCTTGATCCATATAAGGTAAAAACCTTTGTTGTAACACCTTGAGCATCACTTTGTTTGCATGGGAAATTAAAGTGATGATCCCATCGCTACTGTGCTCCTTCGCATCTCCTTTCTTGCGGGAACTGGAATATATATTGAACATTACCAGTCTTTTGGCCACTGTATTGTTTTCCACATCTGTTGGTACATTCTTGTTAGGATTTTTTTACAGATTCGGTGTCTGTGACTTGAAATAGTTCTATCAGTATTCCAACAGTGCAAGATTTCACTTCACTTTCTAGAACTACAGGTTCTTCATCATAGGATTGCTCTTCAAATGAGTCTGTCTGTGCTCCTTTATTTCTTCTGTATAGACCTTCAGTACACTGTTTCCACCTTCTCTTTTTTTCCTCTTAGCCAGACAGTGTGTTTCCCTCTTGATCCTCCAGCATTCCTAATCTGGGCTTCAATTTGCCTTTGATTTATTGGAAGAGACCTCTTTTGTGTTATCCTCTATTTCTTTGCACTGGTTGTTATAGTAGTTCTCTTTGTTTCTATGTGACAGTCACTGAAAAATTTCATTGAGGGTCTGACCCTATTTCTGTCACTTTTTACTTTTGCTTCTTTGCCTGTCCTCTAAAATTATTAGCATTTCTTCCATCATCAATCCAGGTTTTTCTCTTCCTTTTTACTATGGGAAGTGTCTTTTTGCATTCTTTCCTAATAGTATCCCTGGTTTCAATCCATAGTTCTTTCAGTTCATGGCCAACTGAGCTTAGTAATGCAAACTTGTTTCCTATGTGGAGTTTAAATTCCCCAGGCATGTTGTTTACATTATATTTCGGTACTGTAATTATTTTAGTGTTCATCTTTGGCTTTACTCAAATGTTGGATATTAATAGTTCATGATCAGTGCCACAATCCACTTCTGGTCATGTTTTTACAGAGAGAGAAAGGTTACCTACCTGCAACTCTGGTTCTTTGAGTGGTCATCTGTGAATTCACACTAAAGGCATTAATCCACGCTTGCGTGGAGCAGCCTTGGAACTTTTTAGCTCTCCCACACTGTCTATAACTCTGCCTCTGGCACCGAGTGTCTCAGTTCCATGGAACTGACCTCCACTGCACAACATGCAATGGCACACGTGACGGACAGCGGGGAGGAAGGGCAGGGAGTGTGAATTTACAGATGACCACTTGAAGAACCAGAGTTACAGGTAGGTAACCTTTTTTCTTCTTCATGGTCTCTGTGAATGCACACTAATGGGTGACTAGCAAGCTCACTTACCTGGAGGAGGGACATCAGAAAGTGCAGAAGCCAGGACAGCTCGACCCACCACAACCTCAGTCTTAGCCCGGATATCTGGGTGGTAAAGGGAGATGAAGGTAGACAGAGTGGCCCACGTGGCAGCTTGGCAGATGCCTGCAATGTCTACCCCGCGGAGAAAGGCCATCGAGAACGCTACAGCTCTAGTAGAGTGAGCTCTGACTGAGACTAGAAGAGGAATCTCAGCTAAATCATAGGCAAGACAGATGGTCTGGACAATCCACCTTGAGATGGTCTGAGAGGAAGCTGGTGCTCCTATCGAGGGACCAACAAAGGTGATGAAGAGCCGTTGTGTTGTACGGAAAGTGGCCGTGTGGTGAATATAATATGAGAGAGCACACTTGACATCCAGGGAGTGCAGAGCCTTCTCGAGTGGTGAGGTTGGTGAGGAAAAGAAAGGAGGAAGCACAATTGGCTGATTCAAGTGGAAAGAAGATGAAACCTTGGGGAGAAAGGTAAGGTCTGGATGCAGAGTCACCTTGTCTGGGTGAAATTGCAGGAATGGAGGGTCTGTTCTCAATGCAGCTAATTCTCCAGCTCTCCACACTGAAGTTATTGCCAGGAGGAATGCAGTCTTGAAGAACAAGCAGAGCAAAGCAGAAGCCAAGGGTTCAAAGGGAGGCTTCATGAGTCGTTGAAGAACTAGTTGGAGTGACCACTGTGGCGTTAGTGGTCTGTAGGCAGGGCACATTTTTTCAGACCTTGGAAGAACTGCTCTAAGGTAGGATGTCTAAAGAGTATGGCTGCTGGAGAAGATGGAGGTTGGTGGTCTACGATGGCAGCTGTGTAGACCTTTAAGGTGGAATGGGAAAGCCCTTGTCAAAATAGGTGGAGGAGAAATTGAAGAAGTGCATCCAGAGATGTTGGGCTGGAAGGTAAGTGGCATCTTGATGCAAATCTACAGAACACGTTCCATTTATAGGAGTAGGTCAAAGAAGTCAAGGGCTTGCGGGCATGGTTGAGCCACATCTGCTACAGTCAGGGAAGTCTCCAGGCTGTCAGGTAGAGAGATTTGAGATCCGGATGACAAAATCCGTCCTTCTTCCTGAGACAGTAGGTGAGAGACCAGCCTGATGTATTCTGAGGCTCTGGAGAATAGAACTGAGAACCATGGCTGACGAGGCCACCAAGGGGCTATAAGGATCACGTCAGCATTTTCACGTTGAATCCTTATGACGGTCCTTTGCAGAAGGGGAATGGGTGGGAACATGTAAAGGAGGCCAGATGGCCATTGCATCAGAAACACGTCCCCTAAAGACCGGCAGCCAACGCCAGCTCGTGAGCAATAATTGGTATGTTTCTTGTTGGCTTGGGACACAAAGACATTCACTTCTGGAGTCTCCCATTGGTGGCAGAGGTGTTGAAAGGTTGCATCATCTAAGGCCCATTCGTGGAAGCAGGACTGCTTAGATGGTCTGCAAAGGAATTCTCCTTGCCTGCTATGTGCACAGCCACTGGGTATACGTGCCGGACAAAGCACCATTCCCAGAAGTCAACAGTGTGAAACAGAAGGTGTAATGAGTGAGTGTCACCCTGTTTGTTTATATAATAAACTGCTGTGGTATTGTCTCATGCTACCTGGATTACTCAACCATGGAGCAGGGACTCAAAGGCTTGAAATGACCTGGCAATCTCCAGGAGCTCCAGCTCGTTGATATGAAGGTCAGCCTCCATCAAGGACCAGCGGCCGTGAACTGTGTGGTGGCCGAGATGAGCACCCCAGCCTGACAGGCTGGCATCCACAGTGACCAGGACTGTAGGAGTCTACAGGCCAAAAGGTCTTCCTACCAGCAAATTGGAAGGGAGTCTCCACCAATCGAGCTGTGCAGCCAGCTCTAGCATGACCTGCAGCAGTGTGGATGGGTGGTCGTGAGTCATCGAGAAGAGCAACAGAAACCAGGCCTGAAGAGACCGCATCTTTAGTCGTGCATGTTGCACCACAGCCGTGGTGGATTCCATCAACCCCAAGAGTCGCTGGACTTCGAGGTTGGGGATCCACGCACCTGAGGAGAAGGGGCACAATACAGAATGCATCTTCAAAATCCTATTTTTTTTGGGGGGGGGAAGCTTGACCCAAGGAAGCATCCAAAGTTGCTCCTGTATAAGTCACAAGCTGGGTAGGGTGCAAAGTGGGCTTCTCTATGTTGACAATAGGGAAAGTGTTAAGTCCATGTGTCTATGAGCTTGTGACTGGAACTCAGCTACTAGGAGCCAATCATCCAAATACGGGTAAACTGTGACTCCCAAAAGACGTGAGCCACCAATGGGGCTAGACATTTAGTGAATACCCGGGGTGCAGTGGATAAACCAAAGGGGAGGGCTTTAAACTCATAGGTTCTGCCTCCTACTGAGAACCTCAGGAAATGCCGGTGGTCTGACCTGATGCTAATGTGGAAATAAGCATCCTTGAGGTCAATCACCATGAACCAATCCCCATAACATAACATGTGGATAACAGAGTCCAGGGAAACCATAAGAAATCTACAAGGAGTAATGAAAGAGTTCAGGCCGCAAGGATCGGACAGAGACCTCCATCCTTCTTGGGGATGGTAAAATACCCTGAATAGAAACCTATTGAAACATCAGGGAGATGCAAAGGAATAATGGCATCTTTTTCCAGAAGGGCCTGAATTTCATCTTCCAAAGGTGGGGGAAGGGAGGGTGGACTTAAAATGGCCTGTGATTTTTTTGGGGGGGGGGTATTGAATTCTCTAGCATAGCCAGTGGCTATTATACATAACACCCAAGAGTCAGATGTGATGGAATACCAGGAGTGCAAGAAAGGGGCCAAATGGACTACTGGGTCAACAATAGAGAAGTTGTAAACATTAAAGAGACCGCTAGTTTTTGTGGTCTTGTCGGCAGTTTTGCTGGTGGGGGCACTGCCTGCCCACTTGCCTAGAAGGTGCAGGTTGGTAACTTTGGGCCTGGGGCCTCTGACTATCTTGGTACCCCTTAGGTTGGTAAGAACGTCTACTGGTGCCTCTTAGATGAGACTGCTGTGCAGAGTAGGACCATGCTGTCTTCCAGAGCTTGAGAAGGTTGTCAAGTATTTCATCTGTCTTTTCATTGGAAAGTCCTGCTCCATCAAACAGCAGGTCCTCTATCCATGCCCTGGTGTCTTCTGAAATGCCAGCAGAATGCAGGCTAGCATGATGGTGTAGAGAGATGGCAGTGGCCAACTGCTTTGAAACTGCTTCTAAAGTACGTTCATGTCTTGTGAGCCCCATGGCCTCCTGATGATACGAGAGGCCCTGGGCTCTAACATCCTCAGGAGCCGCTTCCAGAATGGGCAGTGCCAAATTCCATAAATGGCAATGGTAAGTGCCCATGGAAGCCAAATAGTTGGCCACCCTGAGGACAAAAGAGGCTAGAGAGTACATTCTGCTGCCTAAGACATCCATCTTGTGTCCTTCTTTGTCAAAAGGACAAGTAGCAGAACAATTCCAGGCTCTGTTTTGTGTGCTATCAACAACAAAAGAGTTTGGAAGAGGGTGTTTTAAGAGGCAATCCATATTAGTCCCATACACCTTATACAGATTGCCAAACCTCCTTGGAATCTGATAGGAAGTGGAAGGTTTAAGCCATGATTCTCTCATGAGTTCAGAGAGGGACGGTATGAATCCAAGGCGTACTGGAGGAGTCTGTTCCTAAGTGATGTCTTCATAAACCTTATCTGTTTTCTTAACTACAGGCACCTCAATGACAAGTTTGAGGACCTTCACTATTCTGAGAATGAGGTGGGAGTAGGAGGAGTAATCCTCTGATGGTGATGGAGGATGGTTGTCTGCCACATCTGATACAGGAGTAGGAATATTAGTTGGTGAATCCTCCTCTCCCTCTGACCCCTGTAAATCAGAGTCCCGATCGTTAGAAGGGGAATAAGGTGCCTTCTCTAGTGGAGCTGGGGACAAGTCTTCTCCAGCTCAGGATCGAGCCAAGCTCGGCTCGGGTCCGACTGCAGGGTAAACATCGGCCCATCTCTGGGTCAGAGGCCAGTCGAAAACATTTGGCTCCTCTGATCGTAGCAGAGGTTGGTAGCAGGTGCCTCTTGCAAGGTCAAGAAGGAGGTGGAGGGATGCAGCTTTCTTCAGCCTCGGGCATGATATCACATCAATTGCGATACTGAGGCGGGCCCGGCAAAAAGGGCTGAGCATAGGGTTCGAAGTGTCGATATCGAGGGTAAGGGTCATATCGATCGGGTCCTGCATGAAAAGGCATGTCCTGTTCAAAGTCCTCCACCCCATACGCTAGGGGGTAGTCAAGGTAATGCCATCGGCCTTGACGAGCAGGGTAGCCCCTCGGCTCTGACTGCTAGCTATATGGGTCTGGTTGCTCAGGTGTCTCCAGGTGTCAGGATTTATGGGTTCTCGTACGAAGAACCTCAGTTGGAGCCACGGCGGTGGCAAGTCCACAGGTTGCTGCGTGAATGAGCCCAACGAAGACCGTGGGCTGGCCTGTGCCAATTCAACAACCTCCAGAGAGGTGCTAACCCAGTCAGGAGTATCACTGACTGAAGAGGATGGCAGCGGCAGCTACAGGGGCACATCCTCTTCCCCCGAGGGTACACTCAGGCTCACCGAATGTTGCCGGGATATCTCCGGCCTCGGTGCCAAGACCTCTACTGCTTTAGGAGGCTTAGGTGTCTTTTTCTTGTTCTTCGAACTCGATGTCGAAGATTGCAATAGTGTTGATGCCATGGCCATCAACCTCGAGGACGATCTCGGTTTGGCTGCCATTTTCCCCGCCTTCTGGGCTTTAACCTCAGGTGAAGCTGCCAGAGACCGTTGCAGAGTTTTGGGGGAATCCACAGAGGTAGTTTGAGATGGTGAAAGGGATTTCTCCCAAATAAATGATTTAAGGTGTTGGAGCCGCAATTTTAGAGCCGGCTTCGTAAAGTTTTTATAAAAGGTGCATGCGGCCGGGCAATGTTCTTCTCTGAGGCAAAATAAACAACGGGAATGTCTGTCGGAGGGGAACTTTATTTGAACAGACCTCGCACCTCTTGAAGAGGCCCAGCGAGGCCATAAACTCAAAGTAAGCAAGCCAACAATTAATCCTTTTTTTGTTTTGTTTTTGCAGATAACTCACAGTTGCGAAGCAAGGTCAACCATCTAGAATCAAAGTCAACCATCTAGAATCAAGGGAGATCCAAGGAAGAGAGGGAAAGGTAAGATTGATTGTTTAATTTGAGCACATGACGTTCCAAACGAAGCTGCAACAGCAGCAGTCGAAAAGGAACTGAGGCACTCAGTGCCGGAGGCAGAGTTATAGCCAGCATGGGGGAGGTCCCAACACCATGTGCTCAGGCTAGAAAGTTCCAAGGCTGCTCCACACAAGTGTGGATTAACCCATTAGGGTGCATTCACAGAGACCATGAAGAAGAACATAGCTTCTCCCTCAACACGGATTTACCATTGCTATCTACTGCACAGTAGTAAAAAGTTAAATGAGTGTCACAGCTGTTTCCTCCTCCACTGGCGCCATCATCAGCTACCACTGCTGCCCAGTAACTACCCTGAAGTGGGTGGGTGCATCTAAGTCTTTGCCAGGGCTCCTGCATCCTCAGCAGGGGCTCCTTCACCGTCTCTTTCTCCGGAGCCACCTGGATTCTTCACAGGGCTTTGTCTGAGGACATGTCTTCCATCTCCATGTCTTTGGGCTCACTTATCAGCTGTTCCTCAGGCTTCTGTGGTGGCAGTAGGGGCTGGTGTTAGTTCATATTGGGCTCTGGGGCCTGGGCCTTGGTAGGGGAAAGGAGCATAGCAACCAGGGCAGGATGTGGAAGAGAACCAAGAGCATCAAGGAGAAGTTATCCACTGCTCTTCCCCGATGCCCCAGTAGCCATAGCCAGAGCAGCCTCCCCTTGCTTCTCCTCCAGTCAAAATTATATGTGTTAACTTTTCAAGTTCCAAATGATTCAGGTGGTCTACTCTAGCTGGGAATAACTGCTGGATTTAGGTAACTGAAATCAACTGCCAATATCCATAGAATTCACCATTCTGGAGAGAAATTGTTTAGAGTAAGAGCATATACATCTGTTACGTGTCTGGAAAAAATACATTTCTAGAACTCAGGACTGCAACACTAGACATTTCGTACAGACATTGCCAAATAAAATCTCAACGAGTAGTGGTAGAGTTACAAGAAACAAAGTTCAATTAGAAACTACATTCTGTGGCCTGCATAAATTGTGCATATTAAGCATATAAACTCATGGCACTTTTTCTGCATCTACATGAAGCAACTAATGAGAAACATGCCTCAAACACTGAAAATCCTGTTTGGTTTTTTCCTCATCTCTTTTCCTTCTAGAATTTCATCAGGCACTGCACAGACTTGTGTTAGCAGCACATAAGGACTAGAAATGAGAAGGAAAACAAGCCTCAAAAGAAAGCCATTATTTCATAATGAAGAGTTCCAAGCCCAGCTGTAAGACTCCTGTACTCGAATTATACATTTAGAGAATGCATCCAGCCCAGCTGTGATTAAACAACTTCTAATACTTTTATCTTATTCCTTCAATAGCTAGACCGCTTGCGTGTTTCCCCAAAAACTATAAATAGAAGAGTTACGCATAACAATATGTACCAAAGGAAGTTACATTTCACAACAAGACCTCAAAGTTAACCATGTTTCTTTGTTTCTGCTTTGGCTAAGTGGGTACTGAAAGAATAAAAGGATACAAAGCTGACCAAGCAGGTAATCAAACCAGTAAAACGCCAGTAGGAAGATCAGGACTTGATTTAAAAACATTGACATTCCTGTATACCTTAGGAATCCCTATTCTACTGCATGTCTCTTTTCTATCATTAGATCAGGCCTTGCCAATGGAGCCACTATTCACTCAAGCAAACGACGATGTCTCAAAGGACATGCACTGCAGGCCCTTGTCAAATGTGGCATCCCTTGCAGAATAACCTCTTGAGGGAACTTAGGTTGTCACCCACTCACCCAGGTTCCACTTCCAACTAGAAGCTGCTTCATTTTCCCAAGGAACAGTCTCTACTTTTAAAAGTCTCTGTTGTTTTAAAACTGGATTTTCTACATTATTATTTTCCCCCTAAACTTCTAATTGGTTCGACTGCAAGACTTCCCTAACATGACTTAAGCTGAGCAGCAAGTCTTGTTAGCACTTACCACTACTTTTCTGCCTTCATGTTCCTGTTCCATGTCTTCTCCGTCCTCTTCTTCATCATCCTCCTCCTCAGCTTCCTGGTGCAGATACAGGACGTTTCGGACTCCTCGAGGTTTGGCCCTGATTGCCACTGTATCACAACTGTCATCACTGTCACCTGCAAGGTACCCATAAAATCACTCTTGCAATGAAATACACTTTGATCTCCCTCAACCCAAGGACTCTTGACGGACTGGTAAAGCCACAGACCATCTCTACTTCAACTATACAGCTATCAAGACAGCTTTCCAACATATTTCTCCGCCTCCCACCCCAACATCAAGCTTTTCCTCTGTCCTGCTCTCCACCTTTTCAGGACCTAACTGGGTTTTCGTTCCCCTGTCCCTATAGAATCCTCAAAAAGAAAACTTTGACTGGGAATTCTAGTTTGGGCAAGAACCACAGAAGGCTATTTACAATTGCAAGCCATGACCCAGAACCATCTACTACAATGCTTATCTGGTGTTTTGCCTGTTGTTGCCATTTATGGAGTTCCATATACTTGCCTTCACTATCAAGGATATAGTCACGTGGGAACATAATCCCACAGCCCATGATGTCTCCTTTGTAGCAGCGTGGACCAAAGGGATCCCCCACTCCACTCCCATGGAAGATTTTGCCATCATCTGCAAAATAAAAAACAAGCTATAGTGATAAGAAAGAATGTCAGAAGGAAACACACATGTCAACTGGCATGTGAGATCTCTAGATGATGCAAAAAGCCTTCAGCAAAGCAAAATACTAGCAGAACTAAAGCCCAAATGCAGACAGTATGCACACTCTATGAACTCTACTGCCCACCTAAGCTCCATTTCCAGCCTCACTCAGCTAGGGAAGAGGGAAGGAAAGTTTACAGAGTGAATGTCCAAGGGGCTCTGTGTATGCTTCAGTGAGCTTCTTGGTATTTCTTCAGACAAGCTCAGGAACCACACTGCTGCTTTCTTCTGGAATTTAAGAGCTTCCCTGAGCTGTAAACTGAAGACTAACCCCTCCAAGCTTGCAGTTCTCTGGAGTCTCACAGATCGGGCTTCAGAGTCTTCTGCACAGTTCTTCCAAGGTTTGGACAAAATGCAGAGGAATGCTTAGGTTTTCATGTCATTACCTGAGCTGTTCAAGGTGATGCTCTCCCCTACATCAAACATGCAAATACCAGACCACTCCTACATGCTAAAAAAAACATCTTTGAGAGAGGTACCTTCTTTACCTGTTTACAAGACTGATTCAAACTACAATCACAATTGGAGGTAGCATGGCCTTTCAGCTGACTTCATACTTCTATGCTGCACATCCAAAAGGAAAACCACTATCAAACTAGGAACTGCTTAAGATGGTGAAAATTCTCCACCCAACAATAATTCCTAAAATTATTCAGCATTCCAGACAGAGGTTTCAAAAGCTGTTTTTAAACACAGTCTTCAAAGTTACAGGTTCTGCTTAGAGCCCATATACATATTATGACTGGTACGTAAATGGTACCCAAGAGTCCCATCAAAAACCTGGGGGTTTTCATTCATCTAGAGAGGGGTTGTTCATCTCTGAGTAACAGAATCTCTGGATCTTGATCTGACAAGAGCCTTCCCTTCTGGCAGACCTGGTTTTGATTCCTAAGGCAATTCTGGCAATTTGGGCAACTGCACCCCCTCCAGGACTCAACAGCTGAAAGAAGTTTCCCATCATGCCTACTTACCATGCAGCCCTCTCTAGGGCTAAACAAGCTGCTTTTTAGCCAATCAGCCACAATGCTATTTCAGGCCAAAGAGAAAGGGAAAAAAACACTATTGGCCACCGCGCACGATCAAAGTCAGACAACTTCGGAACCTGGTGGTCAGAGAGCAGTTCCTTGCCTTTGGGCAGAGAAGAACAAAAGAGAGACGGGAGCAGGGCGGGGAGGCCACAAACCACTTGAAAGGCCTTGGCACTTGCTGTGTCTTTCCAAGTTCAGCTATGTGGCGGATGTGGGCGCCCGGAACATGAGGCACTCAGCCAAGACCCGTTTGTCTCCATGAAGGAGGAAGGTTTTCTTGGGGAAAGGGCAGTAAATATTTTCCCCTGTTACCAAGGAAACTTTGGGAATAATGTTGTGTAAACATTCCAGAGTGCGCCTAAAATAATGAAGGCCGGCCAGCCAAAGTGCCTTTTAGGGAATCCCCTCTTCCTCAGCAGGCACAGGAAAGGGTCTCAAAACAGCAGTGGGGAGGGGGAGGCATAGATAAGGCAAAAGGAACGGGTTTGGGGAAGATGGCGAGCTCTGGGGCTGTATGGGGAGGCAGAGATTCAGTACATCTCCTATCTCTGAGAGGATCAGAAAGAAAGATAAAGACTATCCATTCTATATATACAGGAGAAGAAAGTGTCATCATTCAAGGGTGTTAATGTGGATATTGATGGCAAGGAGGGGGGGTCTCGCTCTGAATTATATTTTCCCCTGAAGAACTTAGAGCAAATTAAACAGAGATATATAGTTCCAACAAACTTAGCTAATTCTCTACAGCAGGGATCCCCAACCCTTTTCACTCCACGGACCAGCATGTGCGAACGAGCGTGCTGTCTCTCTCTCTCTCTCTCGTGTGAGTGCGCTCGTGCGCATGTGCAAACAGCAGCACAGCACTTGTGCAGGCGCTCACTTGCTCATGCACATGTGCAAACGGCAGCACAGCGCTCGCACAAGCATGCTGGAGCACAGGCGCAAACAGGCTGTGCAGGGGTGAGTGCATGCAGGGGGGCAGGAGGTCTGTCTTTGCGGCCTGGTCCAGCTCAGGCCACGGACTGGCACCGGGCCATGGACCGGGGGTTGGGGACCTCTGCTCTACAGCACAAATCATATCCCTGCAAGGACATGTAATTGTTTTAAAAACAAGGGAGTATCTTTTTTTTTAAAGGCTTCTCTTCTAACTGTATCAGGAATGACACAACCAATTTCACTATCCCCTTCTGCTGCATGTGTCGCTCAGTTCACATTCTCAGTTATCACCACTGAGAGACAGGCCTTTCGGGCATGTGTCGCACACAGCATCACCATCACAGTTCCCATTCCCACCTCCCCATCACCTGGTCTCTCGTTGAGGGAAGGCACTAGCAAAGCCCCAGCTACACATCAAGGTCCATCACTGAGTCTGACTGGGCCCACGTTCTGCAGGGGATTCATTCAAGCACCTGAGATGAATACTCAAACAGGCCATTATAAGGAAAGCAGGAAGTGAAGAAAAGAAGGATGGGTAGAGCTAAGGAAAAATGGCCCAACAGTGTAGGAAGGAGGTTTTGTCAGCTAGAATGAATTAGTAATATATCATTCCACAAACTCCAAGCCCTTCTTCCATTTTTCACCTAAAAGCCACTCAGGGTACAGAACACCAGGACAGTACAGTGGTGCCTCGCTTAACGTTTGCTTCGTTTAACGTTTTTTTCGCTTAACGTTTATTTTTTCAGAGGCAGATTGTGCTTCGTATAACGTTTTTCCCTATGGGCGATTTTCGCATAGCGTTTTTGGGACCATGCTTCGCTTAACGTTTTTGGTTTTAGGTCCCCTGCTTCGCTTAACGTTTTTTTTGTTTTCAATTTAAAAAGTGTCTTAGAAGGGTCCAAAACGGTTCTAAATGCTTGGATTCGTTAGAGGACCCCTTAAGTCATGTGCAAACCTGATTTGGCTTTGATCTGACGTTTCGTTAATTTTTTGTGAATTTTTGTTTTTTGGCCCATAGGAACCAATGGACCTGTCAAAATCTGACAGCTCCATGCTTTCCTATGGGGGAGAAAACAATTTACAAAAAATTAACGAAAGTTCAGATCAAAGCCAAATCAGGTTTGCACACAACTTAGGGGGTCCTCTAACGAACCCAAGAATTTAGAACAGTTGCTGAGTCTTCATTAATTTTTTGTGAATTTTTTCTTCCCCCATAGGAAATAATGGAGCTGTCAGATTTTGACAGCTGTCAAAAGTTGGGGGGAAAAAATTCACCATTAATTAACGAAAAGTCAGATCAAAGCCAAATTAACTTTTGCATCCGTTTTAGAGGGTGCAGAAGCTAATCCAAGCATTTAAAACCATTTTTGACCCTTTTATGACACACTTAATTTTGCAAAAACTGACTTCGCAAAGCCATTGAAACCTATTGAGTCAGCTACAATACATTCCAATGGAGGATACATTGTATCGTTTAACGATGTTTCCTATGGGTTTTTTTGCTTAAGGACGGCAATCCGTGCCTATTGGAACGGATTAACCGGTTTCCAATGCATCTCTATGGGAAATGGTGTTTCGCATAAAGTTTTTTTTCGCATAAGGTTTTTTTTTTTGGAACCAATTAAAAACGTTATGCGAGGCACCACTGTACTATAAAATGGTTTACTCAGGACTTTATCAGCATGGCAGGTAGATCCACTGACATTGGTACTAGGAAGACTGGTACCTAACAAGACTGGAACTTGAAGACTGTCAGCACTGCTACCTTGCTACATGAAGAACCAAACTAGTGGCTTGAGAGATATGCTTAACCCTAGACTCAGCCATGGAACATATAAGACATAAGACATAAGAAATTTATTTGTCATTGCACTCACAAGTGGGTGCAACGAAATGAGGTGCTCTTCCCCAAGGTAAAACTGGACAACACCACTACAAAAAAGTTAAAATATACACAACACTCACCATACAAATATAAATACCCCATTTCTCCCAGCAATTAAAAATTCCACCAAAAACTTATGACCCCGCATTTAAACGCAATACATTTAAACTCAATATGAAGTGATAACACACAAACATGTTTTCAGCAGTCTCCTAAGTACCCTTCCCTTACCACTATGTACACAATGACTGAGGACAGGCATTGCTCCCTAGCATCTATTTAATAAATTAAACTGCAGAGCTGCTATCATTTGGAAGATCTCTGAAAGAGGGAAGCATTCCAAGACTCCATTCCCAGAAGCTGTCATTCTGGCATGAAAGGAACTACATATGACTTGAATATCTTCATTTCAGCGCTTTCAAAGAGGAGGCCTGGTCCAAAACGAAAAATTCAATATTGTCCTAGCATTTATATCATCAGGTATACCTAGATCATTTAAACCAGGAATGCATGGTGATAAGGCTGTGTCCTTCTCAATTTTATTTGACTACAATACCCATTGCTCCTTATCAGTAGCTATGGTGGGAAACTGCCACTGGGAGATAAAATCCAACATTACCGGGAGGGCCACAAGTTGCCACCCACCTTTTGAAACAGGGATTGATATTATCACCAATTTTAATTGTTTTTTTTCTCTCTGAAAACCAGAAGTGCAGTGGTCTTAAGTGAACCCGGCGACTTCTGATGAACAAGTTGGAGGCCAAATCCCAAACAGTATTCCTTAATGACCATAAAAACTACACAACCCTCTCTCACAAAAGGCCACCCACCAACTGGATTTCCCTCAGCCTCAAGGACTGGCCAATCCCAAAGTGGCTCTAGTTTCTGAAATGAAGAAACTGCTGGAATTCTGAACGTCCCCCAGGAAACAGTTAACTTCCAAAAGCTGCAAAGTTTCAAATTCCTCTTTGACTAAACTATGCAAACTGAATAAAACATTGGATACAGCACATGACCTGAACATTCTGTTAGGCCAAACAGACACCAAGACAAGCCTCACAGTGTCTGAGTAATTGTGAGATACAAGCACAAACCAAAAACGTGAAGACAAAAGAAAGGCCCTTTTCTGCTAGCAGGTGAAATTAGCAGTTAATTTTAGGAACAATGCCTAACAGATTTTGACCATCAGTCGTCTTTGGAGTAAAAAAAAAAGTGCCAGCCAGTTATTTTTCTTTGCTGACATGGCATCAAGCACATGCAACCAATAGCAGTGGAGTAACAGCCCAGTTGCTTTAAGAAAAGGTAACAAAGCAGGGAGAGAAGGAGAAGGTCTTGAGAAGCAGCTGACTCTTGGACTGCACTCTTGACATCCCTCTCAAACTTCCTTTGGCAATGAGCTCTGGAAAGAAAGGGTAGGGACTAACCTCAACAAGACTAACCTCTACAGAGAGGAAAAGTGCCAAGTCAAGAGGATGGAACAGTCATGAGGGCACGGTGGGGAATGGAAGTGAAGGTGATAGTGGGGCAAGAGGCACTCCCAGCCGTGCTGAAGCCTAGCCAATAATAAGGTTGAAACAAAAGAAGGTTGGGAAAACTCTGAAATGCTGAAGGAAAAATGTTTCCTTTAACCAGAAAACCTTTAAAATGGGATTTCTCCAGAGATCCTTGAAGGGGGGGGGGGGGACGAACAACAGCATTTAAGCTAAGGACAGCTTTTCTGCCATCACCAATTTTGTTCTGTATAGTGCAACCACGAATGGTGGAGGAGAAGCTGACGTGAGGAAGAGAGAGGACGTGTTCTTACACACAACCTCAGTTCGTGTAAGGTAATACCTAGCCTCGGCTGCACTCCCTGTGAACTGAACATGCATCACAACGCATAATTCATAACTGACGTTTTAAAGGTACCTTGAGGGTAAGAAGTTTAACAAAGCCCTGTCCTATATTCTGATGCCTCTTTAAGTATTTGCAGTAATTGAGACTCTTCCTCAGGGAGCAACTTTCCTATTGAAGGCAAGCAATATTTCACCATAATGAGCATAATTATTTATTCTCATCATCTCCAAGCCAAGAGGGTGGAGAGGTGAATCAAGTATCTTAATAATGCCTTACTTAGTGCAGATGGTCAATACAATTCATGGTTTGCTAAACCTATTTAAACTGTACAGCGTTTCCCTGAAAATAAGACCTAACCTGAAAATAAGCCCTAGTATGATTTTTCAGGATGCTCGTAATATAAGCCTTACTCCAAAAGTAAGCCTCAGTTAAGTGAAACCCCGCCCTCCACCATTGTGCAGCAACCAGAAGATTACATGACTGCATTTGAATAAATGTAGATTGTTGTATATGAAAAAAATAAAACATCCCCTGAAAATAAGTCCTAATGCATTATTGGAGCAAAAATTAACATAAGACCCTGTCTTATTTTCAGGGAAACACAGCATTAATACTCTGGTTTATACCCATTCCTTAATATTAATAATAATCAAGTCATTTCTGACATGCTGACCCTTTTCAGAGTTTTCCAGGTAGAGAATGCTCAGAAATGGTTTACAATTTCCTTCTTCTGGGAGCAATGTGGGACTGTGCCCAAGGCCATACAGGCTACCTCTACTCGCATGAGGCACAGTGGGGAATCGAACCCCCAACCTCTGACTCTGCAACCAAATACCTAAACCACTGAGCTGTTTTTGAAGTCTGGTTACTTATTAAGAGCCAACTCTTCCTAGTGCTTATTCTTATTAAGGGCAGGAGATATCAGCAAGCTGGAGGAGGACAGAATCCCAAGGTTTGCAGAAGTACACACCTCAACAGAAGTTGCTGAAATGTAACTGCAAAAAAGCTTACCAAACCAAACTTGGGTGTGGGAACAGTCTAATAAGACTGAACATGTTCATAAGGCACAGAATTCAAGATACCAAGGTGGGGCTGGATGAGGTAGAAAATCAGGGGGAGGGGAGGGGGATGGAGGAACAGAAAAGGGTATGGCTGTCTTACATGCTAGACAGGGGAACTTATACTGTAACACTTTGTTAAATGTCCCCTTGTGTAGACATCATGTTTAATCTTGGTTTCCAGAGAGATTTATGAGCATATTTTGGAAAACTGATGTTTTACTAGAAGATCGCTATAATACTTTTAACTGCAATAAACATTTCAAAAACTGTTCAAGAAAGCACGCCATGATCAAGCTACGTTCAGAAAACACCTACCTGACATACTACCCAACATTGCCTGTCTATATGACTCAAAAAGTGTTGGATTAAGAAATAATTTATCAGTATCTTGGTGTTTCATATCCTGTCCAACATACCCACACAACTGATCAGGACTACAAGCTTGTCCCCTATCATGTTAGAATCGGTGATATACACAATATCTTACCCTTGTATGGACACTAATTCAGACCAGAATTATCTTTTCAGTCGTAAAGCATTCATTGAAAACAATGTGAAAGGAAGAAGAACACTATGCTTTAACCATTTTCTTCACAAAGATAAGAGTGTCTCCCACCCTCAATTCTGAGAGCCACTCAAAAAAGATACTAAGACTGATGGTATCAAAAGTTACCAAGGGGGGGAAAGGGTATCAATAGAACCCATACTACCCAATCCTCCTACCAACCAAGGTCATCACAAATAAGGCAGACTCTGGGACAAAACCATACTGGAGCCCTAACTGAAATGGATGCAGAAAATCAATTTCATCCAGATAATTGCTCAGAACATTTTAAAATTTCTCAAGCACAGATAAAAAAAATCTCCTCTGATGGTTACCTGCTGCTTGTTTGCATGGATAAATGTTATACTATAAATCAACATGTGCTGATCCAGTTAAGTGCTGGTACAGACTTCAAAGTGATTAGTTTAACCAGTTAGACAATGAATTGTTATAGCTGAAGTTAAAACATCAGGATAGTTATCTATAACACAGACAAGCACACAGATGAGGTTTGTCATTTAAGAAGGTACTTTTTCATGTGCATGCATAGAAAAATCACTGTATTCAGCTTGTTCAAATTCAGTACTAAAGACAATACTGTAAATACATACATACATACATACATACATACATACATACATACATACATACATACATACATACATACATACATACATACATACATACTGTACCTACCTACCTACCTACCTACCTACCTACATGCATGCATGCATACATACATACATACATAATCTTCAACCTCAGTATATAAATTAAGTACACACCCTTCCCTACTATTGTTCATCATCTGTCACAGAAGCAACAGACAATGTGCTACCTAACTACTATAGTTGTATTTATTCTTCAAGCAATGCATCTGCCATGGCTGTCATCTACCAGTAGGGATAAGCCAGAAGCCACACACCCCTGTGGACAAAAGTTGATATAGGAAAGAAATTGCTGGACCCAGGAATCTCAGGAGCCTAGGAAACTAAATATCCCAAAGCTCAGTGCCTGAGTCAGAGGAAGAGGTTTGGCTACCATCTAACCCGTGAGGACACTGCACAATAAAAGCATAAGAACGGCTAGAATGCTCCAGACAAAGTACTCGGCTGTAAGGAAAACTCTTACTCCCAGGGAGACCAGTGAGTCCGCTGTAGAGTTCTTTTTCCAGCCAGGTGCCTGCACTTAAGTTCTATGTGGGGCTATACCAATTAAGTTATTTAAATTTTGGTCTAGGATTAGGTGGCTTGTCTCTCCTAGCTTCAAGCCTTGCCCACCATGCATCTTGATTCCCTATTGCTGATTCCTTGCTGTGTATAACTTTTGAATTGTTTGACTATATTTTCTGGACTCCCCCCTGCCCGCTGGATTGCTCTCAGACTTCTCCTTCAACTCTCTGTTAGGATTCGGTTTGCTAGATCTCGAAATTGTCTCTGCCCCCATTCTAGATGCCCCAGCCACATTCATTTTTTAACTTACAAGACTTTGGGACTAGGCCCCCTGGCAGCATGATACCATGGAGATTTCAACAAGCACTGTCCACAAATTTCTTTCCACATCCTCCATGGCAATCAAATTCATCTTATTTTATATTTCATCAAAAAGGGGAGAGGGCAGAAAAGAGGTCTTTGTAGAAAATCCAGAAAACAAGGTTCTCTTCTACTTTGCCCTAAGCATAACTTTTGGTAACTCACCTGCATGGTAGGCCACAGATCCCCGACTCCAACCAGGATGGCGATTTTTTGGGTAGTCCTGGAACAAGAGAGAAACAGAACAGGATAGATCATACAACGTAACTGTTTAATCACCTGACGTCTCATGGCAGAAAAGCGCCAAGCAACCACTATTGTTTTTAAAAGAGCTTCTACTAAAGAGGATGTGTTCCTGTTTTCAAGCTATGAAGTTCACCATTAAGCTACCAAGGTAGTTTTTTCTCTCTTCCCAGTACCTGGATGTGATCACTGGGACAGGCTGTGGGGTTTAGATAGGTGGATTCCCATTTCCCATCCCCACTTCTGTGATTCAGAAGTGGATGAGTTAATCCTCAGAGATTAAAACCACAAATCCCCGTCCAGATACAGGAGGAGGAGGAGGAAGGAGGAACTTGCTTTTACAAGCTGTTCAAGCTCACAAGGAGACAGCCACCAGGGCACTCTTTAGAGTGACTCAGCAGTGCTTTATGGAGTTCCCAGGGATAAAGAGCAATGTGTTCCTGCTGGCTCTGATACTCCCTCTCTCACTGGAATAGAAACAGGAATTGTAAAGAAGCAGAAGACGTGGAATCAGGCAGAGTCAGGAAGACTAACTAAAAAATTATGTAACGTTCAATCAATGCTTCTTTTTTAAAACACACAACAGCAGTGATAGTTATATTCAGGGCACTAATATTTCCACTGTGCCAGAACACATCTGTATTCATAAGAGACAAGTACAAGGTTCTAAAGTGCCAATTATACCTGTGTAGAATACCTTGCTTTAGCTTGTCTCTTCAATACTCCCCAACTAAGGACAGGTAATCAAGCACCATTCATTACAACTAGATCTTTTAATTAATCCTGGTCTAGAGAGGCTGCAGAACTGGCTGCCTGTTATATCCCTGCATGAGTCACTGCTCTGGGATTGACTTCCTCCAAATCAGACCGAATGCTCACATAAGAAAGCCATGTACAAAAGCAGGTAGAGAACAGTGTTTTCTTGTGTGTGGCATTAACTCTCAGCAATCTGAACCAACCTTTGCCTAGGCAGGAATGGTGCATCTCCAGGTTCTTTCAGAAGTTTAGAAAATCAGTTCATTATTATGATTATTAGTATCATTATGATTATTTTGCTACTGGAGTCTATTGGCTACAGACTATACCAAAATGTGGCAGTCCTGGGTTCCAGTTATCCTGGAGATTTGTTTGCCTACAAAGCAGTTTCTGATGGGGTGGGCCTTCCTTGTTGACATCCACCCCAAATAAACAATCACTAAATCGTTTAGAGGCCTGTTGTCCTCCTGCAGCAACAGAAACTCAAGGGAGGGAGGGAAAGAACCAGATCCAGTTTTTTGTTCTTTGGAACCCATGCGGCTGTTTGGATTTGCTTGCTGTTGTCAGAGGAGGGGGGAATGAACTGGACTTGTCTCAAAGGCCACGTGAATCTAGGCCATGTGTGGAGGCAAACAACCAAACCAGATGGCTGCAGCTGACAGGGAAGGAAGAGGGACAGACGCCAATCCAGTTCCAATGGATAGCCCTGCCTGCTTCTAATTTGTTATCTGGAATTTAGCAACAAGAAATAAGCAAGGCTAAGAAAAAATCAGGGCAGTAGAAGGTGTGCAGAACAACAAAGCATGGCTGTGGCTGAGGAGAGGCTGAATTCTTAAAATCTTGACTCAAGATTCTAAATGGGTGTTGACTTCCAGCCACAGAGAAAATAGCTAGTACCCACCACATCTATTCCAAACTCTTTACTGATGTTACATAGCTAGTTTTTACATCAGAATTTCATTTAAAGCAAAGAGAGTTAAATCTCTTTTGGGAGATATAATTCCCTTGCCATATGAATAAATTTACAGGGAAATGCGACCATAAGGTGACACTACTTCAACATTTATTGGAAATCATGTGTTGTTCCAAGTTATACTCCAAAGAGGGGAGAAACTCACAAGCTATCCTAGAAAATGCCATACTGGTTTTCGGAAACTATATTTCCTATGCCTGAATCTCAGTTATACCACTTCAGGATGGTTATTTATCTCTTTATATTTTCATTTCTATCCTGCCTTTCTCACAACAGGGAGACCCAATGCACAGGATGTATTCAAAACTGTAACTGGAGAAGAATAAGACAGTAGTGCTTAATTGTGGCATTTCTCAATGACAGACAATCAAATGAAAACATAAGAAGTTAGTTCTTTCATGAGTTACCACTGTTTAATTTTGGGGCTTTCCTACCTCTTACAACAATCTCATGGAAACTGCTCTCAGTGGATCCTACAAGGACGTTGGGACATATAAGGCAGGTATGGACAACATGCCGTCTACTGTACGAAGGGCCTCTGAACTCTTTTTGGAAACACTGATAGCTTCTAAAGACCTTCACTGTTAAATTCCCCATGGTGGTGGCGGCAGCAGAACATTAGTATGGAAGCCTCCAAAAAGTATGGCTCTATTTAAAACCAAGATATGTAATCTCAGTACCACTTGCTCATATGTCTTTTTAAAGTGTTTGCTGCCACCATAGAAACTTCAGCAGCAAGACCCTCTCCATCTTTTTCATATGTGATGAAGATATAGAGGCCTATTCCACTGTACACCTCAAAAGTGAGAGTGCCAAGCATTTGGAGAATACCCCAGCAAATCTCTCTTAGAACCACAGAGTGTTGTCATTCTTACACAGCCCCCAGCCATGTGCGAGAGAAGTTCCTAATATGAGAGTGCCTGTGACACACACCAAGGGGTGGGGAGAAATAATGACCTTGCCCACACTTCAGCTGCTTCTTTTTTACCTTGCGAGCCAGGCCCAGTGCAATGTAGCAGTTTTCTCCTGGATCTACAATCTCCACCTCAAAGTAGTGACTTCTGGTACTCAGGGGCTGTCGAGCTTGTGCAAGACCCACATCAATTATGCTCTTTCCCTTCCCCACATATTCCAGGAGCTGCAGAGGAAAGATGACACAGCAAATATCACATTGAGTCAAACCAAGCAAGGATTTGGCCTGTGTTCTGTCTTGCAGAGTGATCACTACCACAGAAGTGTGCTATCATGAAAGAACAACTACAAGTAGGAGAAAATAGGAGGAAAGGAAAATAGATACAGTACTGCAAAGTATATTTTAAAGTTAATCTGATTTCAAATAGTGGAGGGAGGAATACAATAGCAAGTAATTCAGTAAATTGATTCAATTCTTCAAAAAACCTTTGGTTTATGAATGTGGGATATCATGCTTCTGTATCCATGATTCAAATATCAGGAAACTACACAACACTGCTGTACAATATTGTGCCCATGTTGCCAACAGGAAAAAGGATGCCAAGTTCTACATAGAAAAAGGGCAGCCTGAACGTTGACAATACCAATGGTAGCAGTTGAGATGGTCTGATACCTCCTTGTGCTCACTACCAACCACAAATTAACACCAAGCAAGGAAAAATTCCCAGAAGCTCACTCCACTTTTAATCACTTCTCACTCAAACACAAAGCAATTGCCAGGGCTGGTTTTCAACACATATGAACGGTAGTGTTTACAGTGAATCATTCACAAAACTCTGCCCTCTACAACTTTTCAAAAGTACTGTACAATGACAAAATAACCATGGGGAGACACATTCTCCACATGGTTACTGAGTCCACTAAAATCTAGTGGACACAAACGACATTACCAAAATGTATTTGCAACATAACAGTTCATGCTGTATGGAAAGATTTATATATCATATCTTTATGATAAGACCCAGAGGTGTTGTTTCTCTTTCTCTCTCTCTCTCTGTCTCTCTGTCTCTGTCTCTCTCTCTCTCTCTCTCTCTCTCTCTCTATCTATCATAGTTCATTCTTCTAGTGGGCTATGCAATCTCCCAACCACAGAAAATTGTGCTCAGCTGGCACTGTCACGACAAGTTTGGCCTAAGACATATTGTCATCTCTGGCAAAACAACAAAATAGCAACCTCCCCCACACGTACGCAAGGTACCCAGTTTAGTTTGACACCCAAGGGAAAAAATAAGCTTCACAGGAACTTCTTTCTTCTTTCTGGCAATAAAGATACAGCAAGAATAAATTAAACAACAACATACTGCTATTTCATACACATCACACCAGTTCTAGCTAACGGCAGGAAAGACAATGCTAAGTATCATGCATTTCATAGTATAATGCACACATATTTTAAAGTCTGTACTTGCAGTCATGAGGACTAGACAGCTTTGTTTTTGTTTTGTTTTTTTAGACAGAAAAAGAAATGTAGCTTTGGACTGAAGAAATAAATAGTTGTCTCAAATTCCAGAATCATATATTTCCCCCAACGGGCCCCCCACAACCCAATGGTGATCAATTCTACAACAGCAAAAATGTGGGTTACACAGCTACCACAAACATGCTCTACTCTATACAGAACATATGCATCCCCAGTGCATGTGTGTGCATGCACACATGCACCCCTCATAAAGCACAGCCACATATTGAACCAATCTTTCCTGGCTTCTACAGCTTCAGCCTTGTGGAAAAAAAACAAATCGGTGACCCTTTCCACTGACTTCTCCTCTCCACACTGCCATAGGATTCCCAGAACCGGTCATTCATCTAAGCACAAAGCAAACATTTCAAACAGCTGGAACAGGAAGCAGCACACAAGGAGTGACCTATGCTGACAAGGATCTATCCTTTGGCAGGAGGGAAAACAACTGTGATGTTATCGTGCAAGTTTCAACGTTTCAAAAATACTTGTCATTAACAGTTTTGCTGAAGGTTTTCTTATTATACAACTCAAATAAGAATACAGTATTTTATAGTATAAATAAAAACAAATATCAAACTAGCGGGGGGGTATGAACTGAGACAAGATGGCGGGGAATACAGTGTTTACCATATGTTCTATTAATGCCATACTAATGTCCTTGGTACTAGATTTTCCTTTCTAATTGCACATAATTACTTTCCTGGGTGACCTGGAAGCTATCTCTTGTTGATACACCTCCTTTTCCTTGCATAATTTGCAGTCTTTCAATTAACAGAATTAACCTTGCTCCAAGCAATAGGTCAATTTCAGGGTCATATTAAATGTTCTGAGTAATTAAGAACATAATCCTGGTAAGTAGCAACAAATACTCTAACAATAAAATGGTGCCTGCATTTACAGCCCGTGTTTAAGACTGTGTTTCAATAAGACAGGTGCTGGCATCCGTGTTAGTGAAATTTCTAACACAATATTCATTTACGTGCATGCTTTTTCCTATATCATACAAATCCTTCGCTAGGACTATGTCTCCTGATGAATATAATTCTCACAGGTGTTTGTAGCATTTTGTTAGTGAAGACACCTACAGTAGATGTTTTGAGCCTATAATTTCAGATCATCAGCTGCTCTTACAATGTTAGGAAAGGAGATTTTTCTTTTAAAAAAGGGAAATCAATCTGTACATTATATATTTTAATTCTACCTTACTTTGACTGGACAAATTCTGGAAAGCATGTCTGATCCAACCATTTTTCATGTTTTGCAGAGCCATGCTTTAACAGGAGATTGCTAGCATGTGTGCGTGGGGGAAGAATGCTATTTGGGGACAACCGAAATATTTGCTTAAGTTAAGAGGTTCCAGAGGTTGTTTTGGCACTTTCAAAATATAACCTAATCAAAATAATCTAGCAGCATACTTACAGACACAAAAAGAACATAGACTATAAAAAGTGCAATTGAAATACACTTTTGTACAATTAATCTTTTTAATGTCGAAAGAAAGCACCAAAATTTCAGCCTTCTGTATTCTTACATGGTATAACAGGAAGGTATTCTGCACTGGATAAAGCATGGATCACACCGACCATGGCTAACATTACCCCCAAGGCAAAGGGTGGATAACTATTTCTTTTTCATGATTTTTCAAATAAAAATAAGAAGATAGATACACTACTTTCCCCCATTTTACAGGTAGGAAACTGGCATTGGCAAGCAAGCCACTCTGGATCTCAGTTTAGCCACATGATAAGAATAAAAAAGGTAGAACTATATTATAAGAAGAAAATGAAAGAAGGGCACCAAAGACCTATTTGTGCTGGTGTAAGTGCAGTGGCATAAGCTGCAGCAGCAAATTGTCGCAAGTGAACAAGTCACTGCATGCATTCCTTATCACACACTGTATTACACAACTGGCATGCAACAAAGAACACAATACTCTTACACTGGTATGAATAACCACTAGGACTGTGGTGCCAATGTAATTTATCTGTGAAAACTACAAAGATTTTAGCCCGATAACCAACCTGGATAGTGAACTGAATCTAGGAACTACGTGAAATTGCTCTAAATTCCATTTACAGATAGAAGTTCAGTAACTACACAAAGTCCAAGATATTCTGGCAGAAAGTAAAAAATGGCACACTCAAATGTGATACACCATCACTGTAAGTAAATAACTGTTCTTAAATATATTAATAATAACCACGTGGTGTCAAGTCCATTCTGACTTATGGCAACCCTTTTCAGGGTTTTCAAGGTAGTCGTCCAAAATTTCCTACCTGAGGCAGGACCCCTAGAGTGCCTAATGCACCAGTTCTCAGCTGGTCAGTGATAGGATCAGAGAAGAGCAGCACACAAATGAGCCACACATCCTTTGACTACAGAGGGGGAAAAAACCCTTCATTTATGGGGGAAAGAGCCAAGCATATAAAATAAACATGCAAGCTGCTTACTTACACCTTGCTCCATGGCGATGTTGGTTCTTTTTCAGGAGAAAAGTGGGATAAAAATATTTTAAATAAATTAAATAAATAGTCATGCATTAAGAGATTCGACAGAGCTTGAGTAGAACAGCGGGGTATCTTAGAGGACTTGTTATTTAAAACTTTCCTGTTAGCAGAAATACTAAATGCCTGAAATGAAGACAGGTCTGTACCAAACAGAAATATTGCATGATCAAGCAGAACTACCAAAATTGCATTGGGGAATTGTTGTTATGTGCTGTCAAGTCAGACTAATAGGGCTTTCAAGGCAAGCAAGAAATTTAAGGAATGGTTTTAGCTGTGCAGTTATAACTCTCCTCCTCCCCTCATGAGTTTCTATGGCAGAGCTAGGGAATCAAACACAAGTCTTCTCGGTTCTAGTCCTTTACTCTGTCCACTACACCACACTACATTTCCAGCATCTCCAGATGGTACAGCCAGTAGCCATGCCACCTGGGGTATTTTGGAAGTCACAGTCTCCAAAAATAACTTTTGCAAGCACCACTCCCAAAGCTTAATTTATGAACTGCAGTGCCTTTTCACTCAGCTTCTCCCACTGTCCTAGCAAAACTAGGCTTCTTGCCTCAGTGTTTTACATGCAACAGGGTCTTGTCAATGTATATCAAAGGTACAGCCATACTCTTATTGTTCCCCTGATTCTTGCTAAATTCATCCTTCTGAAGATGATACTGGGGTCATAATCACCACATACGTATTTCTTCTTTCCTCCCCAAAAGAGCCCTAATGTTGATATCCAGCACATACATGAATCTCACTTGCATATCTCCAAACAAGGCCGTGTTACTTGTCACAGAAAAACCTACACACACGGGTGAACAGACAGAATACTTGTCTGTGGCAGTGAACTAGACCAGTTAGGCATCCCAAATTTTTTAATTCTCGTGTTTCAATCCACTACTGTTCTGAAGGCAAAATGTGAACATATCCAGGTAATGTCTAAAATCAGAAGGTAGGCCATGAACATATGAGGAGACTCGGTCTTTGAATCACCTCTCGCTTTTCTCTCACGCTTACCCGGATCAGAACTATACAGAAAATCAACGCAATCTGTACAGATCATAGCACTCTCACTGCCCTGGCAAGTTTAGGGAGTTTTCATGAAGAAGAAAAAAAACACCATTCCTCTGTGGCATGTGAGGTGAAGGATTTGAATAATATTTCAACAAACCAGATGAAACCAACCACCAGGTTCCCTTTGGCTTGAAGAAGAACAGCCTATTACGCAAGGCGGCTGTATCTGTCCAGGCCACAACAAAAGCAAACATTCAACAAGCAATGATCTTCCGTTTCTTTTCCCTATGAAGACCTGTACCTGCAGATTTTTGTTGTTGTGCAGCTACTTAACTTAAAGTACTGGAATCCCACTAAGGGGGGGGGGGAAGGGCGGCACCTCCACCCTAAGCTGTCAGTTGCTGCCATTCACCTGCCCAGCAGGCCCTAACAAAGCCAATACTGACGAGCAGCCAGTACACAAACTCACGTTTCCATAGCAACTGCACTGACAGCCGAACAGAGTCAAGGCCTGAACAGAGCACTTTATTCCTCCTGCCCTCTCCTCAGCTTCTGCTAGCCCAGGGGCTGGCAAATTTGACCTCAAATGCTTTTGCACAGAGCCTGGTTGCTAGCAGGGCAGGGGAAAACCACAGCTAGATTAGACTAGGCCAAGCCTAGCCCTTCAGGAAAAGAACAAATGCCACTGGATTTTCACAATGAGTCAGACACAGGCTGGAGTAAGGATTAATGCCATTGCAGAGAAGAGAGTCACTCCTCTGTAGAAATTCCCACCTGAAAAAAATGGCATGATCCCACCAAGTTCAAACCTGAAAGCAGGCTAGGGAGAGGAAGAGAAAAGAAAGAGAGACTTTCAAGTCTACAAGTGGGATGACCACGGGAAAGGAGATCGCTTGAGGCGACTACAGCCCAGACGTTCAAAATGCCAAGACAACCAGCCTTGCAGGAACAGACAAATACTCGCTCAAGAGATGCACAGCAAATCTGGGCCTGCCTCCCACTCTGCCAGCATGCTGAAAAATCCATGCCCAGTCTTTGAAGAGCGGGCCTTTAATAAACAAAATATTAAGACTGTCCAAGAGAAGAATGCAAGCTATGCGTTTTATTTTTCCATCAGACCAGGCAAGCCGGGAAGGAGTGAAAGGAAGTTCACGTGGGTGAAACTGGCACAATTTGCAGGACAAAAGAAGGAAAGCAGCAGCAGCAGCCCCAGAAAGGGTCAAGTAACTCTGATTCTATGGCCCCTTCAAATAAATTTCTAAACTTCCTTTGCACATATTGGACATATGGCTGGGGATGGAGTATAGATAGTACATGTGGTTGGCAACAGGGTATACACTATATATGTCAGTAAATTTAAATACAAAATTATTACCAGTGACAATTATATTAAGAGCAGTTTCTGACTATCACAGGATCAGTTACAGGTATCACCTAATGTTAGGATGATTATGCTAAGGTAATTGTCACTGGGAATAATTCTGCATTTCAAATGACTTTCACTCCATTAACTGTATACCACCCCCAATCATGTGTGTGTGTGTGTGTGCGCACACACACACATATACATACATACATACATACATACATACATACATACATACATACATACATACATACATACATACATACATACATACATACATACATACATACATACATATAGAGAGAGAGCTTATGCTATAATAAATCTGTTAGTCTTAAGGAAGCCATGCAACTTTTTCCTACCTCTTTAAGTAACAAGAATGGAACTTGACTGGATAAAGAATAATGGAAAATAGTTATGCAAAATATTGAATGGTGTGTGATTTTGAAGTAAGAGGAATGGGAGATGGTGTGTTTCCATGTTCTGGTGGTCACAGCTGGCAGACATTTCAGACTTGCAGAGTGGAGAGAGGACTGAGAGAGATGGTCAAAAAATCTGTGTGTGCAATAGCTTCTCTTGGAGGAATGGAGCTAAGAACTGCCCTGCTGGAACAGACCATATGTCCTTCTAAGCTCTGCGTTACTTGTCTAGCAGTGACCATCCAGAGATTCTCTATAAGCTCAATCACAAGGAATAAAAGGTATTTAACTTCTTTCCAGTTCCTAGTGAAAGATAAACTGCTTCTGAACACAGAGAGTTCATGTTTTGCTATCCTGGCGACCTGCAAAGCCAGATCCAAAGGAGACTCCTATTTCCCATCAAGATTTAGTTCAAACCCCCACCTCTACCAACACATATTAAGCCCAAGTCAGACTCACAATTATGAAAAAGAAATTCCATCCCGAGCCCTTCCTGATGGCACTTACTTCAAACCATATTTTATAAGGAGAAGCTTCCAAAGAATGAAGGCAAGAACATGTTAGCCAAGCAAGAGTGGGTCCAAGACAAACAGGTGAACCTCCTAGATAAGCAGACGCAGGCCTTGCTCTTTGTGCTGGTCACATGAGCCATATGTGCCGCCAGCAGCAGCTGAAGGAATTTTAAACTGGTAGCACATTCCAGATTTAGGCAGAGGAACGTCTATAACATAGGCTGTGGAGGGGGGGGGAGTTGTTAACATGCTCAGAGGAGGCCATTTATGATGAGTACAGAAGTAAGGGATCTTGAATAGGCCCAGCTTCCAGTGAATGCTGCATCATTTAACTAAATATTTACTCAAACATTAAAGGCTCTGCATTAACCTGAACAATTTTAAGCCCTGCATGCAACTCTAAGCCTCCAACAGAAAACACTGCTCAGCAATACCAGGAGTCATGAGTCTTCCAGCAATCAGCAACCCTCCAAAAACTACTCAAGATACTGTACTGCTACATGGAAACACTTTCCAGCAGCACCGTTTTGAAATGCTTGTGTATCAGATGTAAGTATAATGCCTACATAACTATGAAGGGGACAGAACCTGAAAAAAAATGCAACAAGCATGTTATCTGGATATATCCCAGACATACTAATTTGTACAGAATTATCACAGCCATACTTTAAGAACTCTTGAGGTCTTTGTAGCAAGTCAGGCTAGAAATGAATCAATACACAAAATACATTGGGGAAGTAATTCATTTGCTAAGTTTTCAGAAAGACAACAGAAGTCCAAAGCCATTTTGATTTGCATAGGAAGAAACAGAGCTTCTATAGCCAAACCTCCTGGTTTCTGCCATATTGTACAAACAGGCTGAACTACAACTTTCATGTTCTTTGACCACCAACTACGTTGGCTGAAGCTGATGATGATCCTAACTCACCTGGAGGTGGCCAAATTGGAGAAGGTCCTGCAGAGTAAAATTTGTCTCCCCTCAACCTTTCAACCACCCCATAACGTACTTTTCTGGAGAACAGGACTAATGCATGGAATGACTTGGTTAAGCTATTAGCACTAGAAAATTCTGAATTACTCGACATCAGATTGCAGATAGAGAGGATGAGTGGATCAAGTTTTTGGTGTTGCTTCTAATAAAATTCATCCAGTTTGGAAAGTACTAGCTCTCATCCCCGATGTGCTTCTTTTTGCATATATAGAGGATATTTTTTTTAAAAAAATGTATACAAGGATGCAGAAACCCAGCTTTTCTGAAGTGCAAACACACTAGCAACTTAGTCCTCCATCTCATTCAGTCCTTCTGTGTAACCCACACATCGACTCTGCATGAAGACCAGCCACCTCATTCTTTCAACACTGCATTTTATTATTGTGAGACTTATTCTATCTAAGCCAACTGGCTGCATCTGCTGCCTTCTACTCATATTTGTTAGAAGGAAGCTATTTTTCCATGTGGCTGCCATTGCTCTACAAATCACAAAAGTCAAGCTTCTATCCAATGCCAAATGTTGAAAGAACACCCCCAAAATAGAAGTCTGGTACTTCCATCAGACTACTGAGAGTTAGTGGTTTTAAGACAAAGAAGTTCCTTGCTCTTATTGTTGCAGATCAAAGCTTTGTAGTGGTAGACAGCTTATACCAAAGCAGGACAGAATGTGTGTGTAGAAGAGGACTCCAGAAGCCAGAGCACATGAGATCTCTGTCACTGATCTCATGAATCCCAATATCCTTGCAATATGCCATGGGTGGCAATTTCCGAAACCATCTATGACATGTGTCCACAATCAAGAAATTTAGACTGCTAAAATTATTCTGCACATGGTTTAAATGTCAACTTTTGCCCCTTTTGGTTACTGAATTTTTTATATCTGATGTCTACTGTGCCAGTTCATCCTCCACCACTAGAAAGAAAGAAAAATGCTACTAAAAATTCCAAGCGACAAACTGTGCTGCAAGGTATTAGGCAATGCCTACAGAGCAACCAGCCTATATCTACCCATCAGCTCACTTCCACATCAACCTAATATGGAGATGCTGCATAGTATGCCTCTTGATCCTTTTATCATATACCTTCTGCATTAGCCCTAGGTGGCTCCTTAAAAGAGGAAATAACTAAGTTTCCAAAGCATTTTGATGAAAGAAAATAATTCAGTTCCCACATAAAATGGCATGTTTTAACACAACTATAGCTCTCTTGCACTCTCTCATGAACATACACAAGAACTTTTCCTTTTTGCACTATCCAAGCTATTGCAGGCTAGCTCTCACTACTTGTTAGATTGCACAAGTTTAGCTAAAGATATCAAACCACTATACAGTATTTGAGAGCAGAGTGGGAAACATGTGACCCTTCCAGGTGTTCCTAGTTTTTAACGTCCATCTGCTTCAGTCAATGTGGCAATGGAAAGAGATGATGGGAGTTGAATTTCAACAACACTTCAAGGATCATAGGTCCTCCATCCCTGGCTTTAAAAAAAGCTCTATGCAACATTTGGTCCATTATAGCTTTTCAAACATGTATTAATATGCACAGATTACTGCAGTATGTTCTAAATTATCTTTGAGAAATTGTTCATGTGGGAGGAAGGCAGCCCTTGACATATCCCAGTATTATCCACCACATCATAAGACTATTTCAGTATTATCAGAGGCCATTCTCAGATATCAGGCAGGTAATACCCGGAAGGAGGGCTTTCTTGGTTGCACACCACTAAACTACATTACCTGATACTAAGTCTGCCACCCTAGGGACGTTCAAATAAAATTCTCCTTTTTCTGAGTCCTGTGGCTGTCCTTACTTCTGGACATTGCCCAGTATGATCCCTGGTCAGATGGGTGGTGTAAAAGTAGAAATGTATGTATGTATGTATGTATGTATGTATGTATGCATGCATGCATGAATGCATGAATGAATGAATATAAATATATATTGAATATATATGCTGGATAAATATATATATGTATTGGATAAATATATCCAATGCTTGTTGCTGTTATTGCTATTTTGGTATGCTACCCATACCAAAGGCTGCTTAAGTATCCAAGTTACTACTGATTATGGCTTTCTGGTTTGTTTATATGTTAAATATATATTATAAGAACAGCCAGATTCCGACTGGACCCAAGAACTAAACATTGGTAGAACATAAATAAAGGTAACACTCGCTGTAGTGGTCACGCATTACAACATTTCTAACATTTTGCTGTCTGTGTACTCTTTTCTTTCAGGAGACAAGATGGGAATAGTGGATGAAGAATTATCAAGGATGACAAGGATAACGGGATCCCTTTCACATAAGCACAACTTCCTCCCCCCATCCTGCTAAAGGCCATTCCCTTTAGCAACAGCCACATAGGATATAAGACAGAGTTGGCAAGAGAGGACAACTCACAAGTGTTGGTTGGGGTGAACTCATTAACAAAAACACATCTTGGCTTCAAGGCTGACCTCCAGTTACCACTTAAGTCTGGTGGAACAACCAGCCTTCAAGAAAAGATGTGGAATGTCTGCTTGGCAACTCCTCAAGCCTAGCCGTACAGATGTTCTCTCCTGAAAAACACCAGATGAGCCAGACTGGGCCAGCCCTTAGTAAAGTTTGTGATGGAAAAGGCTGCAGTGTCTTCAGGCCAGTGTGAAGCTGGTCTGTTCCCAGAAAAACAGCCTAAGAGGCTTCTGTAAGCCTAGACCACAAGGTCAGAACATGTTTATGTCACTACAAAGCATCCTATGAAGTGAGACAGCTGCAACATTAATAGATACTCACGGTGTAAATCTGTGCTTCCTTATCTCTATACTGAGGATCTTCACATTTCTGCATTCTGGGCAGCTGCTCAAGGCAAGTGTACCGACTCATGTGGCAAATATATGGGTCTGACAGATTCTCACCACACAGTGTGACCTTTTTGACTGCATTTCCTACAACTACATCATGTATGAGGTCTATGAGCTAAATAATAATTCTGCCTAGCGGAGCAAAGATAAAGCTGAACAGATATATGGAGTGCTAATTTTTCAATTGCAAGGAGGGCTTTTAGATTTCAATCACTGTTTCTAAAATGGAGCACTCTTCACACACATATATGGCATAAAAACGTGTGCTCAGGACTCTACCATTAATTTTTGCTATCTGGGCAACACAGGCCTCTCACTAGCTCAATAAAACTGGAATTGTTTTTATTGAATATTATGACTGAAATTGTAAGTAAAGAAATAAGATATCTGATAGTACATATAATTAAGGCAGTGAGGATACTATATGGAAAATATTGGAAGAAAGAAGAGGTACCATCTCTGGAGGAACCAGCAGAAAAGACACTGGAAGTGGGGGAGCTGGATGTACTAACAGAAGCATTAAATGAAAGATCATCTCAAAAAGGACTCAAAAATGGGAATGATTTGGGAAAAATGGGAAATTTATACAACAATATAAATTTATTTCTTTATCAGCCAAAGGCCTGATAAAGAAAATATATACAAAAGAAGTATGAGAAGGTCCAAAAGAATGGAGAGAGTAATAACAATAGATAGTCTGGAAAAGAATTGTTAGATTGTTTACTTACGTGATTTCCTTTTTTAAAAAAACATAAGTAAGTGGATATAAGAATATTCATCCCTTTCTTATTCCCCTGTACCCATACCTCAACCCTTACCCTTACTGAAAATGAATAAAAACTTCAAAATGTTTCATTTTGTGGTTCTAATATATACCTGGCCACAGGTATATATTGGAAGGTTGTGTTTGTAGGTTATGTTTGAAAAAACACAACCTACAAACAGTATTCAAGCCCACCACAAAAAACAACAAATGTTACGGTCAGCAAAGGACAGAAGGGACCCCCTCACCACTGCAGGAGTATACCGGATACCCTGCAGTTGTGGCCATGTATATATTGGAACCACAAAACGAAGCATCCACACCAGAATCAAAGAACATGAGAGAAACTGCAGACTAACACAACCAGAAAAATCTGCAGTAGCTGAACATGCCCTGAAACAAACTGGACATGAAATTCTATTCCAAAATACCGAAATACTGGACAACACCAGCAACCATTACGTCAGACTGCACAGGGAAGCCATTGAAATCCACAAGCACCAGCAAAACTTCAACAGAAAAGAGGAAAGCGTGAAGCTCAACAAAACTTGGCTCCCAGCTCTCAAAAATACAGCGTGCAAAAGGTCAACGAACTCTACCCAGCCTCAAGGAGAGGGGATCGCTACACACAAAAGACCAGCTAATGACACCCATCAACCACAGGAACAGATTATCTCTTCTCCTTAGCACAATACACCCACAACAATACACACTAATCACCCATCTACAGAGAAAGACAAAGACCTATCTCACAGCCATAAATACTGCACTCCCAAAGCCAACTACACCAGAGCACAGAGTGCTGTCCTCTGAAGATGCCAGCCACAGAGACTGGTGAAACGTTAGGAAGTACAACCTTCAGAACACGGCCAAAGAGCCCGAAAAACCCACAACAACCATTTTTCCCTTTGGTGCTTCATTTTGCTTCAACAAAACAGGATGGCTGCCCACCCCCTTGCCAATGCCCCAGTTGCCTCCCTACCTGCTCCTGCCACTGTGCCACACTCCTCAGATGCAGCAGGTCTGGCTTCCGGCCAGGAGTTGGGCCAGCTGCCCCTGCACAGGCACTTACCGCCCAGCTGACATGCAGGCACATGCTCAAAGGCAGTGGACCCAGCTCCTGGCAGGGGAGCTGGGCCTGCTGCTTCTGAGCATGCAGTTGCCAATCCACTGAGAGGAGGCGACACAATGGCAACAGCAGCATGACAGGAGCAAGTAGCCCCACCACCCCAAGGCATGAACCAAAAAACAGTCTGGTTTATTTTTCCAGTTGGTTCATGGCTAACCACGAACCATCACAAACCACCATTTTTCAGGTTCATGGTCATCTCTAGTTCTAACCTTTAAAGTCTTCAATAGCTTGGGCCCAAGCTATCTCAAGCACCAGCTCTCCTTTTATGAGCCTGCTCAAGTGTTAAGGTCATCAGGAAAGACCTTTCTCTTGGTTACACAACCTTCACTCATGTGTTTTGTGGGTAGATGGGAGAGGGCCTTCTCTGCGGCTGCTCCCAGACTTTGGAACTCCCTCCCACAGGAGGCAAGGCTGGCCCCATCTTTGCTGTCCTTCCACAAGCAGGCGAATACCTTTCTCTTTAGGCAAGCTTTCCCTGAGCGACTGAGTGGGTTTTTTAAAACAGCTTGTTATACCTCACTACTTTGAATGTGTTTTGGTGTTGCTTATGTTTTTTGTACGGCATATGTTTTTAATATTTAATTACTCACTGCTGTTAGCTTTTATGGTGTATTTTAAGGAGAAAAGTGGGGTAAAAAATATTTCAGATGAATTTATTTATAATAAACATTCAGTAAGATTTAACAGTATAACACTATACAAGCCTCAGAAGTGCCATGAAGTTGTGAACTGAGAATTACTCTCTCAGATGAAGTGAGTATACAGGATCCGAAATGAAGGCAGAGACAAGGAACCTACTTGTGCCTTGCAAATGTTGCAAGACTACAACAGCTATCCTTCCTGACTAGGCTAGGACTGAAAAAAAAACCCAGAGACTTCCTAATTTTGGGGTACTCATTCTCCACCCTAGCCTGAACCAACAAGCAGTTTCAAGGGAGAAGAACATTAACAGATCAATCTAGCCACCAGATTGTGGATCTGTGGATCGCCTAACACTTCCAAGGGCTCACAGAAGGAGCATCCCCCGCCAACACATACCTCTGTGCTTTTCTATTAAGGAAAATTTCTTACAATTTTCTCCCTATTGGCTACAGTGAAAGAGAGACTATTTGTGTCAACTTTAGGAAAAGCATATATTTTCTACAGTTCTCAGTATGGGCACATGAAATGGGAAGGCCAGTAAGTGCACAGATTCACTCCGTATATGTCTTGCATATCTACAAAATGCTATTCGTTTCCCAAAGGTCACTCCATTATACATTGAAAGGTTCTCGCTTCGTGTTATTCCTATCATCCATTTGATGCATTTTTGACTCATATGATATTACACAAATGCTATCTGCACAAAATGGAAAAAGCTTTCTAAACGTTGGGTTTTTGCCATTATACAAAAACTTTCTGAGCATGTTCATAATTTTGTTTCTCTTAGTAACTCCTGTTTTCTCAGTATTATTTTTAACATTAAGATATAACTTTTACGATGCTACAAATGTGTGGGTAATTTTAAACTGCCTAATGTATGGACAGTGCCTCATATTTTATTAATACATGTTGGGGATGTGGAAATTCTTTTCTGGCTTTATGCAGTTATTCTGTGCAATTTTTAAAATTATTTATGGCTAAGTCTACTACTTTATGCATATTACCATTTTGGTTTTCCGGTTTCTCTAACAAGTTTGCTAAGTGGCAAAGCACAACTTTTTTTAAAAAACAAACTAACAAAACTTTAAAAAAGTATTATCAGCCTGCTTCCCAAACGTGACTTACTGTTCCCAAGGGAAATAACTTGTATTTGTCAAGAAAGGTGAAAAGAACTTGGTGTTCTTAATGTGGAGAAAGTTGTAAGATTTGCCTATACACAGTGGGTTGCTTGCTGTAACAACAACAGGTGCCAAACGGCTGTCTCACGGCTGCCGGGACAAGGACAAAATGAGAACAATCTTCAAACGTAGAATGTTCCCTCCCAGACACCCCGCCTTCAAGCTATGTCCTCTTAACCATAACAGCATCAGGCAACTTAAGCATGTAAGATCACTGAGACTCCGTCCATGGATGTCTTTGCAAATGAAGCTGGGTGAACATCTGGCCCAGATGGTTCATGGCCAGGAGGGATTAGGGTCAACGCAGACAGCCATGCAGGAAATATTTCTACAGAAAATATGATGGCTCTCTGCATCATCGTAAAACACAGAAGCTGGTTTTCAGCAGAGAACGGCTCTGTCAAATTCCTGAGAATTCCTCTTTGTGCTTTCCAGCAGAAAAGAAGCTCCCACACCACCACCACCACTCTGCACCTGGGAGACTTCAGCATTCTAGTAATAAACAAGCTCATCACATGGGAGGTTTTTTCCCCCCTGTCCTTCCTCAAAGGGCTTCAGAGTCACAAGAATAGGCTTTTAACTCCACTTTAATCCTCACAATATGCCTGCAAGGTATACCAGGCTGAGAGGAGGAACAAAATTGGCCCGTTGGGTTGGGATGGGAAGAAAGAGATCTGGATACAATAGCATTGTCTTAAACATCTGGAGACTGGACGGCTTATTCCTTCTTCAACCCCCTTTCTGTCAATTCCAACTTTCCAAGCCACTAATATCCTGAACACCACATATGCCACAATTCCCTGACAGGACAGAAAAGGGGAGGCATTGTGCATTCATGGACCTTAGGAATCAACTCAGCTTGATAAGACTGCCTAGAATTTCCTAGTGGAGACGATCAGAGAGGAAGTGCCAGAAGAGCAGGACTGATTCTTTTTTTCCAGTGTGTACACCCATGGTCATGGATCAAGCTTTTCACAATTGGTTAATAGTTTGGTTGACCAGTTAAATCCTTTAAAAATCAGATTTTTTGACAATTTAACTTTAAAAATCAATTTTAAAATACAGTGATTTAAATCAATTAGATTTTTTTAAAAAAATCATTGATTCTCCACCTTGTGAGAGAATAAATCAGACAAAACCACCCAGTGAATGTGATCATTAAATCTGAGCCTATCCAAAGTTCCAAGTATTAGCCACCACTCCAAGATAAGCAGAGTAACCAATCAGAAGTTCTGATTTTAAACCAATTGAAAAACAAAACAGCCAGAGGAGCACAGTACAAAACCCACCTTTTCCTCCTGGTTATCCCGGAAATACAACCAGTGACACTACTTTGGCCTAGTCCCCACTGAAGCAGCAAACATTTGCCCTGACTGGAGCAAATTTAACACTCTCTCCTCACCCCCTACACACAGAAAAACTGCAGGTCTGATGAACTCTTTACCTCCCTGACATGCTGGATTTCTACATATAGCTTTTTTGAGGGGGGGGGGAAGTATGGAGGACCATCCAACTATAGGATCCATACAACCAAAATATGCAGTAGTGCAGCTCGCACTCAAGTTCACCACCACAGTGAGAACTAGCCAGGTTTAGGATGACAAATTCTGTGAGAGTAATTTGGAAAGATCACCATTACTTGAAGGAATGAATTAAGAGTTTACATCAGTAGATCTGATGATAGAAATGCATTTGCACCTCTGTAGTGGGTTCCATGGGGGGAGACCCTGACACTACACAGAGTCAGCAGCTGGGATGCCCAGCAACAAAACATGCTAAAAAGGGGGAAGAGGTAAATGCAATGTGAAGCGAGTCACAGTGGAGGTTGGGAGCCAGAGTTCCCAGAGAGTGAGACAGGTGTAAGGTATGCACTTATAGCATCGCCAAGTCACAACTGAACCTTAAACCATCTAGAATTATTGCACCTCTCATTTACTAACCCACCACTCTGAGGATTGGAGAATCTGGCATCCTGTCTACCTGTGAGGATTTCAGCAGAATCTTTTCACTTGTTGCCAAACAACAATTTAAGGCCAAAGTACTGCTTTCAAAATAGAACAGGAAGACTCAGAACGCCACTGTACTGACAGGCAGGACAGCCAGTAGCCCATGGATTTACTCAAGGACCCGTGAGGGTTTATGCCTGACTACCCTGCTGCTAGCATGCTTCTTGCTGTAAGTCTGCAAGGAAGAGGAGAGAAGGTTAGGACCAGCTCAATTTCACTGCAAATCTCCAGTTAACTCTGTGAAAGTTGAGACCTCAGTAAAAAAAATTGAAGGGGTGAGCAAGGAAGACAAATCCCTAGTCTGCCTATGGCCATTTGCAAAAGGTCTTATATATTTACCATCAAAAAGACAAATAGTCACCTTTTCCCTTCTGCTGGCAATGCTGCAAAGCCCCAGTCACTTTGTTCCTCCACTTCATATGTAGAAGTTAATGTATCACTAGGAAAGCTTCTGCTCCCATGAGTTCTCCTATCTTCTGAAGAAGTCAGTCCACCACCACGTTTGAGCCCCGGAGAATTTAAAAGAAAAGATATGGCAAGCCTTCAAGGGTTTTCACTGAATCTATCCAATCACACAAGAGATGTGATGTTACGGCCCATGCCAGTCCCTCCCACTGGTCCATGGAGCAAACAGACATAAGGTCAGCACTGTCTACTTCTGAGGCCCCCAACATGAGCAGCCTTCCCTAGCAAGCCATTCACAAGCCTGACCATTCATACACCTCACCCAGCAACACAAGGGATCCCATAAGCAGTGAGAGCATTCTCCATGGGCTCCCAACAGCCAATGCTCAAAGGTATGGTAGCATAATTCTTTCCTTGCAATTGTAACCAAGAAGCAAAACGTTGCCATTTATCCACACCCTTAGGAGGGATTCTCCGCTGCAGGTCCCCAAGGAGTCTTTTCCAGAGGCAGCTTCCCATACCAGTCAGGCCTAAACGGATGCCAAGCTTTATATAGCAGAAAATTTCATTCTGTAGATTGTCTTGACTGCTGCCATTGGTGTTGTCAACATTCAAGCTGGCCTAGGCTATGTAAAACCTGGCATCCTTTTTTCCGTCTGGCAATATAGGCATGGTATTTTGCAGTGATATGGGGCCATTTCCTGGGTTTCTGAATTGTAGGTACAGAAGCACAATATCCCACATTCCTAATCCAAAGGTTTTTTGAAGAACTGAATGATAATATATCTGACAGGCATACCCTGGTGAACAGTAAGTGGAAAAGATGTCCCTTTTCCTTTCCAGCTTCCTCAAACATCCCTGAGCACTGCAGTGGAGGCAAGGCAGTTTTACCTGATGATCCACACCCTTCATGTATCATTAGGCTGTTCAGCACTTAGGCAGGCTGCCTTTTTTGGTGCTTCCTTCCCGTTTCATTCCCAACTGTACCCTCTACCCTAATTTTCACCTTCATGTTCAACACTTTTAAATAGCTCAAGAATCTTCATCAGGAAGTTTGGGAAGGTTTTGAATATCTGTGTTTTCTAAAATGTAAAAGGCTCCCTATATTTTTTGCAAGCTCAGGGAGTTACCCAAATATAGAGAGCATTATTTGCTTTAAGACTCATTTTGCTTCCAAACAAGCAATGAAAAAGCCACTCAATTCTCTATTAGAAAAAAATAAATATTAACAGGAGGCAAACTGCATTACTCTCTTAGTTATATAAGCTAGTGCTGCTTGGGAGTTTAAGAACCATTCCCCAGGTTAGTCTAAAGAGCCTGGTGGTGCAGTGGTTAAACTGCAGTACTGTGGTCAAGACTCTGCTCATGACCTCTGATTGATCCCAATATATTCAACTCAAGGTTGACTCAGCCTTCCATCCTTCAGTGATCAGTAAACTGAGTATTCAGCTCGTACGGGGGGCAATGTGTAGCCTGCATAATTAAATTTCAAATTGCCCAGAGAGAGCTTCAAGCACTTATGGGGCAGTATTTATTTATTTATTTATTTATTTGATTTTTTACCCCATCCCTCTAGACTTTGCTTTGCGCTTTGTCTTTACTTTACGCCTTCTCCAAAGCACCAATGCCTCACCAGTGACACCCAGGATGCTCCACCCCTTCAAGAGATGCTCACTCACTGTGCCGCAGACTTTTACATCATGCAATCGTCCCCATTCATCCTCATAGCTGTCTACCATCATGATGCTGTCATCCTCCTCTTCATTACCCAGCTCTGCATGGAGATGGAGCCGGACCTCTTCCCCCAACGAGTGCATCCCCACAGCTGGGAAGAGTCCCTCAGGAGAGAGTGGCATTATAGTTGAGCCCACCTGTGGATGGAAGACAAGACATATCACCATTAACCATATGCAAGTGTTTGGTACTGCTGTTTATTTACCACAGGTAAAGAAAAGGTAGCAGTACAGGGTTGTTTCCAGGACTGTTACTCTTCTCAGTTTGAGGAGCAACATGTCTCAAGAGGAGAAAACTTGTTACCTATGAGAGTTCTTTATGTGAACTGGGACCTGACTTACATGGAAAGCCTCTTCAGACAGCAGTGACCTCTTCAGACATTTCACCATCAATGTAGAAGGGCACTGGAAACAGAGGGCTACAGGGCTGCAGAACACTCTTCTATCCATGGTAAGCCAACATGATACCTGAGTCTCTGTTCTGAATGCCTACAGTGTCTGTTCTGTTGAAGACACTAGTACAGTATATTGGTTAAGAGTTAAGTAACAGATGGATCCCCAACCTTTTTCACCCTGCGGATCGGCTGGGGAAGGCAGGGCACCCCCTGCGCTTATGTGTATGTGTGAACGAGTATGCTCACATGCATGCGCAAATGGCGGCACGGTGCTTGTGCGGGTGCATGGGCACTCATGCACAAACAGCAGGGTGGCTCTCGCACAAGCACAATGGAGCATGCGTGCATGCGCAAATCAGCTATGTGGGGGTGAGTGCGTGCGGAGGGGTGTGGAAGGTCTGTCTCCATAGCCTGGTCTGGCTCAGGCCATGGACCGGCATCGAGCTGCGGACTGGGGTTTGGGGACTTCCGAAGTAACATATCACACAGAATGAAGTTCCAGAGTCAGCTGGCTGAGTTTTGTGGCTGTATTACTTTAAAATGCAAGTAGAGACTGTATACCCAAATCAAGAAAAAAAAATCACTGCATTTAGAATACTAGCAAGGTGTGGGGGGAGTATAATACAATTCTCTCCCTAATACAGTACCTGGTGTATCTGCAGCCATGGGGTTCCTCCAAGTGATGAAGAATTACAAAAAAAGAAACCCAAGTTGTATAAGTTGGTACAGCCTGGAATCCTGTCATCTTGTCTGCTTAACTTATTCTAAAATGTTTGCAGAATTTGAGCAAGGAGACCCCCTCCTCCTCTGACTGCCTGAACATCACCTCTGTCAGGAATCGTTCGTTGCCCAGAGGAAACCACACTGTTTTACTCCTGTCGCCTGTCCTCTGTCTTCCTTCCTTGGAATTCAAGCTAGCAAGCATAGATACCATCAGGCCATCAAGGCATTAATGCAGGCACGAGAAACATGCAGCCCTCTATTGCTTCACTACAACTTGTATTAATGCTCACCACTGCCTAAGCTGTCTAGGGATGATGTGATCTGCAGCCCAGTAATATCTATAGCACCATATTATTCTCCACTCCAACATTAAAAACACTGAAACTTGCTTAACTCCAAAAAACAAAAAATTGGTGGAACCATGATCATGCAGATAATTTCTTCCTTCCCTTCCAAGAGGAAAGGGGTTAGAACTCACTCTCTTTCCATTTTTGGTGAAGAATATCTGGGCTGTCTGAACTTCAAAAGACACTGGCTCAATTCCACAGCCAATCCGGTCCCCAGAGCTGCATTTTGTCCCAAACTGACGACCCTTCAGTCGGCCGTTGTAAAGTCTGAAAGAGAAAATGCACAGGTTGAACTTGAAAAGAACTTCAAATGGATAGAAAGTGTATTGAATTTTCTGTGGATAGAAAGTGTCAGGAGATCAGCCAAACCATATTGTCAGCCCTGGTATGACATACAATACCCGTGCATCTGAAGTTGTGACAGTAAGGGGGTCTTATAAGAGGAAAACACTCTGATGCTTTACAGTAGGTCACACCTGTTTCCTTGCTAAAGGAGAAAACCTCCTAGTGGAAATCTACTGTATGTCAATAAGATCTATGTCAATAAAGATAAAAGATAAGGAAACTTTAAAAAAATTAATATGGGGATGGTATGCAACACCAGTGAAACGTAATCAATTAATGATCAATTTACTTGTAACATTCAGGTTAAGCTATCTAATAAAGATGAGTTTATAGATATACAGGGAGAATTTATTGATTTTGTTCCAAGAAAGGGGAAAGAACAACATGTTATATATGAGTCTGTACCATTTTGGAAAGGGAAGGGGGATTTTGAAAGGTAAATGGTTCAAGTGGTTACTCTCTAAAGGCCCTGGGGATGAGGTGCATCATGTATGTAGTCTGTCTTTTGCTATAAGTTTAAGTCTATTAGATCCTTTATTTTTATTTTAAAAATAAAAATAGAAGGGCCAAAAAAAGTTTGTAATGCTGAAAAGCTTGGAAATTAAATTTTTAAAAAGCCTATGGCCCCAAACATCCTCGGTGGGTGGAAATTACATCTAGATAAGGCATAATTCTTCACTTGCCACCTATTTAATATCTCTTGGATTAAGATCTAAGACTGAGCCACTTAGTTTGTCAAACGAGAAGAGCACCTGTCTTCCCTGAAGACAGGGGCAGATTCAAATTCCAGAATCTCCAGGTAAGATTGTGAAGCAATTCTATCGGTAACTCTGAAGAGCCACTGCCAATCAATAGTGTATGACTTGTCTAAAGCAACTTTTTTTGTGTTAGCATGACCCTTCAGATGTAGGGGGGTTGGTGGTAAAACAGAAATGTACATCATAATGTGTGAACACTGCAAATGTGCATAGTTTACAGAGCGTATCTGCTGAAAACGTGCCCCCAGTTCCCATGCATGTGTGTGTGTGTTTTCTTTCACCCACTGCACGAACTCACACAAACATGTGAAACAGTAATGCATGCTGTCTTTATACATGACACTGCACCATGAATTCTTTCCAGGGCTGCAATGTTCAATCAGCTAAATGGAATTAAAAGTATTCTGAGCCACAGCATACCATGTATGAATGGTAGATATGGTTTAAAAATGTCTTAATTGTTTTGATTATAAGAACTTATACCACCTCTTCTTTCTCATATTCAGGAGAATGCCAGCAGTGCCATGGGAGCATCATATGAAACAATGGTGCCCATCTTCAAGTCCTCAGATAACGCCGAACTACAACATCCATAATTTCAAGCCAAGATGGACAGTGGTTGGACAGAACAAGTTTGTAGTCTAACATCTGAGGACTGAAGGTGGACAATCGATGACCTATGGCCAAAGAACATGTGTAATTGTTCTCCATCTCACAAGCAATAGCTATTCATGGGCAAGCCTACTTAAATCAACCAAAATTTCTCTAATGGGTTGGCAGTCCCACTTTTTTGCTACACAATCACCTAGGAAAAAAAAATAGACACACGGGAGGGTTGCTGTTAAGAATGTGCAAGATGACTCGTTAACTCACTTGCCATCATCAGCATGGTAGGCAACTGAATCTGGCAGCCATCCAGGCTGGTGGTCCAGGCTATAGTATTGAGGGACCAGCCCCACTGCAATGGTCCCCCGAACACCGCTGTCCACAATTGATACCTAGAAGAAGTTACAAAACAAATGAATGTACTGAGATATCTTATGTAATGGCACTTCGTATACTACAGTAGCACTGCCAACCAGCAAGCAAGGCTGCTTTGCTAAACAACATAAAAAGGTGCTTGGTGTTGCTTATGTGCAGTTGTAGGAACAGAACTGGCACCATACAGAGGCCAAGGATCAACATGAAAGTGAAAAATGTCATTACAGATGTTATTTTAGCACAGCAATTAAAAGATTCAACTGTGAGAGAAGAAATGTCCTGTATAAGACTAACCCTTGCCAGGGATGGGGACTTAAGTCGGAGGAGAACACATTCTATTTTTATTTGCTGTCAAGCCGGACTTATGTCGCACCAGTAACTCAACTCAGACTTGACTAGTTTTTTTCCCCTTTCTTTTCAATGACTTGGATTCAACTCACAACTCAGAACCCACACACCTGGTCCCTTCTTTTCTAGGGAAAAAGCTTGTTTTTAACAGGGACTCAAGACTTGGTGCTTGGTACCAAAGACTTGGACACAAAGACTTGTCACTATCCCTGACCTTTGCTATGGACTTTGGAGGGGATTCAGGCAAGGTGCCAAATTCTTAGTCTCATTCCCTCCCCCCTCCCGCTATTTTGGCTACAATACTGATCTCTTGTAAGCATTTGTTGTAGTGTTAATGGTATACGGCACATGAAGTGCTTTAAGAGCCATTAAATAATAGAGAAACTCTACACAACTGGATGCCCTTTGGACATTTAGGGCTACAAATTTCTTCTGCAAATACTGGTCAGGCTGACTGGGCAGGGTTGGGGGTGAACTAGATTTGGAAAAGCCCAATATAAATGCAAAGCAGCATTATTTATTATGGAATATTTAACTTCAAAGGACTCTCCTTCTAAAGTTTCTCTGCTATCCACAGTCACAAGCCACAAACCTCTCCATCATGAATATCCAGAGAATTGGCCAAATGGCTATTCAATACTGTTTGGCTACATAAGGATCTACAATCTAAAAATAAGTTACACACTTGTATTATATATGTGTCCGTATGTACATCTACCTGAACATAAATGCTATCCTACTCTTATATCACTTCTTAAAGTGTTTACATCACATAAGAGACTGACCGTCCTCATTATTCTAAGCATTCATCAGAAGTACTGAGGTGAGAACCAAGACTTTGAGCTGCTCTTTTCAGAGTTTCTTTTTCAGTTCATAGTACCAGATCACTCCCAGAGCTTGACTACATGGGAATCATATGGAATAGTTTCATTCAAGTATCTTTCTGCACCAGCACTGGCCTCTTGCACACATGGTCAACCCCTTCCTTCCAATTATGCAAAGGGATATTCATGAGCACTTTCCACAAATAGAAGACCTCCTTCTTTGCAATGGTGCGACATGCGACTTGCACAACTGCAGGCCAAAAGTCGGCAGGGCAAATGTGGTTGCTCCCCCCAAACAGCACACGTATGCACCACATCTGCCAGCAGGATTCTGGCACAAAAACGGAATGGGGTAGATTCGTTTTAATCTCCAAGCCATGGCCTCAAACTACTGAACACACCATGACATAACACCATATTGCCAGAAATTCTTTGGTCATTTCAAAACATTTCAACCTTGCACGGCTGGTGTTTAATTGACTTCTGATTTTATCTCTTCTGCATCTGCGCAACTACTATCACATTATTGGTAACAGGGATGAGGAGAGTTTGCTCACTAAGATCACCACACTGAAGTAGGCATAGCAGCTAATTTTATTTATTTATTTGTTGGATTTCTATCCCACCCATCTAGACCAAAGGTCTACTTTGGATGGTTAACATATTAAAAAATAAAATAAAACCAATAAGCATATATTATAAATCCAAGGTGGCAAAAGTATAAGAAATTAAGATGCGGCAAGAGCTAATGCAGATACAAGGGGGTGCTGATAAGTATTGAACTTTTCCCAGAAAAAAATTGAGCTAGAAAGCTATAAATTGAGGGTGTATTGGCCAATTTGTCTGTATTCAATGCTGCAAAAATCAACTACCTATGATTTTAACTTATCTTTAATGTTCAGGTCCAAAGTGAAAATGGCAGCACCTCCAGAAAAGTTCAATGTGGAAGAAAATAGGATCATAACCAAATTCCTGTTTCTCCAAGGGAAAGGTGCAAAGCAGATCCATGATGAAATGTCACAAACTATGGCTGACAGTGGCCCTTCATATGGAACAGTTAAACGTTGGCTTGTCATTTTAAAAACTGGCCATTTCGGTGTTGAATGTGAGAAACTCAGTGGAAGGCCTGTTTCTGTCTCTGTGCCTGCAAATGTGAAAGCCATCCATGACATGATCATGGAGGACCACCGAATATCAGCCAAAAGTATTGCTATATATCTGAGAATATCACGTGAGAGAGTTGGTACCATTATCCACAATGACTTGAAAATGAGAAAGCTGGCAGCAAAGTGGATCCCCAAACTTTTCGACAACTGAACAAAAGAGGAAACTTGTGGAGTCATTGATGGCTTTTTTGGAACATTTTGCAAGAAATGAGTCAGATTTCCTGGGCAAACTGGTAACTGGTGATGAGACATGGATCTACTGTTATGATCCTGAGACAAAAGAACAGTCTAAGGAATGGAGGCACAGTGGTTCCCCAGGCCAAAGAAGTTCCGAGTGCAAAGGTCGGTGCAAAAACAAATGGCAACAGTTTTTTGGGATAAGAAGCGAGTTCTGCTGGTGGATTACCTCCAACAGGGTTCAACCATCAGTGCAAAATACTACTGTGTTTTACTGACGAAGTTGAGGCAAAACATCAAGGAAAAATGTCGAGGAAAGCTCTCCAAAGGTGTCATCCTGTTGCATGACAATGCCGCATCACACACTATAGGTGAAACAATGGCAAAACTGACGTCCTTGGGCTTTCAAGTGATGCCCCATGCACCCTATTCTCCTGACCTGGCTCCTTCTGACTATTATCTGTTCCCCAAACTCAAAAAACAACTAAAGGGACAATGATTTGGGAATGTTCTGGAGGCAACTAATGCTGTTAATGAGTGGTTACACCAGCAGTCAGAATAATTTTATTTGCAGGGGCTTAAGAAGCTGCAGGACAGATGTTGCAAGTGCATTGGCTTCCTGGGGGGAATATGTAGAACAATGTGGCAGTTACAGCTTCCTAGTTCATTTTTTTATGGGAAAGGCTCAATACTTATCAGCACCCCCTCGTAATCCTATACCCCAACCCCTTGCTTCATGCAGGAATTTTATAACTCGAGTACCTACAACAGACAACCATCCTTACATAGCTTCAGTGAAGAAGTCTCCCATCCAAGGGAGCCCATCCGTTTGCTAATGGGTGCCATGTTTAGGAAGATTCCTTAGCACTCAGCTACAATGTGCTTTCCTCCCATTTCCACAAATTAATTCCAACTCTTCTCTCTGCCAGCCAAAAGAAAAAGACTGGCCCAAGGAACAAAATGTCTCAGTCAAGGAGAGCCCCTGATGACAGCATTTTGAGACCCCCCCCCCCGCTACAAACCATTTCCAAAGAAGGATTCAGAAACAACAGAGAGTCAAGACAGTTACCTCAAAATAATTGTCATCTTTGGTCAGTGGGTGACGAGCAACATAGCATCCAACCTCCCCAGAGTTTCCATGGTAGCTGCAGAAAAGATTCAAAGTCAGGTTATCTAATTTCCATCCACACCAGCTAACAAATTTATATGGAAGAATAAACAAGGAAGAGAATGACCAGGAGATCTGGCCACTGTGGAATATTCAAGCCTCCTGTAGTTGTCTCCCGCCAGGTACCACACCATTGTCACTTTTTTCCCCCATGACATTAAGCTGGCCAGAGAGAGCTTCAGGATGGAATTGCTGAGATACTATAGCAGGATACAAAGAACCTCGATGTTTGGTTTTCAAGGGTGTGTACACTTAAAACTAACCAACAGGATTAATCAGTCCTGCATTCAACTTAACCTTCAATTTGTTAATCAAATAAGGAAAGGGGGGGGGAGCTGATGGACTAGGAACAGGTTAATCATTTTCCTTATCCCAGATAGTATAAACCTGGGATGGGCAGTGTCTGTTCTGTTATCCTCCAGGGGAGTGGTATTCTTCAGACTACTGCTAAAAGTGTATTTTGTCACACGTCCCAATTCCTTCATAAGCATTCCAGCTTTGTGACAACCCTGGCACCATTAGAGATAGAGGCATCCCAGTTACAGAATAAATGTACATATGCACAACCTGACATGTATGTGTGAGTCTGAAATGCATTGCACAGATTTGTCACTTCATTCCATAAATCTTATCAAAAAGTATACACAAGGATTAAGCACTGTTTCTGAAACAAACACAAAAGTTCTAAATACCCTGAAAGTTAGATACAGAATAGTACTGTATTCATACAATAGGGGAAAGGGGTTTAAGTTTGGGTTTCCATAGACTGGAAAGCATGCTTGTTTTAAACTTTTGATAAAAAGTTCCACTGAGGTCCCTTTAAGAACCCCAGTTCTTCACTACAATGAATCACCTTAATATGTCTCCATCAACAAGGATATGTTTGAATCTCTCTCGATAACGAACCGCGCGTACTTCTCGGATCTCTCTGATTCTCCTCCTCCAGTTGAGAAATCGGTAGTGCAGGTTTAAATCATCCATTATGGCTGTAATGATCTACCTGTGAAAGAAGTCCACAATTTTTAAAAAATATATCTATACTATGAAGCAGATGCTATAAGAGAAGACCAGGACAATCTAGGAATACCAAGCTTTGACATATTAAAAGCAGGGTGACCCTTACATTTGGTCAGGAAACTTACCCTCTAGAGAGAAGCAGCTTCTGAATCAGAAAAGTCAGGACAGCAAAGATATTCAGACCCCAACAGTCCCGAGGTTTACAGCATAAAAGCACCAGTTTTTGCCCAGTTGCTTCAGTCACTGACGCAAGCTGAATTCCTCTGTTTAGCACTAAGCCATGTTAATGCTCCCTAGACAACAGTGGCGAGCAGCTGTGGCCCTCAAGAAATTTTTGGCCTGCAACTCCCACCAGTTCTAACCATCACAGACAATGAGGAGGGATTATAGCTGTTACAACCACACCTTGACCACCCTTGCTTCGCAGAATAAAAGGCCAAAAATATAAACTTGCATGACTCAGTTATTTGCTTCACAACTCAATTCCCCACTTCATAGATACCTTGGGGAGCAGACTCCCACCTGACACTCCATTAGGGCACTGGGCTCCAACCCTTCCCTTGCAACAGTCTCCAAATGTCCTACAATTCCCACAGCATGGCCCTGCCGAGAGATGATGGATGTTGCAATCCAATACCTCTGAAGCATATTATGTGGGGATGGTAGTTTCAGGGTTATCCAGGTTTTCTTTCTCCCTCATAACAGTGACCCAGTGTCTGAAAGCCTGTTCTATAACTTACACCGTGTAAGACTAACGATGTCATCAACTGGGGCCATTTTTCGGAAATAAAACATTTCCAATACACCACCACCATCACTAAAATTCCCAAGGCTCCAAATTAATCTCTTTCATGGTGGACACGCCATTGGGAACTACAGAAGAGGGAGAGAGCTATAATTTCTAAAAATCACAGAGATTACATTTATATCAAGTGTCAGTTCTTAGAAATAGACTTCCTGTAGCTTCCAATGGTCTCCCCATGACAAAATGAGATTCTCTGTGAGCCTTGGGAACTAGGGATTTCTAAAAAATCTGCGCAGGCGATCCATCATCAGCCTTATGTAGCATAACTTGCAGAATTTCAGACAGTGCTAAACTTTTTGTGAACTACTCTCTTTTTTAAAAATTGCAATTATTGTTGTTGTTATGTGCTGTCAAGTCCTACCTGATTTCGTAGTAACCTTCTGAATTAAAGATCTCCAGAACATCCTACTGTTAACAGGTCTGTTTAAGTCTTGCAAATGAAAGCTCATGGCTTCCTTTATTGAGCCAATCCACTCCATGTTTAGACTTCCTTTTTTCTTACGATCTTCCACTTTTCCTAGCATTACTCTTTTTTTCCACTGGGTCTTGCTTTCTCATGATACATCCAAAGTCAAATAATCTGTTGAATGGTTTCAGGTTCTGTCAAGAGTTCAAGCTTGATTTGATCTAGCCCTCAGTTTTGTACCTTTCTGGCAATTCATAAACTCCTCTCCAACAACCACATTATTAGTAGCCCCTTTAGACCTTCTTGATGGAAAAGGGAATAGAACACGTCAGAAATCAATCAGATACACACACTCTTGTGAGGTAGGTTACACTGGGGCCACATGTCAAAGCCACTCAAATGACCTTCATGGCAGAGTAAAGATTTTAATCCACTCTTCCCAATTCAAATTTAACACCCTGTCTACTTACTTCTTTACTTCCTTTCCCTTCTTTAACTCATCTGTCGTTTTAAACTGAAATGTTACCCAGCCCCAAGACACTCTGGGCATCTCAGTTAAATGATTACAGAGACCAAAGCACTTCCTGATCCACCTTGAATATCCCTCCCGACAATCCCTGTACAGTATTGTCTTCCCCTGCAATCAGCCATAATGACTCCACAACCTACAGCGGCCTTCTCAACACTGTGCCCTCCAGATAAGGATATCTTCAATTGTAGCCGGCACTGATACCTTAGCTAGCTAAGGATGATGGGAATTGTAGTCCCAGATTCCATGAGAAGACACCGTTGTGGCGGGGTCAGGTGGCTCAAAGCAAACCCAACATCCTAGCCACTGTGAGGTAGTGGCCAGAATACAAAGCATGGGAATAAAACCATTAGGTTCATTTGCAAAACCCCCCCAAAAAAACCCACCGGGCCATGAAATTCACCAGCAAACACTGGTCACCCCAGACATTCTCTTCTCTTCTCTCCCCTCCCTTAACCCACCTCAGAGTTGTTGTGAAACCAGAAGGACTATTTTGAGGCTCAGGAGGAGAAGCAAAATGGCAGGAATGAAAAGGAAGCACCTGCCTTTCATCCTACCCTTCCCCCCTCTCCTCCTATTCTAGGGTGTAAAACGCGGGGACTAGAGTCGTAGCCGTAAAAACTAGGTGTTGTTTTTTCCCTTCTTCTTCTTCTTCCTCCAGTCCCAGGGCTGAGGCATGGAAGAGGTGGAGTGACATCAGCAAGGCAGTGCTCCTGAGAACGTGCAGAATGCTCGCCCCTTTCCACCGCACACGTCCGGGGCTTCCAGGCCAAGGGTTTCTGAAGCTCTTCCATTGGGGGGACCCTTCTCCCCCCCCCCATGAATTACCTGCCCTCAGGTCCGGCGGGACAAATGCCAAGGTACTCCCCCCTCCTAACCTTAAAGAAGAGTCCCTAAAATGACCCCCCCTCCCGCCAACCCTAGGCTAGGCTCCCCGCCCCTCCCGTGTCCGTTGCCCTCTTTCCCACCCGCATTCCCACGCTCCCCCTTACCCTCAGAGGCCCCCGCTCTCCCTCCATGGGCCCCGCCCCTCCGCAGCCTCCCTTCCTCGCCTCTTGCTCCAAGTCCAGCTCCTTCTCGGCTTAACTTGAGGCCGGCCAGCTCACATCCGGGCACCCGGCGCTTGAAGCTCCTCCTTTCCTCCCCGCCCATTCCCGCTCCTTCCCCTTAGACTCCGGGGATCCGCGAAATCACGTTGCAAGGCCCCGCCCCGCTTGCGGACAGCCAGCCAATGGTGAAGCGAGCAGGGCGTGGCTTCCTGGTCGCTTGGTGTGATCGAGAGGGAAGGTGAATGAGGGACGTCGCGCTCCAGAGATGAATGGGGAGAATGCGTGACGCCATTCTGGGAGAGCGGAAGGTTCGGACGGCAACCGCGACTGTGACGTCATGGCGGGGAGGTTGGGAAGAAACAGCCCGAAGGCGCTGAAGCTCTCTGTAGTGGATGGCGGACTGATCGATTCAATAGACCAGTTTTCTTGTAAATGAATAGTCTAATCTCTTTTTCCTGAGGCTTTACAGTGCAGATCTGTATGGCAGACTGGCAGTGACCTAGACGTGTCTACTCAGAATTAAGCTCCCAAGTTCAAAGGACTCACTCCTTGGTGTGTGTGGCAGGGGTGAGCAACCTTTGGCCCTCCAGATGCGTTCGTCTACAGCTCCCATCAGGCCTGTCCAGCAAGGCCAATGGTAAAGGATTGTTAAAAAAATTGTGGCATATGGGTTTCCTGCTCCTTGGAAGAGCCCTGCGGAACTGTGGTCCTGTGTAGAGGCGAAGGGTGGGGGGTAGGGGCCTTCAGCACTTTCAGTAAAGTTGTGTGCTAGATCCAGGAAGAACATGATGGGAAACTGCCTTTGTATCAATAGAACTGCAGAAGCAGGCGATACCAGAGATGAATGGGAAGGATGTGTGATGCCATTCTGGATGGGTGGAACGTTCAAGCTTTGCAGGCTTTCCGTGCTAACATATTTCATCTTCTGCAGGCAGTTTCAAAAGTTTCTTGGCATGTTTGTTTCAGTATATGCCAGGTAAGCATTCTTGAGCACCATGCAAATAGTTTGTCAGATGGGTAGGTGGAAATTCCCCCTCAAGTAGCACTTTGGACTTGAAGATCTTCATGCTGGTACAAGCCTGATGAAGTGTCATTCATCCACGAAAGTCTACGTATGATATGATGATTTTTAGAGCTTTATAATAGTATTGCCTATTTTTGCATTTGTATTTTATATGGAAGTATATGAAGGTGCCAAAGTTTGAATCTGGGATTCTTTACAATGAAAAATACAATTGTTGAGGTGCTGTTACTGACTTGTTGCTTAAATTTGCTCATAGACTAAGATCAGTGCATACTTTTCTCAGAGTGAACCCTACTGAACCCAGTATGAATTATTTCTAAATAAATAAATAACAGGCTGCAGGATCTGGGAAGTATTGCAGACAGAAATGCTTTCTAGTTCTCAGTGTACATATATTGTATTAGGGTGTGATCCTAAATGAAATTACTGGGGTTAGGATCAGATTAACATTCGGTATAGAAATATACCAAAGTGTCCAAGAGCAACTTAAAGACTAACAGATAACAAGAGCTAACAATAATAGTGTGACCTCTCATAGACCATTAGATGTAATTCCAGCAGATTCCAGACAAAAAATAAAATTTAGAGATTTCCTAGTTACGGTAGTTATACAACAGATTGCAGCACTTTTTCCAGAGGCTGCAAAAGCTTGCACATCTGCACTGCCTTGAGAAGGGGTTGGAGCAATCACCATGCACCAGCATGCTTTGTGCTGTCTTTTATGGGCTGTCTGAAGGTAATGAGGATAGCTAAATTACAGATTATAGATGCAGAACCAAGATGCAGAACCAAGACTGAGAAAGTGATTCACGAACACTCACCCATTGAGACTGTGCTACTCATCAATTTGGTCTATAGGCATTCCCTGCACTGCAGACAGACGAGTGATCTTAGTATGTGAGTACACAGCAAGGGAAATATGGTTTCATCTGTTGTGTATTTGCAGTTTATCAAATTGGATTTTCCCAGGTGAATCACTGTAGTTGTCCAGATGACCATTTGCAGGGCAGAGGCAGAGAGTTTCTTTTGTTCTGAGCTGCAATATCAGAAGCTACCTTAAGGTGCTAACAATGTGTTCACTGGCAATTTCCACCTCTCTTTCTCTTTCATTTAGTTTCCCTAATTGCTGTTGCAAAACTCTGTTCCAGCACTGAGTTGAAACCTTTAAAAAAAGTTCATGGAGAAAAGGTTGATTGTGGAGAACTGACACCCCTGTGAGTGCTGCTCTGCATCAGATTGGACAATCACATTGGCAGAAAGTAGACAAAAGTGATGTCACTCTGACTGCAACAAATTGAAACCCCTGCTGGATTAAAACAAATTAAGATGACTCCCTGCACAAAAAGCCCACCACAATCAGATGTGTACAAAGAAGCCTCACTCCAAGTGATCTACTGTCCTTCCCCTAACAGTGGTGCAATTTCAAAGGAAGTTGATTCCATCGCTGTCATTGTGGAGAGCACCATGCCTTATGCAATACTGCAGGGAGGCTTTTTATGCCAGCTACTTTGGTGCGGAACGTCTTTCAAAACTCGGCATTGGGAAGAGCAAGCTGTCACTTGACTGCCTGCAGTAGCTGTGCAGTTCAAAAGTCATTGCACCAAGACTCTGAACATCAGTTTAGAAGCAAAACTCCTTCTTCCCACACCACAAAAGCATACCCCTATTTGTGCTACCAAGAACGGAAGCGGCAGCACAGAAGAGGAGGATAAAAAAGCTGGCTGTTGAGTTGCCTCCTAGACGCTCATTCGCTGAGGGATTTGCAATATACTTTCCCCGATTTTGGCTGGCACGACATTTGGTGCAGTCATGCATTAGGCATAAAGGATGTAAATCAAAGCCTGGGAAAATTGCAAGTACGTTGAACTAAAGCTCCCAGAATCCCCCAGCCAGTTTGTTTCTTGGGAATCGTTGTCCAAACAAGTATCTGTTGCAAGCCCTGGGCCTTTCACTCTTTTGACAAAGGAAATAATTATTCTACTTTTGGAGATAATTGTATGATAGTTAACAAGGCACCAGGATAGCCCTGCCATGAGAAAAATGCCTCAAAGGGTAGTTAAGGGGCAACATGTTTGAAGGGATTAATTCGCAGCCCACAGTTTATGTGGAAAGAAGTGACACTGCATTTAAGTGGGATTAGGCTACAAACATGCACATTTAATAGACACCCACCACTCACAGGACCTAAATACATAGGATTGTGCCACTTACCTTATTACATGTCCTTTTTACCAAGAAGGTGAGCAATATTTGAATGTTCTATCTGATACTAAAAAATGTATTCAAAGAGTTAAGAGATTTTATATACTTTGGTCGAATCATCAATCCAAATGGAAACTGCAGCCAAGAAATCAGAAGACTAAAACTCGGAAGAACAACAATGAAGGAATTAGAAAAGAACATCAAGTGTAAGGATGTGTCACTGGAGACCAAGACCATTCACACTTATTTCAGATCTCACTCTGTATGGGAGTGAAAGGTGGACAGTTAGGAAAGCTGACAGGAAAAAAAATGTCTGAAACGTGATGCTGGAGGAAAGCTTTATGAATACCCTGGACTGCCAGAAAAATGAAAGAGTGGGTCATAGATCAAATCAAGCCTGAACAAACTCTGGCGGCAAAAATGTGGAGACTGAGGCTGTCCTGTACTTTGGACACATCATGAAAAGACAGGATTCTCTGGAAAAGACAGTAATGCTAGGAAAGGCAGAAGGCATCAGGAAAAGAGGAAGATCAAATACAAGATGGACTGACTCCCTAAAGGAAACCATAGGGTTGAGTTTACAAGAGCTGAGCAGGGCAGTTGAGGACAGGACCTTTTAGAGATTGCTCATTCACAGGCTTGCCATAATTTAGGGGCAACTTGACAACACATAACAAACAAACAAAATGTATGAGGCTATTTCCTAAAGTCCAGAAGCAAATTGTTTTTACAACCCAGTCCTATGAACCCCTGGATCTATCTTCTATTTATCCAAAATAATAAGAGAGAGCCCATGTCTATCCCCACCTGTGAAACCTAGACAGCTGAAACTTGGCACGGATGGCTTAGTTTGTTAATTAAAATCTGTCTGCAGTATAATCCTCAACTGATAGGTGCCAGGTCTGCCCTCATCTGACCTACAGATAAAATTGGAGGCAACCTGGGAAAATTGTTTCTCCCCAGGAACACCACCCTAGGCAGCTCCATATAGTGCTTATCTTTCTAAACCTCTTGAAACAGTTCAAACATGTATTTATTTATTCCACTTTTATACTACAGTACCTGATTAATGTGAGACATTACTCTGGGTGATAAACAACAATAAAGCAAATACACTCAAAGCAGTAAGTAATAATTGAAAATAAGAAAACTAAAACAAGCATAAACAGCACATCAAGGGCAGCGAGAGTGGTCAAATGGTTGGGCACAGTTAACAAAGTCGTCCGAGGTTGCTAGTAAAAGCTGCTTTAGGAGGCTGTGTTTTAAGCAACCTCTTGAAGGTGAAGAGGGAAGATGCCGGGCCCAGTTCCACTGGGAACCCATTCCAAAGGGCTGGTGCCACCACCAAGAAGGTGCAGTTTCTGGCAGACGCTTTTCTGGTGTCCCTCAGCATGGCAATTCATAAGAAGAGCATTGCCTGCAAAGATCTGGTGGCATGGATAGATGTTCTTGAGGTAAGGCTCTGTGTCAAGTAACAAGAGAAGGAGAGATTGAGATTCCTGTTGTCTGATGAACAGGTAGGGGAACAACGAGCAGAGTGAACAAGCAGGGGGTGGAAGAAGAAAGAGATCAGTGAGACAGGAAAGTGAATGGGAAAAAAAGATCAGGGAAAGGGAAGGCACCATTAGGGTGTGAAGTGGGGACTAAGGAATTTCTAACATGCTAGTAAGAACATAACCTATACTGGATCCAACCAAAGTTCTCTTTGCAGCACGAAATAGTTAATCCAGTTTGGTGTAGGAAAGTCAGACATCAGCTTGATTGGAAGCTTAGCCGGGACAGCAGGCTCAAGAGAGTACATTGCTACGGCCTCTCACTGCCTTGTGCCTGCAGCCTCAGGCAGTCCTCATGCACATTCCACAACCAACAATATCTGCTGTAGAATACTGGATTATAAAGCTGGAAGGCAGAAGCATCAATTGAGTGCTTTTGATCGCCTCCTTCTCTCCCCCCCCCCCCCCGCAAACCCTGAATAGAAAAGGAGCAGCCTATCTGAACAGTAAGAATACAGAATTTAAGCTGCACCATTACTGTACTTCAGAAATGCTAAGTGCAAAGGAGCTACAGAAGCCCAGTTCCAAAGCCTAGAAGCTATACAAGCACCATCTTGCAGTAAAACAAACCTGAACAACAAAAAAGCATTCTTATCAAAGCCAGAGCCTCTGTCCCCTCCGAGCATAATAACTGGCAATCATTAAATAAAAGCACAATCAATAACCGCTTTAGTGTTCATTAACTGCACCTCTTCCCAGAGTCCGCTGGGAAACCAGAAAGAAGAGCACAGATGGAACCAGCTCTTTTAAGAAGATACATTGACAGTCAGCAGTTACGTTGATAGTGCCCTTAGCAGAAACTTAAGAGTTCTTTGGTCTCAACAGAACAGTAGCTTCCTAGATCCCACGACAGCAGGATTTGATGGCAGAGTCATTAGCAAGCCGACAGTGTTCACTGTTGGATCAAGTCCCTGCATTGCTGCAAATGTTACAGATAATAACCTGATGTAATAAGATTTTCCATTCTTTTCAACAGAACTGGAGAGGAGTTATGTTGCAATAGTTCAGTCCAAGATTTTTCAACACTTAGGAAATTGTGCTCAATTTAGGGCTTAGTCACGCAGACTGTTTGAATTGTTTCGCTCCCCCCTTTTTTTAAAAAAAAAAAATCAATACAGAGTATATTTGTACGTATAGTCACATGGAATATATACCGCTGGGCCTGTTCACATGGTTGTCAGTTCAATTGGTACATTTCTTGCTATTTGTACCAGTTCTGTACTAGTTCTACAAGCTACACATATAAATTTATTTAGTTTCTGTCCTATTTCTGAGGCCCTGCTGCCCATAAATTTTCTTTTAAAAAGTGGTCTATTACTAAGGGAAAAAAATTAACTATAAGCCACACAAAAGCAGGGACAATGGTTGCAATAGGGAACACATTGGCTAAGTGATACATCAGTAAACTGTTGTGAAGAAAAACTATAAAAGAAAAACTAAGCAGTTTCTCGCATTTTTTCTTAGACATCCCCATACAAAGGTACAAGTGCAGTGGCCGTGGTGCCCCAAAACCCAATCCTGTTTGCCAAGTAAATTAATCGACAGCAACATTCACATGTGCTGAAATTATAAGGATTGAAGCAATGCAAGGATAGGATCATTTTTTTAAAGGCCATGCCAGCGAAGTGAGGAAAAAAACCCAATTTGCTGGCCAAAAGAATCAATGTTACCTGTGTGTCATGTGAATGGAAATTTATAAAGTTATTTTACATAATGGCAGTATCAATGCCCAATGAGTTAAACATATTTTCAGCCTGTGACGTCGGCAGAGGTGGACAGGGTGCTTGAGTACTGTAGGGCCACCACTGCCTCCCTAGATCCTTGCCCAGCCTGGCTCATAAAAGCGGCCAGGCCTGTAGCAATGGAGTGGGCCCTGGCTATTATCAATGGGTCTCTCCTCAGGGTTCCCTGAGCCCTCAAAGAGACACTTATCAAGCCTATCCGTTAAAAGCCTAACTTGCTGGTGGACAATATAAACAACTATCAAACCTTCCTCAGCAAGCTAGTGGAGAGAGTGGTGGCTGATCAGCTTCAGGCACTCCTGGAGGAGACCGATGCCCTTGATCCATTCCAGTCGGGCTTCAGGCCACGCCATGCCACGGAGATGGCATTGGTCACCCTGCAAGATGACCTTTTGAGGGAGGCTGACGGGGCAAAATGTCCTTGCTGGTCCTCCTTGACCTATCAGTGGCCTTCGATACCGTCAACCACGGTATCCTCCTGGGGCGGCTCTCCTGAGTTGGGGATTGATGGTCTGGCCTTGGCCTGGCTCCAATACTTTCTTGAGGACCGTTCTCAGAGAGTACAGCTTGGCAAGATGGCATCCACCCCTTAGACCCTTGACTGTGGAGTCCCTCATGGGTCGATCATCTCCCTAATGCTATTTAATATCTGTATGAGGTTGCTGGGAGAGGCCCTCATTGGAGCTTTGTGTCACAAATATGCGGAAAACACCACGCTCTTATCTCTTCTTCCACCGTTCTGCAGAGGATGCTGTCCTGTCCCTCGAGCGCTGCCTGGACGCCGTGCTACGGTGGATGAGGGATGATAGACTGAGGCTGAATCCTGGCAAGACGGAGATCCTCCAGGTGGGTGCTCCTAGTGTTTGTGGATTGGGTACCTTCCTCTCCTTTGGAGGGGCTACACTATGAATGAGGTTTGCACCCTGGGTGTATTACTGGACCCAGCGCTGTCAGTGGAATCTCAGATACTGTCTGTGATCCGTTCCACCTACTTCCACCTAAGGGAGATTGCCCATCTGTTTCCCTACCTTGACACCATGTCCCTCACTACACTGGTTCATGCACTGGTAATCTTGAGATTAGACTACTGTAATGCTCTCTATGTGGGGCTGCCCATGAGGCTGTTACAGAAACTTCAGCAGGTTCAGAGCACAGCGATCAGACTACTGAGTGGTGTTAAGAAACATCAACACATTTCTCACACTCTGGCCACCCTGCACTGGTTACCCATCCGTTTCCGTGCCACCTTCAAGGTGATGGAGTTAACTTAGAAAGCCCTAAACAGTTTAGGGCCTTGATACCTGACAGAATACCTCCTCCTGACGAGATCTGTCCATCCCACATGACCTTCCGAGGCAAGGTGGTTGAGAGTATTGACCCTGAGAGAGGACTGTAAAGAGAGAACCAGAAACTGGGCCTTCTTGGTGGTTGCTTCTCAGCTCTGGAACAAGCTCCCACTCAAAACCCGCCTGGCCCCTTCACTGGGAATTTGTAAGTGACTGTTAAAAATGTGGCTTTTCCAGCAGGCCTTCCCAGACCTTACATCTTAATTACAACACATAATTACAATGAGTAGCCTCATCGTTTATACTATCAGTCCTGCTGTCCTGCTCTATATTACATTATTTTATATTATTGTAAGTATTTTATTTAAATTGTTGGTTGTTTTATCTTTATTTTGATTTTGTATTATTATGTTGATTGTCATAGTGTATGTTTTATTTGTCTAACATGTAAACTGCCCAGAGTGGCCTGGTAGCCAGATGGGCTGTATAGAAGCCGAATGAATGAATGAATGAATGAATGAATGAATGAATGAATGAATGAATGAATGAAACGGGGGTTCTTTTGGCATGTGTGACTGGACTGTTACGAGATCTTCCATGTCTTCCTCACCAGCTAGATGACAGCGGAAGAATATTCCAATTATGCCCTGCATGGGAGCTTCCCAGAAACATTCAGTGAGCTTGGGAAAAAGCAGGAATGAGCAACTTGCAGCCCTCCAGATGTTGACAGACTGAAACATCCCTCATGTCTCCCCACTAAGTAGACTTGCATGGATATATGGGAGGTCCAGGCCAACAGTATCTGGGATGGGAAATACTCTCATCCCTGGTTAAAATAACTTCTAGTGATCAAGGATGTCTGAGCAAATTCAGCTTTCCTTTTAGCCATGTTGGTAAGTCTCCACTATAATTGTTCTTGATTTATTTTTAAACCATATTTTTATTTCTATTTCATAAGCAACAGCTTTGATTAGCTGGCAAGACAGCCAACACGCAATTAAAACAAAGCAAATATCGGTAGTAAACAGAAGAAAAAATTGGCAGAGGGAAATACAATCAAGGTTTGGAAGAAGGGCAGTGCAGTAGGTTGGCCTTACCACTGATGTGAATTCATACGGAGGCCTTATGCCAGCTTTTAGTAAACATTCTGAAACTGAGAGCTTGCTCTAACTTCTCCTCACCCACCAATAATCTGCTCCTCTGGTGAAGTTTGTGTGTGGTCTTCACATACAGTCAAGACTGACTCAAGACATTTAACTGCCTGAGGTAGAGGAGTAAATGATTCCTCCCCACCAAGCCAATACAGTATGTGTACAATGCCCAAAGCAGCAGTGTTAAAACTGACTCCAGCAACCTTGATTAAATATCAACAGTAGCCACCAACTATACAGTCTATAATGATTATTTTGAAAGGGGTATGAGGACCTCTAACCATTGGATTCTGGTTCTGTAGGGGTTTTGGTCCTGAGAACTCTCTATTCCTGATGCTCCGCTACGACAGGGACAGCTCAGCATATTTCACTGCCTGAGGTAAAATAGCAAAATTACACTTCTCGCGCCAAGTCAAGATGTGTGCTACCCAAATTTAGTCAAATTATTTTGACACCTGAGGCGCATATATATATGTATATATGTATATATATGTATATGTATGTTTATGTGTATATATGTGGTGTGTGTGTGTGTGTGTGTATGTGGGGGGGTTATGTATATATGTATCTATCTCCCACAAGCACCTTTCCTTGTGCCTGGCTGCAAAACCTCAGTAAAAACAGATTAATAAACTGTGTGATTGATTCCCTGAAGTATCCACTAACTGTATTAGCTGTAATTATAACTATTTTACAGCTGCTTGAGATGTCTGCCTCATTCTACCTAATGGCAGGCCTGTTTGCATTGTATACATTCTATTTGCTGTTATTATGTGCCGTCACATTGTCTCCCACTTATGCAGACCCTACGAATGAGCATTCTCCAAAATGTCCTCAGCAGACCTGCTCAGTTCTTGTAGACTCAAGCCTACAGCTTCCTTCAGAGAGTCAATCCATCACTGCTACTTGTTAGGGTCTGTTGTAAGGCACCTTTGTCTCCTCCTAAAACTATGCACAAGGGGTTAAGAAGGAAGCAGACATTGTTCCCAAGCTCCTTTCTTTTCACCTCAGTCTGCGATTATGGGGCAATGTGGATCAGTAGAGGTGCTCTGGCAGGGGGCACTCAAGTCAACTCAGCACTTGGCAAGTAATGGGGCTGAAAGTCTCCACTCACCTCAGACGCCTATGCCTTCCTAGAATTTTGCCCAATGTCCTTGGTGCCTCCATACTCTCAGGAGGAGCACTCCTCCCTCTTGGGAACCAACATATGAGGCAATCCATTCTCTTTGTCTCAGCTCACCATCTACAAAATGTAGGTGCCCAGGAACCAGCCAACTATACGGAAAAAACGTACACAAGCACCTTCCACACATGTATTATGGGTATTGTATACTGTTATTTTCAGGTTTATAGAGTAATTTTCTAGATAAATGGTGTGCACCAAAGTTTAAGTACAGTACCATTGAATAAAAGAATTAAATAATACCAGAATTTGTTTTTTCTTTCTTTATAAACATTAATAGCATAGGCCGTTTAGCAGTGGCTCCTAGGAATACAGGACACTAAAATTCCTTGAGAAAATGACCAATAATGACAGTTACATCAGATTGCTTGCTCAGAAATCAGAGAGGTTCCCCTTTCTTTCTTTTTGGTACTGCAATCCTCAGAATGGGGGAGTTAGAAGAGAATCTCTTCTCATATTTCCTCAACTTGTGAGTACAGAAACAAAGACAAGAGAGAGCCAGACCAAGACAATGGTTCAGATCTAGAGCAGATGGACGAAGATTTGGGTTCTAGAGGGAGGTGGGCACTGATCAATAGAGACAGAAGCCAGTGAGAGGGGAAAGAGCCAGGAAAGACAGTGGAAACAAGAGAGACGGAAAAAGCAAGCAGTAAGTTGATATGAGGAAACAACCTTGGAGATGTCCACCACACAGAGCTCATCTTGTCACTATGGTCAAGTTATTCCTCCCACAGATGTTGTGGCAGGTTGCTTCTTCTCAGACTGAGTCTGCTTTCCAAAGTAAAATGGCTATTGCTGGAGCAACTGTCAAGGAAGAATGTGATGCGTTTTAAAAGGAGGCTTTCTCATGCTCGTTTGTGAGGCATGACCACATGCACTTGTGCGTGTTAGTGTGAGAAACTTCCTTACAGGTCTGTCTAAAAAGGTGGATTTTCATCTACAAATGCTCACAATGAAATATAGTAGAATAATTGAAGTGCTGCCTTTCCCTCTTTTTTTCTCTTTTCCTTTGCAAGCATGCTCTCATATGTGTTTGCATATTTATACTACAGCATGTTTGAGACGTGGTTTGCAACTTTGGCTGCCTTTCTCTGTTGCAATCCGTGCTCCACGTTCCTCAGCTGTTTACTGTGGATCACCTACAGTAGCGGGCTACTTTTCAGAAGTGCAGTAAGCTACTCATTCCTCCATGTTAATCCAATTACCTTTGGGAAATACAGCAGCAACAACAGACTGTGGTATAATATTTATTTATTAGATTTATATACTACCTATCTAGAGCGGGTCTACTCTGGGAGGTTTACATATAATATAAAAAAATAAACTAAAATAAAATCCAGATTAATCCAAGATGGGAAAGGAAAAAGAAAAGGGTAAAAAAGAAGAGGAAGAAGAAGAGAAAAGAAAAAGAAGGGGAGATAAGTTAGGTTCTGTTTTTTCCCCACTAGGCCTCTCTTGGCGTTAGGCCCCTCAGCTGCCCAGCCTGACTGGAGCGGGTGATACGGGTAGAACTGGGTGGAAGAAGGTGCTCTGCCAGGTATTGAGGTCCTAAACCATTAAGGGCTTTATATGTAATGGTTAACAACTTGAAATCAATGTGGAAGCAAATAGGTAGCCAGTGTAAGGCGGCCAGAGTGGGGGAAATATGGTGAAATCTTTCCACCCCTGTTAATAGCCTGGCCGCTGTGTTCTGGACCATCTGGAGCTTCCACATCAGTCTCAAAGGAAACCCCATGTAGAGAGTGTTGCAGTAATCTAGTCTTGAGATTGCGAGCGCATGGACCAGTGTGGTGAGCACCCCCGTGTCTAGATAGGGATGCAGCTGGGTGATCCGCTGAAGATGTAAGTGGGCAGACCGAACCATGGACGCTACCTGAGTCTCCATGGTAAGTGCCGGGTCAAGATGGACCTCCAGACTGCAACCCAAATTCTTTGTGGTGAGAGTAACCCCCCCAAAAGAGAGGGAGTTCCCCAAACCTCTGACATCAGGGGCCCCCACCTGCAGGACATCCGTCTTGTCTGGGTTCAACCTTAGTCCATTCAACTGCATCGGTTTCATCCAAGAGAGCCTGAAGGTGGTCGGCCACTACCCTCTTAACTACCTTGCTGAGAAAAGAAACATTGGTGACAGGCCTATAATTGCCAATGCTGTCTGCCGCCAAGCTCAGTTTCCTTCTAATGGGTCTAATGAGCATTTCCTTAAGGGCAAGAGGAACCTTGCCCTCAAGAAGAGACCCATTTATTATTTCAGTGGCCCATTCAGTTATCACCGGTCTGGCAGCTTTGATTACCCAGGCCAGGCAAGGGTCAAGGGAGGTGGCGGCGGCTCAGCAGCGATCAAGGACCTTGCCCACCTCTGTGGACGACACAGGTTGAGACTGAGCAATTCTCAACGGACAAGGCGCTGTGCTGGACGTTTCCACTCAATCCACTTTTTTCAAATAGGGTGTGAGATCCCGGCGGATGGCCTCCACTTTTGATTTTAAAAATGCTGCAAATTGGTCACAAAAAATGCTAGATGGAGGCCAATCGTTATGGCCAACTCCAGATAGGTTGCGTACTATATGGAAAGGTTCCACCTGCTGATTGGATGCTTTGCTTATCCGGACAGCGAAGTAGGCTTTCCTAGCAGCCTCTACCTTAGCAAGATAGAGGTTAGACACAACCTTGGCAGCTTTTAAGTTATTTTCCGTCGTGTTCCACCTCCAAACGCTCTCTAGCCTTCTCCTATTCCAATTCATAGCCCTCGGCTGCTGATTAAACCAAGGTGCTGGTCGGGCTCTGCGGCGGAGAGGGCGTTTAGGAGCGATCATGTCTATAGCCCTGGTAGCATAACAGCCACCCACCAGGGCCTTGGCAGGAGCGCCAGCTAGGTCAATCCGAATCCCACGCATGGCATCCTGGAATCCAATAGGATCCAGTAGTCTGCAAGGGCGGACCATGAAAATAGGTTTCTGCTCCCCACAGGGAGGGAGGGCCATTGTGAGATTGCACTTTATCAGGTGATGGTCCGACCATGACAAGGGGACTGCCTAGTGCTGCTTTCTGCTCGTAAGTACATTTACTTTGTTTTGCAGCATGGGTTTGGGTTTGGGTGGGTCATGTTTCTGTGCTGTGGGGGGTGTTTTTGTGTTTTCCGATGGAGCTGACTGTGGGGTGTGTGTGTGTGTTTTGCTTTGTTTTTCAGCCCCTCACATTAAGTTGGGACTGACTGTGGGCAGGTGCATTTTTGGTGCTTCGATTTACGACCATTTTGAGTTACATCCATCTTCTGGAATGGATTATGGTCGTAAGTCAAGGCACCACTATATTAGCCAGGCCTTACTGGAAAAATATCTACTTCTGCTTCCTTGACTATGCAAAAGCCTTTGACTGTGTGGACCACAGCAAACTATGGCAAGTCCTTAAAGAAATGGGAGCGCCTGATCACCTTATCCATCTCCTGAGAAACCTATACGTGGGACAGGAAGCAACAGTTAGAACTGGATATGGAACTACTGATTGGTTCAAAATTGGGAAAGGAACAACTGATTGGTTCAAAACTGGGAAAGGAGTACAACAAGGCTCTATATTGTCCCACGGCTTATTTAACTTATATGCAGAATACATCATGCGGAAGGCTGGACTGGAGGAATCCCAAGCCGGAATTAAGATTGCCGGAAGAAATATCAACAACCTCCGATATGCAGATGATACCACGCTGATGGCAGAAAGTGAGGAGGAATTAAAGAACCTTGTAAAGAGGGTGAAAGAGGAGAGTGAAAAAACGGCCTGAAACTCAACATCAATAGAACTAAGATCATGGCCACTGGTCCCATCACCTCCTGGGAAATAGAAGGGGAAGATATGGAGGCAGTGACAGATTTTATTTTCTTGGGCTCCATGATCACTGCAGATGAAGACAGCAGCCACGAAATTAAGACGTCTGCTTCTTGGGAGGAAAGCAATGACAAACCTTGATAGCATCTTAAAAAGCAGAGACATCACCTTGCCAATAAAAGTCCAAATAGTCAAAGCTATGGTTTTTCCTGTCGTGATGTATGGAAGTGAGAGCTGGACCATAAAGAAAGCAGACCGCCAAAGAATTGATGCCTTTGAATTGTGGTGCTGGAGGAGACTCTTGAGAGTCCCCTGGACTGCAAGAAGAACAAACCTATCAATTCTAAAGAAAATCAATCCTGAGTGCTCACTGGAAGGACAGATCCTGAAGCTGAGGCTCCAGTACTTTGGCCATCTCATGAGAAGAGAAGCCTCCTTGGAAAAGACCTTGATGTTAGGAAAATGTGATGGCAAGAGGAGAAGGGGACGACAGAGGATGAGATGGCTGGACTGTCTGCGAAGCAACCAACATGAATTTGACACAACTCCGGGAGGCAGTGGAAGATAGGAGGGCCTGGCGTGCTCTGGTCCATGGGGTCACAAAGAGTCGGACACGACTAAACAACAACAACAACGATTGGATAAAGACCTGGCATTCAACAGCACCAAAGTTAGAATGGAGGGGCGACTGAGTTGGCTACCTCAAGCCTGGTAGGTGGTAACAGCCCCAGAACAATGGACAGCTTTCAGGCATCTGTTCACTGTTCTTCTGGAATGACTAAGAGCTGTACCAATGCCATATCTTCCCCTACCCATAATCACCTGTATGTTCTTGAAGCCCTCGCTGGTAGGCATGCCTTCCTCTCCATTCCTAGCACAAAAAAGTCTAACAGTAGCAGAGAACTCAATTAAGGTAAGAGTAAGTACACAATAATTAAGAGTAATGAATTAACATAAACAAAATAAATTACACACTGTTAATTGTATTAGAATCAATAAAAATAAGCAATGCATTAATACCATTTAAACTTGGCTAAGCTAGTTTGTATAGTTAAAGAAAGGAAAAAAGCCCATCCGATTACCCTACCTCTAAGTGTAAGAGTATACTGTATGTTTGTTTAAGAAAGATGAGTAAAGAAGCAGAGTAAATTGAAATAGAATGAAATAAAATAAAGTAAAAATAAAAAATAAAGAATATAAATAATAATATTAATTATGTGCTGTCAAGTCCATTCCAATTGATGCTGACCCTTGCTAGGTTTCCCTAGCTACAAAGTACACAGAAGTGGTCTTCCATTCCCTTCTTCCAGGGAAGAAGGTGCCCTGGGACTGTGCAGCTTACCCAAAGCTCCACAGGATGGGTCTTCCTCTAGGAGGCACAGTGGGAAGTCCAACTCACAAACCCTGGCTCCATAGCTAGGTACTCTGACCTGCTGAGCAGCCGGCCATGTCATACACAGTCCAGCAATCAAAACCTCCCACACACATGGAAACAGAAGCTGCCACTGAAGAAATTAAAATAGATAATTCATCATCCATCCACTCTCAGAAGAAAACAATAAGAAGGCCTTAGTGTTTAAGTGAAGAGTCTCATCAGCAGCAGGACGGATGTCCATCATAGGACAAGTAACTACTGGAATCTATCACAGGAAAAATTATGAGAAATCAAGGTCAAGAAGCACAGAAGAAACCAACACAAAACAGTGGAATGTGGAAGGTGGAATATTTGGAGGATCTTTAAAAATGGGTGAATCAAGGATGGGAACTCCAACAAAAAAGGCCCTTAAAATTCTTGCATATTCCGTGAAGAGGACAAGGATCTACCCTTTAGATTTCTTCCCACATTGGCCAGAAGATCAGCATCTACTCAATCTGTGGAAGCCTTTCATGCAAGAAAGAATCCCAATCTTTTTCCCCGCCGATGTTCTGGCTCACACAGAAAACCTCTTTGAATACAACTGGAATGCTCTCTTCAGGCATGCCGTCATGTGAGGAAAGCAATGATAGAAGGGTCAGGGCTACCACTTGGAGTATATAAGTTTCACGTATATCCCAACAGGTCTGTAGTACAGCAGCAAGTCTCTGCTCTCTTGAACAGTCCCTAATAAAGGAGATGTTAAGGAGTGTAGTGAGGGGACGTGCTGGCGCTGTGGGCTAAACCGCAGAAGCCTGTGCTGCAGGGTCAGAAGACCAAGCAGTCGTAAGATTGAATCCACGCGACGGAGTGAGCGCCCGTTGCTTGTCCCAGCTCCCGCCAACCTAGCAGTTCGAAAGCATGCAAATGCGAGTAGATAAATAGGTACCATCTCGGTGGGAAGGTAAACAGCGTTCCGTGTCTAAATCACACTGGCCATGTGACCACGGAAAGGTTGTCTTCGGACAAACGCTGGCTCTATGGCTTGAAGAGCGGGATGAGCGCCGCCCCCTAGAGTCGGACACGACTGGACAAAAATTGTCAAGGGGAACCTTTACCTAAGGAGTGTAGTAACTATAGGATCATTGCTTTAAGTTCTTGCACAAGAAAAGTAATGCTCAAGGTGTTTTTAAAAAGGTTTTACCTTATATGGAGTGTGAAATGTCTGATGTTAAAGATAAGATTCCAAAAAGGAAAAGGCAATTGAGATCATATTGCAAATATCCACTGGCTACTGGAGAGTGCCAAAGAATTTCAGAAGAAGATCACTCTATGCTTTAAAGTTTACAGCAGAGCCTTTGACTGCGTAGAGCATGAAAAATTATGGTTTTTTTTGAAAGAAATGGATGTGCTTCAGCTAAGAAAACAGGAATCATGACTACAGAAAAACTACACAACTTTAATTTTGACAATGAAAAAATTGAAATAGTTAGATTTTCTATACCTTGGTTCAATCATCAATCCAAATTGAATCTGCAACCAAGAAATCAGAAAAATGTATTTATTCATTTATTGGCAGGATTCTCTAGAAGACAATAATGTTAGGAAAGTCTGAAGGCAGCAGAAGAGGAAGATGTAATATGAGATGGATTGACTCTCTAAAGGAAGCCACAGGCTTGAGTTTGCAAGAGTTGAGCAGGAATGATGAACACAGGACATCTTAGTGAGCACTCATTCTTAGGGTTGCTGTAAGTTGGAAGCAACTTGACAGCACATAAGAGCAGCAGCAGCAGCAGCCAATAAGGTATCTGGCTGCAGAGCCAGAGGTTGGGAGTTCGATGTCACACTGTGCCTCTCCCAGGAGAAAAGCCAGCCTGTGTAACCTTGGGCAAGCTGCACAGGCCCAGAGCATGACCAGAAGAAGGGAACGATAAAGCACTCCTAAGTACTATCTTTGTAGAAAACCCCGGAGAGGTTTACTTGATGGCACATTATGGGGAGGAGGAGGAAGAATTGGATAGTAGCAACCCATAGCAGTTGAAGTAAAGGGAGAAAAATCTGACCAAACTCTGCCTCCCTCAGCCATCTGAGGCTTGTGATTTCATACATGCTGGCCATCTCCTTAGGGACAGCTTTCAAGATCTGATGCCATTCCAGGGGCAAGAGGGCGCCTGGTGCCTTCTATTCCCTCCTGTGGCTTGGGGGTAGCGCGTACAATAGGCCTAGCCTCTGCTTGCTTACTTATTTTGAGTATCTATATGCCCTGCCTGCAAAACAAAGCTCCAGAGGACCTGGCTAGGATGCGACGCGGGTGGAAGCAACATGCCAAATGGAGCAGCATAAGGGCTGATCTAGACAACCTTTCCAGTGTGGGTTACATCAGTGGACATGATGGTGCCGATTCTTGTTTTATTTAGCTTTGTCTTAATTAAAAATAAATAAATTTCTGACCATCAGCTGAAACTTCTGGCTCTTAGACACTTAAAATACTCCTTGGCAACCAGCCCAGGGCAAAAGAAAATAGCCAAGCTGAATTGTTATCTTTTTGTTTTGTTTTGTTTTGTTTTTTGCTCATTGGCAACACACATACTGTATCTTCCTTCACCAAACTCATCAGCTTCTGACTCCTTTTCCAAACGATCATCAGTGCTCCTTTGTAGACTGATCAGCATCAGCAGATCAAGGTCATTACAGTCTGTAATTCCAAATCAGCCCCCAGCAGGGCCTGCCCCCTCCCTTCCCTTGCTAGGATCCACCCAGATCTGTGGCTTTTTTTCCCTAGCCATTCCCCCCCCCCCCACCGAAAAGCAGTTCCAGGAGGAGACAGGGTGGGGGATATTCCTGGAAAGTACATCTTGCCTGCCTGCCCCAGTTCTGCAGGTCAGGGAGCATTCCTTCACACCCCCGAGAGCAGCATCTCTTCCACAGTCCAAGGGCGAGTGAGTGCCAAAAGTCAAGCACGTAGATTCCTTTGGAAGGGTGCCGAACAGGACTGCAAAAGGCTTCTCCAGAGGTCTGTGAAAAGGCTATAAATGGGCATGTGCACTCACAGGATCTCTTCTGAATTTGCAAGGGCAACATGTGACAGAGCTGGAGTCTCCGGACAGGGAGACGTTGAGTTAAAGGCTGCAATTTTATCCATGCTCCCTTTGTTCTCATTGGCAGGTCTCATCGTGTCTCAGTGGGGTGACCGAATGAATCAGAGCGCAGCAGGCCTTTATACCTTTAAAACATATAAAAGAGAAAACACTAGCCATGGTGGCTTTCCCCACTGTTTCTGATATGACACATCCCTCTGCAACATTCTCCAAAGTGCTTTCCTCTACGCTATGACTAAAGGCAGGAGGTTACCAACGCCTGAAGCTGCTCCTATAGCCATCTACTGTACAGCAGTTCACAAGTGCTTATATTGAACTTCAAGGAGCTTGACCTCCAGAGATCTGCAGAGCAAGCCTTTGACTGTGAAGAGATGAAGCTCTCAGGAGATCAGCAAGTTCCCCCCCTCCCCAATTAGGTTACCAATCTAGTAATGGAATCACATCTCCTGTTTCAGGATCTAGGAAAAATTGACAGATTTTCTTGTCTGCAGCAAACAAAGGTGTATCGATGGCCTGCAACACCACATCGAAAAATCTTGTCAACTGCTGTGATAGATCGGGGGGGTGGGGGGTGGAAAGGGGGAGGCATTTTTTTTCTCAGCAGATGCATTAGCAAAACCTGCTGTATTTTTAAATACAATGTTTTAACTCAAAATGGAATGGGCATTGTGACAAAAAAGAATACTGTGAATTTTGTCTGCAAAAAAGTACTGAAACGCAGAAAATGCACTGAAAACTCTCATAATCTCGCATAGTGTGGAGAACACTTTTAAATAGGAGAATGGAATCAGTGAAGATTTTCCTCCCCCCCCCCCCCCGATTACATTCTACTTCACTAGTGCCCAGTGGCAGTCCCTCTGGAATAGGGATGTGAGCCCTCTTCTCCACCTCCACTCCATCTGAGAGCCCATTTTCTGACCTGTGCGGAGATATTCAAAGACATCAGCAGGTGATGGTGCTCATCTCTGTACCTTGAAGCTTTTTGAACTAGCAGGTTATTAAGAGGCTTATTATCATGGAATAATTAAGAGTATATTCTTAATTGTTTGTTTAAACTATTTTAGATTATGTTTTTTTATCTGTGTTTCAATGGTCCATCTACTTTAATTGTGTTTTGTTCAACCGCCTTGAGTGGGTCAGGCAAGGACGTTGATCCAATTTATTTATCTTTTTAAAAGGACAGAGGTTTGACTTAACCAAAGTCCAGCTGGTGCTTCAAAGAGAACGTAGGATGGTAGAAAACTTCCTGTTTTAATTGCCAGGCTCCCTAGAGGCAATGTGCCACTGAGTGCCAGATGCTGGATGCAAACAAACAAACAAACAAGAGAGAACGGGCACTTTCATGTCCTGTTTGTGGGCTTTTCGGAAGCATCCGGCTGGTCACTGCAGGAACGAGGACATTTAACTTGATAGATCTCTGGTTTGGCCCAGCTAGAACCTACTGGGGACAAAGACTATAAATCTTTGTGTTTTTTTTTTCACTACATCTTCCAGAATCCCCTAGCCAACATGGCCGACTCAAAAATGGAACCTCTCTGAATTCGGATTGGGATCTATACAAAATGACTACACAGGAAAATATTTATTCCAAACACACAAGCCAGACAATGCAGACTAAGTGGTCCTCACTCGCAGCTCTGGAGATGATCAGGGGGAAAAAACAAAAATCACAGGTTAGAACTGAAACACATATTGGTGTTGGAGAGACACGATTCAGGCGGACATCTGTGCTTCAGCAATCAGCCTGCAAATTAATCCCATGCTTAAGGCTAATGACACAATGAAATAAACTAATGTGGGAATTACATGAGTTGGGAAAATCTCCTGCTATCACTTAGAAAGTTTGAACAGTTAAGGAATTTGCTTTTCTCAATGGGATATGTGTGTTGTAATTGTAAAAATTATTTCTGCCTTCCGTCCCAGCACCAATGACATCCAGAGATACCAAACACACCATAAAACTAAACAGTAATTTTTTAAAAAAAAGTACAGCACCAGAAGTGATTGGTGTTATGTTTTTTGGAAAAAATTAGCCAAGGAAGGGAATACCTAGCCAATCAGATTACACAACTCAGAAGGACTGGAAACTTGAACTATTCCAAGCATTACGCATGGATCTGAATGGAATAAAACTTGGATGGATGGGGGAAAACAGAGAAAGAACATCTTCATGTCCAAGAAAAGGCAAGGGAAAACAAAAGGTTCCCTGGCCAGGAAATTGTTGGTGTATCACAGGCTTTTGTTTATTCGTCAATGAAACCATTCCAAAATTATTCCCACAGAAGAAGAATGACTGAATTCGGAAGGAAGTGGGAAACAGTGGCTGACTCTCAGTCTAACCTACATCACAGGGTTGCTATGATGATAAAACAGGACATCCCGCTGTGTTTTCTACCTTAGTTTCCTTGGGGGAATGTCTGGGTCTCCCAACAGTTTAATGTGAAACCGGACCCCTGACTGAGAAGTTCTGCCAATTACAGTAATAACAATCCTAACGCATGCATGGTGGAGGCTACGGACTGTCGCATGCTGGCCTGGAAAGGAGACCCAGTGGGACACACGCAACTGACACCATCCTGAGCATGGCCTGCTTAATATTTATTTACCCACCTTTGTGCTATGCTTTTCTTCCACTCAGTTCGAGGTGGTGCCTGGGGCTCTCCACTCTATCCTCACAGCAAACCTGTGGCCCAAAAGGTTATCCAGGCTGCTTCACGACTCAGGACTGAGCAGAATCTACATCTCCCAACTCTTGGGACAACATTCTAACCACTACACCAATCTACCTCACACTACCAGTGAGAGAAAGCTTGAATAAGTTCACATAAATATATTTCTGTGTAAAAAAAAAAATGCAGAGGCCTGGTTGCATATAAACTGGTTCACAATCACAATACAATCACAATGCAACAAGAAGATCCCGTATCCACCCAAGGTTTAGTAATTTGCTTTTCCCTTCATTTCTCCTGTTTCCCCCAAGCAGACAAAAAAGGTAGGTTGCAATGATGGGAGCAAACCTTAAACATAGGGAGACAAAGAGTGCAGTGGGAGGAAGAGATGAAGGGGCAACAGGTTGCAAAACAGAGTCGCTGCCTTTAAAAAAAAAAATCTGGGCCCACACCTGTGCCTATCACTGACCAGGAAAACTGAGAAATTTAATTGGTGTTTCATAACACCCCTAATTTCATAGCAAACTGCAGAAGCAGGCAGGTTTTAAAAGACCGCTTGTTTGCCACAGCAGGAAAAAAAACAGGTGAAAGCATTACAGGCAAAACAGAAAAGAATATGGAATAAAGCAAAGCTCTCAAAGGACTTGTTCAAGCCTATAAGCCTTAACCTCAATTTTGTGGTTAAGTACCCTATGTTATCTAATTATCATCCTGAGCATTCACATGTTACCAGCATCAGCAATTTATTCCCACTAAGTGGTGCTTAAAACCACAAAGAAGCATATCACTTTCGCATATGGCTTCTTTCTCTAAATCCCCCACCCCAAAATACATATTTGATAGGCAGCAATTCAACAGGTGAAGAGTTCCAGATCCCTATACTCAGAGGAAACTGCTCTTATTTAATGTGCCCCTTCCTTAACTCCAGAAAAAAGACCAATGTGTTCTGTAGCAATGTTCTGTACTGCTTCATGGTTTTATCCCTGCAATTTCACAAATTCTGTATAATTTAATTCAAAAGGGCTCTTATTGATTTCTGACTAATTTCTATGTCAATGCATAGAAGGATTTAAGGGAGGCAAAAATTGCAACCCCCACAAACCAGATAAATACCACTGTTTTCCAAAGGCTAATTGCAGCACTTGAGTCTGAGAAACCTATCAGATCTATGGGCTGTCTCAATCTTGCTTTTCTACACAAGTAAAATGGGAATATCACATTACAATCTATATCTATTTACCTCAATGTTTATGCAGCTTACTTCTGAGTAGACATATATAGGCCTGGGCTGCCAATGTAGTGCTTTACTGCACCAAAGGAAGTGCTGATACATATTTTTCTCTCTACTATTTGTTACTCCTTGTGTTTATATTCTGCCCTTTTGTCCAATGTGCTCACTAACTACATGACTTATTCTCCACCCCACAGTATCCTCAGAACAACTCTGGGAGGTAGGTCAGGCTGAAGGAGAACGACTGGCCTAAGATCACATAAAAGGTTTTAATGGTTCACTGGGGCCTTGTGTTAGGTAAAGGTAAATGTTCCCCTTGACAATTTGTCCAGTCGTGTCTGACTCTAGGGGGTGGTGCTCATCTCCGTTTCCAATCCACAGAGCTAGCATTTGTCCGCAGACAATTTTCCGTGGTCACGTGGCCAGCGCAACTAGACATGGAACACCGTTACCTTCCCACTGTGGTGGTACCTATTTATCTACTCACTCTTTTTTTGCATTTTGCATGCTTTCGAACCGCTAGGTTGGCAGGAGCTGGGACAAGCGACGGGGCTCACTCCGTTGCGTGGATTCGATCTTAGGACTGCAGGTCTTCTGACGCTGCAGCACAGAGGCTCCTGCAGTTTGACTCGCAGCGCCACCACGTCCCTTGTGTTGAGGTCTCCCAAATCCTTGTCTAGCTTACTAAGCAAAATACCCATACTCTCTTTCCCTCATATGTTGATGCAAATATCATAGAATAGTGAAATTGGAAGTGGCCTATAAGGCCATTGAGTCCAACCTCCTGCCCAGTGCAGGAATACAAACCAAAAGAGATCTGCCAGGTGGTTGTCTAAGCTTCTCTTGAATGCCTCCAGTGTTGGGGCACTTGCCACCTCTCGAGGTAACTGGTTCTATGTACCTTATTGGTACCCATGTACCTTCACATTCCCTCTCAACAGGCTTAATTTAAGCCTTTGATTGCCTTCTGTTTCTGCAAGACAATCTGACACTGGGTGGTCGGTGTGTGTTCACATTTCAAGTCCTAATTGAGTCACAGGGGAGTGGAGATTCAACCAATGTTCTGAACACCAAGCATTCTGAAACAGTAATGTTATGTACAGTTACCAAAAACCAAACAAACAAGCCACTGAACACAGCAGTAGCAATCTTTGAGTAAACACGCATATAGGATTGAGCCCCCAGCGTGATCTAGGCTAAGAAGCTACCATTCCAAGATATCTGGGCAATCATATTTAGGTGTAAATGCATTTGGACCTAATTACAAGTTCAAGGGGCTGCAGCTGCCTACACAGAACTTATGCACATAGGTTTTGGTTGCTAATATAGTATTTCTGCTCTTCCATCCCTCCAAAAATTAGCTGGTGATGGCGGACAAGATTTTCTTCTTTAAAAAAACAACAACCCTGTTTAAATAGGTTCGGGGATCTAACCTTACTATTGGATCCTGTGAGGCAGTCGCTTCAGGAAGCAAATGATGGCAGTTTGGAGCAAGCAAGCTGTAGGGGAAGAGAGCAGAATGCCCTGCAGCCTGTGGTGAAATTTACCAACTGCCCTTCAGGGGCAGCGAAGAACGCTGTTCCACAGCCATTGAGGGAGACCCGTTCGCCAGGCCAGCGGCCTCCTTCTGTCTACGGAATAGGGGAGGGTCGCCCTCTGGTTGTCCGCCTCCCGCAACAAAAATGCCTCAGGCTAGGCTGGGCGACGTTCGCCGCCGCGTAAGGATTCGGGGCAGGGATTCCCCCACTCGATGCGACTCGGTCGTTCCCTCAAAGTGAGGGATACTGTAGCCCCCCCCCCCTCACACACACACCGAGAACGCCACGGCTGCAACAAGAAAGAAAGAAAGAAAGAAAGAAAGAAAGAAAGAAAGAAAGAAAGAAAGAAAGAAAGAAAGAAAGAAAGAAAGAAAGAAAAAGAAAAGAGCTGATAAATCCTGGGGGGGGAGTTGAGAGGGGAGGCGGCGGCAAAGGAAGGGGCGGCGGGACGCCACCGGCTCCTGGTTGCCCACAGCCACACCCTGCCGGCTGGCGACTCTCCAGCCGGGCCGGCTACACCTGGGGCGGAAGGAGGCCGGCGGTTCGTGGGCAGGGCGCCGCATTTAAGGCTGCAGCGCGGCGCTCCACACGTTCAGTCGGCAGCGCCACGGCAGGGTTTTCCTTCTCCACCATGCCCGGGGCTCGCTGGCTGGCGTCGGCGCTGTTGCTGCTGCTCATGTCGGTGGCCACCACCACCACCACGACAAGGACCAGAGGGGGCGCCGCCGCCGCCGCTCTGGGGCCCGACGGGGACCCCCGCGCCGCCTGCTCTTCCCCGGCCGGCTGTGGAGACTCGGTGGAAGCGAGCGACCCTCGGAAGGCGCCTTGCGACGGCGAGAAGGGCTGCGGCGGAGCCAGGGCGTCGGGCGAGGCTTGCGGCGTCTACACGCCCGGCTGCGCCTCGGGCTTGCGTTGCGTCCCTCGGCCCGGCGAGCGCGCCCCGCTGCACGCCTTGCTGCGCGGGAAGGGGGTCTGCACGGCCGCCGGCGCCAAGAGGGCGCGCGCGAAGAACCAGACGGAGGCGGACCCGGTGGCGGCAGGTGGGTGGCCCGCGCCCCCTCGGGGACCCTTCGCCGGCCGGCGCCCAAGGCGGGGAACGTAGGAGCCCGGGCGGATTAGCTTCCACCGAGGTGGTGGGCGCGAGTTATCTGCCACCCACCTGCCGCAGACGTGGTTAAAAGCTAGCCCCTGAAACGGTGGGGAAGTGCGCTGGTTCTCCCGGAATCAAGATCAGGGCTAGTAAGGGTGCAATTAAGGCAATTTCCCGCTGTTTCTGACAACTTGAAATTCCAAAAACTTTTTACAGAGAAATAAGCTCCGTTAACCTCGACGGGACTCGATGTTTACCCTATTCGAGTAAATATCAAATAGGTTTATGCTGCAAAAACATGAGGTTTCTGTGCTTCCTTTAGTGTGTTCTTAAAGGGCTTCAATCCAGATTGGTGCCCCTGGCCACATTGGGGAGAGTGTGTAGAGAATGTAGTTATAACTTTGTCACAAGCTTTAGTGACATAGGAAAGTACCCTCCTCTGTGCCCTATTCTTAGACAATCATCATCATCATTATCTTAGAACAGCTGAGCTGGAAGGGGCCCTGTGGATCATGAAGTCCAGCTCCTGCCAAGGAGGCACGGTGGGCAAACCAACACCCGACCTCTAAAGCACTGAGTTATCATCGGGCAGTTCATCGTCTTGGCCAGGATTGTCAGCTTTGACTGGCAGCAGAAGTTCTCCCAGCATTTGGAGGTAGGATTTCTTCCTAGCTCTGCCTGGAAATTCCAGGAACTGAGCTTCTCCAGGCAGAGCAGGAGCTGGCACATCGCACTACATACAGCTGCTCTTTAAAATTGTTTGCACCAATTAATTATCCATTATCTTTGATTCCAAAGTTTCCAAAGAGGTAGCTTCAGTATAACGTGAGAAGGGGAGGAACATCTTGTGTTTCTTTCAAGACTGACAGGGTCGTTTTAGCATGAGCTTTCCTTAGACACATTCCTTGTTATGTTCTGTCAAGTTGGAACTGACTTATAGCATCCCTAACAGGGTTTTCAAGGTAAGTGAGATATATAAGAAGTGGTTTTACCAGTTCCACACCCCTGGTGAGTTTTCATGTCTGAGTGGGGATTCGAATCCAGGCCTCCTGAGTCCCAGTCTGTCACTCTGTCCCAGTGGTTCCCAACCTTAGGTCCTCAGATGTTCTTGGACTACAAACTCCCCAAATTCCTGGCCACACAGCTAGTGGTGAAGGCTTTGGGGAGCTGTATTCCAAAAACATCTTGGGACCCAAAGTTGGGAGCCACTGCTCTATCCACTACATCACACTGGGTACCCAGCTGCATTTTTCCTAGTGCTTATAAGTTTTGACAAGATGCTGATGCTCATCAAGAGGTTCAGGGTGGATGTGAATGTGTATTGAAGGCTAGAAGCCTCCTTAGTTCTTGCTCTTTGTAATTATGTCAAAGGTTTAACCCTGAAATACTGTAAATGACATCGCAAAGGAGCCATTTCCTGCTGAGTCTGTGGAAGGGCTATTCCTGATCTGTATTGGGCATTGGAGTATGCTTTTGGGTGCTGTGTGAGAGGATACCCTGCAATGCTGATGCAGTTTGGAAATCTGTAATGCTGTTTGCTTACCTAAAAAGTTCATGCCCCTGACTTTTTGAACCTTGCTTTCCTCATGCTTCTAAACCTCTGTTCCCCCTTCTCACCCTGTAACAGCCCTCTCTTGTGCGAGTGAAAAATTACTGCATGCAGGGCTTGGGGGGTTGGTGGGAGTGGTTCCTTCACATGATGGAATTATCTCCGTATTATAGGAAAGGTGGTGCCTACAGACCAAGGCCTTCTTGATGTTGCATCTGTGTGCACAGAACATCTGGCCACCTATACTAGGGCTGTCTCATCACTTGTTTAAAGCAAGTCACGAATGCCATGCCAGACCATATGTGAGGGGAGAAGGAGCAGCCAGAGTATTCTCTCATTTGCACCTTCACCTCCTCATGTACACACCCATGTGGCTGAGGAGCCACCCTTCCCTGCTGCAGCTGCTGTGCCCTGCAAGGCTGGTAGCCACTGAAATGCTGGGAGAGCTCCTATGGCTTCTTTAGGCCTTTGCTTTGCAGATTGCAAGTATCCACTCGTTTTTTGTGGTGGACAGAGGCATCTTGGGAAGGGCGAGGCTGGGCTTGAACTCTGTAACATTAATAAGCAAAGTCTGGATCTGGCCGTGCTGGCTTTGTCCCTTTAAAAAAAGGACTTAGGTTTCTTATTAGATTGTAAATTCTTACAATCACATTGTAACTTAAGATTTTTGTCATTTCTAAGTTCTGAATTTAATTTTCAGCAGAAGATGGAGGCATCCCTTATACCTTCTGGGTCTAACTCTGCACTGTAGCATAGCTTTAAAAACTTTTTTTCCTATGTGGCCCTATTGGCAATGGTGTGGTCTCCAGCCAAACGAAGCTGAGATCAGTCTGCAACTGTAATTAAAACTTTGCTTACTCTCTAGCAAGTTGTGTGTGTGTGTGAGAAACAAGCCACTTTTCTGGGTGGTAGAAGAATGATGGATAACTCTTATGGGTGTATGTTTTCACCAGCTAAAGATGGGCCCATAGGGGAAGTTCTTTCTCTTTCTCTCCCCCCCCCCCCGAAAAAGTGTTCCAAATATAGGAGCAATGGCCAAAAGGGACAAGTGAGATTCCTTGCCTTGGGTTTCTTTTCTGAAAAATCTTCTCCTTTTTCTCTTGCTGGCTCAGGCCTTCTTGCACTTTCTGCCCGGGCCAATTTAGGTCTGCACGTACTGAGCAGCTACACCTTGGTACACACCAGAAAGACAAAGAAGTGGGTCCTAGATCAAATCAAGCTTGAAAGATCTCTGGAGGCAAAATTGATGAAATTAAAGTTGTCCTACTTTGGGCACATCATGAGAAGGCTGGATTCTGTGGGAAAGACAATAATGCCACGAAAGGTGGAAGGCAGCAGGAAAAGAGGAAGACCAAATACGAGATGAACTGACTCCCTAAAGGAAGCTAAAGGCTTAAGTTTGCAAAAGCTGAGCAGGGCTTCTGAGAACAGGACATTTTAGAGATCTGTCATTCATGGGGTTGCGAATAAATTGGGGGGGGTGGCACTTGATGGCATGCAACAGTAACAACAAACCATAGAACAACCTCTGGAGAATTACGTATTCTCCAGCTCTAGGTTCCCTGTGGTCAGTCACTTGAAATGTAGTTAAGCACTTCCCCAGGAACTTTACAGGAGGGCAGGACTGCCCACAGGAGGTAGGAAAGGCAGAAGGCGGCCCACCTGGGTCCCAGTATTAGTGCCTGGTGGGGGCAGTGCTACAGACTTTTCAGCAGGGATGGAGATTCTACAGGCCAGATCTAGCCCACAGCTTAATTTCATCTGGCCATTTAAGTTTGCAAAAAAAAAATTTTTTCCCCATGATCACCCTTTCTTGAGATTTGGCACTGTAAACAGGGCTGAATGTTGACCAACCCAATGTGCCTGTTCAGATCTTTTCACTGGGGTGCTGCCCAATGCTTGGCAGTGTCTTCCTGCTTCAGAGCTTTAAAGGTGTGAATTGGACATGCAGACGTCTGACCTGACCCTTTGTTTTTACATTTGAAAGTGCAGATCAGACAGGCTTATGGCTCAGTACATTAACCACAGCATCTCCCTTACCTGTCTGCAGCAGTGTCCCTATGGAATGTTTGCTCAATAGTTCAGTGACCCTTGAAAGAAAGAAACATCATGCCCCTGCTTTATAACTACAGTGGGGTCTTGACTTAAGAACGGCTCGAGTTAAGAACATTTTGACTTAAGAACCGCTCTCATAGGAAAATATTGACTTGACTTAAGTACTTAGATTTGAGTTAAGAACTGAAAAAAAACCACATGGGAGGCAGGGAAAGTGCAAAATTTGAACTTTCAGTTAACTGTTGGCCAGTGAAAAGGGTGCCTGTCTGCTTCCTCACTCCTCCCAGCGTTTAGAGAGTGGATTGGGAGACAGTCTTCAGACTGCCTGGTACTGTACTGCCTGGACTGTATTTTCCCTGCCTTCCCTGAACCTTTCTTGACCTAAGAAAAAAAGAAACAAAATATCCCCCTCTAGTGGTCGAAGGTGGAATAGCAGCTTTCCATTAGTTTCTATGGACGGAAAAGAGCAGCTACGGATCAAATGGTTTTCAATGCATTCCTATGGGAAATGCAGATTTGACCTGAGAACTTTTTGACTTGAGAACCGCCTTCCAATACGGATTAAGTTCTCAAGTCAAGACCCCACTGTACTTCCTGGTCATGTCCGCAGCCAGGGAAGACTAAAGTGAAGCCACTCTTGCTGCTGCTTTCTTTCATGCTGTTTTAGTCAAAAGTGTGCTGCTTATATACCACCCACAGTGGTTAAAACACCCACTGGGTCATTTATAATTTAATTATGCAGGCTAAAAATTCCCCTGCCCCTCCCCAACATGAGCTGAGTAGTCAGTTTACTGACCTCGGAAGGATGGAAGGCTAAGTCAACCTCTAGCCGGCTTCCTGAGCCCGTCAGGATCAAACTCAGGTTGTGAGCAGAGTTTTGACTGCAGTTATTGCACTTTAACCACTGCAGTGCAACACTCCTAAAGCCATTTTGTGCATGCATATGTGCATGCATGCATATATATTTTTTGCTGTGAAGTGTACAATGCCTCTGAAATAGTTGCTTACACATACATGTTTCAGTGGTTCCTAGAGATGGATCCCTAGATGTTGCTGGACTACAACTCCCAGAATCCCCATGCTGTCCACTACTTCTGAGAGCTGAAGTCCATGGCTATCTGGAAATCCAGTTAGGATTGGGGGCACTGGTTAGCAGCCTTACAGAGGCTGAGGCCAGGGATGCTTCCTGCACTTCTCCTGTATGAAGGGCAGTCCATGGATATGACTGGGTGTGAACCTTTGGGGTGCCACAAGCAGAGTCCTTGCCATTCCACAGAACTGTTCTCAGAGCAGTGCATGTTATGTGTTTATTTATCCAGACTGCTTATATTCTTCTTTTCCTTTTTTTTTTTTTTTTTGGAAGCTGCTTAGCATTATCCATAAAAGAAAACGTAAGCAAAACTGAATACAATAACAACAAATCAAAAGCATGCAGTGGAATGGACATTCATTCAAGAGAGCTTTGGTCACGAAATTCTTCCTGGTGGTGGTGGGGAGGCTTTCAGATACCATCTACAAACAGGGAGCTGGTTCAGGCTTGTTTGGTGAGAGACTTCCACAGCTGCAGCGCCACCATTGAGAAGGCCCTGCCCCAAGCACCCACTAAGCGGCGTTATAGCTAATGACATGCCAGTGCCAGTTTTAAGGCTCAGGCAGATGCACAGGAACTAAGACAAGATGGCTTGGTCTCAAAGACCCTTTAATATACTTTAAACTGAGCCTGGCTGTGGATTCGTGACCAATACAACTGATGTAATAGACGTGTAATGTCTTACTCTTACTAGCATCCTGGCAACTGAAGTTTTACATCGATAGCTGTTAGGTATAGGATTCTGTTTCCTAAAAACCAGTGCTCTTTGCTGGTTAATTGTTCTGTTTTTTAAACACCAATTTTTGGTCACTGTAATTTGCTGCAACACAGTCAAGATAATTAATACATGATGAAGGAAAGAGCCCTTCCCTTCCAAGGGTGGGGTGGGGATTTAAGCACAGCTGAGGCATAGTTTTTCCAGAATAAGGCCTATCATAGGGCATTTAATTTAGTGATATATTCCCACTGCATCCCTCCCTAGCACTATTAATTCCAAGCAAAATAATATTCAGTCTTGCTTGTTAAAGGGATGAAGTGGTTTCATGACTCAGGAGACGTGCTCACCCATGAAATTCACCGGGTGACCTTGGGCTCGGGGGGCATAGCTCTGATGTTAAATGAAGATACAGTGGTGCCTCGCATAGCGATGATAATCGGTGCAGCAAAAATCGCTGCAAAGCGATTTCGTCGCTATGCGATATTAAAAAGCCCATAGGAACGCATTGAAACCCCTTCAATGCGTTCCTATGGGCTTCAGACTCACCTTTAAACGAAAATCCTCCATATGGCGGCCATTTTTACTGCCCGGTAAGCGAGGAATCCATCCCAGAAAACAGTGGGTCGCCATTTTTTTTACCCGGTGGCCATTTTGGAACAGCCAATCAGCTGTTAAAAAGTCATCGATTTCCGATGATCGGTAGCGAAACAGGTACCGATCATCGCAAAGCGATTTTTTTCCATTTAAAACATTGCAATGTGATCGCTTTTGCGATCGCAAAATCTTCATCGCTATGCAATTTCGTCATTAAACGGGGCGCCCGTTAAGTGAGGCATCACTGTATAATGCAGAGAGGGAGAACCGTGTCTATTGTCTTGAAGTCATGGGAGGAAGTGAAAAGCAGGATATCATTATGAAAAAGACATAGCAATAGTTTTTCTCTTTTTATTTGGGTATTCTTGGTTTGCTTCATAAATGAGGAGCTTGAAATATTTTAAAAATGACTGAACCACTAGATTGGAATTCCATCGAGTCAGTTTTTGGGGGAAGAGCCTGTTTGTTCCCCTTAACAGCTATCTTCTAAATGTTTGGAAAGAATTCTGTGAATCCAATGCCAATAATGGTGGAGGGCAACCAAGACATAAAGGGCAAACTATGTGGAAACACATGTTTTCCATAGCATGTGAGAGTCAACAACACTGCCAGTGCCCACATGAAAGATGGGCACTGAGTGGGTAAAGTACATCAATTTCAGGAGGGGAAAAACCAGCTAGCGTGGATGGAAGCACTGAGAAGCGCCTGAGTGAAGACTCTGGTGAGATGTGGCTTCTGTCTCAAATCGCAGTCAAAAATAGAATGTAAGCTCTTCCTAGATATTAATTTGGAGGAGAAGTAAAAAAAACACCCATGGCAGCGGGGAAAAGCAAAGGTCCACTTGGAATTCGTGGCCCACAAGTCCCGTAGATGGCTTGTATGCTAAATCCTTACTCTCTATAATTAAATCCAGAGGTGGGAAGGGTCATAAGAAGTGTGGAGATTGTGTTGAATGTCCCCTTTCAGGAAAGACAAGTGGGTGAAGCATTTATGTTAATGATGAGCTTGAGTGCCACATGGAATAAAGAGTAGCTTGAAATATTAAAAAAAATTAAAAATAGATTTAAAATAAAATGTATCATTCTTGCAGTGTCTAGCCACTTGTCTGATCACTAGGAACAAATAAGAATATCTTCCATGTTGGCAGATATAAAAAAAAAATTTAGGCCCCCACCTCTTTTTCCTTTTAGATCGATGATGCGTTGGAGTGTGTCTGAGTGAATGCAAGCAGTCATTGGCTACCTAATAATTTTTGTGGGTGTCCTTAAAAGGCAGCTGCACTTCTTTCATTTCCTACCAAAGTACTGCAACAAGGTAGAGGTGTAATCTCTTTATCCAGCAAAATGCCAGGCCAGGGTAATGCATTCTAAAACAGTGAGGAAGGAAAAAGTTGTCCTTGACCAATTGACTAAGCATTTGGTTATACTATGGGGCCCTAGGTTTTCTGGAGAAGGGCCTTCTCAGTGGTGCTCCCAAGCTATGGAATCCCCTTCCAAGGGAGAACAGACTTCCCCTTTCCTTGGTATCCCTTCTGCTACCCTGTTTCCCCGAAAATAAAGCCTAACCTGAAAATAAGCCCTAGCAGGAATTTTCAGAATGCTCCTAATATAAGCCCTACCCCCAAAATAAGCCCTAGTTAAGTGAAACCCCGCCCTCCACCACTGTGCAGCAACCAGAAGACGACATGAGTTTGAATAAATGTAGATGGTTGTGCATGAAAAAAATAAAACATCCCCTGAAAATAAGCCCTAATGCTTTTTTTCGAGCAAAAATTAATATAAGATCGTGTCTTATTTTCGGGGAAACATGGTAACAGGTGAAGACATTTTTTTAAACAAGCCTTTGGCCACCCATTAGCACCTTTTAATGGTGGGACATGGTGTTTTCCCATTGCTGTTTTTAAATGGTTTTTAATCGTTTTAATTGGGCTAGACTGCATTCACTGTGCATTTGTTCTATTGTGATAATTTATTTAATAGCGTTTTAATATGGCAGTGTTTTGTGTGGTTTTTAAAGCTGACTTTCTTTTTATACCTATGCTTGTTTGTTTACATTTTTATCCCACCCAACCAGTGGCAGAGCCACTCCTCCAAGCAGCGAACAGAATGAGACCAAAATAACACAATTGAAACACCGATAAAAATACAGATAGGGCATCATACCCAACATGATCCCTAAAAATACAAATATGTTGTAAGTTGCCTTGGGTCCCACCAGGGGCGAAGTAGAAAAATGCAATGAAATAATAAGGCCATAGCTCTTGATAGCTGGCACGCTGAAGTTTTTTTCTTTTACTGTGCCATTAAACTTGGAGATGAGCTTTATAGCTGTACTTGGAGGCGCATGTACTTGCCCAGTCAGCTCCCAGAAGAGTTGCAGCTCTCTTTCCTTGAGTAGCAAAACAGGTTAGTTAAAATCCTTACCCAGGACTCTGACCTGCCTTCCCCTTTGCTTCATCACAGATACGGAGACAAAGCTGCATGCTTGATGCTCTGCGGTTTCCTAGGCATCTGTCACTGGTCGCTGATGCACCAGCAGATCTCCTTCCCCCACTCCCCCAGGGCCAGGGGTGAGGAGAGGACATGTTACGAGTCACATACTGAGAGAGGAAGAGAGAGAGAGAGGGCACTGATTGATGCATTCTTGCTCTGTCAGGCACAGGACCACACATGCATCCAAAACAGTGGCTTCATTTTTCGAAGCATTCTTCAACAAACTGCTCTTCTGAAGTTGGTCTTCCTCACCCCACCCCACCCCTACCTCCCTACCCCTTTCAGAAGATGACTACAAAGTTTCTTTCCTTTCCTCTAGATGAGAATGGGGGAGCAGAGCATTCCTCTCCAGAGCCTCTCCCCTTGCAGAGCCAGGACCCACTGCAAGCGGTCACTGTTGGCAAAGCCCAGCTAGAACAGTTCTCCCTGAGCAGCGATGCCAAACAAGAATTTGACACGGTGGGTGCAACGAGAAGCCTCTGCTTCTGATAGAGAATCGGCAGGTTGCTTTTTCCTCCCCATGTCCTCTTGGGCTTCTAACTTTATGTTCTGTGCAGCCTTTCCTGTGCAGCGCTTCTGGGCCTTGAAAGACTAAGGAACTCCACACACCGTTCCTCTTAACTCGCTTTGCTCACAGCTCTTTGTCTTCCTCTTCTGCTGCTGCCAGAAAGCTCCTATGACTGCCAGTCTACGCATTTAGAAAAGCATGCACTATAATCCTTCAGGGACTGCATATTTTACAAAAACAAATACAGTACAGCCTCCTCATGTGTAGCAGGTCAACCTGTTTGGGAGGATGGTTTGAGAGCCTAGACGTAACAAGTTACAGTTACCATAATAATCTGCAAGAAATGTGTTCATTCTTGTTTTCTAAAAAAACAGCTAGCTGTCAAAAGAGATATAATAAAATAGGGATGGACAGGGAGCAAAATGTCCATTTGGTTTTGTTACAGTGGCTGCTCTTTTGTTTTTGGGTCCTGTCATGCCTGGCAAACCTCAAATGGTCCAAAGTTAAACCTTTTAAATCTTGGGTGCACTTCTGTGCTCCACCACATGGCAGTCCAAGCCAGTGGTGACCTTTAATTTTTCTCATGTGGTCTCTGTTCAGCAGGCTCCTTGTCGCATGCATTTGACAGCCATCTTGCAGGAGCTGAAGGCCCCACTCTACTTGAACGGTGAAGACATCTTCATTCCCAATTGTGACACCAAAGGCTTCTACAGGCGGAAGCAGGTACAGACAGAAAGGCTGCTCAGAGGCAAACCGGAGAGTTATTGGGTTTAAAAGTAGGGTGTAACCATGCATGAGGGGCTGATGCTTCAGCTGTGGTGTCAAGAGGAGGAGTATGGGATGTGTTGCCATAACCAGAAGCTCCCAACAACTCCAAAATCAGAATCTAAATGGGTGTAAGATACCCACTAAAGACAGGCATGAATTAAGTCGTGCCCCTTCATACAAAGGCCTCTGCGCAGCACTATAGGTACCATCTGTTTCTTTCCCCCACCTCCCGGCTGGCTGGTTCACTCTAACGTCATGACATGTCATGGTTTTTTGTTTGTTTGTTTTTTACAGCAACAGGCCAGTGTGGGCTGCTTTGCCCCACCTCCTCCAGCCGCTGACCATTCAATGGCTGTGCGAGGAGAATCCCCATCCCTCTGCTGGAGAGAGTAGCAAATACATTTATTTTCCTCTCCTACCCACTGTTGCATATTAGAGCAAGGCAGGCAAATGGTTTGGGATGGTGGAACAGCACTTCCAGAAGCACACATTGCCTCCTCTAGACCAGTGGTTCTTAATCTTGGCTTACTCAGGAGTTTTTGGACCGCAACTCCCAGAAGCCTTCACCACCAGCTGTGCTGGCTGGGGTTTCTGGGAGTTGCAGTTCAAAAACACCTGAGTACCCCAAGGTTAAGAACCACTGCTCTAGACAGAGGACAGGACAGAATAAAAGAAATTAGTATCTTTAAGCTGCTTGCTCCATTTCTCTAGCCCTATAGTTCACGTCCTGCAAGGAGATATCCCAGCACTTCCAACTAAAATGGATGAAGTGGCCTTTCTGTATACAAGATGTTGGAGAGTCACTGCCAACCAGCATAAAATACATGGGGATTGCTTAGTAAGTTGGACTATTGGAATGTGGAGCCAGAAATTCAATTCTGACCCCACCTCACCCCTCTCATAAGAAGTGCTCTGTACAGCCTTGGGCAAGTTACATGGGCCCAGAGCACCACTAGAAGGTGGGACTGGTGAACCACATATGGGTATGTAGAAAACCCTGGGGAGGATAGTCTTTAAGTCAAAATCAGCTTGAAGCCATGTAAGTATTACTAGCTGGCCTGCTATGTTTCTGCAATGGGTGCAACAAATTGAATCTTACCATGTTTGAGAGAGATGGCAAAATCTCTCTCACAGACCATGAGAGATGGACTACAGGAAGCGAAAGCACAACTGCCCCTTTGCATCTCTGTGACTTCCTGTTTAACATGTCTCCTTTTGACAGGACGCAGTGGCTTGGATAAAGCAGTGGGTGTGTCCTGGGTGAGAGATAAATGTGGTTTGGGAGGGGAGGTATCCTGTATTATAATAAAAGTAGAGCTCCCAACACAAGTGCCTTTAAATACTAATAAAATGGGGGAAGTAGTGTTCCTCAGTTAATAGCAAAGGAGATGTCCACCTACATTATTTGTTGTCTGCTGGTAGCATTTTGGGGTAATGTTCAGGGGAAGGATTGCTATAACAGTGAAAGGTCCACGAGAAGACAAGAGTAACTAACTAACTTTCTTTCAATTGGATTTGCACAGTGGGTTGGACTTCCGACTTTTTGAGGCTGGACATTTCACTCTGACTTAAAAGTAAAGAAATGTAAAGGCTCCTGCAGGAAGAGCTGCTAGCCCTAAACATTTTGGAGAGCGGGCTTTGCTACTGAAAGGTGTGCTCTTGGTTGACATTCCCCCCATCTCCTCTTGACCTCTTTTTCTCTCTCTTCCTCTCTCCAGTGTCGGGCATCCAAAGGGCAGAAGAGAGGCCAGTGCTGGTGTGTGGATAAGAGAGGCCACCGGCTGGAAGGGCTGGAGGCCACCCCGCTTTGTCTGCTTGCCAACAGTGACTGAGTGGGGGCCAGGGGGCAGGCACCACGCTCCAGCAACAGAGACAACAAGAGGAATCTCTCTACTAGAACAGTCCCAGAAATATTTGCTTCTAACTTATTGTGTGGTTGCCGCCTTGCTGAGCTCCTGCATGCCCTGGTGTAATCTCGGAGCAGCTATTGCATTGGGGAACAGCTCACAAAAGGACAAGAGGAGCCTGGACTGGCAGCATCAGGGCGACAGCAGATGGGAGGCTTCCGACTGTATTACTGGAGATGCTTTGTATAAGCTATGAGCAGCTGTGCTGCAAAGCTGTGCTCGCACCTGAGCCAGCTGTTTGGTACATGTGGCATGCCTCCCTGGTGCTAAGCAAGAGAACTAGACCACGCAAATAGTGTGTGCAGGAACATTCTCAAGGGAGCATGGATGTAGTACAGGGCCTTAGGAGATGTTGGGATGGGCAGAAAAGCTGGCTGAGAAAACACTGGCTAGGGTACATCTGACAAGGTAGAAGTTGTTTGTAACTTAAAGGGGAATGGGGACCTCTGTGTAGAAAGACTAGTAGTAGAGTTATCATGGGGAGCCCATATATATATCATCCACAAAGATCTCCTTCATACCCAAATCCGACTGGTTCTCAGTCTCCTTTCTCTATAGCAGCTCACAGTAAGACCTAGCAGGATGGTGGGAATTAATGGCTTCTTTCGCCTCAGAAAGCACAATTGTGTGGTGGATCTTTCCCTATTTGCTGCAACATGCTTTAATTTAATTTCTGTGCTTGAGGGGGTGGGTTTTGACAAATGTAAGGCTCACTGTCATTAGCTGCAATACATCTGATGACAACAATACTTTCCTATTGGTCCCTGTGAATTGCCTGGCATGTCACCTCAGGAAAATTTACGAGAGCTCAGAGTAACTAAGAACAACTTTTGCTTCTTTCCTAAAAGAAGCAAAAGTGGAGAAGTAATGAAAAAGGAACTGCATGCAGCCGTTAAAACTAGATTTGCAGTTTAATTTCCATTGTCTATATAAGCAGCCAAACGGTTCATTCCTAACACGCTCAGGACATTAAATAATTAATTGTTAAATAATTTATTTCCAAGCAAGTGGTGCATCAAGACGGGAGACTATTGTTATCACAGTAGGGTGCGGCAAGTTATTCTCAAACGTGGGTGCCTGGAAGCAAAGCATTCAGAAAGATGTAATATAGCATGCAAAGGAAATGTCACCATTTAGTAGTTGGCATGATAGAAGAGCTCTGGAAAGGCTCCAAATGAATGCTGTTTTACGCATTAGCACTATCACTCTTGGGTACCTGTCTTCCCCTCCATGCTCTGTGTAAACAAGCATAGGCCTCCCAATGCTGTAGTTTTTCTAAGTATGAGCCAAAAATAAACTTTAAAAATTGCACTGCTATTCCTAGAACCTTATTGCTCAGAAAGAGGAGAGTTAGAGCAGGACAGCCTTCTGCTCTGGACAGTTAGAGACAGAGCAATAAAGACCTATACTACCTTCTACTCTTGTCACATCACTTTGGCTACCGTGCATTATCTTCCTTGCAAGGTGCTATAAGCAAAGATAGCAAATGAATGCTTTGTTGTCTGTTTCTCTATTATAACTACATCTTGTGGTCTGTCGGTGTTGGGTTATTCAACAGCACACAGAGAGCGAGAGCAAATTTCTAATTCAACAGAAGCACAGGCTTCAGTATATAAGCAATGATTGCTCAGGGTGGAAATCTTAGGAGGCTGAGTTCTTGCTGTTCTTGAAAAACTAAGGCCTTCAGGACATTACCTCTAATTAGGAACAGTATATGGAAGCCTCTTAGTTTAGAAGACACCATCATTTCTGGGCACAGTATAGCACCTTGATGAAAAAAAATGAAACAAAAGAACCAAACCCATCTTTTTTTACAAGCACTTCTATACATAGGTCTGAGTAGATGAAGTTAAGTAACTAGATATTTCATAAGACAATTCAGACTTAACTGATGTTCTTTTACTGGAATAATACATTGTTTGTGCTTAGAAGGAGCTGCCTCTCCAAGGTTTTTTAGCAATCTGTACAGATACTGAATTACAACTTTTGATAGCATATCTACCCAATTTAATTATATTAATAAATACACTGAATTCTGCTTGCAGTTTTCCCTGTTGCTCTCCCACAGAGTGACAGCTATCACACCTAATGGCTCCGGCCACAATTTATCACTATATATGGGAAATGAAGAGGCAGCTTATACCAGAGGCATGTTAGTTGCTGACCCATCCTTTGTGGATGTTTGCAGTGGAACAAGGTGCTGTAGGTCTTCGTGCCTAAACCACATGAATTTCTTCCTAACTCATAAAGCATAATTGCAATGTCCCATGCCATAAACTATAGCTTAAACAATTCAAGAAATATCTGGCAAGCAGCTGAATAGACATCACAAATCTTATATGGAATCTTCCTTGAGCCCTTCTACACTAGGTAAGGATTAAACCCGAAGCTAAACTATTTACTTGTATGAAGGTGAGCTAGAGACCTTTGCCACGTGGGTGATTTGGCTTGGTCTTTCCTACGAGACAACACATCTTAACGATAAAAATAAAAAGCAGCTGGTGGGAAGCTTGAAGGACAGCAAATGATTTAAAAAAAAAAACGATATGAATTACCACACAAGATTTTTGTATATTGTTCCAAAAAGATGCTAATCGCAGATTAAGCATTTTTGCTCAGCTAATGTGATCAGGACAACAGAGTAAAGATCACATACTGGCTGAAATCCTGTTGTTTAGAATTGCAAGTTGCACTAGAGTAGGTCCACTGAATTAGTGGGGATATGGTAAACAGATCCTGCATGAGTTGTAGATTCAAATAGGCCTATGCTAATTGCAACCTATTCTGCTAAAGTCACAAATGAGTAGGTCCCTTTGAATCGATGGAACTTACAGGGGAGTTGAGGCACTATATCCCCAGTGATTCAGTGTGCCTACTCTAGTGTGACTTCTTAGCTAAGCAACAGGATTTCAGCCATTAGGTTTAAAGTACTAACAAAATGCAGAGGATGTAAACTACAGTAGTAAGCATTTCAATTATCAGGCAGTTTGCCAGATGGAAAAGAGATGTTATACATGCCGAATTTATCAGCTCACACAGAGGGTTGGTTGAACAATCAACAGGTTTCAGGACTCACTTCAAGTGCACCATAGGCATCCTTCAGTCTCGAAAGACTATGGTAACATGCTCTGAATTGAGGAGTGTCCCCTCCAGAGCATGAAGCCTGGGTAAAGTAATATGGAGGATAGGCTGCTACCCAAGCAGCACATCCCCCCTCTCCACGTTGCTGAAATGGTCCAATGGAAAGGCAAGAGCCAATACGACGTTCCGGCAACGTCGCAGGAGTTGGCAGAATGACAAGAACTGCCTTCGGGACTCCAGTTCCAGATTTTGTCTCTAGGTTAACTCCTGAAGCCTTTTCCATGAATGGATATAGCCACAAGGCAGTGGAGGTTTGAAATCAGAGTTTTCCTTCTCCTAGATGGGCTGCCTTCCATGGCTGACGAGCACCACCTACCCGGCTTCAAGTGCACATTGATCAAATAAATAATATACAAGTAACTGCAGCACTTGAGCAGAAAAAAGTTCTCACATTTCCGGGCCACTGCAGGACAGTACAAACAGCTAAGATGAATTATTTTGGGACAAACCCGAAGCAGAAGGGCAGGTTAAATATGTTTGTTGTAAAACCTGGGGACAATGGGTATTATATTATGCTACATATGCATGCCCTCCTCCAAAATATCACACAAAGACATTTATTTCTTATCATAATTTTTTTATTAAAAATCTGAACCCTTCAGAAGTCAAGTGGGAATGTACTGATATAGCATCTAAGTACATTCACTAGCAAAAAACATTTAAATTACTGACTTAACTCATAAAGGAAATTAAAACTAGAGAAACAAAAAACACTTATATAAAAGTTATACAGTATCTGTAAGTAGTCTAACACTGTTGGAAGAAACTCTTGACCATAGCCACCTAAAAACAACAACAATAACATCAAAATCCCTCTATGGCTTCTATCCCATAATGGTCAGAATCCTATTAATTAGTTATACAGCACAAGTGCATAAATCGCAGTGACAGACTGCTGCTAGCTGCTCACCAGTCATGGACACTGCTGTGCAGCAAGGGATACAAGCAGCAGCTTGTTAACAAGTGAGAATTCACTGTCCCCTTTTAAGCTGCTGCACTTCTGCTGGCATAAGTAATCAACAGGATTACATCAGTGAGTAAATTGCACTGCATAGATCAAATAATTTGCTCTTTTCACAGAATACGCTTAGCCAACAGAGTCCTAGAATTCAATTGCATTGCTTTTGACACCAGGAAAAGACCAGGAACACTGACCGTAACAGTTTGCATAGAATGTGGAGCAAAACCCTCTATTTCAAGTTTCTGCAAGTTAACCAGTTAAAATACTACACCAAGTGTTTGGCTGTATGTTCATATCATTTAGCCATCTAATGAGTGAAAAAACCCTCCAGCAAAAATCATTTACATTCTGAACCTGGACCCTGTTCATACCCTGTTCAAGGCAGCATCAAAAATGTAACAACCACCTGTCATTTCCTCCATATTCACTCCATAACTTCGAGTACAACTTACCCAGTGTCTTAACATCACTAAATGTTCTTTCCTTTCTCTGTTTCATATTACTTGTAACAAATGGGGAAGACATCCAGGCATGGGATTACCTCCATCATTTGGAGAGGGAGATGCAGGCATAGAACTTTTGTTTTCAACAGCAGGCTCACATTCCTTGAAACAGTTCCTTTCCCATCCCAGAGGATGGAGCCTTTGCATTTTCTATTAAACGCTATTCAACACATTTTAGAATGGCTGCAGCGGTTAAAGGAACACCTACAACAAAAATCCTGTTACATAAAAGCAAGTGTTTTGCTATTTACATGTGTAAGCATTTTGGACAGACATCCAAGTAACAAGCTAGAAACAATATCTCTTCTTTAAGACTAAGCAAAAACAAAACCTTAAGGCACAGCTGAGCTGTAACATTCTGTCATATCCCAGTGTCTCTCTTTTGAGAGCGCTAAACCTGAAAGAACTTCCAAGGCACCCATTAATGCCTGCCCACCCACTCTTCTAGGATCCAGTTCCACTGTTCTCAGAAAAAAAAATGTTATTAAAATGTCAGCTTCTCTATTTCTCTGAAGAAAACTCTAATCCATTTGAAACACCAGCAGTAAGGATCAACATGTCAGTTAATCAGAAATATGTTGTTGCTCCTGCCTCCATTATGCTACGGACGCAGGGACAGAATTAAGTAGAATTATTTTTAGGAAATCTTTGTATGTAGCAAATTCTTGCTGTTCTAACACGGCCGACCCTTAATGTCCCCCATTTGAGCACAGTTTTTATTTGAGGTAGACTAAATCTGAAACTATGACATCATAGTATAAGAGGTCTAAACTACCCAAAAAACAAGAAAGGGACCAAAGCAAATGCAAACCACAGGTCAAATCTCATTACAGGATCAACGACAGTTAAACTGTATTTGATGACACCAATAGTTTTGAATGGCTGTATCAACAAGACGTTCAGTACTGTCACATCCTCATCCATCTGTTATTGAAATTTCACATGGGGAGTTGGACAGCACAAGTGACTGTTATTAACATACAACACAACATCTGTGAAGCAAGTCTGTACCTCTGGCTTCCTGCAGAAGGTAAGCTTGGGCATCCAAGTGTACAAATGAATTTGAACTCCACTATGGGACAAGGTATTCAAGCTGAAGCAACTCCCTTTCCATGGCTCATAACTACAAATAATTTTATTTGTACAGTTCTTGCTAATGGGTTGATAGAACAAGGTTATTTGCCTGATGCCAAAGATCTTATCATGTTCTCTGCAACAAGCATCAGTCTCCGTATACCAATAAAGAAAAAACAAACAAGATAACAGAAAATAGAAAGAAAATATTCCCACCTAGGAGAAATGCTGTTGACTGTATCTAATTTACAAACTGGCAAAATCCCGGTTAAAATGCAGAAAGTGGGGAAGGGGTTAAATTCAATACTCACCAGTGCAAAGTAAGGGGCCAGCCCTGATTGTTGAAGCAATTGTTGCCTGACAAATGCCAAGTGCAGGGACATTGGCATGGACAATACATCCACAAGCCAACGTGGAAAGCCAGCTCTGTGTGCTTCCAAGGAACAGGCTATGATGCAAGTAAAGGCAACCCTGGCAAACTCACCAGGTCAACTTAAGCCCTTCCCCAGGAGCCCTTCTTTTATCAATGTGAAAGAGATCCTCATCACTAGGAGACTTTCCATAGACAGTCACAATCACAATCCAGCCACATTCACTTCTGAGACTTGGTCACAAGTTGGAGCCTTCTCTTCCAGCCAATTCATAACCCACACAACCAACAGGACACTTTGGCATATCTGACATGCTGTTTAGTTCACATTCAATTTGGTACCTGAGATGGACAGCAGGACTTTAATGGCATGTTGCACTACACACACCTCTTCCCAGAGTCTGCCAAGAGGACACACCTTGTCATGTGTATACCATACATAGGTTTGTGTATATATGCTCCATAGAGGACAACAAAGCTGCATCTCTGACCCCAAGAGAACAAGGAGCACCAGTCACTCCATTATCATGAACACTAGCCAATTCTGTCCTGGAACCCCAGGTGATTCTGGGGCCATGAAATGTCTATGTCCTCCTGAAAGCTGTAGTCTTTCTCCTCACCCTCCTCTTCTATCTCCTCTTCAAAGAGCTGATCCTCCAGAAACGAACCCCCCAGCCCATATTCTTGTTCATGGACACAGACCTCATTGGGGTTCACATGGGAGGCACCTTCTATAAAGTCAGCAAATCTGGAGAAAAGACAGAGAGCAGTGAGGATATGACAGCAACTGGCTAAGACCTGACAGCTAATTAAATTCTTCCTGTAAGCAATGTGGGGCCTGGTTCAGCCAAGGGCCAAATTCAATTTCAAATACATTGGCCAAAATCCTATGGCTTAGTGTAGTAAATCATATGAGAGTAGCCCACTGAATCAATGGGGATTTGGTGACTACTCTCATATAATCAATCCATTGATTCAAATGAGCCTACTGTAGCTGTGCCTTACTTTAGCACTGTAAGATGCAGTTAGAGCAAGGTCATTTGAATGGATGGCACTATTGGAAGAGTTTATTCACCAAATCCCTATTAATTCAATATGTCTACTGCAATTTATTGCACTAAGCATCAGGATTTTGGCCACTGTTGGGAATCACATTCCACTAGGGGCAACATCAAAAGCAAGTGACAAAAATAATTCAGCAAATTCTAGCTTAACATTATAGTGCCAGTAGCAAAGTCATGGGAGAGGCAGTTCAGCTTTCTTAATGGAGCAAACCCTGTGTAAAAGCTGGAAATCACCAGATAATGGTATCATAGGAAAGGCTGCATAGCTATCTGGGGAACTCTCGAGGTGTGGATTCTGCTCTAGGCTGTTGAGTTACTTAGCTTTACCATACAGGTAAATTGGCATATGTTCTGAAATATATGCCAATAAAATAAGATGAAATCCAGATTACATACAGAGCAAGCAAATACCCACTACATTTAACCTGCATATAACAAATAATGCCGACTCAGTAGACTTTCTTGGCACACTGAGCTAGCAAAGAAGAAACTAGCTCCAATCCTGAATTTCAGTTCCTCTTTCAGAATTATCTACAAACACAAGTCCTTCCACAGCCAAGCCTGTAAGTTAGGTGTCCTCCTTGTCGGCCCTACATTATAAAAAGTTCTCAATATCCGATGCCGCTCACCCCAGCCATCCCACTCATCCGCTTGTCCAGTACCTCTTTGGAGACTGGATGCGGGAGACTGCCTTCCATGCAGAGAAGTCTGGGCTCGTGCAGTACTCCCGCAACTCCTCCAGGGCTCTGCGAGTCTCTATCTCTCCCTGTATCCGGAACTCCTCTTCAGTTAAGAGACGAGGCGGGCTCGGCTTTGCTGTGGCTGTGAGCACCTTCCTGCTAGGATAGCAATGACATTAGCAGTAGCTGTAAGTCTGAACTCTGACCAAAGTCTGGCTCCTTGTCACAATTCTTGAGTAGCTCAGGACACAAGATCTGGACAGACTCTTTCCCAGCCAGACTCTTTATTCATTCATGTTAACTTCAAGGCAAGACAAGTCCTAAATAGTCTTGAGAAGGAAGGCCATGCATTCAGGGGAGAAGATCTATCCTGCCATTCTTGCTAGACCACCTTAAAGTTTCTTCTCAACCAAGACACTCATACTGGACAAACTGGGGTTTTGTCACAGAAAATCTCCCATTGTGCCTCCAGTTTTTAATGACTACATTTGGGGAAATAGGGCACCATAAATTCTGTGGGGAACTCCTCAAACCATGGCAAAATTATCCCCTCCACCCCACTGAGGGCACATGGAGACTCCGAGTTTCCCCTTAAAATAAAAAATTAAAAATTGGGGGAGGCACCTCTCACCTATCCCCAATGTTGCATATACTAGGTTCAATACGCCTCAGATTTATGCAACATTAAATCTCAAGAGAGACCAAGTGCACAGTCATGTTTTAAGGCAGTGCTTCCCAAACTTTTTGGACTCACAGCTGCTCTAAGCAGTGACAGCAGTAGCAGAACAGGAGGAATGGCAAGGGGGGGGGGTGGAGCAGAAAGCCAAGAAGCCCAAAGGAGCCAGAAAAGCACCACTGTCGCCGGAGTGAAAAAACAAAGAGAAGCTTCCATGTTGCTCCTGGCAGACTTGGCAGCAGACAAGGGAGCAGTGGAATGCCAAAGGGAGCTACAATGCACACTTTGGGAATCCCTGCTTTAAGGTATAAGGGAGACATGATTGAAGCCTCAGAGAAATCTGAAGGCTTGCATCTTACCACATTTTCAAAATACCTTGCTACCAACGGTGTAACAGATGACCATGTTTGTCTGATGCTGAGGGGAATCACCCACCACTACCAAATCTGGCAGAGACCAGGTTGGAGAAAGTCATCTTCAATATACGTACTTGGGTAAAGCCCTCCCGAGTGTTATTCCAAAAGGCCCTCTAGAACATTTCCAATTGATCTTGTAAATTGTTTTGCAGAGGTAATTTAACAATACATTTTCATCTGACAGCTTGAATCCCAAATGAATAAAAGTGCCAATAAAATAGCCATTTGTCCACATTTTACATTCAACCACATTCAGAACAAGTCCACTAGCTTCCCTAACGTAAAACTGGACAGAAAACCATATTTAGGAAATACACAACTAATATCTTAGCATTCAAGTGATTAGACAACCTCTGTCAATTAGCAGTGATTCTCCCAACTAGAGAAAGAAGAAAGGTGCTGAGATCCACTCCACTGGACCATCAGGGATCAAATGTAAGTTGGCTCATCTGTGTTCAAAACCATTTCCTGAGAGGGCCTTCCAACTGGTTGTGAGAGGAAAACGGGCATAACGTTTGGTAAACATAAGAACTGATACCTAATTTTGTCTCTTTCCTTCTGTCCACTCCCTTCCTTTTTCCTACCTATAAGGAAGTGTCAATACTTGACCTCTCTCTTTACATCATCTCTGTATAGTGGCTCAGAATGCTGGGTGGGGCTGTAAATTTGAAACAACCACCACCTCATTCTGTACAAGTGTCCAGACTTTGCTGAGAACAGATGGAGAAATTAAGTTTTCCCATCAGCTTGACAATCGGTCCCTAGAAGCAGTCAGTTCCATCTCTGGTTTCCCTTTTCATTTGTGCAGTGCAGAGCATAATGCCACATTCTCTTACCTACACAAGCATACGTTCACCTCCAGAGGACCGACAGACAGACTGCAATGGCAGACTCAGGCAGAACTGAGCAATACAGTGAGTGATCTCTCCATAGGAAATCTGAGTTTTCCTAAACATTGCTAAGAACCACATCAAAAAAGAACCTCACTATACTATGAGTGTGTGTGTGTACACACACACACAAACACACACAGAGAAAGATATGTGTCCTCCTTCTAATCTATTACAAAAGCCATTCTTGGATTGTGCCTTCTAGGAGGAATAACACCCGTGTTTCCCATCCATCACCTGTAGATGGCATAGGCCCATATGACAGGGTATTCCAAGTTTTTAGTGCAGATTGCAATTATAATCAAGGCGATGGCGATCTGTCGGATCTGGATGCCTAAGTAGAGGAGCAGCAAGCCAAGAATCTGCAGGCCCCAAGTAACGAGATTGATGCTGCGTTCATTCACCAAAGGTCCATATTTGTAACACACAGCAAAGCTGATACAACCCACAATGACCAGGTACCCTATGAGGGGAAAAAGAAAAGAACATGAACAAGTACTCCGAAGAATGCTTTCACCTGGAGCCTAAAAGATCCTGAGTGAGCTGATAAAGGAATTAATACAGTACCTCTGCACACAGCGATATGCTTCAATAAACTAACCAGGAGGAAGCCACTGACTTGTTAAAAGATCAGAAGGATTAAAGCAGTGGTTCTTAACGTGGGCGATAATGCCCCCCAGGGGGAGATTTCATTTTTCAGGGGGGCGGTAGAACGAAAAGGGGCGGCATGGGGGCGCTGGAGCAGAAGGGGGGCGGTAGGGGGGCGCTGGAGGAAGCCAAACCTGTGAAGATGGCTGCACTTTTACCAATGTGCATGAATATATATTTTCCTCCAATCTTAATTTAGTTTCAGAGTTTTCATCTTGAAATTTTTAGTTCCTGCATTGCGGTTTGTTTTTATGCCCTTTTTATATTTCTTTTTGCGTCTTAAAATTCGCTTGCAACTAAATCATTAAGTGTTACTTTTTGGGGGCATTTCATTTTCTTGGAATTGAATTTTGTTTTCAGGAGTCATTGGATTTAAGTGTCTTAAATAAATAAATAAATAAATAAACAAACAAACAAATAAATAAATATCATCGCCGCGGGGAGGGGGGGGGCGATGATAACTTCCTCAATGGCTCAAGGGGGCGTTTCTTTCAAAAAGGTTAAGAACCACTGGATTAAAGCACACTGCTAAGTGCACAATCCAGAAGGCAACAAATGGCAAAACTCATGTCTTTTAACACAGCAAATAGCAGAGCCTGGAAAAGTTAGTCTTTTGAATAACAACTCCCAGAATTCCAAAGCCCGCACTAATCATCCTGGCTCGGAGATTTTGAGAGATCTCATCCTCAGAAATAAAATTTCCATGCTTTGTTAAGAGGACAGGATGCCGATTTTAAAAGGATGTCACCACACTTCTCCTTTTCCAGCAGAGCCATTAAAACACAAAAAGGTTTTCTTTGCTCACAATGCCCTTCCAACTCACAGCACTGAAGGAGATACTCACAAAACCTCATCATCTCACTTTAAAGACATGTGGGATATCATTCAGCACAGCTGATGCGGTGACTTCCTCTGCAGCTCCCATCCCCTGAATCAAAATGTCCCAACTCTGGTAACAGATTTTTTCTATACTTCCATTTGAACCGCTCCAAATCCTACATTGCAAAGGATTTGCTCAACATTTCTTCCCCCTTTTTTGAGACTCACTAATTAGAAGTGGGCAGATAAAAGAAGCTACGGTTTGCTTACAAAAATGCAAGAACAGCCTGAGGTTCATGCTTTGAACCGCACCTATCAGGGCAAGGCACGATAGGTACTCACCCAGAAGATATTCCCAGTATAATCTGCAGATCTCTTGCAGGTTTCTGAAGACCAGCTGCATAAGGTAAACGGAAAAAGACCAGCCTCCCACAAGCACAAGGTAGATAGGACTTTTCTATGGGACAAAAAGAAGCAACAATTGTATCTTCGGAAAAAGTAATTTTGGAATTCTTCATAGGGCAAACAATTCAACTGGCCTTCAAGTTACATGCTGCTGCTAGCCTGTTCCGTACTGTAGGCTCCACGCCTCTCGCTTATTAGCTAGTCCTGCCAGCCCAAATGCTTTGGGAATTTGCAAACTCCTGTTAAAGATGAATATGAATCATTCAGTAGGCCACTGAAGGCTTAATTCTCATAATAGCAAATGAAGTGGCAAACCAGTGACTACATTAAGATAGGCAACTACATGGGGACCTTTCTTTTTTGTTTATCTGCCCCCTTTCCCTTTTTGCAATGGAGACCAAACCTGACTCAGGTATGTGTGTGTGTTTTTACTCATTCAGTGCATTCTCAGAGAAGTGCGACAATGATCAGAAGCAATGTCTCCGCATCTTATATATAAGGTTAATGGTGCTTCCAGGAGGTGTACAAGAGAGATGTTATTGATATAAATAAAATGTTGCTACCACAAGGGCATTGTTTTAGAGTAACTCTTGCATACTCCCATTAGTTTCTGACACTACCACAGAAATTTCAGAGAAATGAGCAGTCCTTAGCATGTTTGGAGAGGCAGAATTTCACCCTGGACGCATCTGTGACTTAAACTATACTATTTCAAGATATAGATGGGGAATAATATGACAGAATAGTCCCTAACATAGCTAATATGTCAAGGAATGTTCTATGTTGGGGCTTTTATATCCAAAATCCACTATGCTATGTGAAGGGGCTTTTTTTTAATGTACAGAAAAACGTGCCAGTTGCACCTGTAGTGATACAAACCAGATAATAGGTTTACCACGTCACTTATTTATCAGAATTAGGTCTTTTACAATACCGTTTTCACGTTGAAAAGGTAATGGGGGAGGATGTACATGATGCCACAGGTCATTAACCCAACCCAACTAAATTATATGTATATGCTAGGCCAAAAGCAACAATTCAACTTTTTTCACGTTTCCAGAAGGATTTAAAAACTTTTTAAAGCACATTAATGACATATTAAAGTCATTTTCAACATGAGAGTGGGCTGAACAGCTCAGTTGTTTAGGTTTCTGTTTTTTATAACCAAGATATCTGGGTTGGCAGCATGACTTAAGTGTTCTCAAGATCAAAACGTAAATGGTCTGGAAGAGGCACTTGAAAGTTGGGGTCACAGACTTGAACTGAGTTAATTTCTTGTTTCTGTTGGGGGTTCCACCAATAGCATGATCCATTAACTTACCTTAGGTACCATTCTGGACATTATATAGATGACAATGAGAAGTGAGCTTAGTACGCCAATGCTTACTCCAGCTGAATAGAAGAAAACTTGACTTCTGCAAAGACAACAATTATGTCAGCCGCAATGCCTTCTACACTATCATATAACTCAAGAGAAGCGGCAAATTGTCTACATATGCTGTAAGTACCGGGAAAGGTGGCTAGAATGCACAAGTGCCAAGCAGTGCTTATAGAAGACCAGAACTATTGGTGGGCTTGGTAGTTAGCCAAAATTTGTGGTTGATATTCTTCTTGCTATGGAGATGCAGAGATTGCTATTAGGAAGGATGAACAAACTAAGCTTGTTCAGTAGGAGGAAGCATGTTGGAGCAGCAGGAAGGAACACCAGTGACCCTTTAAACGGGGAGCCACAAGTCATGTTCCCACAGAAGATGAGCAGACACATTTTGAGTGCACATATCACCATATGCAATGTAGTTAGTATGCAGTTTATAATCCTGAAGACGAAGGACATGTTCTCCTTGTTGAAAGCTTGATTTTTACTGTTTTCATTTAAAATTATTTTTACCTGAAAGCTAAACCTGTGGAGTTTTCTGAGCCAATTCAGTCTGTTTGACCAGGATTGGCCAACTTTTTAAGATACATTTTAGTCATGCAAGGGGTGGCATTTTGTGAGCTATTGCAGCAGTGTATCCCCTTTTGAACCTCATGCAGCTGGAAACAGAAAACCAAAGCCTAACTGCTGGGCGACGATGAAGCATCACTATGAAGATATACAACTTGCAGCAGTTTACAAGAGAGATAGCTTAGCAAGCAGGAAGAACTTCCCAGATTTCCTTTCTCACTCCTCACACATGGCAAAACACTGTACTGCAGAACGGAGGTACATGAAAACAGCAAGAGTTGATACTCCAAAGTACCACCAATGCCCAGTGGAATGTGAAGGATTAATTCCTCCTCAATCTGAAGAGATAGGCATTTCCCAAGCTAAAAAATATGGTTGTCAATGATGAGCCCTTAACAATTCTGAGAAAATGATCTTCTTTAGCAAGAATGCAAGCAAGAAGAGTGAGAAAAGCAAAGTCATCATTCCATTATCTTACTAGAAATGCCCAGATTTGTGCCTTCATTTATAGGGAGTTTTATAAATCCACAACATATAAGCGTTACTTGCTGGCAAGCCTATGAAAAATTATCCAAAAAAGGAGCACAATCACACTAGTGGCAGCAAGTCCATTGTCTGTTCACCTTGAAATTTTTTGAGTACCAAGACATGGCATATACAATAGTCCACAGGCACCGGACAAGTCTTGATCTCAGCAATATGTTCCTATTTCCATTGTTCAAAACAGGAAAGTTCAGTGGGCTGGCTATCAATTCAAGCAGATTGTAAGCTATACACCTGGCTTCTGAACAAGAGTAACCATGCTGAAGTACACAACACCCATTTCCATCATCTGTGATAATGCTCACCTGCTCATCAAGTCGCTACAGAAAAACAGCAGAAGACCCAGAAATGTAACCACAAATAGCTTGGGATCAAATGCTAGAAAACAAACAAAAAGAGTTCCCTTTCAGTGAGCTGTATTGAACTAATCCTATGTAGAGGATGAGCACTTTTCCACTCCAGATGTTTCTCAGCTGTAATTGCCATAATCCCTCACCAGTGGTAAGCTAAGGCTGAAGAATCATCAGAAATATCTGGTGACCCAGTTGTCCACTTTACCTATAATCAGAAAAGCTACCAGTTACATGACAAAGTAACAAGATTAATCTAGTAGAGCCATGGGCAACTTCCATTGATTTAGGCAGAGCAACCAATGATGTGAAGTGCTGAAAACGGCTGTGCAACATCTGGAAGGTGACCATTTCCCCATCCCAATCTAGTACATTTGTAGTACTTGTGGACTCATAGCTTTACTTCCACAATATGCAGGTTGCAAGGTATAATGTCACTTACTACGAACAATGATGACTGAGTAATCGGAGCCTGATTCAAGGGGGTCAACTTTCAGACAGGTTTTATGACTGTAGATGCCTATCATAATGTAAGTGTCATTGAGTTTCTCTTTGAAGAATGAGCCAAGGTAACTCCATATGTTAAACCCTTCCAATTCTTTGAGCTTCTCTTCATTTTCAACTTGGATGACCCGGATCATCTTGGTGCTGTTTACTCGGATCTGCAGGAGAAGAGGATACCATGTGATGCAGATGTTGCAGAAAATCACCATTCAAAAGGCATTTGATTCAGCCAATAAAAATTGAGTACTGTTAGGGATCACCCAGTTTAAAAGATATATTAGTCAGGTTTAGGGGAATGTACTAGAAGATGATGAAGAGGTTTTAGAAAGAGTAGCAATGAACTTGCAATGAGGTTTGAAAAGGCCTGGTAAGGAGCCTAGAAGACACCGGAATAATCAACATACATTCATCCAAGAAATAAGGAAAGGGAAGAAAGATCAGGACAGCAGGCAGAAAGAGAAGATAGACACTCTATTTTAAAGTAGGGCCATATATTTAAATCCGAAAGTCATGTAGAACTTCACTGTGTAATTAACTGAACAGGATAACAATTTCCTTTACTGTATAACAGATAAAAAGCATTTAGCAGACTGAGGACCTTTCTGGACATTATGACTCAAGAGGGATAGGGAAGGACAAACTGGTGAAGAGAAACTTTAAATAATAATTTTAAAAAGCTGCCACTGGTGGTCCCAATCCTAGCATGATGATCCAGTGGTGATTTTTTTTTATTATGAATGACTCCTCCCACCATCCTGAGGCCCGAAAGGGTCCTCCAGGAAAAAAGGGAAAACCAGGAGCTTCAAACCTAAAAGGAGAGGGAGGGATAAAAAACTTTAATTAGTTTCAAGCAATAATTTCCCTTGCCGGATCCAATTTACACCAGTATAAATTTAGGCAACAGGGCTTTGCCTGTTGCTTCACAGCATCCCAAATGTTATGCAGACTTGCTATAACTACAATCACATCAGGTGTGATTTCTCAGTTGTTCTAGTGTTGTAGGCAGCTCTTGGGTGGTGGCTACAGCATCACAAATTTTCTCCTGCTAGAAGATTTACCTTTTTAAACACCTTACTGTTTTAATCATTTCACTGTCTTCTACTTAATTCCCTCCCACAGCTAAAAAAGGCAGCTACTCAGCAAGATTAACTCAGCTGTGCTCCATTGACAATGCTAAATTTAGATAATGCTAGAAGAGTACTAAGAGAAAAGACAGTTACGTTGCAGGGTAAGGACAAAAATACTGCATGTGAATAACTACTGTAGTTGGGCAAACTACAAATAGTTTAGGTATAGGCTCAATATCTTTTAAAGATCAGCAGCTATGATGCACCATAATCAGGGCTATGAGAAATAGCTTTGTGATTCTGAATCCCCACCCCTTTTTCATCCCTCATGATAAAAACAGTGACAATTCATTTTTTTCAACTATTGCTCCTGTGAATGCAACCTGCACAAATATGGCTAACGGTCCATCAGTGCTCAGAAATGTCCAATTAGATCAGGCAGGATGCAACACACATTGTGTACCATCTTTCAAAAGTACTTGAAAGCACTAGCTGGTTCAGAATGCTGAAGCCAGACAACTGGCCAGAACTCATTACGAGAAACACACAACTCTCTTGTTAGACAAGGGCCATTTTTGGATACTGGTCCCTTTTCAGGTGTAATTCAGTGCAATGGCTTTGACCTATAAATCTTTATACAACTTGGGACTCAATTATTTTAAATACTACATTGCTCCATATAAGCTTGCCCAGGTGACGCCCTTCACTCTGTCCTGCCATTATCAGAGACACATGTCGTGAGTGGGCTGAACGTCTTCTCCAATGTGCTGTTCAAGCAAGTTTAATCTGATCCACACTGTTCATCCCCTTCAGATGGATGTACTTTTTTGTACTGTTTTTATCTGGATGCATTTTTATTTGACCATGTTGTTTGTTTATATGTTACTATTAGGATTCTTCAGTATGTCATTCCATTGGATAGAGGCTCCCTCCCCAAATCCTCTGTATGCCTGTATTCAGAGCAACCTGAATGTGTTGGTGAAAATAAGACAAGGGGTGACTTCAACTGCATGCAAGACTGGCCACTGAATAACACAGAGGAGCAAGTCTAAGCTATGATAACATCATTACAGGACCATACCTTTCCCTAACATATTTCCAGCTAGGAAGAATGCTGGGAAATAAGACATAACATGACTGGGTTTGTGTTTGTGTTTTTAAAATAAAGGCTGTATGTAGATACTTAGCAGAGATTTACAAAATCTAGGATTAATTCTGTTTTATTTTCTGAACAAATGCACAGACTGGTTCAGTGAAGTTTCAAATCAGCTTTCAGTAACAACTAAGACTATAGTTCTTACCTGGATCCTAGTCCATATATCATACCATTTGGGGACCACTTTGTTTGTGTAGCAGAACTGCTCAGAGTAATTCTTTGTGTACAGCATGTTATCTCTAAGTGGAACCACCTCTCCATCTTCAGAATTGAAGCAAAGAAAAAAGACTACATTATGATCTAATGGTTAGATGTGTTAGCAAAAACTGTATCTGAGCCCAGAACTGCTCTTGAATGGAATGGAGTAGACCGATTTACATAAATAGGGGATCGAGATTAACATGTTTAGTAAGACTGTTGCCACTAATCTCAGGAAAACATACCCTGATGTCTGCACCAAGCAACCCACCATTTTAGACTACAGGACTAGCGATTATGCCATAGTATAAACAGTTGTGTGCAATGTATGCCACAAAGATAAATTTCTGTCTTAAAATGTTTAATTTCATCTGAAAGAGAATCCTAAGCTTTCACTGGCTTTTTATCTTTGCAAGGCCATGCAGACATATATAAAAAGCACTCTATTGCTTTTGGATATAAACAGCTTTATAAACCAAGTACACTGCACCAAGCAACTATTAATGTTACGGTATGTTATTTGTATAACATAAGTTAACTTGTGTGTTGGAGGAAAGGGAAGCTTGACCTTCCGGTGTGTTAATCATTTCTAGCAGGCTACTATATCAAAAAGAGCAAATATGGTGTAATCAATTGAGGGTCAAAATAGGACTCGGGAGACCTCACTTCAAGTTCATGCTCAGCCACGGAATCTCACTTGGAGTAGCAATAGTAAATCACACCTTGAGCATCTTTGAAAACTCTGCTAGGTTTGTCATGAGTTAAAAGCAACTTGAAGCCTATTATAGCAAATTATGTCAAAACAATTAGTTAGGCTGCTTTTTTGAGACAATAAGCCAAATTCAAAAATATATCAGCCAAATGGCCTGCTGTAGAGATCTGTTATATCAACAAACTACTTGGGTAGACAGTTTTCCATGGCCCATCACAAAATATGGATTTACACTATAGCACTTTCACATTATATGACACGTAACAATATATAATACCTATTTTTGCATTGGTATACTCACTTAAGACAGAACAATGATAACAAGAAATAAATATGCAAAGCTTTCATTTCAGTTGAGGATGAGAACTATGGAATTGGTCTCAATTGTTTAAACTCAAAATTTAGCCCAATTTCTTAAAAAAAAAAAGTGTTGGGATTAAGCATTATAAAACACAGAGGGGCTTACTTTCATGTAAACAGAGGTGGAATTGCCCTGAAAAGTTTAGAAATTGGGAGAGTGGTGACTTTTATAAGAGATTGCAGTTGGGTCTCTTCAGATCTCAGAAATCCCAGAAACACCACAGTAAAAGTCTAAACATGATCCCTGTTTCAAGCATCTTTTCCTGAGAATACAGTACAGTATCTCTATTTCCAACCTCATTTTTTTGTCCAGCATATAAGAGTCCAAAGCCAGACACTCACAGCACAAAGTTTTCTGACATTCCCCACTGATTCTTTTTTAATCTTTGGAATAATAACAAACAGGGCGACATTCTTTGTTTTTAAGATTCACACAGTAATATTCCAGATGATGATGAATACGGAGCCTTGCCGAACATAGGCTGTGTGACATGCATGACGAACCTAATGAATTTAGGCAGATAACGTAAGAACATAAGAAGAGCCCTGCTGGATCAGGCCAGGGGCTCATCTAGTTTAGCTCCCTGTATCTCACAGTGGCTCCACCAGAGGCCTCTGGGAGCACACGAGACAACCAGATACCTGCCTCCTGGTCCCCTTCCCCGGCATCTGGGAAGAAAGACGAAGAGCCCTGTGACAACTTAAAGCCTAACGCGTTCGTTAGATAACATTTCCACGCACAGCAAGGTTGTTCGTTTTTAAGGCGCCGCAAGATCTTTGCGGTTTCCGTTGCAACGAATCGAAGATTCCCTTTTTTGGGAAAATGGGAGAGGAACAGGTGCCGGTGGAAAAGCTGGCAACCCTGGTGCCACCGCTGCCACCGCCACACCTTACCTGAGCCGCCCAGTGCCATGAGGAGAAGTGCGGGCCCGATCAACAGGCGGCTCAACGGATACCTCTCCACGGCCGTTTTCGTTCCTCCCGCCATGGCCATGCCCCCCTCCCCACTCCTTCACCTGCCGCCCATCGTATAGTCCAAACTGAGCAGGGCGATCCCGCCAACAGCCTATCAAAGAGCGGGACCCGTGCCTATACGCCCACCCCTCTGCACAAGCGATAGGACTCTCAACCAACGGGAAGAAGCATCTCGCGAGGCCAACGGTCGCCCTTATCTTCTCGTAGCCTATCAGAGCGCTAAACGTCACCATGACGGCACCATTGTCAAGTAACGCCTCCAAGCGCAACCAGACTCCTAATCCAATCAAAGAGATGAACTGCGAGGCCTTATTAAACCCGCCCCCCTTGCTCTCTTTGGATGGAGGACGTGGCCTTTCAGCCTATGGGAATAACCTCCCTTAAAAGGAAAGGCAGGGTTTCTTTCTTTCTTTCTTTTTTTTTAAGAAAAGAACTGGAAAGAAACAATTTAGGGTGAATGAGGGAAGCAGGTTGAAGTGACCTTCCGGGCTACGAGATTGTAAACCGGTCTTTTAGCTGCAATTAAATCTTATTATTTATTTAGTAGCAATATTCGCAGTCTTGTCGTTTCATTCATGCGCTCAAGATGGCGCATGTAGCTTTTTTCCCCCTACCTATGTTATGTCCCCAATCACCCAGCGAGGGACAGGAGGTTGAGAAACACCAGCCAAGATCCAGTTGCAAAATGCTAGCCGCAGAGGAACGATCGAACGAGTCGCTTTTGAATTTTGTTGGCTGGCTCTCACACGCTCAGGAACACAATCCAACGTGTAACCAGTTGCACAACTGGTACATGTCTAAGTCCACAACAGACAGACAGTGACACCATGTACACCCCTCCCCCCAGTTGTACACACTCAATTTATTACACCCTGTATTTGTTCTGTGTGATACCAGCAGGATTCTGTTCAACATGATTGACCTAAGGCTCAACAGGAGATGGGCAGGATATAAATAAAATAAATAAATACCCAGTGCATTTTTAAACATGGTGGGGACTAGAATCTGAATTTGCCAATCTTGAAAGTCTCAATCCTGCATTCCAACACTATGTCACATCATCTGGTAACCTTGAGTGACAGCCTATATTCCTCTTCATAGGGCATCTGTTCTGTATTTATAGCAATCACTGGGACTCCTTGCCTTTAATAAGTGAAGAAAGGATTTTCAGTGAATGTGTAGGTGGGTGCACTTGGCAGTAAGCACAAACAGCAGGGTGCTAGGCCTCTAGTCCCAGATAATTTATAGGTGATGTATACAGCAGGCACTTGTTTCAAACATACAGTAATTCTTTCTTTTTTCACTAGCCCACCATCAAAATCTGTCATACTCATAGGTACCTGCAATAGGTCCTTTTCAATAGTGGCCTTAGGACTCTGAAACTTTCTTCCCAAGTACTGTACTGTAAGTACATACAGAATCATCTTTGCTACATTTCAGTTCTCCTGTCAGGTTTCAAAGCTATGTGCAAAGTACGGTATGTTTCGGTCTGTGCTTTACTAAAAGTGTGCTTGGCTTTTGAAGAGCTGTTTTTTGTTCTGTAACGGCCTTGTTTTGCTTCTTTTGTAAAATCTGTTTTATACTGACATTGCGTTTCTAAGTTTCTTTTTAACGCTTTGCTCTGAAAGATAGCACATGTGTTTGTTCAATAAAATAAATAAGTACACCTCCAATACGCTGCTCATTCCTTCTCCTCCTCCCTCAGCGTTTTCTTTTGTGTATAAAAGAGAGTCAAAGAAAAAAAGGACAGCAACAGCAGTGCGGCTTCTCTAGATCCCATCCGCACAGAGTATTTACGGTACTAAGCTTTCCTTGCATCCATCATACCAGGACTGCATCCTAGTTTCCACACAACACAAGGTTGAAACAAGTGTTAACAGAGTCAAAGTAGGACAAGACCTATCTACTTGTGTGGACCCCCGTATTGTGTTGACATGTCCTAATCCATGCATGTTTTGGGTGTGCATCATTTAATGACATTTCCATATGTGTGTGTTTTCCTACTGATCTCTTTCCCTCCATGCCTTACTGCCACTTCCAGTTAGTTGTCTTTGTATACTAGCTGTTCCCTTGTTCTGTTTTTTAATGTTCTTAATTTTTTTTATATTTTTTGCACCATACTGTAGTACAAAACAGAAAGAACAAAAGCTAAAAAACTGGAATGAAAACATTAAATTAAATTAAAAGGCATTTCAGGCGGGTGAAGGTTTGATGACTATGGATGAATAAAAGGAGGAAGGAACACAGGGAAGAGTAAAACAGGTGGAGAAAGGATAGAGAAGATACCAGCTATTTCTGTATTCTGGGCTTTTTTAAAATGTTATCAGTTTTGCACCTTAGCACACAAGTAACAACTAAAAGTTAAAAGTAAGAAACTTTGAGAATGGAAAGTGGGTATAATAAGGAGGAAAGGGAAAAAGTGTGAAGTTGGCAGGGAGAAGGCAGAGAAGAACAGCAATCTGTTCTGAAAGTGAGAGAGGAAAATTCCAGATGTGTGTGGACATGCAAAACCAGGAGAACCAAGTGCATCCCATTACATCCAACTACAAATATCTCCGCATGTGTGGATCCCAATGCTGGGGTGATCTATGCAAGTCTGTAGTAAAAAATACCAGAACAACCCAGTGCAACCCCAGATCGACTGAGGACAGCACCATAGTTTGGAAAAGCCATAAAATTACTGGGATTGATGCCAGTATTTAGTAGTGTGCAGGCAAGGTGGCCTAAGAAGGGACATGGTGGCGCTGCAGGTTAAATCGCAGAAGCCTCTGTGCTGCAAGGTCAGAAGACCAGCAGTCGTAAGATCGAATCCACGCGACGGAGTGAGCTCCCGTCGCTTGTCCCAGCTCCTGCCAACCGAACAGTTCGAAAGCATGTAAAAATGCGAGTAGATAAATAGGTACTACCTTGGTGGGAAAGTAACGGCATTCCGTGTCTAGTCATGCTGGCCACATGACCATGGAAACTGTCTTCGGACAAATGCTGGCTCTATGGCTTGGAAACGTGGATGAGCACCGCCACCTAGAGTCGGACACAACTGGACTAAATGTCAAGGGGAACATTTAACTTTACCTCGGCAGGGTGGCATCTCATTTCTTCCCAGAATAAGTCTGGTATTCAATGTTCAAGTAAAATTTACAGAGGATAGAGGATGGGCCCTTAAGAGACGTGGTAGCACTCAGTACAAAAGTACCAGTGAGTCAACTGCAACAACTATTTCCCAGAACATCTGTGGATCTAGATCAGGGATGGGCAAGGTACCCCCCCCCAGTCTATTTTTGTGGCCCAAGCCCTCCACCTCTCCCAAAAGGCATTTGATCTTCTGGAGGCCTCTATGAGTCATTATTCAACTTTTAAATAGGTCAAAGCCACTGCCTTTCCACACTACTTTAAATCCTCAAATACCATATTTGCAAATTTGGAAAAGGCCTTCCAGTGGCCACTCCTGGTTTAGGGGTGGGGTTTTATTATTGTTGTTGAATTATTATTTTTTCTTTAGTCTTAACAGCATCTGGAGGATCCCAGGGCAGAAAATTAGTCCATGGAGTCCTTGCATAGATTGTGTACATTGGGAGCTATGCTGATAGTGGTGCACAGTTTTTAGAAATAGGGATAACAACAATTACAGCTCCTATTGAACCCATGCATGGCAGCATTTGCCATAGAAGCCAACTGTGGGTTGTGACATGCTGGTTGATGCTACATTATTTACTACATTGCACTGAATTTCTAAGAACAAGACCCTCTAACTGTACCTACAAAAATGCAATAAATATGTGTTTATGTGCAATTTTATTAATATATATTTTAAAAGGCATTAAGAAGTTGGGTAGTTTCACACACACTGCATCAGTTAGTGACTTGCATTTGTGAGTGTGCCACAGATCAATTAATCATTATTTAATTATTACCAATTCATGCAGGATATATTTTAGTGGAGCCAATTTGCTCATTCAGCTATAACTAATTCTGTTCTGAATAGAAATCAGAATATGATCTGAAGAATATGGTTTCTCCTGCCAAATAGAAGGGGAATATATGGAGGTAGTGACAGCTTTTACCTTCTTGGGCTCCGTGATCACTGCAGATGGTGACAGCAGCCACAAAATTAAAAGATGCCTGCTTCTTGGGAGGAAAGCGATGACAAACCTTGACAGCATCTTAAAAAGCAGAGACATCACCTTGCCAACAAAGGTCCACATTGTCAAAGCTATGGTTTTTCCAGTAGTGTTGTATGGAAGTTAGAGCTGGACCATAAAGAAGGCTGACTGCCGAAGAATGGATGCTTTTGAATTGTGGTGCTGGAGGAGACTCTTGAGAGTCCCTTGGACTGCAAGGAGATCAAACCTATCCATTCTGAAGGAAATCAACTCTGAGTGCTCACTGGAAGGACAGATCCTGAAGCTGAGGCTCCAATACTGTGGCCATCTCATGAGAGGAGAAGACTCCCTGGAAAAGCCCCTGATGTTGGGAAAGTGTGAAGGCAAGAGGAGAAGGGGATGACAGAGGACGAGATGGTTGGACCAAAGCTATGAACATGAAATTGACCCAACTCCGGGAGGCAGTGGAAGACAGGAGGGCCTGGCGTGCTCTGGTCCATGGGATCACGAAGAGTCAGACATGACCTAACAACTAAACAACAACAACAATTCTGTTCTAATTGAGGGAATCAATATTCTTTTTTGCTATAAGTCACCTTGAGTGACTTTAGAGATCTGGACTATGTATTCAATAAATAAAATAAAATCTGCTACAGTATATCTATGTAGAGAGCCCTGGGGAAATCATCACAACAGGGTGCAGAATTAAACCTGGAGAACTTGACAGTTCGTGCTGCTTTACTTTTCTAACTGCTAGGGAGAAGGATAATCCCAGAGAAACATTAAAGTAGTGTCCTTCATCGCTATAGCTGAATCCATCTGTTCAATTTTATGGTCTAGTGAATTGTTTCAGAGGAAATTATCTTATGCACTTACCTTCTCAATCAGAGCCTATTAATGGCAATTGAAGACAATGATTTAGCTTGTAATGTGAAGGGGCAAGGCATAGGAAAAGACAGGGATTTGCTTTATTATTATTATCAAGCAGTGGTTCTCAACCTTGGGTAATCCAGGTGTTCTTGGACTGCAGCTCTCAGAAACCCTGGCCAGTGTAGCTAGTGGTGAAGACTTCTGGGAACTGCAGTCCAAAAACACCTGGGTTATTCAAGGTTGGGAACCATTGGTACAGAGCAGGGATGGTGAACCTTTTTAAGCCCAAGTGCCCAAACTGCAAAAAAGAAAAAGAAAAGAAAAGAAAAGAAAAGAAAAGAAAAGAAAAGAAAGAAAGAAAGAAAGAAAGAAAGAAAGAAAGAAAGAAAGAAAGAAAGAAAGAAAGAAAGAAAGAAAGAAAGAAAGAAAGAAAGAAAGAAAGAAAGAAAGAAAGAAAGAAACCCAACCCAGCAGGTGGCAGGTGGCGTCAGAAGCGGAAGTAGTGACAGCGGAAGTGGGAATCCCAGGCATGGAGATGCCTCCAGACCCCACTCCGGATCCGCCTCCAGTCGTGCCCAATGACTATAGCTCAGGCAGCCCGTCGTCACCAGCACCAGCTGCTCTGGATCCTGGCCTGCTGCCTGCCGGGGCTCTAGCACTGCGGCTGCAGCTGCCTCCTCAGGTTTAGCTGCTGGGGGTAGTGATGCAGTGGCTTATGACTCATGTCCCCATAGAGAAGGCTCTGCATGCCAGCTGTGACACACATGCCATAGGCTTACCATCACTGGTATAGAGTGCGGAAGAGATGAGAAATCAGGCATTGGAACATACAGGCTGTAAATGCTCATTAGTCTTTTCTATGTATGACTACTTGGTAACCTTGCCATATAGACAGTATATCACAGAAGTGAGTACACCCCGCATATTTCATAAATATTTTAGTATATCTTTTCATGTAACTACACTGAAGAAATGACACTTGACTACAATGTAAAGCAGTGAGTATACAGCTTGTACAATGGTACCACTACTTACGAATTTAATCCGTATTGGAACGGCGTTCATATGTTGAAAAGTTCATAAATCGAGGCAAGATTTCCCATAGGAATGCATTGAAAACCATTTAATTCGTTCAGGCTGTTTTTCATTCGTATGTCAAGATGCTGTTCCTAGGTAGAGGCATTAGTTCCCACAGGAACTAATGCAAAACCAGTTAATCCGTACTCTACCACTAGGGGGAGAATTTTTTAAATTTTTTCTTCTTTTGACCTAAGATGAACTTAGGTCAAAAAAAGGGCAGGAAAGGTGTTGTTTTTTTTCATTCGTAAGTTGAGGCTCCGTTCGCAAGTCGAAGCAACATTTTGTGAATGGAGCCTTTCATAATTCGAAACGTTTGCAAGTAGAGAGGTTCATAAGTCGAGCCGCTGTTACCTCAAAATAACACAACGCACAGCCATTAATGTCTAAACCTCTGGCAACAGAAGTGAGTACACCCCTAAGTGACAATGTCCAAATTGGGCACAAAGTGTCAATATATTGTTTGGCCATTATTATTTTCCAGCACTGCCTTAACCCTCTTGGGCAGTGGTGTCGAACTGTGGCCCTCCAGATGTTCTTGGCCTTCAACTCCCAGAAATCCTGGCCAGCAGAGGTGGTGGTGAAGGCTTCTGGGAGTTGAAGTCCAAGAACAGCTGGAGGGCCACAGTTCGACACCACTGCTCTTGGGCATAGAGTTCACCAGAGCTTCACAGGTTGCCACCGGAGTCCTCTTCCACTCCTCCTTGATGACATCACAGAGTTGGTGGATGTTAGAGACTGTGACAATTGCCCCATGTCACTCATGCCATTCATAGTCATGAGCTGATTTGCATGAGCATATGAGAGGACTGGAGAGACAAAGTCAGCAGCTACATGAGGATTGGCAGGAAAAGGAGGAGTCAGAGACAAGGGCTGGTTAGTCAGAGAGAGAGGGAACGAATATTCAGTGATAGGGCTGGTAAAGAAAATACGTAGAGAAGGTGGTAATGATATTGCAAGAGAAAAGTATGTACTGAGAGAATTGTTAATGATTTGCTTGTGTATAATGTGTATCTGAAGGACTTCTGTTGTTATTCAATCTGCTTCACTTCAATAAATAAGTTCTGTTTGTGTTCACAAGTGTCCTGACAAACGTAATTTATATTGTGGATTGAAGTAATTCCCTGGTGGCAGCAAGAGGAAAACGCGACGTGAGCCTTTGTGACAGAAGGACAAGCAGGGGCCACAAGGGTGAACGCCACAGAGAACTCACACACCTCCACCTTCCGTTTCAGGATGCCCCACAGATGCTCAATAGGGTTTAGGTCTGGAGACATGCTTGGCCAGTCCATCCGCTTTACCCTCAGCTTCATTAACTTCAAGCTATTATTCTCTGTGGATCTCTGTCCAGTACTACTTCTATTGCATACCAGAAATTAAAAACTCTGCAACAAATATTTGGACTGCACCTCCTGGATGCCCCAGTCAGTATGGTCTGTGTTACAGGATTATTGGAGTTTATGAGGTTGATTGCACACAGTGTTCCTGCAGGTCAACTGCCCTCATCCTGAGAACTTGGGTGAAGCCACCGCTCTGGGCTTGTGGGAAGACTGGGAAGATGACAGCCCAGGGGTTGCTGGGGAGTGGGCTGAGAGGGGAAGAGGGTGCAGCACGGCCATTAAAGGCATGTGAAGCAAAATACAAGGGTCTTCTGGGTCTGCGGCATCCGGTGACAGACTGGCTGATGAGATCTGGGGATCTTCAGCTGAGGAGCTGGAACCTGTCCTCTGCATGTTTGAAGAGCTGGCTTGGAAGAAGGATGATGACCTGTGGCTGGAACCTTTGAGCCATTTCCCAGAGGGTAGGGGCAGAGGCCTGGGAAGAGGGGCACCCATGACCCCATCCTCAGGAGAGGCACCAGCCCCAACAACTCCATGGCACCTAAGATGGCCAACTGGTCCAGTAGTGCCCATCTCCACTCTGTTGAGATGTTGGTGATGCAAGTGACAGCATGAGGAAAGGAGGAGACATCCCAAACAGGAAGAATGGGATTACAGTCAATGCCCACTAGCTGCCTCTACCAGCTCTTGCTGAATGTCTCGATGCCTAACCCTGAACCAGGCTGGTTTATTAGAAGGACTGACTTAGTTACCGGAACTGAAGCCAGTACAGAACTGACTGTATCCAGGGGACTCATGCAGGAAACTCAGTCTGCTGGGATGTGTGAGGGTGGTGACAGGGAACAACTATCAAAGCACCTAGTTCAATAAGGGGCCATCTCACCAGCAGCCTGGAACCAATTAAATTATTGACGGAAGACCTCCAAGGCTGCTAGCTCTGGCAGGAGCAGCTGGGCTCATAGAGTTCCACTCCAAAATGTCTGGAAAGCCAGACATTCTCCATGCCACAAAGAGCGTACAGTGGGGTCTTGACTTAAGAACGGCTCGAGTTAAGAACATTTTGACTTAAGAACCACTCTCATAGGAAAATATGGACTTGACTTACATACTTAGATTTGAGTTAAGAACTGAAAAAAAACCACGTGGGAGGCAGGGAAAGTGCAAAAAGTGAACTTTCAGTTAACTGTTGGCCAGTGAAAAGGGTGCCTGTCTGCTTCCTCACTCCTCCCAGTGTTTAGAGAGTGGATTGGGAGACAGTCTTCAGACTGCCTGGTACTGCCTGGACTGTATTTTCCCTGCCTTCCCTGAACCTTTCTTGACCTAAGAAAAAAAAGAAACAAAATATCCCCCTCTAGTGGTCGAAGGCAGAACAGCAGCTTCCCATTAGTTTCTATGGACGGAAAAGGGCAGATACAGATCAAATGGTTTTCAATGCATTCCTATGGGAAATGCAGATTTGACCTGAGAACTTTTTGACTAGAGAACCGCCTTCCAATACGGATTAAGTTCTCAAGTCAAGACCCCACTGTAAATGCATATTAATAAGTCCTGGTGATGAGCCCTTGGAAGTAATGTGTCAAGGTAACAGGATAACATTAACTTTGCTACTTTTCTGTTAAACAGGAGGAATACCGATAGCCTTGAGATAATAATGTTTTGAAAGTAAGACACTAGCAATGTTTTTTTTCTTTTCTTTTGCAACATTAGTCTCATAGCTCATCAATAGGCTTAGTCTCCTGTTTAAAACAAAAGCAATTGTTTTTGAATTAACATGTTAAACGAATGTGTTCTTTCCAAGTTCTGCCATTGGTTAAGAAAGGAATCAATGCAGGTTGTAAACTCAATCTGTTTCCTTTCAAGGAGCAATCTGGAAACATAACTGATCAGCCTGGAAAAGTCAAGTGCATACCTCTCTCTCTCTCTTTCATTGCTCTATTTTCATACTCTGCACTTTCTCCAGCTGAGATAATGACTGTTAAGGCGCTGTGAACACAGCAAGTTCATCACGCCCTCACTATCTTAAAAGCCTATCTATTGATAACCTTGTTCCGCTGCCAAGGTCACATTGCTGTGCTATGGGTTGAGCAGTTCAGTAAAATAACCCCCAGCTTTAGCCAAACAAAAGTGGGATTAAATTAAGAAAAGGTAAAAGAACATCACATACAAAAGTTATAAGAAAGATGGAAAACCTTTCTAAATTGTAAGCATGCATACTGTAAGAGTTGAAGAGTATTTTTTGTCTGAAGTGGAGCAAAACATTCTTCATGGAAGACTTTGAAATAAGCAGCCGATTCTCATTTAACAAGGAATTATAATACTGTATTTATTTATTTAATATATTTTACACTGCCTTTCTCCTTAAAAAAGAACCAAAGCAGCTTGCATCATTAAAAGACAATGTTTAAACTTAAAAACAGTAAGCATACAAATAATATATAGGGTCAAATGTTACACTACAATGGGGCAAACAAAAACAACACAAAAAAAACATTCAAAGCAGCAAGGCACAACAATCCATTTAACAACCCTACTCAGGCAGCCAGTCATTGAAGAAAAACTTGAGGAGAAAAATCTTTGTCTGCTTGCGGAAGGACAGCAAAGATGTGGCTAGCCTAGCCTCGTGGGAGGGAGTTCCACAGTCTAGAAGCAGCAACACCCTCTCTTGTGTCCCCACCAAGCGCACCTGTAAAGGTAGTGGAACCAAAATAAAGGCCTCTCCAGATTACCTTAACATCCGAACAGGCTCATAAAAGGATATGTGGTCCTTCAGATAGCTTGAGCCCATGCCCAGACTTTATAAGTTATAACCAGCACTTTAAATCATGCCCAGAAATGGAGCGGCAGCCAGTGGAGCTGCTGTAATGGTGGGTTTATGTGATCTCTGTAATCAGATCCAGTTAGCAATCTGGCTGCTGAGTTTTGGTCCTGCTGAAATTTATGAACACTTTCCACAGGTAGCCCCAGGTACAGAGTGTTACAGTAATCCAGCCGGGATGGGAAGGCATGTTACTCCATGGTCAGTTCACACATCTCCAGGAATGGACACAGCTGGCACACTAGTTTGAATTGTGTGAAGGCACTCCTGGCCACTGCCAAAAACTGGCCATCCAGACTCAGAGGCAAATCCAGGAGCACCCCCAAGCTGCACACGTGTGTTTTCAGAGGGAGTGTAACCCCATCCAGCACAGGCTGCCTCCCTGTTCCTTGACCTGCCTTTTGACTGACCAGGAGCACCTCTGCCTTGTCTGGATTAAGTTTCAGTGTAGCTAGCCTCATCCAGTCCACTACTGACACCAGACACGTTTTCAGATTTAAGTGGCAAGAAGAGATAAAGTAGAATAATTCAGTCTGTTTCATACTTCCCAGCTGATAAAATTCAGTGAGAAAGGCTTTCCTAGAAGTCACATTCCACATTGAGGTGATAAATAATTGTTTGCAAGTTTGAGTGTATTTGGTATCAAGAGAGAGAGAGAGAATAAAAGGAAATGTGGTATATTCTGTCTAGCATATCATGCTATCAAGGTTTCCACAGACGTTTTTAATGTATGTATGTGTGTGTGTGTGTGTGTGTGTGTGTGTGTGTGTACATGTACAGTATATATGTAAATGTATACACAGATACATATATGCATACACACACATGTATGTATGTATGTATGTGTATGCATGCATGTATATATGTATGTACTACATGTATAAAATGTACATGTATGAGCTGGCTGGATCATAGGCATCCTTCAGTCTTGAGAGACTATGGTAACATGCTGTGTATCGAGAAGTGTCCTCTCCAGTGCATGAAGCCTGGGTAAAGTAGTATGGAGGATAGGCTGTTACCCAAGCAGCAAATCCCTCCTCTCCACATTGCTGAAATGGTACAATGGAAAGGCAAGAGCCAATACAACTGGTTCCAGCAATGCCGCAGGAGTTGGCAGAATGACATGAGCTGCCTTCGGGACTCCAGCTCCGGATTTTGCCTTTAGGTTAACTCTCTCTCTCTCTCTCAATATATATATAGTAAAAATTGCTAAACATTGCCAGCTCCCCTAAGGGCAATGAATTTAAATAATATGGAATGCAAATCAACCTAATGGTACTCAATTAATTACATGTGTAGAGAGCAGCAGTGGCTCAGTGAGAACATCACATGCTTTGGACCCAGTAGGTCCTGCAGGGCTCAATCCCCAGCCAGCTACTTCCAGAGAGGGCTGGGCAAGACCTCTGTCTGATACCCTGGAGAGTTACAGCCTTGGTACTGCCTACTGTCTCGCAGTGGACAATACACCACTAGATGGACCATTTATCTGGCTAGCTTCTTATAGTTAATATGCCATTTAAAGACCTCCAGAGAAAAGCATAGCGGGTTATGTACGCAAGATGGATAACTGAGAAATGCAGATGCCTCTGTGATGGGATGCAGTGCATACAACTGCTGCAAGGGTTGACCACAGCAGGCTATCTCACAGGTACACCCCAACCTAAACATTCCTTGCAACAATGGTAGCCCTCCATAGCAGAAAGCACAGGATGAAGCTTGTGTGTGTGTTTAAATTAATAACATTCAGAAACATACAGAAACTGAAAAGGTGTACCAGAGCCTTTGTCGAGAAGGAAAGCAACCACTCTAAATTAGAAGGGCTCTCCGTGGCTTTCCTTTTGCGTTCTCACTGGGAGGCTAAAGACAGTGGAAAGGAGAGGCTCAGGGGGTGGATGGGAGCCTTTTCAACCAGGCTGCGTGGGATGCAAGTATTTCACAATCCCATCCTTTCAACCCACATGACCTGGCTCCTTAATGCCAAATATTTTCTTAATAGCGTGATTGTCAAGGCCCTTCCCACTCGCAGCCCACTGCTCTCTGCTCTTGGCTTGCTGCACCTGCCCCCCTGAGAGGAGGGGGAATTTCATACTCATAAAGTGGATGAGTGGAGAGTGCATTCCAACAGCCACACGAATGTGAGGAACTGGGGCAGCCCTATAGACCTGCCGGCACTGATGAGGAACCATGAGCTCATCGCTCTCCAGTTCTCTGTTTCATTCTGACTGAGCTCCCATTTGCTCATACCTACAAAAGAACGCCTCCTGTAGAAAGCTGAAGTATGTTTATTTTAGAGAATTTCTAGGTTGCTTTTCATTTAAAAAATGTCAGTATGATTTAAAATAAAACCAAACATTATTAAGCTCATAACTTAAAATAATAAAACAAAAGTCCCCATAATAACTGTTAAATTAAGCTAATTTAAACAATGCGAACAGCAATTTCAGAACAATGACTTTCATCAGGATTAGAACAGAAAAGGTAACTTCAACCATTTCCAGGGAACCTCTCACCTCCATCTGGCATTTGGCTTTTTTAAAGCCAACAACACCATGGATATTCAATGAAAAGCCACATTTAATATTGCAAAAAGTCTGTCCTTAAGGAGCTGGAAACATGGCAATAAGCAACAGGGATCCTGTAGCAAATCTCAGCTTTGTGACTTCCACGGGATTTTCAAGCTGTCTCTCTGGTTGAGAGACCATCCAGATATGAAACTGCTTAGTTTCAGATTGAAATTGATCAGGCACCTTCAGATGTAAACTGGACTGGTTAACTGAATTAACCAGGGAGGAAGGGAGGGAAGATACTTTACAAAAACTATGCATTAAAAAAAGCTAATTTATGTACACTTAATTGGGTGACCCTTTCTCCCTGTGTTTAGTGGGACTTACTCTTAGGTAACTAGTAACAGAATTGCAGTCTGATGTGTACGAAAACCATTAATATCCAAAACTATTTGCTCATCGCTTTCAGAAAAACTTCCATTTATATAAAGATCACACAGCCACCTCGAGAGTACATGACATTATGTCTGAATTCCATATTGACCTAGATTTATTGGTACTGCTTTTCCTTCTGGACTACACAGAGTATTCCATATGAATGCATTGAAAGGGTGGGGCATAACCCTTTAGTACCCCTTAACTAATCTGTATTACAAACACACACAGTATAAAAGCTCCATTCACAATAATTTTTTTTCAGTTTTTGTAGACAGCAATCCCTTCTTTACACACAGACTGTCTATGGAAATTGAATGTAATCCACAAAACCTGGAATAAATGTGCTAGCTTGGAAGATGCTGCAGTATGTTTCTGGTTTTGCTGTTAGCAGATTATCATGACTATATCTCTGTAATCTGCACATTTCCAAAATGTCCTGTCATTAATAGCCTTGCTCATGTCAGGTAGACTAAAGACATGGCTTCCTTTATTAATACATCTGACACTTGGTCCTCCTCTTTTCCTGCTGCCTTCAACTTTTCATAGTACTGTTATCTTTTCCAGTTTTGTCTTCTCATAATGTGTCCAAGGTACGAGAGTCTCAGGCTTGTCAGGCTTGTCGTGTACATTCATCAAGTAGAATTTGAATAAAGAATCCAGGAATCCTATGTAATACTCCTGTTATAGATATGCACAAGAAATATCCCTCTTCCATGGCCAGCCCAAGACATTTTGCTGCCTGGGGCAAAGTAATAGGTGGTGCCCCCTCTCATTCTCGATAATTAACTCTTTCTTCAACAAAAGCAAGGGAAAGGCATTCTCAACCACACCAGAAGAAGGAGCGCTAATTCAGAGGGCCCAAGGCAGGCTACGTGGCACCCTGCTCTCTCCCGCAAGAGGTTGCTCTGACTCTGGACATCCCCCATCTGAGGTGAGCCCTGCCGCCTTTTGAAGGCCGGAGCCAGCCCTGTGCCCTTCAACTGCTCTTTCCAGAATTAGATCCCCGCTCAGCCTTCTTCAAGAAGAGGATGAGCTGAACATTTCCCCTCAGGCGGCAGCCCTCAAAGGCAGCGTAATCCTGGACGGGGCCTGGGCTCCGGGGAGGGGAGCCTGCACGCCAGCTGTAGCGTGAAAACACTACGCCGAATTAGAAGGGAAGTGAAGGCGCTCCCCCGAATTTCCACACTTCGGGCTATTTCTTGCGCAGGTGGGGGGGGGAGCGGAGGTTGTTCCACTTCGAAAGAAAAGAGGGGGAGGAAGACAAGCTATTTTGCTCCTCTCAATTGTTATACTGTACTTGCTTTTCTCTTCCCCCCCTCCTCTCTGCACCCCATCCCTCCCACCTTGCCTCTCTCCCTCCCCCACCCCCCTTTGGCCAGCTTCCCATTAGCGCCTGGAGGGACGGCGCGAGGGCCGGGCGTGGGCGCGCGCTCATTTGCAGCGAGCCCCGCGAGCAGAACGCAGTCGCGCGCCACTGGCCGCGGGGGTGGCAGGATGTGCGTCAGCCCCCCCCCGCGTGGGAGGCGAACACGTGGAAAGCAAGGCCGACCACGGTGGTGAAAAACGGGGTGGGGAGAGAGAGGAGAAAAGAAGGGGGCCACAAAGGGACGAACGGCGGGGCGGGTGAGGGGTAGAGTTCTTTTGTTTGCACACCGGATGTCGTGGTACTTTGGAGGAGGGGGGGAACAGAATGGGTGGCTTCCCTTGAAGCCGGGTGACTGACAGCTGTCCGTCGGAGAGGAGAGGAACAGCAGAAATCCCTTGTTCCCGCGATTGAGTAGCGTCGTGTGCACACCCCTTTCCCCTCCCCAAACAGAAAGCAAGGATTAAAGTCTCTGCCGCCCCAGCCCATCTCAGATCTTCTTGAGGAAGCAAAATATGATTGCTTTGAGTGAGTTCGATTTTTTGAAAGAAGAATGGTTTTTTTTGGGGGGGGGGGAGAACACCTTTGCACTAGGATGGGGGAAGCAAACAAATCTTTCAATATGATATCCCCATATTGGTAGCTAAGAAGGGTATGTATGAGGTGAAAGGCGTTATGCATTTGGGCAGGAGGGGGCCAGTGGTTAGTGGTAGGTTGACAAGTGATGCCGAGGGTGGTGTAGACTAAGATAGAATGCCGGATAAAGAATCAGGAGGGCTGGGTTCTAATCCCCTCTTGCCTGTGGAGTCTCGCTGGGTATTTAGCACTGGTGAAAGTATCTCAGGATGCAGTCAGGTGGCAGGGGAAAGCACCCATCTGAAAGGTGTGCATCTAATTGTACAAGAAAGGGTTACTTTGCAGGGAGTGATCTCCCTTAAAACAACCCTTCGGTCTGCCAGGAAATCACTCTAGTTTGGCCCCCCAAAAGCAGTAGCCCTACAACCCGACTAATAAAGGTCCAGCTTGGTCATGGATTGGGATTGGACCAGAGTGTATTTCCCTGTATGTCATGTGATTGCCAGGAAATTGACTACACCAGGCCACTCCCCAAGCAGTCCAAATTGTAATCTGTTTCCCCATACATTCACACCCATGAAAGCCTTCTTAGAGTTGGTTCTGACTTGCCAGCACATAACACACACTGGTGGTTTACAACACCCTTATAATGCGGTCCATTGTTGTTGTCCCTCCGATGCAGACTGACAGCTCTGAAATATTGTGCTTTGCAACAACCCTGTAATGTAGTCTAATTACCCCATTGGTGTGTTTTATATGCACATGCATGCAATTTTGGGTGCGTGTTGGATATGAGCGGAGTGATTTCTGACAAGCAGCAATGTGCATTCTCTGTATTGCTACTAAAGGATTCCACCTCCACCACTCTTGGTCCTAGGAACAGCACCACAGGTCTAATCTTTAGGTGTGCCATACTGCAAAACAAGGAGATATGGCAACACCTACCAGAATGTTGGTTCCAACCACACAGGTAGGGTGGGCACTTGAAATGCAGGTCCTTTTGAAATGGCGTGGAGGAGGAAATTTTGGCAGATGTAGCTTGCATAAAAACCCTACACCTGCTGAAACTCCCGTTCCCACGCAACTATTAAAGATACAGTAACACTGTCCTCCATTTCATGTGACCACCCTACACGCACAGCTCTCTTGGAATCTGTTGGTGTTTAGAAGAGGTTCTGATTATGATGCCAACTGCATGCTTAGTAAGAAATAAATCGTATTGTATTTACTGGAGCAAACTCATACTATGCGTAGGACTGCAGCTCAAATGCTAGTCCTCCCCAGTGAGAGAACTGTCTGTCTTCTAAACCAACCATTATCCATGGGGGCTGTATGGTCTACTGGGTGGGTGGGGGTCTGGCACATGCGAAGGGGGGCACATAGTGGAAACAGTTCTTCACACACCAGCTTATAAGGTTTGTTATGTGATTTATCCTGTATTTCTTTCACATTGTGTTTATGGTCATGGGCAAAACAAGATTGAGAATGGCTGTTCTAGACCAGGGGTCTCCAAACAATGGCCAGAGGCCACATCTGGCCCACCTTGCCTTTTTATCCGGCCCAGTTTGCAGGTGGGAGTGCATACGGGTGTGCAGGCATGAGTGCATGTAGGTGTGGGGGGGTGCGCACATCTTCCTTTGGCCCTCAAAAATGTGGAGCATACAGTGGGGTCTCTGCTTAAGAACGTCCCTACTTAAGAACAATCCAACTTAAGAACAGCTCCATTTGCTAAATTTTGCTTCTACTTGAGAACAGAAATCCAAGATAAGAACAGGAAAAAAACCTTTCCTGCTCTTTTTTTAACCTTAGGTCATTTTAGGTTAAAAAAAATTCTCCCCCTAGTGGTAGAGTACGTATTAACCAGCTTTGCATTAGTTCCTATGGGAACTAATGCTTCAATCTATGAACGCACCTCTACATAACAAAAAAACAGCCAGAACGGATTAATTGGTTTTCAGTCCATTCCTATGGGAAATTTTGCTTCAACTTAAGAATGTTTCAACTTAAGAACACCATTCCAAAACGGATTAAGTTCTTAAGTAGAGGTTCCACTGTACATGATGTGGCCCTCCCGCTAAAAAGTTTGGGGACCCCTATTCTAGACCAACAGAGCAAGCATATTCATTCCCTAAAGATGGGGAAGTCTCAAACACTGCATCTTTAAAAGTCTTTAAAAGGTATTGAAAATAGCAGGAGAACTATAGTTTAATATGGAGGGGCATTAGTTATGCTACAACAGTAGGAATAGTATTTGCATCTATTCAGCACATGGGGATGAATGTTTATTCATACTAAAGTCCACAGAATTGCCATTTTTATTAAAGACACCCCCAAATTTTCCCCGCAAGAGCCTGGGAGAGTTAACAGTATGCATGTGTATGTAACTATATGAATGCATGCACAAATGTGTACATAAAATCATGAACACACTTTGTATAAGTCTCCATTCCATCAGACACACTTCCCTGCAGAAATTCCAGTGACCCCAGAGAAAGAAGAGATACATAATTCTTAAAGCACAACTGAGTGTGCACAGCATTGGTCAGTGGCCAGATCCTCCCCTTTCACTTGTACCTTAGGCTTAGGGTATTAAAAAGGTGCATGTTTGTGTATATAGCTTAACTGAGTCAGGTGTGTGGTGATCAAGGATTCTGGAGTTTGTGTAAGCATCACTTTCATTTGTGTGTAGCACAAATACTGTACAATAGGATAGTGAAGGAGATGCATGCAAGAGAGTAATTTGCAAGAATAAAAAAAGGGAGAGCCCATTGTAAACAATTGTGGTGGGGGAGAAAAATAATGAAACCATTGCCAACAACTGGGTCTCTGAGTGGGGCCCTGGTGACAAGTGGAGAGTCAACAGTCTCTACATAGGGTAGTGTGCAACCTCCAGGACTGAATAGCATGGGGTCTGTGGGTTGGCACTGAGGAGCATCAACACTCTGAATGTGTCTCCACCTGGCTAGATGCTGTCACCATCATCGCTGTGGGAGTCCACCTCTCAGTGGGAGCCATATGCTACGGGCTCAGGCCTCTCTGAATAGAAACCTCTCAGCAGCTAAAGCTGGTCAGGAGGATCTGGCTTCCCGCCTTCAAGCCAGCTCCCTGCCCACGCCTTCCTTTGCATGCAGGAACTGGCCCTGACTTCTGTGGGCCTCTGCAGCTGAGAAGGCAGGAGGTTCTCTGATGGACACTGCTGGAGGGAGGAGAAGTGTGTGCATGCATCTCTGTGTTTGTCTCTTATGTATTGAGTGGGAAGGGAACACAGTGGCACAACGGAAGTTCCGCTGCTTCAAAACCCACAATGGATGTTTCCTGTGCCACAAAGGGCATTCCAAAATAAACTCAAAATCAGCTCCCAGCAGCAACAGCAGCAACAACAACAGGGGGAAATATAAATTTAGGATTGTAGGGAGCTGGGAGGTTTCAGCACAAGATTGCTTGAAGCTGGGGCAAGTGAATAATATAGATGGATTTGGGGATTGTGCCTAGTGAAAGAGGAAAGGTATATTTGAATTAATTTATCAAACCATTTATATGCCAGTTCCTGCCCTCCCAGTTGTTTCTAAGGAGCTTTCCGTTGATTCTTGCAAACACCTCTTTTATATTTATCTCCTGTAATCATTTACTTTGTATGTATGTGCAAGCATTTCTTTTTGTTAACTCCAGAACCCCACCTCACTATTCACTCAGCTGAGCTAGCCTATATATGCGTTAATCCATGTAATTATCTCATGGCCAGAGGTGTTAAAAGTAAAAAGCAACCAACCACTGCTGAGCACTTTAGGAATTGTACCTCTGCTTTCTTTGCAGCAGCAAGGGGTGTCTGATGGAATGGAGACATACTTTTATGTATACGTGCATGCATGTATTAATACTGTTATACATATATGCGTATCGGTACTTGTCCTTGACTCTTGTGAGAAAGGTCAGTGTTAGTACTAGGTGTAACGATGATGATGATGTGCCATCAAATCAATTTTGACTTATGCAGGGTTTTCTAGGTAGAGTACTCAGGGGTGATTTACCATTTCCTTCTTCTGGGGGCACCTTGGGACTTTGCATCATGCCCAAAGCTAAACAGGCTGGCTCCTCTCCCTACAAGGCACAGTGGGGATTTTAAGTTAGGACAAGGCGACAGTAGTCCTAAGTAATTGCCAACATCCTTAGACTGGGAGTAATGTGAATTCAGCACAGCTCCATCTGGCCTAGTGTCAGCTCAGTTGGCCCTCAGTCAGTTTGGCTAGTGAAAACTGCACTGGCACAAAAAACCACAAGACCTCTCTCTGTTTCTACCAGTACTAAATAAATAACAATTCCCTATCTTTTCCTGAGTCTCAGAAGTAGGCACCAGAAGTTACTTCCTCCATCTGCCTAACGGTAGCATTAGTCCTAGAGAGTCCAATGCCAGCTCTGTCATCTCCATTTAAAAAGATCAAGAAGCAGGTGATGCAGAAGTCTTTCTGTATCTGAGATTCTTAAGAGTTCTGCAGCCAATCTGAAAAAGTTGCGCTTGGTTAAGGAAAGAAGTTGTTTCATGTGGTATAAGAAGGCTTCCTATGCTCATGATGGCCTGGCCAAGGTTCATCAAGAATCATTTTCCTATGATTTTCTAATCTCAAGAGCTTCCTTTGCAAATGTTCACTGAGAAAAACATTCCGTAAACTGATTGGGGAATAAATGATGTTGTGGGTTGTATGCTTTTAAAAAATGTAATTTATTTACAAATACTTTTTTAAATTGACCCACTTTTTATTATATTACATATGTATAAAAAAGTCAGTCAGAGTATTCCAAATGAAAAAATAAATTAGCTTGAGGGAGAATGGGCAATGAATTTCAGCTGGAGTTTTTAATGCTGCTAGGCTTAGGAGGCATGTGAAAACAGGGAAAAATTCCTACACAATGCTTTGTTTCAGTAACTAAATCTTAATTTCAGACACCAAAACATCTGCAAATCAGTAAGGGGAAGGATTATCTTATTTCCTTCACAGTGGAACTATTATATTATTCTATTTCCCCCACCCAACCCATGTCAATTAACTGCAGAAACGTATGGCATACGACAACGCCACTCCTTCTTTGCAGATGCGTGTACATCGGAATATGTGGGAACTCGCCCACCTCACCCCACTCTCTTCTGTACGCACATGCGCGAAGTCTGCATTTCTAAACAAAGTATCCATGGACGTGAACGCACAACTCGGCACGCTCACAAAGCACTGCAGTTCACTCTTGCATCCAGGTCCTGGAAGGGGGGGGCAGAGATGAGACAAACAGAGCACGGATACACGGGCGTGCGATGCCCCAAAGCCGCCCCTTCAAAGCAGAGACAGAAATGTTACATTCAACTCGACGGGACGCACGTAATGCATCCCCTAAAAAAATAATAAAGGGGGGGGAGGGAGGAAACACCACGCAAGGTTGCAGAACACGGAGAGGGGCATGCCGCGTGCAAAGTTCTCTCGCCCTCTGCACCGGTGGCATCGCGGGCTGTTGCTAGCCTTCTCTCCCCACAAGGGGCCCCCAGGAGGAAAAGGCACGGCGAAGTGGCTGAGGGCAGCCGGGCTGAAGAAGCAGGACGTCCCTTCCGTGCCTCCACGTGGGCAGACCGGAGAGGAGAGAGAGGAGGAAAGAAGGACGGACGGAGCAGAGTCAGCTATCCTTCCGCCCCCCCCCCCCCCGCCCTTCCTTCTCCCTGCTGCTGCAGTTTTTCTGGTCCGAGGCAGGCGCTGCTGCCGGCCGCCCCCGAAACCTCCCACGCGCGGCAGCAGCTCGGAGCCGCCGCCGCTGTTCCATTGTAAATCCGGCGGCGTGGGAGGCAATTCCGTGCCAAAGGCTGAGCGCTGAGGCGCGCAGAGAGATTGAGAGAGAGAGAGAGAGAGAGAAGGAGGGAGCGGGGAGGAGGAGGAGGAGGAAGTGGAGGGAGCGGGGGAGCAGAGCGAGCGAGGGAGGGAAGCGCCGAGTGACGGCCAGAGGCAGAGAGGGACCCTCGAGCCGGACCAAGGCGCCATCGGATGCCCTGCGCTTTCCCGCGTCGCCTTGCTCGCTCTCAGCCGAGAGGTCCCAGAAAGAAGGCGCCGCCGCCGCCGCCGCCCGGGAGCCTGGGAAGGCCTTGGGTCCATGCCCCACGATCACACCCACCGGCCGCTGAAGGACTCCAAGGACGCCGGGAGTTTGCCGCGGAAAGCGAGTAAGTGTGGAAGGGGTTGGAGGCGGGGAGGGACGGTGGATGGGCACGACGAGCGGGAGGGAGGGAGGCATCCAGAGCAAGGGGATTGGGGTGGGGGGGGAAGAGAAGGGAACGCGTTTCCACGGCGAATGGGGGCGGGCGGCCGGGCGCACCGCGTCCTAATCCATAGTCAACCCCTTTTCATCCCCTGCACTCCATAAGAATTCCTCGTGAGTTACTGGTTGTCCCGATCTTCCGCGATAATAAAGGACGGCTGCAAGAGGAAGCCCACGGCAGGAGCCTGTTCAATATAAAATGGCATAAAAGAGGTCCTGGGCTGAAGCTTTTCTTAAGGCCACGCCTCCTGCCACCGGCAACTTTCCGCGCTGGCTGTAATCTCAAGAGGTTTAGGAGGCGGCAGCGGCACATTGAATTTTGCACTTGCTCAGAGACACTTGAATCTTATCATATTTGTTGTCCAGAAATATTGCATTGCACTTTATGTATGTATGTATGTATGTATGTATGTATGTATGTATGTATGTATGTATGTATGTATGTATGTATGTATGTATGAGGCCAGAACATGTATGATTGGACAGGATTTGAAGTTGAGAGAGAGAGAGAAAGAGGTTCCCCCATCTAAGCTGCAAGGAAAGAAAAGTTGGCAGCATTTTTGGAAGAACTCATCATAACCCCATTTACCAATACAGATCTCTGAGGGAGAGTGAGGCTCTGGAAAAGCAGCAGTGGTATATAAGCAGCATGCTTTGCTTTGCTTTTGCATATTTTCCAAGCTCCCTAAAAGTTGATGGGAAATCTGTGTTCAGAAGTTTCTCTTAAATTCGTAATATTGAGTGCTTCGTCGCTTATCCACCCCAATCACCATCATTTTCTCACCCCTCTACTTCTCCGTGGTTCTTTCCAAGGGAAAAAAATGGGGCAGAGAGTCACCATCCATTACTGGGAAGTAACCAAGTAGCAGTTATTCCACTTGATGCCCGTATTATGTTAGAGCGGGGGGGACTTGTGGCCCTCCAGATTTGGTTGCACTCCAGTTCCCATCAGCCCCTGCCTGTGTGGGCAGAGTTAAACAGGATGGGAGTCATCGTTGAGCAACATCTCAAGAGGCACCGACCCTCCACCTTGTTTTGTGGCTTAGTTTGGGGGGAAATACAGGATGCGCAAGGGCAGATAAAGAAAGAACAACCCGTGGGTGTTTTGAGGATTGTGGTTTGTGTGTGTGTTGCATATGAAGCCAGGCTGGAGGTGTGTGTTCCAATGTGTGGCAAGCCTGAGGTTTCTACAGAAGATCCAGATTACAGTGTGTGTGTGTGTGTGTGTGTGTGTGTGTGTGTGTGTGTGTGTGTGCGTGCGTGCGTGCGTGCGTGCGTGCGTGCGCATTTGTGTGCATGTGCGTGCGTGCTTGAAATGGGGTTGGTTTTGTGCAGGTAGAGAATCCACCCCCCTCATGAGTTATCAAGCAGGAATTTGAACCCAGGTCTCCTGAGTACTAGTCTTTCTCTTGTATCCACTACTACGCCACACTGGGTATCCTGTTGAAGAAAGCAGAATTTAAGGCTGATTTCATCAGGCACGCACCGTGTCTCCTCTGTCAGCACAAAAGAGAGACAAAGGGAAAGGGTGCAGCACAGGCTTGGGCCTTACCTGCACCGCAAGGATTGCCTTGTTGCAGGAAGGGCCTCGGAGAGGGCTGGAGCAGGATGGGGCATCACACAGGGTTGTGTCCCTGTATTCCAGAATAACCTGTGAGAGCCGCTGCATCAAATCAGAGCTTTGCCAAGCCCAGCCTTCTGTTCCTTCAGTGGTTGATTAGTTGCTTTTGAGAAGCCCACACGGAGGGCATGGGGCCACGGCAGCCTCCGGCTTGTGCTCTCCAGTAACTGGCAAACAAGGACCTACTGCCTATGGTGCGGGGAATAGTTAGTCACCGTCACTACTGGCCACTGATAATCATATCTTTCATGAACGACTAATTCCAAACAGATTCAGCTAAAATAAAACAACACAGGTGGGTTCCATATTCACAATCGAAGTGTTGATTAGCATCGCTATCATCCTGTCCTGAAAGGATGGTCAAGAAGCAGGAGAGAAACTCACATAGAGTCTGCCTCAGAGAAGGGCAACTTGTGGACTGCAACTCCCATTATCTCTGAATGCGGTGCACAGGGTGATGGGAATTGTAACCCAGCAACGTATGGAAAGTCACAAGCTACCCACTGCAGGTCTCTCCCTTCCACCAAGCTTTGGATCTGTTCACACAGGCAAGTGGTGTCCATTTTCTCTGTCTGATCATGTTCTTATCTATCACATGGGAAAACACAAGTACAAACTGTCTAACAACACATGAAGAAACGCTCCCCCTCTTTTTTTCTCCTTTCATGCCAGTGTTATCATAGAGGTAGTGGCAGTGGTCTCTAAAATGAAGGGCTCGCAGTGCAAGTCCATGGGGGATCTTTGAAGAAAATGACTACCACTGCTTTATATGAACGAGATCTAACCTGAGTCACATGGACAGATTAAAAACGGCGTGAATTGCACAAACCAAAAAATTGGTTTTCTTCTTTTTCTCCTTCCACACCTTTGTGGTGCACTCACTTTCTTCTCCCGATGGAGGATGGTTTTAATTCCTGTCTCAGGCATCATTTCCGCTGTCACAGAGCTCGCTCTGTCACTTTGCAGGTTGCTGGCTATGGCCTTGTCCCTGCCCCGCACCCTGGGCGAACTCCAGCTCTATCGGGTCCTGCAGAGAGCCAACTTGCTCTCCTACTATGAGACCTTCATCCAGCAGGGCGGCGATGATGTGCAGCAGCTGTGTGAGGCTGGTGAGGAGGAGTTCCTGGAGATCATGGCTCTAGTCGGCATGGCAACCAAGCCGCTCCATGTCCGGCGTCTTCAGAAGGCCCTGCGGGAGTGGGCCACCAATCCTGGACTCTTCAACCAGCAGGTGCCATCCGTCCCTGTAAGCAGCATCCCCCTCTTCAAGATCTCTGAGTCCGGAGGTCGCAAAGCACTTACCAATGGGCACACAAGCCCAGGAGAGACCCCTGGCAAAGCCAGCGGGACCTCCCCGGCCAAGAGCCCCTCGGAGCCGAGAGAGAAGCTGTCCCCCTTGCCAGCCATTCAGTGGGGCAACCCGGAGTCAGAAGAGGAAGGGGGATCGTCCTCGCCCACGGAGCACCCCTCGTCTGCAGAGCAGCTGGATCCAGAGCTGGTCCAGGCAGTGTCCGAAAATGTCGACCGTCTTCTGCGCAGCTGCCCTCGGGGTGGCGAGACAGAGCTGAGGACCCTCATGAAGCTGAATAAGAAGCTGGCAAAAACCGTGGGGCATATCTTCCGGATGGACAACGCAGACCCTCGTAAAGAGGAAGAGATCCGGCGTCACAGTGCCATCTATGGGCGGGGTGAGGCCCGGCGATTGGAGGGCAAGCAGCTTACACTGCATGAGGTGAGGTTGAAGGGGAAAGAGGTGGGAGAAAGGGGGTGCCGAGCTGGGCAAAGAGGAATGGGGGGAACCTTTTATCTGGCTTGTTTATTTTATAGATTTCATACCCTGCCCTTCAGAGGTTCTACTTTTGCATGTACTATAAGATACAATTTCAAGCATCCAAAGAGCCAAATGTGAAAATATTTCATAAAATGTATCAATTAAATATAAAAAAATAGTAGCCGATTTTTGAAAAGGGTACTAAAATAGATAAACCATACTAAAAAACAGTAAACAAAAGCAGCACCAAAAACACATTCAAAGCAGTAAGGCCCAACCATCCATTTAAACCCTCCACTCAGGCAGTCACTGAGGGAAAGCCTTTCTGAACAGAAAGGTGTTTGCCTACTTGTGGAAGGACAGCAAAGATGGGGCCAGCCTGGCCTCCTGTGCGAGGGAGTTCCAGAGTCTGGGAGCAGCCACAGAGAAGACTTTCTCCCATGTCCTCACTAAATGCCCCTGTGAGGGTGATGAGAAAGGCCTCTCCTGGTGATCTTAACACTTAAGAAGGCTCATAAAGGAAGATGTGTCCTTGAGATAATTTAGGCCCAAGCCATTTAGGGCTTTATAGGTTTCTGCTACAACCCTGCCTGCACCATCTTCACAGTGTTCCAGAGGTCCCTTGCCCTTACAGAGCAGATGTGTAGGGGGAGTGTCCAAAATGGTTCCTCCACCTGAAAACACCATCCTGTGCTCAGAGGTCTGCTCATAGGATCTCTGGATACAAGCTGCAAGCCGTTAAAAAGAAAAAAAAAGAAATCCATTCCATTGCTACGCAGAAGGAGCAGTTGGGCTCATGTTCCCCCTTCCTTCCCAAGTTTCAAAAGCTTACTGTCCTTCTCTTCTTTCCCCAATAGACCTGATACCATTCTGTGGAGAGCATTTTTAAAGGGTTGCTTTTCAACGATAACTCAGAGCGCCATGCTTGTGTGTGAGCAGTGGTGGCTCTCCCCCCTGCTGGTGTTTCAGGTACTAGCCGATAAGGAGACATGTGCAGGCACAGTTCACACTGTGCTTGCTTGTATAACAGATCCTTTAGAGTGGGGAGAGCAAATGGATCTATAGAACACAAACAAAACAGGTACATTTAAGTGCTGAGAATATGTTGCAAATAGGAGGAAACCTATTGGATTCTCCACCTTGCATTACACTTTGGCTTGGGAAAGGATGAACATCGCTCAAGAGATGACACATCCACAAACACCCTTTTCTAATTAGTCCTTTTTTCTCCGTTTTTGTTTACCCAGAAGCAGCTGCCCGCCTCCTCGTATGGCCATCTCTCCCCCTCCCCGCACTTACCTCCAGCTCCATATTGCTTTTATAGAATCCTGCCAGATTCCTTCTACCTTCTGTGCCCATTGACTCCCCCAGGCAATCACTCGGTGTCCTCTCTCGTTTTCCCAGCTCACCATCAATGAAGCTGCTGCCCAGTTCTGCCTACGGGACAATTCGCTGCTGCTCCGTCGGGTGGAACTCTTCTCGCTATCACGTCAGGTGGCCCGGGAGAGCAGCTACCTCTCGTCGCTTAAGGGATCCCGGTAAGAACCAAAGCCTGAGGCTCTCCGTAGTGGTACAGACTGTCCTTGCCAGCAGGGAAAAGATGCAAAGCAGCCAAGATCAGTATCTTCTACTTGTTTCTGCCTGAACTAGCATTGGAAATGGTTAGTCCCTCCCCCCAGAAGTATAATTTACCATTCTGAGATCTGCAGTTCGAAAAATTAATTTTCTGAAGCTCTTCCTGTCTTTTCCTTCTAAATCAGTATCAAACTAGACACTTTGCTTTCCCATCAAAAAAGGAATGAAATGCTTTTCTTCCAGAGGTGGTTATTTAAAGCTGCTATGGGTGCACAGTCACTTTGCAGATTAAGCCTGTGGATCTCTTCCGATGACCGGCCAGCAAACAATGCAAGCTAATTTGCAGCTTACAGAGCTGGTGAAGCCCATGCTGAGCCCAGTCTGAGCTGAGTTCTGTGGAGCTGAATCAGATGTGCTCAGTGGGGGATAATGTATTGTATTATGATTACCTAAGTAGCATTTCAAGCATCAGGAAATAGCTTTAGCTAGCCCTGTTTGGTAAGTGGAGTTGGCTCATGATGTTACGGAGTATGTCTTAGTGGGCGCTTCCCATGTCTGAGACTCTGACTGTTTCTTTAATTCAAAGAAAGCTTGTTCCAAACATAAAAGAAGACCATGATTTGGCTTTAAAAACTGGATCTCATACAAGCCTTGAGCTTGGAACTGGGAGAAGCTGCCTTTTTGGACTACAGCTCCCATTCACCAACCATAATTCCTTGAACTTGGGGAGCTCTGAAGTAGGCTGGGCAAAGAAGAACTTATTTTTGTGGTCAGATATTGGGAAAAAGTGATTTTTTGGACTGTGGTTCCCAGAAATTATTTATTTATTTTCTTTATTTAAAGTATTTTTACTCTGCCTTTCTCCTTGAAAAGGGCCCAAGGTGGATTACAACAATGAAAAACAATATTTAAAGTTGAAAACAACGAGTATACAACAGTGGTTAACATCATTAAAAGGCAATATTGAAAGCTAAGAACAATAAGTATCAAGAGGCATCTTCCATCATTAAAAGGCAATATTAAAGCTAAGAACAGTATTATTAAAATATATTATTTTATATATTTAAAAAATACCAGATGCCACTCTGAGAAATGGAAAACACTAGTATTGTAGTATTAAAAATCCACTCAAAGCAGTAATACATAACAACCCATGTAAAAATCACACAGCAGGTAGCTAGTTACTGAGGGAAGGCTTGCCTGAAAATAAAGGTCTTTGCCTGCTTGTGGAAGGATGGAGAATTCTGGGAGTAGTCCAAAAATTAACCTTTCTAGGCTCTGTGAAATCACAGGTGTCAGATCTCTCATTCAAAACATGGTAAGCCTGCAGCCCATGGTAATGTTGGTATGCCAACACCACCATCCAGGCTGCAGATTCCTATAGCTGCTGAATTTAAGCCTGTCCATGCAGGTGAGGTAGCCCATTTTGTGCAAACTGGGCAATGTTTGCAACAATGTGTGGGCTAGTTCTCTTTTACTAGCTGGCAGCCCTTTGGCATGAGCCTTGAGCTATATACCCTTTCAGTGTCCTTATGGCTGGTCTAGGGATGGACCTAAAACAAGCTGGGTGTTCTGACTCCCAGGTGACTTCTGTCCTCAGGTTGCATCCGGAGGAGGGTGGAGCTGTGCAAGCCAAGCGACTCAAGCAGGAGGTAAGCTGTGGATCCGGTTGCCATGGGTGTTTGCATGCTTGCTTAGATAAATGTGAAATCCTTTGCACTCTCCAAGGACTCTGTGAACAAGGATGTTTTTGCTGTTGTTGCTGCACACCTGGCTTCCTCCATCTGGTGCCTTTCAGAGATGTTTGATTACAGCTTCTGTCACCACCACCAGTATGGCTACTGGTGACGATGGGCATCGGTGCCCAGCATGTTTGGAGGGTGCTAGGTTAGCAAAGGCTGTGGAACATGTTCCTGTACATGGACATGGGTAGGTTTAGGATGGCCAACTCTTTCGGCCTTCACTGAAGCTCTGAAGACTGCTCACTTTTTTGCTTCTCAAATAAGCCAGCATGCAAGGGGATCTTTAATCATCCATTATGCCTCCTCCTGCTCAGGAAATTGTATCAAGACACCATAGCCTGGAACAAATACAGTCTTTATTTTCAAGCCAGATGACAGACTGTTGTCATTATGTGCCAACTTACACCGACCCTAGTGAGGTTTTCAGTGCTTGTGAATTGTTCAAGGAGTAGTTATGCAGGTATTGTATAGCCTGCATAATTAAATTGTAAATTGCCCAGAGAGTGCTTTAAGTGCTGTGGGGTGGCATATAAGCAGCATAGCTTTGCTTTGCTTTACAAACACGGCTGACATCACATCTTTCATATGTGTCCTCACTAATTGTGTGAATTGTTTTGTAAGCCGCTGTTGTACAATAGGCATGACCCTGGCAGAATTCTTCCGATAACCACTGCTGATCACATGCCTTTGCTTATACAAGGAAGTGGGAATATATGATGACTTTTTGCAGTGTCTGCATGCATGTACGTGTTAAAGAGACCTTTGCCGGTGCCTTGATCTCTGCAGGAGCCTTAGTCCTTCAGCCTTTGCTAACTTTCGAATATAGCCCACTTTAAAAGTCCTTTGCCCACCAAACTGGGCATGGTATGTCTCTGCATCCATATGTATATGTGGGTTCTCTGCTATTGAAAGGGAGCCATGCAGGCTCATGTATATATGCATAAATATGTGTATGAGTTTGCAGGTGGTGGATATGCAATGCCTGAAGGCGTAGGTGGTGCAACAACAGCCATATGTTTGTGCACATATGCACTGACTTTTCTAATTCGGTGGCCATACTGGCCAAATTGCAGCAGTTTTGGACAACCCCCCCCCCACTAAAGAGCACAGGTATCGATTATTTCTGGAGGTTTGCCGGATGGTAGTAGCTCAGTAATACAGGAGTGGAGACCATGCAATCTTCAGGTGTCGTTGGACTGAAATTCCTAGCGTCTCTCGCCACTATCTGCGCTGGCTATGGCTGATGGAAGTTGCAGTCCCACTTCTGGAACACTGTATGTTCCATTACAATGCAATAATTAAAAATATTAAAAGATATTAAAAGAGCCTCATGGTGCAGTGGTTAAATTGATGTACTGCAGCCAAAACTGTGCTCACGATCCGAGGTTCAATCCTAGGTAGCTGGCTCAAGGTTGACTCAGCCTTCTATCCCAGTCTTGCTGGAGCAAAGATAGACATGTCCTCTGGTGCGGTCATTTTCACTAGCAATGCTTTAGGAGGTCTGCTCTCAGATCTGCAAGAGAAGCATTTCCTTTTTGCAGCTTTTCCCAACAAGATGCCCTCCAGGTGTGCTGGTCTACAGCTACCATTAGCCCCAGGCAGCACTCTGAGGGTTGGGCTGGCAGGGATGATGTTGCAGTCAGGCACATCTGGAGTGTACTAGGTTGGGGAAGGCTGCCTTACTGGTTAGCATAAAGATAGACTGGGACTGGAAGCCAAGCTTAAAACAAAGGTCATACGAAAGAGTTGCAATTTCTCCCGCTCAGTCCTTCATCTTCCACCCTTTCTCCTTAACCTGCTGTAACTGATCAGTGTTCCAGGTGGACTGCATTGCAAGCAGGAGGGCACTGGGAAAGGATATTAAAAGCTGGGGCTGGCTGATATACTATATTGGAAGGTTGAGGACCACGCTGAATGATGTCCAAAGCTAGTTGCACTGGTAGCAGTGGCGTAGCATGGGTTGCCAACACCCAGGGCAAAGCAAATATTGTGCCCCCTCAAGGTCAGGGAACTCAGTGCAGGTGGATCCCCCCTGCACCTCACCTCCCCCTCCCCCACGTGGCTTACCCACCTACTTTCATTTACACCAGGGGGAGGGAGGCCAGGCTGCCTTCTCCAAGGAGGTGGTTCCACTCAGCCGTCACCAAACCCTGCTTCTGCTGCCTGCCTAGAGGGTGATAAAGTGAGCAAAGCAGCCACAGCCAGAAGGCTTACACACTTTCTTGCCCGTTGTGTGCTCTGCCTTGCCCGATGGCTCCATGGCAGGGCTGACATTTTGTGCCCCAGGCAACTGCCCCTGTGGCCCTGCCCGTGCTACACCACTGCCTGGTAGAGATCCCACGTACTGTGGTTTTCCTCTGGAGGTGGGCACATAGCTGCTGTTCAAAAATTAATTAAAGTGCATGCTTAATACTTACCTAAATTTAACATCGTTCTTATGGTGGCCCTTAAAAATATATGAATATCATTGGATGTTGATTCCAGCAACTCTAATGAGGAAACTGTGTCCACTGACAGTGACAGTGAAATGGGGGGAAGGGGCACAGTGGCAAAATGAATAGCTAGTTTCTCTCATCTTTCTTGCTCATCCTCCTACAGGTTGCTGAGCACAGCCGTTCTGACCTTCCCTTGGTCTGTGAACCCTTCCTTCCTCAGTATCGCTCTAGTATCGAGGAAGACACAGCCAGCTTGTCGGGAGAAAGCTTAGATGGACACCCACAAGGTGAGTTGGCTGGGGTCCGATTAAAACTTCCAGCCGTGGGGAGGGAGCTAAGGAATGAGATGTTGAGGTTAGGATCTTGTAGGCTTTCACACATTTATGCTCAAGAGAATCTCCCTTCAGTACTGTTTATAACACACCAGGTAGCTGGCTGATTGCAAACATGGGACATGCTCCAACTTGTACATAATTTGGAAACATCTTCTCTCTTGCCTGCACTGCTCTGTGCTCAGATCTCTCTGATCTGGACTTTATCTTGAATAACTCAGTGTTGCTCATAAATTATGCCACCTCAGTTTCTTCTCACACACATATTTTTCACACAATTCAGACATTTTGTAGGGTTTTTTTTGTTTTAATCCATTATTAAATGTCTGCTCTTTTTTTAAATATATATATTTGGTATTACCTAAACTAGCTTAGACATCACTGCCTGTCCCCCCACTCCTGCCCGCCCAGAACTGCAGTTTGGGGAAGTGAGCCTATGGAAAAGAATTCTCTGTATCCTTGCAAAAATAACACTGCTGGAGGTTTTACTGCAATAAGGACAGGAAACATGGAACCCTGCCAACGTTGCTGGACTGTGACTGCCATCAGCCCCCCTTTCAGCATGGCCAGTGATAACAGATTATGGAAGTTGTAGTCTAGAACCCTTAATAGGTCAAAGGTCCACCACCACCGTACTGGAAGACTCTATAACAATATACAGTACTTGTGTTTGGAATTAGTTTACATCTGTCTTGGTGTTTTTTTCCCCTTCCCTTGTTCCATGACTAGCCTTTACAGAAGCTTTCTGAAATGTGTACCTTCCCAGGTACACCCACTTAGGAATCAGTTTTCTCCAAAGATTGCAAGAGTTTAGAAAAGTATAAATTGGTGATATACCACTCGCTTTATATCAGAGATGGGCGGCTTCCTAAGATCTGAGGACACACATGGCCACTGGTGGACCTTGGAGAGCTGCACCCACTTCTGCACTTATTTTAAAAACCATTTTTAACATGGAAAAACTCCCCTATGCCCTCTTGTGGCCAATTTATTTTATTAATTACAAACACTCAAGTCTCCAAACAAAAAAAATGCCTCTCTTGCCCTCTAGAGGGCACAAAGAGAATTTCTTTTGAGCCATTAAAATATATACTGTATATTAAAAGTGATGTGTGATGGTGGTACATGGGCCCAGATTCAGTTATTAGTTAGAATAATCTCAGTTACTGTCCTATACCAGAGAGTGAGCCCATTTTATTGAAAGGGATGTAACTTGAGTAAACACACCTATACTTGTATAGTACAATAAAGTGGCTGGAATCCTGTTTCACAGTTATGTCAAAGACGTGAATATTTAGAGACAAATTGTTGTAACTTAAGTAATCTTGGTAGATATTACCAGTTGCATGCTGAGTAATATGATTCAGTGTGCAACCGATAGGGCCTACAAGGATTTCCTAACTTGCAAATGTTTGTGTAACTGCACTGTGGGATGTGAGCCCATTCATGACTTAGTTTCAGGAGGAGCTTAGAAAAGCTATTTTGTTGGACTACAGGTTGCTGAATCCCCCAGCCACCATAGCTGATGGTGGAGGATGCTGGGGATTATAGTAACTTTTCCAAGGCTCTAGTTTCAGCTTTCCACCTCCTAGTTTCACTTTAAGACACATTATCAGTAACTACCAGAGTTGGATATTTGGCTGTGGAGCTGGAGGTTGGGAGTTTGATCCCCCCCCCCCCCCGTGTCTCCTGTGAATACAGCCAGGCTGTGTGGCCTTGGGACAAGCTGCACAGTCCCAGGGCACCCTCAGAACAAAGGAATGAATGGTAAACCACTTCTGAATGATCACTACCTAGAAAGCCCTGGAAAGAGTCATCATCAGTTGGACCTGATTTGATGCTATGCATTTTATTATTATGTATGTATGTATATTTTAAAATGTCTTTTTAAATATTATCTGCTCATTTAAAAATTGTATCTCACTGAGCTTTTCACTATGTATACTTACATTGTTTTAATGAATTGTGAGCGGCTTTGGTTATCTCCACTTAGAGAAAGGCAGCAAATAATTTTTTAAAAAATGGAGATGCTGTGCCACGACCAATCATAGTCCCCATCCTTGGTTTAGTAACTCTTAGCAGCTATACATTTCCGGCATAGTGGGCCGAGTATTCAGGCAAGACTGGGGAGCTTTACGTAATACAGGAGAGAAAGCAGAAGTGAAACAGGAAATGACAATGTGCAATAGAAAGACAGCACACAGCTTCATCTCAAGAGATTATGTGTTAAATCAGCAATGTACTGTTTCACATTCCAAAATCAGTGAAAATATAAGGTACATAATACAAAATATACTTCTTTGATAGTATATTTTTTATGCGTGTAAAGTAATGTTTTGCTAGTTAGATCAACCAACTGCTAAACATTCTAACAGAATGGGTGCCCGCCCACGGGAACACTGAACTAATTGTTTCAGTCAGCCACTACTGCATTCATTTCCATGGAAATTTAAATTAATCCACCCTTGTTGAGAACAATGGAAGCTTTGGAGTGACACTGAACTTGTATCTGACAGAATGGAAAGGAAACCTGGTTTGTTTGTTTTTTTAAAGATGTTGCCTGTATGGTGGCAACTGGGAAATACAGAGAAAGTTTATTTACTGCAGCCTCCTCCTCCTCCTCCTTTATTGATTCCAAAGTTTAAGAACCCACTGTGGGCTGTGTTTTTAGATAATTGCTTCCCAACCTTGGGTCTGTAGATGTTTTTGGACTGCAAAAATCAGAAATCCTGGCCAGCACAGCTAGTGGTGAAGGCTTCTGGAAGTTGTAGTCCCAAAACATCAGGGAACCCAAGGTTGGGAACATCATTTTACATCACATTAGAGTGGGAATCGTTTTTTTCTGTGTATAGCATACTTTCTGGGGAGCAATGTTGGTATCATTTGGACCAGACATCCTCAGTTGTGGAGTACACTGTGTCCGTTGGACAGCGTGATTCACTTTGCCTTGCATAAAGGCTCCCCTCCCAATTATTATCTTTCTCTGAAGCCACAGGATCATGCCCGCGGCTTACACCACCCCCCAGCGCCACTCCTGACATGTTGCTGAGTCTCCCACCCCATGGTTTTTGGAGCCGTCATATCCTGCAGCAGACGCTGATGGACGAAGGACTGCGGTTGGCTCGTCTGGTATCGCATGAGCGAGCAGGACGGCTCAGCCCTTGCCTCCCTGGAAAGCCCCAGGTGCCAGGTAAGTGCAGATAAGCCTTAAGCTTGGGTTGTTTCCTGAGTTTAGAAAAGCTACTCTCTGTGACTTCCAGAATTCTCCTGCCAGTGCCAATATTGACTGGCCAATTCCTGGAGTTATAGTCCTAAAAAGTAATTTTTCCAGGGTCTAGGTGTCAGAGAGAAAGGAAATGGGACCAAGACTTAGGTGTAGACTCCCTTTAGCTCAGAGGATCTTTCTCTGCCTCCAACAACCTAGAAGACAGGGTGCATTTTCATGAAGAGGAAATGGAGGAGATGGAATCATCCTTGTGATGGGGACTGATCTGTACACTTTTCCAGGTCAAAATGACTGCAGAGTCAGACTTTTCAAAAAGGAGTCAGTGAAGTCTACTCTGTGACACAAGGTTTTCATGCTCCTGGTTATTAATACTGAATCAGACATCCAAGACGATCTTAGTCAGGAAAAGAAGCATGAGTAGCAGGCAGGATTAAATAATGTGAAACGCTAAGGAAGATTGCCTTTGCTTTACTGGTGTTCAAAATGGACTTTGAACATTGTAAAATTGTAGTGGCCGTATTCAAATTAAAAATTCACAAATAGATACCAGAAGAAAACAATGTGTATGATATCAGAAATGTGTGTTTAAGCACTGCCATCTGAGTAACAAATTAAGAGTAACTTTACACGATCCAAGTATTCTTTTCACCCATGTAGCCAATGGAGAATGGCAAAAGAAAGTGAAGGATTTAGGGCCGAAGTGCTATGCATGAATGTCTTCCAAAAAAATAAACACATTGGACCAAGGAGGCATATGCATCTGAGATCATATTGGTAACAGTAGAGCGTAGCTGACTGGAATTTAATGATTCAAAAAAAGAGACAAGTTCAGGAAACTGCATTTCTTCCTGACTACGGAATTTCCCTTTTCAGAGTTTGGAGAAAACCTTCCTGAGCGATGCCAGCCTCCAGCAGCACAGCCTGAGGCAAGAAGGAACAGCATTAAAGTGGAACCAGAGACCACCCGGCCATGACCGGCAGGTGATTCAGCCACTCAAGTCACCAAGCAATAAGGTGCCAGCCAGCTCTGGCAGTCCGAGAGACTCCTGCAGGGGAGGGACTGGGGTGCCGTTCTCCACTTCGCTACAAGGAGGCATACGCTTGGCTTCACTAACTGAAGAAGAGCTACCATATTAGCAAAAACAATCCTGCATTATTCACTCGCCTAGTTCTCTTTGGAAAATGGAGAACCTGCTTGCCTGCCTCCCTAGGCACAAAGTGGGACTGCGTGAATGGCAAACATGCATAAAGTCAGAATCCTGTCAGTTTTCTTTACTTTGAGAGAAAGGGCATCCTGCCTATTGCTGATAGTCGTGAGCTCAGGGAGACCAAATCTCTGGCTAGTTTGGCCTTGTACAGGGCTATTTAAAGTCTCTCACCCACAGTCTTTCACACAAAATGGGGCCTGGGACTAACATGTACAAAGCCATGATTTAAAAAAAGAACATAAATACATTTCGCAACCTTTACAGAAAGGCATTCCGTTTCTCAGCCATAACCATTGATCTTCCTAAATGCTCCCCACACTCAGTTCTTTACAGCCACGCACTGACTCATACATGCCTCCCACATGTGTGATACAACACGTTTTTCCACAGCCCTTCTCTCCCCCCCTCCATGTTCGCACAAAAACACACTAGAGACACACATCCCTGACGTCCACTTATTAAGATGTTTCCCTTTCTGTTGTAGATTTCATAGGCAAGGCTGAAACCAGTTCTTAACCAGTTCTCACTTCCCTTGATCTTGACATGAAATGGGTATTTAGTCACTGATAGTATGATAGTGCTGATCACAGCTTAGCCCTGCTTCAATGCTCTGAAGTACTTTGCTCCCAAACTGCCCTATCCTTGGAAGTTCACAGAAATCAGGAAAAAAGCTACCTTTAAAACATACTTACTTGTTTTATTTTGGCCATTCTGATGACAATTACTCTACTGTCTCTGTGCCCCGTTGGTTGCATTACAGCAGCTAATTAATCTTCGTTGTTTACTGGGGTTGTACCAATGCAGGAATTAGAACTGACTTCCAGGCCTTTGGGCCTTTAAGCCTCCCCCCAGAGTAATTTTATGTGATTCATAGATGGGCCAAAAAGTGGAAAAAGGGTGGGTGGGTTTGCTATTGGTAAGAGCTAAATGGAACACCCACCTCTGTCTATAATTATAGCAGTTTCTTCCTCTCCACCTCCCCAGTACCTCAGGCAGTCTCCAGCCCTGGTCTTTCCTGAAGTAAGCAAACTCACACTTTGGGGGCTTGATTTCTTACTATACTAACATAAGTAGGAAAAAAGGACAGTTGAAAAATCATCTCTTAGCTCTGAGACAAAAGGTGTGGTATGATTTAATACAGCACCGGTTCTGCCTCTCTAGCCACACACACAAAACACTTTGCTATGTGGATCCTCCATTATGGAGCAGCTGCAAAATGTTAGGAAGCGGGCCCCACAATGCAAACATAAAAAGTCAGCTTATATGGAAACTTCAGATAGAAAACACCAGACATTAATGCTGATAGTTAATGGGTGGAATTGTCCCTGCTAGTTTCCAGTTTGCACTTTGTCCAGCAAAAGTGTGGTACTCAATTGTTGCTGAAAGATCTAGTGGCACTTTAAGGTTGCCTTTCTTGATATCTTTGAATAGGAAGGAATACAGATGCTTCAGGAGTATACTACATCTTGGCCAAAAATAGCCAAGTACAGTGCCCTTGGAAAAGGTCAGGACCACCTCAAGCTAAATTACAGCACATAGTAATCTTCTATTTCCTGATTCTGAACAAAGTTCTATGCAGTGTACAGGGAAGGTGTACCCTCTCTTCTCTGCCTAACAAGTAAATGACAGGAAGAGGAGGTACTGAACCTCAAAAAATTGTAGGCAAGAATGAGTCACCCTAGGCTTCTTGGGCATAAGGTGAAACAATTCAGTTTTCAAAAAAAAAAGTGGCTAGAGGAGCAGTCTGGGAGCAAACTATAATGAAGTAAGCAATTGCCTGAAAATAGGTACACAACAAAGGTGACTCAAGAGCTTGAAATCTTGTGGAGGCAACAGACATGCTCACTTGCTATTGGTCTTAGTCCCTACCCTCTCCCATAGAGCATTGATGTTTTCATAGAAGAACTACCATCTTTTCCTTTGTAATGTGTACAGTAGATTATTTATTTTGTTATTTTGGAATAAAGTCTTATTTTATGCCTTACTTTAAAACTGCACTTTTACCAGCTGTGAGATGGGATTAAGTGACCATCGGTAGGCAGGGATAAAGCCTGAGGGGGTAAAAAAGAGAAAGGGTTGGGGTGGTGTAAGGAAAAGACTACATTCCATGCCTCCAAGACAAGGTAAATCGCTCAGAATTTCTCCTTCTGGGTTTCACAGCCCAAATGATAGCACTCCTTTGGAAAAAGAAGACAAATTTGATGGAGGACCTGGGTGCCATCCAGTGAGAAGAACATGCAAGTTTACAGTGCTGGACCCGAGACATTCTCCTCCTGAGCTGGGGGGTGAAGACCAAGATGGTGCTCCATCTGCCTTTTACACACAAGGGCTAGTGGAATCTCTCCTCAGCACTGAGCACTCGTGATGGGACAGTGCCTTCCACCATACTGGAGGACAGCAGCTTAGCAGAGAAGGTGCAAGGCTGATCATATGTGACATTTGACAGCTCTACTATCCCAACAGCACACTGCCACTTTTTCTCCTGTCCCTTTCTCCACCACCTGAGAAAACCACTGCACTCGGCCTAGAAACACAGTCAACCTCCCTTTACATGTTTAATAGGAAGAAAGGGATTTGTAGATTTTTAATATTGGGAGGACGTATGGTGCCTCTCATCCAGAAGCAGAAACAAACAGAACAGAAGAGGAAATTGAAGTAGTTCTGAATGCCCAGATGTCCAACCGGGGGGGGGGGTACAAGAAAGGACCAGCAGTTCAACTAATCCTCCCTCTAAACTAACCAAGTAACAGAGTCTGACCCCCCCCCATAAAAACCTTCTGCTGGGCTCTCGCAATGATGGCGGAAGTCCACCATCTTACAACAGGAAACACATCCGCTCCTAACTAGCCAGAAACAGCACAAACTGTAAAGTATGGGGACCATATTAGCCTATTGAGGTCACACTGCTCCCCACAAAAAGTGCTAAGCCATGAACAAGCCAGGAGAGAACGTGAGTTCTGGCCCATCTGTAAAATAAATGCACAGCTCCCAAGGCCTTCTAAAAACTGACAAATATCCAGAGCAGAGCGGATTACTTCACAAGTCTATCCAGCACAGACTTGAGTCTCTCGAGCCAAGACAGAACTCAAAGGTTGGACAACAAGAAGAGCGTGTAAACAGAAGTCCTAGAAAGGTTATGTACTCTGCATGAATCTGGGGCACGAAACCACAGCCTGCTCTGGTGTGCCTGGTCTTGACAGCTACATAGTCCATGGAAGTCCAAGATACAAAGCTTTATGGACAGCCATTCAGTCATTCTGAATCCTTACAGTAGCGATTTGGATCTTGCTCATTACGTAGCAGCTCCTCCCACTCTTCAGTAGAGGGTTCAGGAAGGGTCTCAGGCACCCTGTGGAAGCAAAGCAGAAGCTAGTGAATACAACACTATAGAGGTCTTGTGAAGCTCCTCAAATAGGCAGGGTTTCTCCTTTGTGTCACATTTCTCACCTCCCTAACCATTAACACTTTTGTCCAAGAGATCTCAGGACTCAATATAGCTTAGCTCTTCAGTTTCAGGAGGGGACATAGCTAGATGAGCAAATCACATTCTATTCATCTAGAAAATCCCAGGCTGTTACCAGCATCTCAAAGCTGACAGACACAAAGAGCTGTTACAAGACAGCATGAATAATACTGAGCCAAGTGGATTAACAGTCTGATTTAGGGTGCAACTACACAGGGGGGAAAAAAAGGAAACTGACTTGATCTGAAGTCCAGTTACCCCAAGTAAAATCATGTTATCTAGCCACATGGGGGCAGAGGAGAACATTGACAAACAGCCTCCTGGTGTTTTTACACTCCCCCATCTTGCCAACCACAGCACCCCTGCACACAATTTTCAGTATCAGGTCAGGTGTTCACATCATCTGCACTGATAAAAATGGATCTGATATAAAAAGGACAAGCTCCAGTGTTGGGAGGAAAACTACAACTTGTGGGTGAGGAATCTGGGCTGATTTCCATTTTTATTTCATGTGGTCAATGAAAAAAAGAATCAGATTGTCCCAGCCCTGTAGCATTTCCCACATTACATGTTGAGATAGTCACAACCTTGGTATGAGGAAACTTTCTGTGCTCCTATGAACCCTGATAACTCCTATGCCACTTTATTTCTTTATCACCAAATCAACAGCCATGTTATCCACCTATAATTCCTAGAATGATTAAGGAGAAGTTACCACATGCCCTCAAACCAAAAAAAGCACACTCGCTATGATCCATGAACTACTGGCCATCAAGGGAAGGAATCTTCCTTTTCTCTTGTATCCCACCCACCATCCCCTGCGAGTTGCAACACTCACCTGATCAGGTTTGATGGCAAAGACAGCGGAAGGTTCATAACATTCCCATTAGACATGTAGATCTCTGACATTTCCACATCTTGAGGTAGGGGATATGGACAAATGTCGCCAAGGGGTGAGGCATTTCCCATATGGTAGGGGTAGGACATAATTGCTTCGCTAGAGGAAACAGAAGAAAAATTGACACCATGGTCATCTCAAGGTACAATGTGGAATAGGAGGCAATACTGTAATACTCTTATCTATTTATCTCACTGGTTCTTAACCTTAAGTTCCCAGATGTTCTTGGACTAAAACTCCCAGAAGTCTTCACCAGTAGCTGGACTGGGCAAGATTTCTGGGAACTGTAGTTCAATAACACAGTATTAACTTAGTACAACTACAGTAGTACCTCGGCTTACGAACGCCTCAGTTAAAGTAATTTTCGGTTTACGAACGGAAATCCATTGAAAATAATGCCTCGGTTTATGATATTTTATTACAGTACGAAGGAAGTTTCCCCAGGATATAAACCTCCATTGTGCCTGGAGGTTTATAGTGCGGCCCCCGTACCTATGGCAAACTATGTTTCAGTTTACAAATTTTTCCCATTACATAACGTCCCAGTAAAAGGTTCCCCTTGACATTTAGTCCAATCGTGTCCGACTCTAGAGCGCGGTGCTCATCCCTGTTTCCAAGCCATAGAGCCAGCATTTGTCCGAGGACAGTTTCCGTGGTCATGTGGCCAGTGCGACTAGACACAGAATGCCGTTACCTTCCTACTGAGGTGGTACCTATTTATCTACTCGCATTTTTACATGCTTTCAAAGTGCTAGGTTGGCTGGAGCTGGGGCATGTGACAGGAGCTCACTCTGTCACGTGGATTCAATCTTACGACTGCTGGTCTTCTGACCTTGCAGCACACAAAGGCTTCTGTGGTTTAACCCGCAGCACGACCACGTCCCAGAGAATGCATTAAATTTACAAACTGAGGTACGCCTTTACATAGATGAAGTAAAGCTAGAAAACTACAAAGGATAACACAGGTAACATGCACAGTAGCACACAGCGTTATGTGTGGAAACGAAGAGCTAAAATGCAGTCAATTTAACAAAGCAATTTATTCATATGATATAATTATGATTTTTGTAAATTATAATATATAGAAATTCTATAATTATAATTACAGTTTAATAAAAAGGTGATGTTTTTCAGCACCGGGTTAGAAGTCAGATAATAAACTGGATAGGTTACTATTTCGAATGTTTTCACATAGTGTGTTTAATAAAAACTTTTTATGTGTTATCCTAGATCTCTGCCTTTTATAAGCTTTTGTAAGCTCAGAAGGAGCAAGATCTGTTCTTGATCATCCCAGAGTGAAGGTCACATAAAATGGGCTCAAGTTACAGGAAGCCAAATTCGTGCTGAATATTAGGCAAAACCTAACTGTTAGAGCAGTACGACGGTGGAACCAGTTAGTTCAGGAGGTGGTGAACACTCCGACAAGAGAAAACTGGGCAACCATCTTTCAGATCTGCTTTGATTCGGATTTCTGCATTGAGCAAGGCAGATTGGACTTGACAGCTTTATAGGGCCCTTCCAACTCAATTAATCTCTGACTCTATGAAAATAGGGGTTTTGGCATTTTTACCAGAGTAAAGCAGTGTCTAAATGCACCTTTCTCTTTCCAGCTCACTCACATAACAAACACACGCGCGCTAACACAAAGGGGCTTGCTAAAACAGATTTCCTTACGGATGTAACTGCTGATTCCTGTATGATGTGTTGCTGGAGGGTGATGGATACATTGGTGGTGGAATCACAGGTGGTGGGCTAGAGCAAAGAGAAAGCAAGGCTATGTTGAATATTTGCCAAAGGAACAAGAAGAGATCCTGTCAGAACAAAGATGCGTAGCTAGGGGTGACCGCAAGAAATGGTTATTTTTCCCATTTTAATCTATTCTGGCATTTTTTTAAAAAAAACAACCATCACCTTTGTTTATTTGTTAGCTGCATTTTTACCCTACCATTCTTCTAAAATATAGCTCAGGGAAAGGTAGCTGTTCTTTTATCTGAACAACCTTGTGATGAAGGTTAGGCAAAGAGCCTATGTGTGTATCTGGTGAAACATATTCTAGTGGGGTGCATTAGCAGAAATCTGAACTTGCATCTTCTTTGTCCTCTAGCCCAGCACTTTAACCACTATGTTGCATGTTATTTCCCCAGCACGGCCCAGGCTAAAAGCCTACTGCAAGACACCCACATAAGAGAGTAATGGCAAAACTCCCAATGTAATCTGTTTCAATTAAAATTATTCTGTGTTTTACTAAAATATATATATCCATTTTTAATAGCATTTAATAGTAATTATCCAGTGCCAAACTCCTGCCACCAGTCTCCCAAATCTTGTGCAGTTTGGCCCTTTTTAACACACTATAGTAATGTGTCTTCATTATCTGGGCTTCAAATCAAGACAACCTCTGAATATGACTCAAATACATAAGAGTGTTAGTACTTTCATGTCTTAACTCTCAATAAGACAAAAGGGGAAAGAGTTTGGACACACTATTATTTATGTAATAAAATCTTGTGATTCTCTTTTGCATACAACTGTTACCTATAGGAAGTGGTGACACATTACTGTATATCAATATTAGAGATGGGGACGACTCGCCATTTGTCATCAAAAGTTGACGACTCCCGAAGCTGCCCCCATGAACTGATGAAGCATGAATTTATTTGTCAATTTGTGTGTGTGTGGGGGTTTTACTAAAAAAAACCTGAATCCCCGCCGATGCCCCCCTGCCACCCCCACCAGCAGCCCCACACCGAAATTGCCACCATCTCCAGTTGGACTCCATAGCCACAGCCTGTAGAAAGGGAGACTGGCTTCCCTTTGCAAAAATGGTGGCTGCGGCTTCATTTAGGGTATGGAAGTTGCAGCTGCCACCATTGCAAAGGGCAGCCTGGACTTCCTTAAGGCAGGCTAAGGGAATCCAGGCTGCCCTTTGCAAAGATGGCAGCTGCAGCTTCCCTACCCTAAATGAAGCCACAGCCGCCATCTTTGCAAATGGTAGCCAGTGTCCCTTTCTACAGGCCGTGGCTGTGGAGGCCCGCTGGAGACGGTGGTGTCAGCAATTACAGTGGTGGGCATCGATGGGGGTGGTGGCAGGGCAGCTAAAGTAGGGAGAGGAAGGGGGTAGGGGATAGGCTGTGGGGGTGGGTGGCTGCCTATCAGCCCGCTGATCAGCCGATCAGTGGGCTGGTAAACAGAATGGGAAAGCCATAGGAAGAGAGAAAAGGCTAGTCTTCCCTCTCTTCATAAGGGGGACGAATAAAAATGGGGCAATATTCGTCCCTTTGTATTCGTCAGGATCTCTGGAACCCACCAATAAGAAGAGATGAATAGTGATCTCTGACGAATATCATGATCCTTTTTTTAATTCATCCCCATATCTAATCAATATCAATGTTACACTGCATTCTTCCACAGAAGACTTATTTCAACTCACTTTGTGCAAAAGTTAAAGGAAGGTATTTCTTCCACTGGTTCACAAACCAGTGTTTTTATTCCTTTGATTCTGTACAGATTTCCCCCCCCAATTCTACTGTCCACTGGTGAAGGACATAGCAAGACTCCTGCAGTGATTCAAGGAAGCAGTTGGAAACTTAACAAAGAAGCCCAAGGCCAATGTTTCAAGCAGGGCCTTCCGTCTTCTGCTTCTTAATATTGATCTCCCACTGTTCAAATACAAAGGTCTCCTAGTCCTCAGAGTGGTTCTCCATTACATTATAGGAACCAACAGTGAAAACACGCTACATTATTGAATAAAATCCACTTTTTCCTGCAGGACAGTGGTAAAACCAAGAAGACAGTTCTTTGTCCTATTTGCACACATACAGCCCGTTTTACATAATGAACAAGATCTTCAGCAGACAAGAAACCTACCCATAGGGAGAGTCAGAATGCAATTCAGGATTCATATTAGGGCTGCCCATAGAGTTGACTGGGGCCTGACTCAATGGAGTAGATAACTGTACACCGGTTCTGGAACTGAACAAAACATTCATTTGTTACGCAAGACTTACAGGGCAGGGAGTGAATACAGAACCATTTATGAATAAGTGACAGCTATATCAGGGCACAAGTGAAATGTGTAAAAGAATAATCACACGTTAAATACTAGAAAGAGCTTATTTCTGATGTGCTCAGAAGCTAGAAAGGGAGAAAAAAAAGGCAAGGATTGTAAGCAGCAAAAGGTGTTTCCAAAGCACTCAGAGATGTGACCACTGTGACGGACAAAAAGGATCTGAGAGTGGCCTACTGGGGCACTCTGTACATGTGCAGTGGAGAAGGTGGGTGGGCCTCCTGCCAAAACAGTGGAGGGAGGGATTCCCATTAGCGTGACTCCACAGAAACCATGAAGAAGAAAAAAAAAGCAGCCTCGACAGTCTGTGACTCCAAAGGCCAGCCGCCCTGTGCAAACTAAGGGGCAAACCATGCCGCCTTCAGACACTGCTTCTGGATTTCTGGCAGGGTGGGGTGGGGGGTGGGATGTGGCCGGCCACTGTTGGCAACCAGGAGGTGGGCTAGATGGCCTGTCTTCCGCCTGACAAAGCAGGGCTCTCCTTATGTTCTATAGTCACTAAGTGATTAAACATAAGTTTTACATATGCAGATAGAGACTGAAATCTGTAACAGCAGATGCCACCTCGAATGCTGCAGCCAAGAAAAGAAGAAAAGGGCTGTTTGAAGCTCAGTCATAGGATTTATTGATTGATTTAGCCTCATGGGAGACTAACTTTTGTAAATGTCAAAGCTGCTAGTTATAAATCAGAAAATGGGAGGAACTTTCCGTACTAAAATCACATGAACCAGTCTTATTCTAGAATGGGTTGTTTACTGCTGTCCTTCCAAGATGAAAGATAACTGAAGGTAATTTATAATCTTTTCAGATTAGGCAGCCATTTTATTAGAAGGGCCTAGATTCATATACTCACAACAACCGACCACCAAGAAGGCTGAACGCTAATGGGTTATTACAGCTGCAGGTAACAGTTAAAATTAAAAACCACGCAGGTAATTTTTATACGAAAATGAGAATCCACAAATTTCCTTATTCTGTTCTGAGATATGCTAAACGTTTTTATACAGAGTTCATTCATTAGCTTTCCTGTGTAAAGATATAAACAAAACCAGAGGAGACAGAGTCATGGCAAAATGCTAAATCCCAACAAAGCTGAAACCTATATAGACTAGTAATAAATACCATGAATGAAAGTGCATTGGTTTCTAAAATTATATCATTTTAACTTAACCACAGATAGTGCTCATATATTACAATTACAAATAGGTACACACATGGAGGTACTGTATGTGTACACACACACACACACATACACACACACACAGAGAGAGAGAGAGAGAGAGAGAGAGAGAGAGAATTCATCAAAAATGATTTGTGTTGTTGTTTCCTCCTTATGCAAGTCTGGATACATTCCCGGAAGCCTGGATAGCCTCCCAACAGTTTCACCGGCTTGAGTCCCTGTTTTGTGATCTTTATCCTGGGAGGGTGCATGTTTCTTCTCATAGGTGTGTTGCTTTTTATAATGACTATGGCTTAGCGAATACATGGAAAGCTAAACATACATACAGTACATATAGTTTTATACCAGGTTCTTGTACATTGTTATTTTCTTACCTTAAAGTGAAATAGAGACTCACCCACACCTAATCATATTAGCTTTGAAGCCGCAGTAATGATAAAAAGCAACCCAAACTCCCTGGATAAAGATAATGAAACAGGGACCCAACCTGGTGAAACTGCTGGGCGGTTATCCAGACTTCTGGGAGTATATTCAAACTTACATAAGAAGAAAACAACAGCTCGGATAACTTTTAATGAACAGATAAGCAAAAGAAAGGATTGTGTTACACCCTCTTTATAAGAACTGAGCTTATTATATATATATATCTATATATGTGTACCTATTTGTAATTGTAATACAGTATATGAACAGTATCTGTGGTTATGTTAAAATAATATTTTTACATAAACTAATGCACTTTCATTCACAGTATTTATTACTAGTCTAAACAGTATCTCTGTGAATCTCTTGTCTTTCTAGTTAAAATAGAAACCTAAGAACTAATTAATGCTTTGTAGCTGTTTTGTGCCTCCGAAAATCCTGACCGTGTAAGCACAGATAAGTTTCTTAAGCCTTCCTATCTACACCAATTGGACCAGTCATGACACCCTAAATTATCTGGCTGAAGAAAAAGAACTTATTGAAACAAGCACAGAAGAATTTAAAGAAGTTCTTACATCCTGCTTAGTAAAATTACATAAAGGCATGTTTGTTACAAGGTGGTAAAATCCCAGATGTGGAAGCCTGTTAGACCAGTCAGTATTCTGCTGCTTTCTTTAAATACTGTAAATTAAAGCCTTTAACAGACTGGAATGGACGTTTGGGAGCCAATTCCTTTTGAATGAAGGATTTGGAGACTATTTTATATCAAAGAAGCACACATTTTACAGCATTTCATATATTTGTACTAGCAGTGCTGGAACCGCTTGTACAACATTTGAGAGTCAGCTAGAGTTTTATCATGATTAAGTAACCAATGTTCCATATCATGGGCTTTTCAGGCAAAGAATCTAGCTCACTGCATACACCTTCAGTACCTCTTGTCAAAAAATACAAACTTTTATTTTTTTATTTAATACTTTTATTTAATACCACATCATAGTATTACCAAGAGAGAGAAAGAGAGAGAATTTTTAAATCCCACATTTCACAAAGTGGGTGAAAGGGGAGTTTGTACAGAATGCAATCTATTTATTTTATTTTATTTTTTTATTTATTTACAAGATTTTTTTTAGCTATGCCACTACCGATGATCTCTGAGAGGCGTACAACGGCATTCAAACTTTAGAAAAACATTAAAACCATTAAAAATACCCAATACTGCATTATAATAATACCCTATATTAAAATAATCAATTTATCATCAATAGATCCTGCTGCTTTATGTAGCTGAATGCCACATACAAGATATAAACATCCATGATATACACTTCATTCGTCCACAGAGGACTTCCTTTAATCCACTGTGAGCAAAAGGACAAAAAAAGCTATTTCTCTCAGCAATCCAGTTACTAGTGTTTCTATATCTTCGTAGGCTTTTTAAATGTTTAAAATATCTCAGTTCCAATGTACACTGGGTAAGAGCACAGCAGAATTTTTCAAGTGCAGTTGAGAGGGCAGACAAAAATTGCACAAACAAGCTCACAGCAATGTTCCAAAGCAGGTGTTTATCTTTGTTGTAACAGGTGTTACAGATAAGTAACCTATTTCTTCACTGTGGTCCCTGTACACCACTTGTATAAGTTAAACCTTAACTACAAAAAATTCACAAAGGAAGGTGAGGAGGCACCTGTAACCCCTGGAGAGGTGGTTGGATGGAGAGAACGGCTCTTCCAAAAGGAACACCCTTCTGCTAGCTGGTATCAAGACAATAATGCCAAATAGAGGCCACTCTTTTGAGACCGGGGGTGACCCAATACTTCAGACAATGGAACTCCTTTAAAGAAGGCAGTGGACTTTGCCATTGCACGGGTAAGGAGGATCTTTTGGAAGATATTGTAGTGGCATTTTTGCCAGGTGACAAGCTATCATGTTGGTTCTCCTATACACTTTGCAAGACGTTGGGCAGATCTGGGGATCTCTTAGGATTCAAATGAACCAAAAATAATCAAGAGATTTCCCCCCCGCCTCAAAAAAGAGCCAAGCATTTAACCTAAAATACAAGTGCCTTTTCTGCCTGCAGTGTATGCATCATCTTTTCTGATGCTATCATCGGTGATGGAAAGAAAGCTGGTAGGACAATATTTTAGGAGGGTTGAAATACTGAGACCATGGTGGGCAAGACAAATAACCACTTCGTCATGGGGCTAATCTAAGTCAGGTTGATCAGTTCTGAGTATACAGAGTTCTGCCACTTTGTGTGCTATAGTAATGGCAATTAAGAAGTTTACTTTGGCTGATAGTGAGCCCAAAGAGACAGTGGCTGAAAGGCTTCACCATCTGTCCAGAAACTAGGGATAAGCTTCAGGATGGGGCTTAAGCTTCAGATGAAGAAAACTGCTTTGGTACTCCTCAAAAGAATTGTTTTACTTCAGGAAAAGCAAAGAGAGAGAGAGAAAAGGTGTGGAGTTTGGAGGAAGGCAGCAATGCTGCCAACCGTTGTGTTTTTTTTTTTTTTTTTTTTACAAAAAATACAATTAATTGAACAAGACAGTAAACTTTTATCTAGTAAAGAAAATGACTGTAAGACTCAGTAAATGTAGCACACCGTGTTGGAAAGCTTGTGGTCACTGTTTGATTTCTCATCCAAACTTTCAGATAACAGACTTTCAAGATGCAACACTATGTTTTCCAGCTCGGTAAGATCACCTTGTAATAATACTGTACACCAGAACAAGGAGTGTTGATATCAGGAATCTAAAAGGACTATCATCTGATTTAGTAATTCCGAATGATGCGTGTGTATGTTGTATATAATGACTATATATACCTCCGGAAGAGAAAGAGGATCTTGGTAATCAACAAAATAGTTGGGCCATGATGACTCACTGTCTACTAATGAAGCAATACAACAGTGTCAGACCACATGAAATTTGCAATCAGGCAGAGGAGGAGACAACCAACTAACTCATAGAGGAATTCTCAATGTGGAGTACAGTCTGTTCCATATGAAGATGGTGGAAGCAAAACTGCAACAGGAGTCAATGGAACAATTTGAATAACAAATGCTCTAGGTGAAAATTAAACCACTCAGCGAACTGACATGTGAACTGGTTCTCTGCTGGGCACAGTACACAAGGTGAACGTTGGCACTCAAGATGATGAGGATGTCAGTTGTCCCACATGCACGGAATGGAAATACAAAGTACTGCAAACATCGGCTGTGTGACTGATGAAGTAGAAATGTGTGCTGGAGTTACTGGAAGAAGTGAGACTGTTGCTATGGAACAAGTTCAAAACTCTATTGTTAAGAAACAAAGAACAGTTGACGTATGGATAGGAGGCTGATGGTAAAACTGATAGTGAAATGAATGAGGAAACTGACAGTGTTTCCCTCTGGGAATTAACTAGGTGATCACTGATACCAACAGTGGTTTACAGGGGAACAATAATGCCAGCAAGGAGAAATTGAATACTCTGGTGGTATCAAGACAGGAAGCAAGATCAAGAACACTAAGTGTGGTATCAGGAGCTCTCAGAATGCTCCCTCTGTTCCAAAGGATTTGAAGACTGGTGGGATGACAGTGAGCACTCTTTGCAATGAGAGGCCTCATAATTGGCGTGTCTAACATGGGATGTCATTAGGACCAGCTAGTCCTAGTCGGTAGTGTTAAAAGGATACATTTCGTTTACTTCTCATTAGGAAGGCCTGAAGACTCTAGTCTCTCTCTCAGCCTCAGCAGTCTGGGCTTGTTCAGCAGGGCTCCTGCCTTCCATCCTCTGTTCCAAATACTACAGACATGAAGCTTCCAACAAAACAGGATTTATTAGAACAGGGAGAGGGGTAAGAAACACAGGGTTCAAAAAGGTTCAGAGTCCTCGGATTACTTGCAGTCACAGGCGAACTGTCTGACATGGCAGTGTCTCCCTTCCTGATTCCCATCTCCAGGAGGTCAGTACTGCCTCTTCTGGCTCCAGTTTCTCTTCACTGGGAATGAAAGTGTTGTTGTTGTTTTTTTTGGCCTAGACCACAGAGGTCTTTAGACCATCTTGCAGTCAGTAACAAAGGGCATTATGCCTGCAGTGACGGTAGTCATGTTGGGAGGCTCTCCCTGGAGATCCTGGGGAGGGGGGGGGTGTCCCCTGGCTTGGCAGTCTTCTCACCTTCTTCTCTTTCTGGTCCTGGTGGTCCCTTTGTTGTTTTTTTCCACCAGCATTGGAGTCAGGTGGCTGAAAGTTTCTTGGGATTGGGCTTAGGTTTTTGCCCCTTCCCTGCTTGATATTTCCTCTCCCTGCAACAAAAAAGGTGGTAGGCTTGCTGGGGTTTCTCTTGCTTCTCCTCTTCTTCTGGGACCCTTAGTTGTACCACAACCCCTTGCCAGGGGTCTTCTTTAAATACATAGTCCAATTCCAAAGGCAGTTCAGAGTCTTCCTCAGAAGAGGTTTCGGCCCTCCAGGCTCCTAAAAAATCTTCTAACTGTCTCCCGAAGTCCCTTCCTCCTGGGACTCCTCCTCCTCCCTCTTCTGAGGTAGACGTCACTTCCTTTGTCTGCTCAGTTTGGCCATCCTGCTCTTTACAGGTACTTTCTGGCTGGGGGGGTGTGTCTAACCCACCTCTTGGCAGTGCTCCCTTTTATATCCCCCATCCCCTAGAGGTAAGCCAATGGCTTCCTCAGATCCTAGGGTCATTTTGCCTCCTCCGGGGTTTCTGATGCCTCAGGTGTAGAAGTTCAGTCTGGGAACCCAGACTACGCTACGCCACTGCTTCCCACACTCTCCTTCTTCTGTGGTTTGACATAAGTGACACCCTGAAGTGGTGCCAAGGTTAACACTGAATGATATGGAAATCCACACCGAGATGAAGAAATAGGCAATGGGTGACGTTGGAGGCCCGAACAAGGAGAATCCTGAGACTTCGGAGCAATTTACATATAGAAGGCGGGTCCAGAGGAATCGCTTTCTCAAGAAGGAAATGTTTAAACAGACACTTGAGTTTCACCTTTCCCAACTGAAACAAGATTCAAAGACTTTGCAGATGGAAGTATTACTTTGCTCACTGAGGCAGAAAAGACCATCCTTGTGTCTGTGTGTGGAGGGACATTTTTCCTTCAAAGATAGAACTGTACTTAAAGAACACCCTTGGGAACCACAGGGCCAGAGGGGAAAGAAAAAAACAAACAAACAAAAAAGGTGACCAAAAAGAAAGATAAGATAGTATCAGAAACATACTGAAATGAGAAAATGAAACAAAAGTAGGTGGGAGATGATAAAACAAGAGATAAATTAACTGTTGAAACCTTTGACTTGCATTGGTCTAAATCCCTCTCTCTAAGGTATCAGCTGCTGAGGCAGGTAAAACAGAACCGAGGACCAATCAACCCGGCTGCACAAGCACTATAGAGAAAAGGAGCAGCATCTCCATTACTACTGTTTCTACCTAAACGGTTCTGAACCATGGTTTTCTGCACAGGCTCAGATCTATAAAGTGTTGCACAGAGACCAAGAAATAGGAAGGAAGCCACGCCACATTCTTCAGTAAAAATATACTTTTCCTCACTCTTGCAGGACAGTGAAAAACTATGAAGAGATTTCATACGCAGCCTTCTTTAACATGGTTGCATTCAGACCGTCATTTCAGAGAAACAATGATGGTTTCAGCAGACTAGAGATTTGGCACTTACCCAAAGACAGGCTCAGAACATATTCCATAACTCCCATTAGAATTGCCCAGAGGGTCCACTGGCGCCTGAACTGGCAGAGCAGGAAATGAGGAAGGTCTGGAATTGAACACAGAAGTTATGCCAAATCAGTAGGGCCGTGGGGCCATGCATAAACCCTCATGTCGCAAGCTTTAAATGGCTGTGTGTCTCCTCACACGCAGAGCAATCACAGCTATGGAGATGCAAGTGTGGTGCTAAACCCCACCCTCTAGCATATTATACACTGAGCACAGCATTTCAGACCCCTGGTACGTTGAGCACAGGTCTGTAAAGGTATGTTGTAACTGTGTTCAACTGAACACAGCTGCACAATTCCTGTGACTGGGAACCCTGATAGGGCATGGCCACATCTCCATACCCAGTTTGGACCTACACATGAGCAGACAAGTGCCTGCATAGGCCTTTAAGAGAGCAATCTGCCTGACTGCACTCTACATCAAAGCTTGGAAATGTTATTTCCTTGGGAGACTCTAGCCACTCACCAGCTATGATCTAAGTAAGTTTTGCCTAGGTAAGGCCGTAAGTATATACACCTGCACATACTGTTCATCTTTATAGGCAATGATGCAGCAACACTAGAACCAGCCCTTGATCAAACAAATACTCTCTGCCTTATTCAAACAACATTTGTGCTATAAGGATTTGGCTGCCATTCAGGTCAGGGCAGAAAACAAGTGACACCACCCAGCGTTTTGCTTTCAGAATACGAGAAGGCCCAGCAATGCCTGTTTCCCAAGCTACAGTATTTTACCAAAAGGAAGAAAAGATATTTCCTATGATCAATGAAGCTTCCAGTAGCATCTACAAGTTTCACCGTTTCTCCCAACGATGGGAAGAGAGAGGGGACTCCAGTGCCTTTAACAGCCTGGCATATGAGAGATGTCTGATGAAATCAAGGTCTTTCCTTTCATCAAACCGCTGGTACTCATGTTTCCTTCAGCATCTTTAGTACACTGGACACCAACTCTGTGCACCAAAGGTTGGGAAGGGATAAAAATCTCCAAGTCCAACACTATGCTAAGGGAAATGGAATGCTGTCAACTCCAAAGGTGTAGTGGAGGTGGCTGGAAGGCACTGCAATGTGAGTCATTCATTTCACAGGAATCCTGAAGAGCACAAATGAGGGTAGTAGTTCTCGCTGTTGTCAAAGAACATCACTGAGAGTACAAAGTCTGACTCAGAATTCCCAGAACTCCAGAAGCTTTAGTGATGTCCCAATGCAAATCTACGCCAGTGTGAAGGCCCACTTAAACTAAACTGCACTCCTCTGGCAGGGGTGCATACTCCACAGGCTCTGGATTTGGGTTATAATGGCTCCTGGGCTCTCACAGTGGCCAAATGCCATCCAGAACTGGCATCGGTGCTGCAACAGTGGTAACGGTGATATAAAATGAGTCATGCTGGTTACAATTCTCAAGATGGGAATAATAAGAATCAATCCCCACCTCCTTCCGCACTCCCCATGAGGATGGAGCCATCATGGCTGCTTCAGCATTACTCAGGGTGGTGCTGATGTAATGATGCTCATCGCGACTGCTGAGAACAAGACTAAATTTTCTCCTCCTTTGGTGACTGTAAAGCACTAGGATGATGGTGAGAGGTTATAGCCTCCCCAAACATCGAAAAAGGCACCGCCCCTCAGGCCCATCATCTGTATCAGACTCAGATCTCAGAGATGAAAAATGCAGGAGCAGGCGACACCTTTGTTATACCACTGAAAAGTCAAGCAAAACAGCAGACAGCTAGCTCTTTGCTTGATTTTTTTTAAGTTGACCAATAAAAGCATCACCTGCTCCTGCATTTCTATTTATTTAGAAGCCACATGGCCTTTTCCTAATTTTTTCACAGCTGAAAAATGCTCTATGTGTTCCTCTCCTATAGTATCTATACTACAGTGAGTAGCTCAAGGGTAATGAAAAATCAAATACCAAAACATTGACTAAATCCTGGCTAAATGACCTGTTCATAGGTCAGTATTCAACCCTAATAAGCATGAGAAATCAGATAAAATCAGGGCTCTGCTATCTGATCTTGCCAGCCACTCCTAGCTGGCCCATGTTCCATACAGTCTACTATCAAGTTTCATGAACTGTATGTTACTCATATATAAAATAGGCCCACCACTGCCTTAAGTTTCATTAATTTCAGTGGCTCTACAATTAAGTATGAACAGATCTGGAAGCAACCCTGTGTGTCTGAGCCATTACTTAGAAGTCATGAGTCAAGAAAGGACCAAACATGGTTGGAAGTTTATCCTCAAGAAGAAGGGAAAATCCTAATTCAACTCAGCAAGGCACTTTCCCTCTCAAGCAAGAAAATCCACACACTCACGTGTCCAGAGTTATCGTCAACTTGGCTCGGACATAACTGCTTTTCTTGGGTGCCTCTGCTATGGGAGAAAACACACAACCTGTTCATTTCCCTCCACACAGAATGAATGTAACCCCTTCTTTCCCCCACAGAAGCTCCAGCAAATCCTACAGCAAGATGAGATCCTGAGCAATATTTGTCTTCTTTAAGGAGGAATATAGAGGTTTTCTTGCTTCACCTCTCTGATGTGGCAAGTTCCCAAAACCAGAAAGGTGTTCAATTTTGGAGCCACCATCCGAACAAGATAAGGCAGAAGGCATTAGAGGATTAACCTCTTTTTAAAATGTAGAGGCTCTGAGCAACTGATGGACCCCACTTGCCCACTAAATGGCTTGTGCCAATCATCCTGCCTTGATTCACTGTAGGGATCCAAAACAGTGGTAACCCAGGTGTTCTTGGACTGCTACAGAAATCCTGACCAGCACAACTGGTGGGGAAGTCTTCTGGGAACTGCAGTCCAAGGACACCGGGGTTACCCAAGGTTGGGAACTGCTGTTCGAAAAAGGCCACAACATGGGCAAAATATGGCCTTTCAGGTGTAGTTGTTGCCAACTTTCACTATTCTGAATAGGGCTTATAAAAAACAAAGTCCAATGATATCTGGAGGGTTGCATTTTGCTTGCCCCTGGCACAGATTTTTGCAAAAGCGTAGCCACATATTGGGAGCTGTCAGCTATGCAAACACATGTCATCTGAATGTACCCCATTGTGATCTGCACTGTGTACGTTTATTTGCAAAATACATTATGGGTCTGCTACAGGTTGCTCTACCCAGAAAGTGAAATGGGGGGCAGGGAGAGGGGGAGGAATGAGCATATCAATCTATTTTGAGTTTGTGTCACTTCTGCAAAAGCTTGTTTATATATCTGTTCTCTCCGACTGTGACTTTTATCTGCCTTTTAAAAAAAGTCCTAATGAAGAGCTGCATTTAAAACATACACACATGTACTGTATTTTTTCTGTGCATAAGACACCTCCGTGTATAAGATGCCCATCCCCCACTTTTCTAATCCAAAATTAAGAAATCTTAATTTAGCGTGGTGTATTCAGCCTCTGGGCTCAGTATGGTCGGACATTGCGAGCCCCTGTTGCATCTGAGCCTACAGTCTCCATCTCCGAGGAGGTGTGTTCCAATTGGTTTGTTCAGCATCAGCTGACATCACTTCCATAAGGCTCGTGATTGGAAGAAGCTAAGTCTCCTGACTGTAGGAAGCTAAGCCTCATGACTGAAGGAAGCCTGTTTACAGAGACAAGGTACGGGCAGTTTTGTTCCCGCCTCAGCTTACTTCCGTGTATAAGACATCTCTCAATTTTTAGTGTAATGGTTTTAGGAAAAAGTAGCATCTTATACACAGGAAAATACAGTACATTTTTCCACTTTTAATGTTCATTTCTAAATGCATTTTGACAATTTTCGCTCATAATTTGCACATTAAATTCTAATCTGCACATCAGAACAGGGGGGCAGATCAGTTCAATTGATTTCCTGGCCATTTCTGAAGCAGTCTTTTCAGCAGAGAGATGTTACCATAGGATTTGGCCCCCGAGTTTATAGTTAGACCAGATTATCTTCTCTCCATTCTCTTTTTGACACAACTCTAAGCATAACCCAGATTTTCTGACCCCATCTCTAATACTATTGCCTACTAATGTATTCACACTATACAGCTGTAGCAACTTGAGATCATTTTAATTGCCATGATTCTATCCTGGGAATTGTAGTTTGGTGAGATAGAATTCTAATCGATTCCTGTCAACTACAGTAGAAAGCTCTAAGCATCTCACCGAACTACAATTTTCAGAATTCCAAAAGATGGAGCTATGACAATGACAGCTGAAGTGACATCAAACTTATATAACCGTATAGTAGCACATCTATATACCCTGGTTCTTTATTGCACATGAATGAAATGATGAAGACATGGAGACAGAACAGAGTGTAGAAGAAGTGAGACAGATGGGGCCAAAGAGCTTTGAAGCCCAGATTCTTGAATTTAGAGGGTATCAATCCTGTTTTCCCTCTTCAAATCCACAAGCACCACCATCCTTATGCTTTCTTTTACAACCTGGGCCATCAGAATTCATCACATTCTGCCCTGCCTACTAAAAGCATAAAATGGGATATTTTGCTCTTAGGGAGAAGCAGGTGTTCCAGGGAGATAAAAAATTTAAAAATCATGCTCTTTCCGCCACTCTTCCACCACTTACCATTATAGTGATTCCTGAAAGCTTCATCTTTTAGCCTGTTGGGAAACAGTATTGAAAGCTCTGAAAGATCCCGAATGCAGTCAGCAAGGGACTGGACAGAGAGTTGCTTTGCAGTCAATGGCTGGATATTCTCCACCTGAGTGGAACCTGAGTCAGGCAGGAAGAAAGAAAGCAACAGAAGGAAAAACCAAGATGAGAACTGAGAGCAGAAGTTATACACTCACTAGCCTGACCACTGTCTTCCATCTCACCACAGCAAAGAGGAAACAATCATTTCTGAAACAGGAACAGAAGACTCGCTCAAAATAATGGGTCTGTTCTATGTACCACAAAATAAGGGGTCTCTGGCCAAACACAAGCCAGGCAATAGCAACATTCACAACTACACATCCTTTGTATTTATTCCTGTGGCTTTACGTGGGAGGTGCCTCACGAGAAGCTCCACTGGCTGGGAAGAGGACAACCTGCCACTTACAAAAGGAGCCCCTATTAGACAGACAGCAGTCACAGCACAGAACATCACAGGGATGTGGCTGCCTTTCTAACATGAGACATGCCACAAAACCTGGATTGTTGAAGTTACTTTGAACCAGCCACTTTGGGCTTTTTAGAAAGAAAGGTGGGGGAGGTAGGTAGGTAAATAAGTAAGCAAGCAAGCACCGTGTTCCCCCGAAAATAAGACAGGGTTTTATATTAATTTTTGCTCCAAAAAACACATTAGGGCTTATTTTCAGCGGATGTTTTATTTTTTTCTTGTACAAAAATCCACATTTATTCAAATACAGTCATAGCATCTTCTGGTTGCTGCACTGGTGTAGGGTGGAGTTTCATCTAACCAGGGCTTATTTTGGGGGCAGGGTTTATATTATGAGCATCTTTAAAAATCCTACTAGGGCTTATTTTCAGGTTAGGTCTTATTTTTGGGGAAACAGGGTAAGTAAGTAAGTAAGTCTACTGGTACACATCTGCACTAAGCACTGACACCAGGATTTTCCCTGGTGTCCACTTGATTGAAAACTGAAACCAGGACCATCAGTCTCAAATCAGGGGAAACAGCCTTACTTCCCGGGTTGATTTTTTTAACAACACCACCAGGCTGTGGTGTTTCTTTCCCCCCTCACTGCTAGGATTTACACCCATACATAATCTGTGTGGACCCTAATACTGCATTGATCCATGCTAGTCCATTCTGTTTGAGAGTACGTCGATATAGACAAATCCTTCTTCCTCTAGAGAAGGCAACAAAAGGGTAAGAGCTCACACTCCTTGTTAAGCATGTTGACAGTAACCAGGTACATTTAAGACTCAACAGAGACTATAACAATGCCTATAGATGGAAGACGGCAGAGGGCTGGAATACACTACTGTAAATCCCTTTTCCAATCAGTGTCAAGACTTCAAATTTCTTCCAGTTTCCAAAGTAGATCTCTGAAGGACAATGTTTGATTTCATAGACCTCCTACATATATAATGCAATATTATGATGTCTATTCAGATATGTATCCTATGTGCCTCAGTGGGGCTTTTTTTTTTTTAAAAAAAACCAGGAAATTGAAATTGAAGCTAAAGTGAAACTAGCAATAGTAACAATAACTTTATTTGATGAAGAGTAGATCTGATTTCTCCAGCTCTTCTATGAAAAATCATACCATGGCAGAAAGTGACGTAGGCTATGCTGATGCCCCCAATTTCAGAGTCACTGAAGCGTAGCAGGAAAGTACCGACTGGTGCTTGGCACAGATGGCTGTTAACATAGTCCTTGCTAACAAAGCCCAAGATGAGCCTGGGTTGCACAGATTGACAGGAGAGAGAGAGAGATTTTTTTTTAAAAAAGTGACACCATATAGCACTGCAATGATTCCAAGACTGCCACATTACAGTATACCAAAGAGAAAATTTAAACTATCTGCACACATATTGGGGCCACAGGCACCACGACACTAGCAAGCTGAATCAGAGCAATTTGGCTTTGTTGCAACTGACCAGCATTCCTGCACTCGGGGGAGCCGAATTTCATCTGCCTTCCGCAGCTCACCGAGTGAGAGACGGTGGGTTTGTGGTTGGCCGGCTGCCAGCCTTTTGCGGAGGAAACTGGCCAAGTCACCCTTTGCTCTGCAGGATTGAGCCCTGTTGCTTCTTGGCTGCCTCCTCCCCTTCCCTACATCAGCCACCTGGCTCAAGGGGGAAAAGAAGGCTTTTAAGCCGGAGCTGCTTCTGGGGCCCTTTCAGACCAGCATTCCTGCACTCGGGGGAGCCGAATTTCATCTGCCTTCCGCAGCTCACCGAGTGAGAGACGGTGGGTTTGTGGTTGGCCGGCTGCCAGCCTTTTGCGGAGGGAACTGGCCAAGTCACCCTTTGCTCTGCAGGATTGAGCCCTGTTGCTTCTTGGCTGCCTCCTCCCCTTCCCTACATCAGCCACCTGGCTCAAGGGGAAAAAGAAGGCTTTTAAGCCGGAGCTGCTTCTGGGGCCCTTTCAGACCAGCATTCCTGCACTCGGGGGAGCCGAATTTCATCTGCCTTCCGCAGCTCACCGAGTGAGAGACGGTGGGTTTGTGGTTGGCCGGCTGCCAGCCTTTTGCGGAGGGAACTGGCCAAGTCACCCTTTGCTCTGCAGGATTGAGCCCTGTTGCTTCTTGGCTGCCTCCTCCCCTTCCCTACATCAGCCACCTGGCTCAAGGGGAAAAAGAAGGCTTTTAAGCCGGAGCTGCTTCTGGGGCCCTTTCAGACCAGCATTCCTGCACTCGGGGGAGCCGAATCTCATCTGCCTTCCGCAGCTCACCGAGTGAGAGACGGTGGGTTTGTGGTTGGCCGGCTGCCAGCCTTTTGCAGAGGGAACTGGCTAAGTCACCCTTTGCTCTGCAGGATTGAGCCCTGTTGCTTCTTGGCTGCCTCCTCCCCTTCCCTACATCAGCCACCTGGCTCAAGGGGAAAAGAAGGCTTTTAAGTTGGAACTGCTTCTGGGGCCCTTTCAGACCAGCATTCCTGCACTCGGGGGAGCCGAATTTCATCTGCCTTCCGCAGCTCACCAAGTGAGAGACGGTGGGACTATGGCTGGGCTCTCGCCGGCTGCCAGATTCCCTGAAGGAACCGGTTGGGGAACAAGCTGGGAAACAGGGGGGTCTGAGGGGTCTCTGGGGCAACCAATAGAGACAATATACGGCAGGGGAAGATACGGCGGTGGGAGTAGAGCATGCCCGAGTAGGAGAAAGGAGGTTAGATACCTTACACCTATCCCCCTTTCTAGCTCTACTCCTAGCCAAATGGTACCAGGTGACCATATCAGCCACCCCCCGGGCCACATGGTATTGTTGGTAAATGCCAGGTCGGCAAAAAACAAGACTGCCCTCATCCATGACTTAATTTTGGATGAGGGGGCCGACCTGGCATGCATTACTGAGACCTGGGTGGGAGAAGAAGGAGGAGTTCCTCTATCTCAGTTATGTCCCCCTGGGTACTTGGTCCAACACCAGGGTCGCTCGGAGGGGCGGGGAGGAGGTGTGGCAATAGTCTACAAGGATTCCCTCCATTTTTCCAGGCTCCCTGTCCCCTTGGGAAATGGTCTAGAGGGCCTGTATTGTGTGTTGGGCTTGCGAGACAGATTAGGGATTCTGTTGGTGTACCGCCCACCCTGCTGCTTACCAACAGTCTCCCTACCTGAGCTGACGGAGGTGATCTCGGATCTGGTGTTGAGGACCCCCAGACTTTTGGTACTGGGGGACCTCAATCTCCATGCTGAGGCCACTTTATCAGGGGCAGCTCAGGACTTCATGGCCGCCATGACAACCATGGGGCTGTCTCAACATGTCATCGGCCCGACTCATGAGAAAGGCCATACACTTGACCTAGTATTCTCTGCGGGACAGGGGGATGGTGGTCCGGATGTGGTGGATTTATCTTTGACTCCGTTGTCATGGTCGGACCATTTCCTGGTAAAATTTAGACTCTCAGCCACTACTACCCTCTGCAGGGGTGGGGGATCAATTAAAATGATCCGCCCCCGGAGACTTATGGATCCTGAAGGATTCCTGAATGCTCTAGGGGAGTTTCCAGCTGATATGGTCGGCGCTCCTGTCGAAGCCCAGGTCGCCTTGTGGTACAAGGAGATGGCCCGGGCGGTTGACACGATCGCACCTAGGCGCCCTCTCCCTGCCCGCAGAGCCTATAAGGCTCCATGGTACACAGAGGAGCTTTTGGCCATGAAACGGTTGGGGAGACGGCTTGAGCGCAGATGGAGGAAATATCGCTGCGACTATGACCAAACACAGCTTAGAGCCCATTATCGGGCCTACTCTGTGGCAATACGGCTGGCGAAACGCCAGTATTTCTCCAGCCGTATCGCTTCCTCGGTGTGTCGTCCAGCAGAGCTATTTCGAGTGGTCCGGGACCTTCTTCAACCTAATGGTTCGGTGGAGGTCCTGGACTCCTCAGTGGCTCGCTGTAACGAATTTGTTACGCACTTTGAGGGAAAAATTGCTCAGATTCGCAAAGATTTGGACTCCACTGTTGATGCAGAGCCCATGGTTGTGTCCAGTGCTCCGGACTTATGTCATAATTTATTGGATGAGTTTCAGTTGTTGCGACCTGAGGATGTGGACAGGGTGCTTGGATCGGTTCGTGCCACCACTACACAACTCGACCCTTGCCCATCATGGCTAATAAAGAAATCTGCCAGGGGAGTTTGCACCTGGATCCTGGAGGTCATCAACTCCTCGTTAAGAGAGGGAGTGGTTCCTGCCCCATTAAAGGAGGCAGTGATTCGCCCGCTCCTAAAAAAACCTAACCTGGATCCAGGTTTAGTGAACAACTATCGTCCAATAGCAAACCTCCCTTTTCTGGGCAAGGTGTTGGAACGTGTGGTGGCTGAGCAGCTCCAGGCTCTCCTGGATGAAACGGATTATCTAGATCCATTTCAATCGGGTTTCAGGCCGGGTTATGGGACGGAAACTGCCTTGGTCGCCCTGTATGACGACCTTTGCCGGGAGAAAGACAGGGGTAATGCATCCCTGTTGATTCTCCTGGACCTCTCAGCGGCTTTCGACACCATCGACCATGGTGTCCTTCTGGACAGACTGGCTGGGATGGGAATTGGAGGCACTGTTTTACAGTGGTTCCGTTCCTACCTGGCTGATCGAGTCCAGAAGGTGGTGCTGGGGGACAGTAGCTCTGACCCATGGCAGTTGCGTCATGGGGTTCCTCAGGGCTCTATACTGTCCCCCATGCTGTTCAATATCTACATGAAACCGCTGGGGGAGGTCGTTAGGAGGTTTGGGCTGAGGAGTCAGCAATATGCTGACGACACCCAGCTCTACCTCTCATTTTCTACCAATCCAGGTGTGGCAGTCACCGTTCTGAACTCGTGCCTGGACTCGATAATGGTCTGGATGAGGGTCAATAAACTGAGGCTCAATCCAGACAAGTCTGAAGTGCTGCTGGTAGGTGCCCCGCCAGATAGGTTAAAGGGCCATCTCCCTACCTTAGACGGGATCACACTCCCCCTAAAGGATAGGGTCCGCAGCTTGGGGGTGCTCCTTGACCCCAGTCTGACCTTGGAAGCCCAGGTGGACTCGGTGTCCAGGGGTGCCTTCTTACAGCTGCGGAGAATATATCAACTTCGCCCTTACCTGGATGAGCGGAGCCTGGCAGCAGTCACTCATGCACTGGTAACAACCAGACTGGATTACTGCAATGCGCTATACGTGGGGCAGCCTTTGAAGACGGTCCGACGACTGCAACTGGCACAGAACCGGGCTGCGCGGCTGGTAAGTGGTGCCGCCGCACGGACTCATATCACGCCGGTTCTGAAAAATTTACACTGGCTGCCGGTTGCTGCTCGGGCCCAATTCAAAGTGCTTACTTTGACATATAAAGCCCTAAACGGCTTAGGACCTGGTTACCTAAAGGACCGCCTTCTTCCGTATGTGCCTGCCCGTCCTCTAAGATCAGGCCAGGAGGCCCTTCTGAAGGTGCCATCTCTGAAAGAGGTGAAGGGGATGGCATGTCGGAATAGGGCCTTCTCGGTTGTTGCCCCCCAACTTTGGAACACCCTCCCTAGAGAGATCCGCCTGGCTCCGACACTCTTGGCCTTTCGGCGCCAGGCAAAGACCTTTCTGTTCACCCAGCATTTTAATTAATTACTTTTAATGTTTTAATTGTTTTAAGAAATATTTTAATATATGGTATTTTATACTGTTTCTTAAAATGTTTTTAATGTTTTTAGGTTTTAATGTTGTACGCCGCCCAGAAGCCATTGGCAATGGTGCGGCTAAAAATATTGTAAATAAATAAATAAATAAAATAAATAAATAAATAAACTCGTCTTGCAGCCTGTTTTACACTTCTGTTTGGATTAGGTGATCACATGGGGACAGTGGATTGTTTCAATGCCACTGTCCACACTGGCCCTTCAGTCCTTAGAGGAAACCATAGCCCATAGCCCCCCTTCCTTTGCTCCTGCCCTCTGCCAATCCCCACCTCTTCTTCTATGTGCATTCTAAACCTAGTGGGCTGTTTAAAGTGTTGCATGGAAAAGGGAGAAACATAGCAGCCTGCTGTAGTTGATCAGAGTTGCTTCTATTTCGTATTGATTTCTGTCTTTTTTCTTTTTGTCCCTGGAGGTGATTTAGTGCTAAACTCAGTTTCTCTTTTAAAAATTTAAAAATACTTTGAGACAATTAGGGGGAACGATTGTAGGTGGGGGATATTCTCGCTGTCTAAAACATCACACCAAGCTTTGCACATCACCAGAATACCACACACAGTCCCACTTCCTCATGTTTTTAGAGAACAAAACAACGGATTACAGGGGGAAAACACTTTTCAAATCGCTGCAGCATTAAAAAGGAAGAAGCCCCTAGTGGAAGGGGGAAAAACTCTATACCCAAAGAAAAAAGGGGCAGCCTGATTTTGCACTGGCCTTTGTATCATGGCATCAGTTTAAAAAAGTTTGAATGCATCCCTTCCACAAAAAAATCTACTCATATATAAGACTGTCGGTGAAGAAACAATTCATGGAAAGTCTACAGAATTATGTGCAGTATGCACCTGATTTTTTTTAAAGAGGGCAGGTATTTCTCCTGCATATATATCTGCTTCTTCAAGAATATTAAAATAATTATATCCTGTCAAATCCATTCTGACGGACAGCAAGCTTCACAGGGTTACTTTACTCGGGGATAGTTTACCATCTATCCTATTTAAGATCTGGGATCATGTAGCTTATGCCCACGACCGCATAGGCAGCAGGGCACATTACCCATCAGCCACACATGCTGGTTTTGGATGATCTTGACTGGGTCTTCTCCTGGGAGGGACAGTGCAGATTCACACTCCCAACCCATAGTTCCATAGCTAGGAATGAGCAATACCAACTCTTTGCTCCTTCATAAGATCAATAAAAGTTACAGTATAATTCAAGATTATTATGGCTAGATAATAATATTGAATTATACAGATGGGAAGCTACATTTTTGTTGTGTGGGATACTTCAGCAAATCTCTGAACCAGAAAAATATTCATATTTTTACTGTACTTGAATTTCTCTGCCTTATTTCTCTCTGTGAATCAGCAATTTCACCTAAACATATGCTCTATTCCTTTCATTCCATCTATCTATCAGCTTTATTACACATGCATCTCACTTTTCCTTCAAAGAGCCGAAGGTGTTATGCAAAATTCTTACCCCATCCACTTTATCTTCACAACAGACCTGCAAAGACAGGACTGGGAGCCAGAAATGGGCCCAAAGTCCCTCAGTGTGTTTTACGGCTCAGTGGAGACTTGAATCAGCTTATCCTCACTCCTAAACTGATGCTGTAACTACTAAATTTGCCACAATCACTTGATCCAGTTGCTCTCTTACCTGTCAGACCAGTATTCTTTCAGGTATTTCTTTGTGAACTCGGTAACTCCTTCAAACCATTGCCAGAATGTGAATGCTCGGCCTGGAAGATTCTCCTGTAAACACCAAGGTGAATGTGAGACCCAAGGGTAAACCCAGTTTTGCGGTCATTCCACCCTTCTTGTGGGACGTGATGGCGCTGTGGGCTAAACCGCAGAAGCCTGTGCTGCAGGGTCAGAAGACCAAGCAGTCGTAAGATCGAATCCACGCGACGGAGTGAGCGCCCGTCGCTTGTCCCAGCTCCCGCCAACCTAGCGGTTCAAAAGTATGCAAATGCGAGTAGATTAATAGGTACCACCTCGGTGGGAAGGTAACAGCGTTCCGTGTCTAAGTCGCACTGGCCATGTGACCACAGAAGATTGTCTTCGGACAAAACGCTGGGTCTATGGCTTGGAAACGGAGATAAGCACCGCCCCCTAGAGTCGAACACGACTGGACAAAAATTGTCAAGGGGAACCTTTACGTTTACCTTTACCACCCTTCTTAACAAAACGCAACGAGTCACCTTATTGAACTGGGACCATGACACTTGGCGGTTCTGGAATTCCTCTGGACTGGCGCTACTGTCACTAAAGATCTTCTGGGCCAAGAAGAAGTAATGTTCCTTCTGAAGGCCTTCAGTGGTCTGCACCTCAGCCATGAACTTCTGGTTGAGAGTCTCACACATGTCTCCCCAGCTGACACGCTCAGCCACCATGAAAGGAATGCGGTTCTGGAACAGGACACAGAAACTGAACCTCACAAGACACACACCATAAACTACAGGAGGCAGGAGAAGATCTATTGTATCTCCCAACTTATGCTGCCTCCTCCGGCCCCCCGCCATAATAGCAACCTAACACATTATTGTAACTGAAGTAATATCAAATATGGGTCCTGATGGCAATTTTTAGAGCAATGTATTTTTAATTTTTTAAATTATTTTATCTGTTAATCCTTTTATTGTATTTAAATTGTTGTAAGCTGCCCAGAGACCGTTGGGTAGTGTGGGCGGCAAACAAACAAACAAACAAATGGCAGCAAAAATGGAGTTAAGACCATACCCTCTAAATCAGAAGCACTCAAGGTGCCTGTGGGCCACAGGAGGGCCTGGGGTCACTTTCACAGCACTACAACACCCTTAATTCTTCTAAGAGTCTGACATTAAAAAAATGTTTTTGAATTAATATGCTAGAAACCCCCCTTGAGAACTCTAGGTAGTGTTTGGGAAAATTCTGCCATGCTAACAAAACACCTCCAGTCCTTCCAGACTGGCCCAAGGCAGAAAGTACAAGGGTGGGTTTTTTTTCAGTTTAAAATGTTCATTTTTTTCTAAAAAAAAGTTACAATTACTTATTCTAGCAAACTTTACAATACATAAAAGCTGCACTATTTTAACAACAACAAACATGTAAATTAGCGATTTCAGCCCACAGGCACACCACTAAGTCTACCTCCCAACTCCCTTCAGCTTAACCAACGCAACCCAGTCACTGTAAACACATGCAGGGGTGTTTTTAGGCCCCCACGTTTCAGTATCAGCCTGGAAATGCGAGAGGCTACTGGCCATGTTGGAAAAGTTCACAATGCAAAATGTCCTTCCAAAAATAGGACAATATTTGTGTGCTAAAAAGCTCCAACGGACAGCTCAGGTCTGCTCAGATCACCGCAGTGCTAAGGCAGGGAGTGGTAAGAACACGCTGTATTTTTCTTCCTTACCTCCATGCTCATCAGGAACACATTTCTACCCAGTACCAAACCTCATTAATTAGCAACAGCCAAATGTCAGGTGTCTCCTTGTTCAAAAATATTAAAGTGAGACTCTGCTCTTCAATTTTGCCCCACAACAAGCAGCCTTCTGAAAATACTGTCTTTACCTCAGAGGCGCTTAAAAGTCTTGGGTTTTAGCTAGGGTCAATCCCTTACCGTGGTGGCAAAACCGTTGTCCCATAAGATGGTGGCTTTGGCGTTGCTGTCTTGGTTACCGTGGACGATCACAACAATGGGCAGTGAAAGGGCCTGGAACAGAAATAGCAAAAGGGGAAGGACACTTTCAAATACTTTCTTTATGCATTTTTATTGTTATTGGCTATGGTGTTGGACTGGCAATCTTAGAAACATAAAAGCAGGGAACTGAAACAAACCATGGGTCCTGTGAGGAGTTCCCCTGTTTGGGACTCTGGCCAGCCTAGAAACAAAGTCCTGAGGCACAGTTTGGGATGCAGCGGCGATTAGTTTTCAGAGGAAAGCACCTCAACTCTCTGAAGCGTTCCGCCAAATTATGCTGTACAGGCCTAAAGGGTCTAGGTTTGGGGCTGGCTATATATTTGTTGAAAAGCCTTTTCGTGAACCATTCATCTGCAACTACTCTCCTCAGCTTGCTGTTGTAACGCCTTGATTCTCTCATGGAACCCTGGCAGTTGAACCCGAGGACCTGACAAGACTCACTGATTCACGCTGCCTCTGCTGCTTCCTCGTGGATCCCAGTGTTATTATTTGCTCTGCACACCTACGCAGATATTATAACCTTTTATTCCTGGTCATTGTAGTTTCTCCATTCAGAGAGAGGATGGAAACAGGAACACTCTTCTCTCCTCCATTCCTCTCCTCCATTCATTCCTCTGCCCCCTTCTCCGCCTCTTTCACCCCCTTCCCCCGATTTTGCCCAGTGTCCTTGCAAGCCTGCCTACTTTCTGCCCTGGTGCAAAAGGCGCTCCAGATTGCACTATTATAAAGACTTTGTTATGTATACTTGGCATTTCCATCGGTGCTAAGGCTGCGTTTTAAATAAACAAAACCACTTGAAACAGTGGAATTACATGAACAGCATGAAAGGAACAGAATGGAAGAGGAATGCGATGCATGATGTTCCAAGCACAAGAAGCACACCTGGGTTAATTTTAGTGCTAGCCCACTTTATTTATTGATGTAGTGGTAAATTGGTCACAGAACACTTTAAAAAATTGAAAATGAAAAATGATTGCTATGGTAGTCACCATATGAACTGGAGTAGGGGGCCAGATTAGACATTCCTGCAGCATTCCTGCTTATTATTAAAGCTAAGAGAAGCACCCCCAATACCAACACAACAACAAACAAGCACTGCAGCTGAACAAAATATTCTGGATATTGATGCAAAATGTTGGAATCTACACAGTACAGTATAAGCAATAACATAGTTTGGCCAATGGCAGAAAACCTGAAAAAGTCAGTGAAGACAAACAGAGAAATCTGCAAGACAAAATGCCCCCCGTTAGGTCCTGAGCTGCAATGTCCGAAGCATTAAAAGCCAAGTTAGCTAATGTGAGTATCCCAGCTGGAATTTCTTCCAGGACTTGATCAGATGGACATATTTCCTCCTCTTTGGTGGACTGTGGAGACAGGTTGGTTCACTTTTTCCCCAGTAACCAGAGGAACCGATTGCTAGAGTGAACGAATACATCCCCTGAGCGCCCCAGAGTGCCCCCATAAGCAACTTTCTGAATTCCCCAGTAGCTTCTATTTTTTTGGTGCAGGTCTGTTCCTGACATGTGCAATCACAGGAAATGGACCACAATTAAGCCTTGCAGTTGTCAGAGCTGCCAAGGCTTCTTCCGCTGTCAATTTTCAGTATTGTGAAATGGCTTAATCTAACACTTCCCCTGCTCCTATGAGGAGAGACATGGTAAGTGAAATTGTTTGAAGGGTTTTTTTTCCCTTTTTTTGCCTCTGCTGGACTATCACTGGTATGCTGAATCATTTAGATTAAATGAAAAAAAATCTGTGCCTTTGTGTGAATAGAAATAGAAAATAGAGGGGCAAGGTTAATGTTCAATTTGCCGCTATGCTGAAGTGGCTCATTTATTAAGCCACTTCATGATACTGGAAAATAACGGATGAGTGAGCTGGACTAAATGGCATATCACTCCTACCTGTGACCTCAGATGACCTTATAGACCACACCATTCTGCTCCAGTAGGGCTTTGTGTAGTTACAGCCTCTTTCCCATGAATTAGTTAGCCTTGTGTGATGGCTGGTTTTCAGAATGTAAGTACAGTACAAGGTTCCTTTGAAGTTTGATTTCACACACCTGGAAGAACCACCTATGCAATATGCCAGTGCTTTCAGCTCAAGTTACAAGCTATCTGTAACCTGTGAAAGGCCTCTTTCTTGAATATGGAGAAGGTCACAACATAGAGAGACATACTATACTAGAAGAGACAAGAAGACACATCTCTTCAAAGTGGCCTACAAACTGTTTCTTTAATGAGTACTATATCAGTTTTAATCGGTTGTTATAATATTGTAATTGTTTACATCATTTCAGCTTATTTTTAAATTTGTTTTCAATTAAGTTTACAAGCTGCCTTGAGTGATCCCTTACTAGAAAGGCAGAAAAGACAAGCCATCCCTCCCTCCCTCCCTCCCTGTTACCCACATCCTCCTCTCTTTGGTTTCTGAACCTCCAATATTAACTTTATGATGTGCACTTATGGTGATCCTATGAATTAATGGCCTCCAAAAGGTCCAGTGATCAATAGCTCTACTCCGCCTACTCCACTCTTACAAACTCAACAGCATTGGTTTCCTGTATTGGATCAATCCCTCTGTTGTTAGGTATTCCACTTCTCCTACTGCCTTCCATTTTTCCCAGCATTATTCACTTTTACAGTGAGTTCTGCCTTCCCATGACATATTCAAGCTATGATAGCCACAGTTTAGTCATTTTAACTTTAAATGGAGAATTTAGGCTTGTTTTGACCTAATGCTGATTTGTCTTTCTGGAAGTCCATTATATCTATAATGTTTCCCTCCAATATTACATTTTGAATTATTCAAATTTTTTCCAGTCAGCTTTCTTCATGATCCAGCTTTCATATCTGTACACTGTGATCAGGAACACCATACTGTGGTATTCTTACTGCTCTGGAACTGCACCCCTGCTGTTGCTGACATTAGCTTGGGCTAACAGCCAGCATCCCAACTATCTCAGGAACTCAGAGCTTAACCTAGGGTTATCACCATTCCCTGGCATGGCATCTCCAGTGTTAAGCCCTGGCAGAAGCCTGCACACAAGCACCACAATAGCTGTTAGAGGATTTATAATTGTGCAACTGGTAGAAGGAAATATATTTCCCACACAAAAGCTGTGCGCATACCACAGCCTTATAGATATATAGCTAATTAATCATGATCTTACACAACCTGTTTAAGGTTTTTAAAATTCCAATAATACTACTGCCTCTGATTATCCCTACTGATATGATACGGTATTAACTATAGTACTGCTGAAGCTTTAAAAAACATCAACCGCCCATTTATAGTTCCAGAGCATATAAGCAGCCAATTCATGATGAGGGGCAGGGGGAACTCACCAGTGGCACAGTGGTGCCTCAACTTACGACCATTATCTGTTCCAGAAGATGGATGTAACTCGAAATGGTCTTAAGTCGAAGCACCATTTCCCACAGGAATGCACTGAAATGCAATTAATCCGTTCTGGCCGAAGGAAAAAAAAAATCACTGCAAGACTCATTTGAAACACGATTAATCCCTTCTGGCCAAAGGGAGGGGGGGAGAAAAGCAATCAAGTGTGCAAGACCCATTGGAAATGCACAGAAAACAAACGGAGCAGATCGGAAATGCACAGAGAACAAAGGGGGCAGGTCGGAAAGGCAAAGAAAGGAAAAAGCAAGGAAAGCATGTAGAACCCATCAGAAATGGGGAAGCCCCCCAAAAGCAACCAACCCCCGAAAACCCATTGGAAATGGAGGAAAAATGAAAAAACAAAAAAACCAAAAAAACCAAGACCCATCGGAAATGGGGAACCCCCCCAAAAAGCAACCAAACCCCTCAAGATTCATTGAAAATGGGGGGAAATGCCAAAAAGCAAACAACCCCCCAAGACCCATCGGAAATTGGGGGGAACCAAAAAACAAACCCCCAAAGACCATCGGAAATGGGAAAAAAACACTCCAAAAAGCAACAACCCCCCAAGACCCATCGGAAATGGCGGAAAAAACCCAAACAAACAAGACCCTCCAAGACCCAGCACAGCACAGAAACATAACCCCTCCAGCTCAAAACCACACTGCAAAAACATCTAGAATAGTTTTTAAAAAGCACAAAACAGCATCTTACCTTACCAGGCAGCCCAAAGCCTCCCTGCAAACACACACTCTCTCTCTCTCTCACTCAGAAGCAGAAGGAGGCAGTCCGAAGCCTTCTCCAATCGCACATTCTTATTAACTGCTGGGGTGAAAAAGCTACAAAGAAGCAGCCTCTTCGCCTACCAATAGTTAGCAATTTGAATTTCCTGCCTTTTCCCCCTGCCTTTTTCAGTTCGTAACTGGAAGCTCCGGCTGCAAGTTGAAGCAAAATTTTGCGGCCGGAGCTGGTCGTAACTCGAAATGGTTGTAAGTAGGGATGTTCGTAAGTTGAGGCACCACATATTTGGTTACATAAGCGAAGCCTTTAAAGAATCTATCTATGCCATGATTTATAACAGTAAGAGAACTTCAGCACACCTCCAACCAGATGACAAAGATGAAATAATCTAGATGATGAAATAACCCTTGGCAGTGTGTTTACCTGCATGAGGAAGCTGGCTTTGTTTGGACCAAGGCTCACACTGGCCCTGAAAAGAACAGCACATTTCTCTTCTGTCACAGACTCTGTGCTCTTACGGTCGCAGCGCTTAATCTTCTTGAGGAGCTGAAGGAAGAGCAAGGCAAAATCATCCATTTTACTAGGAACAGTGTCACAGATGCTGGAGGCCACGGAAGCTACTTCAGCTTCTGCTTTGGGACACCAATTTTAAATCTCAGCTCCCCACCTATTCATTTGGGATCCTGGACGTCTCCTGAATCACAGAGCTATGTACAGAAGCAGATTAAAGCTGTATATAGAGAGGCCACAAAAGGGGGGGGGGATAGGGAAGAAAGCCTCCTTGAGAGAGCACCCTGGAGTTCCCCACTTCACACTGCAGCTGGCAGTTTGTTTGGTTTCATACTGACAACTTTCTTGTTTAAAAAATATTATCTGTAAACATACAAAAGGACAGAATGGAACTGTTCTCCTTAGTGGGCCAGTGTTCTCTTGACCAGGAGATCTGTTGTTGTTTTAAACAGGATGCTGCCGTTTTAATATCCCCTTCCTGCAGTGTGAAATTATATAGATCAGTAATTCCCAATCTTGTATAAACCCAGGTTTCTTGGACTGCAATTCCCAGAAGTCTTCACCACCAGCTGCGCTGGCTGCGGTTTCTGGCAGTTGCAGTCTAAAAACACCAGGCTTACCCAAGGTTGGAACCAGTGATATAGACCTAGACCATGACCTCTCCACTACAGTGGTGCCCTGCATGATGATGATAATCCATTCCATAGAAATCGCTGTTTAGCGAAAACATCGTCATGCGAAAACCGTTTCCCCATTGGAATGCATTGAAACCCGTTTAATGCGTTCCAATGGGGAAAATACATCATCGTCCTGCGAAGATCACCCATAGGGAAGCCATTTTGCGAGCGCCGATCACCTGTTAAAATGGCTGTCCTGCGAAGCATGGGTCCCAAAAACACAGGGAAGTCATTTTGCGAAGCTGCTGATCAGCTGTAAAAATTGTCATCTTGCGAAAAAATGGTCCGCGAAGCATGGACCAAATCATCGTCCAGCGAAAATCCCCCATTGGAATCACTGTTTTACGAATTGCTATAGCGATCGCAAAACCTCATCGTCATGCGGATTGGTCATTTTATGAGGTCGTCGTCTAGTGAGGTACCACTGTACCTCAAAACTGTCTTGTCCTTTCCTAGTGCACCTGCAGACCAGGCCCAAGCCTTACCATCCAGGGTGTATAACATTATTACATTTCTAAAGCTAAGTATGATAAAACCTGGTCAGGAGCTCTGTAGGACGCTGGTTCAGAATTAGATTTGTGATTTCTAAAGTAAAGCAAACAATAGATAAAAAAGAAGCAAGCAACCAAGCAAAAAAGCTGATTGTGAGATACCGTAACTTTCTCCCAATTTACCAGTAATGGTGCTACCTAGAGTTAGTTGATTTTGCTTCAACCCATCACCTATAAGGCTGTATTTCTTCCTCAACATTCCCTTTCCCACAACCCACAGCTGCTGTATGTACCATATTTTTGAAGACAGCACAACAGGCATTGCTTGTGGCATTTGTCTCCAGAGGTGCTGTATTGTTCACAATTTCTCCAGTGTTTTCACTGAAAGCAAAAGAGAGCAAGCATAAGTATGCATTTCAAGTATGAGGAAGTGGTTTAATACTGCAGACGGCTTGCATCAAACTTAAGTGTTTTCAGTACCAAACCACATCCCAGCATTGGTAGCTCTGTATCTAAATAAACAAGCAAGATGAAGCCAGTGAAAAGCTTTGGTATATATGGGGTGACAGGCATACCTTCTATGGTTAAAAAAAACACTGTATACTTAGAAGGAGAAAAGGTATGCCAAAATGATTTGAAACACCAGAATATGCTAGCTTTAGGTCTGGAAAGAGGATAGAAAATCTCTCTCTATATATGGTTTGTGGATGGCCACTCCTAGAGAGGTCTGGAAAACGACCACCAGGAACCGGGCCTTCATGGTGGTGGCTGCCATGCTATGGAATGCTTAATCTGCAAATATATGCCAGGCTCCCTCCCTTCCAGCCTTTAGGAAAACAGGTAAAAACCACAACTATCCATCCCAACCCACAAAAACATAAATAATGAGATCCAGAGCAAAACAGTAATACCCAAAACATAAAATAAACCTGGAGGCAACAGCTAATCAAAATCAATATCTAATTCATGGATCCGCCCGGATTGTAAGAGTTGTAAGATGTTTCTGAAGGCCTCTTGAAACAATATTGTTTTAACTGCTGTTAGTTGCCCAAAGTAGTGCCTAGGCACTTAATGGGTGGGGTGTAAGAGTGTGTGTGTAATGCACGCGTACACACACACACACACACACACACACACACACACAAAAAGAGTCACAGTCACAGAGTATATTAAGCCAGCTCCTTTCAAGACCTTTAACAGGATCTAAACTTTCTGCAATGCTTTATGGAAAGTGGTCTTCAAAAATCTAGATCTAGATATTTAACCAGATGCCTATGTCGCTCCCAAGGCTGTTTTTCAGAGCTGCCCTAACACCACTGCCAAACTTGCATCACTAAACCTGTTGGTTTGCTTGCTTGTTTGTCTGTCTTCACAACTTTCCTGTTTAAAAAAATACTTCCTGCAAACAGAAAAGTTTATGGAAGGAAAAACTAGGGCTGCTCTCCTAGAGGGCCAGTGTCCTCAAACAGAGGTCTCTAACAAAACTTGACAAAGATATTGCTGCGAAAACCACTTCCTCTTTTTTCCTTCCTCATTGTCAAAACCAGAAAGCATTTCTTCCTGTCTTCTACAAACCCCGCTGCCTGTAGAACTTTTAGCACAGGGTTCTGCTATTTTCACTTCAGTGGCAACTGAGGTGGCAAAAACCGTCTGTGTCAGCCACTGAATTCCTGTAACAGCAGCATTGACAAGACCACATTCAGTGGCAAAGTGGCCCACAGTTGGCTCCAGCTGGTCTAATGCAGCTTCTCAAAGGTGGGGAAAATGTCCACCTTTGCACTGCACATACTTTAAATGGTGTGATTTCATTAAATAAGTGAAGTGACAATTGGGTATGATGGGAAAGCAGTGTAAAGGAAGATGAGAGAGAAGACAAAGGAAGCCAAAATATGGAAGTACAAAAAGAGGATAATCTCTTTTCCAAGGAGTAGTTAAGAGAAGCTGCTAGGAGAGCCATTAATAGAGCAACTAGAGGCAGACATTTGCAGGGGGTGTAAATGAGGTGGGGTTGTGATTTTGCTACAGCAACAGAAGATTCTCTCTCTTCAATATCATCTAGGTATACACCTGTTTCTGCTGATGGTTATGATCAACTGTACCTAACACCTAGTTTAGTTACTGCATTTTGTCATAGTTTGATGCAGGAATCAGATGTAGGGAGTCATCACAGCCTAGGCCAAGAGCTGGAGATCAGCTTGGGATGTTCAGTGGTGTTTGTGAAGTGGCTTCAAGCATTATTCCTTAATGGAAATGCAAGATAAAATGTAATAAAGAAATAAACAATACAAACTAATAGCCTCAATAGTATCCAAAATTAAATGAAGTCTTTGGATCCTGACCATTAGCTATGCAACTGGCTCCAGTCTTCTGATCCTAACTTTCTTGTGACTGTTATAGGCTATCAAGACACTTAACAACTTATGGTTCCTAATGGCACTTCTCTTAGCTTACTGATACACTCAGATACCCTCACTATGTTAAAGTATGCATTTAAGAGGAGACAAGTAGCAAAAGTATCAGCAAAACGATCCCCACCAATCTTGCCTTGAAAGCTTGTCGAAATCAGGAGTGGGGATTTGTGTGGAAGGACTGTAAGCTCTGTCCAGTTCTAATAAGGGAAACAATTGATGACTAGAGATGGGCACAAACCTTGGCTCAGATGTTTGTGCTGTGCATTCCTTTCCCCCGCCTCCCCAGCCAATGCCCCACTCACCAGCCAGAGTTTGTTCCTCCCCTGCCTCCTTGGGCAGACGCACAGGCTTGCCTGTCCTGCCTTCTTGTCAGAGTGGGCGATTAGCCAAGGAGGCAGGGCAGAGAAGCCCATGCTCCTGCCAGGGACTGGCTGAACAGCTGAAGAGGGGCAGAACAGGAGCATGCTCTGGCTGGTGAGGTGGGAGAGGTTTGTGCTCATCTCTACTCCTGACCTCAATATTTCTTCTGAGCAGATGTGCATTTTTATCTGGTCCTAAGTGATGGATCTTGGATTCTACCCAGTGGCACTACCATGGTTGACAGGGCCTTGGGCAACATGCCTTTTCTGCATGGACGCCCACACATATACAGTACCCCAACACATTCTCTTCTTGATGGCAATCTTTCTTCTTTTCCATCACCAGCACTTTCTATTTCCTATTTTCTTTCCGTCTCACTCCCTCTCTTTCTCTCCCACCTTCTGCTTTCTCCCTCTTCTCCTATTTATCATTCCTCCCAAGACTCATATTTTGTTGTCAATGGGTCTACTCTACATATGATGACATCTGGATCCAAACCAAAGTATTTTGTTTCCTTTTATCAACATGGGGTGAGGCTGGATGAAACAGGGAATGTGACCGGAACAACATGCCAAAGGATGATCTTTCCTGCTGCTTCAGGATTTATGCCTTCCTCCAATTCCTTTCTCTTGTCGCATTTTTTAAATAAAATACCAATGTGATGGTCAGAACGATTGGGCTGAGGATTGGGGTGGGGTGGGGGCAGACTCAAGATTCCGATCCTTTCTCCCCTTTTCTTTTTGTTTTCACATTGCCTCTCCCCAACCCCAAAAGTGCCCTCCTCTGCTCCCAAGCAAAAATAAACAACTTCTTGTCTCTCTTAAGTCTCTTTTGTATGACATCTATAGAGAAAACACTTGAGCATATTGCAGAGGAAAGAAGCTGCAGCTGTGCTTGGCATCCTGTTTTGGGGTTCATATGGGTCTCTAAAGAACACACTGGAGAAACAATGAGGCTGGACGTCACTATAGCTTCCATCCACTGTTTGCCCAATAGTCTTCTTTAACGTTAAAAGGAATGAAAGCCAGGAGAGGCCAAACGAGGTCCTGCTTCCTGCTAGTAAGGAGTGTAAACACCAGGGGAAGAAGAGAGAGTCATCCATGGTTTAGGCATCTGGCTGTGGAGCCAGAGACTGGGAGTTTGATTCCCCCACTGTGCTTCTTGAGAGTAGAGCCAGCCTGGGTGGCCTTGGGCAAGCTGCAGGGTCCCAAGACACCCCTAGAAGAAGGGAATGGGAAATCACTCCTAGAAAACTGGAAAAGGGTCACCACACATAAGTCAGAATTGACTAGACAGCACATGGTTATTATTAAGAAAATATAGAAAACAAGTGGAAGGAGGAAGAAAAAGAAGAAAGAGTGTGCACTGGTGAAGGGAGGAAGGATGTCATTGCTTGGTAGGGTTTTTTTTTTAACTGAAAAGTTGTGGGGAGGTCCCCTAGTCTTAGCCTGGTATTCCAACCCAGGCAGTGCTTCAGCTTGCATTTAAAAAAAGAGAGAGAAATCTTTTTTAAAAGCTGCCTAATCTTTTCCTAGAGTTTGTCAGATTCCACTTGAAAGCGCAGTATTCAAAACAGAAAGGAGTTGCTTCCCTTCACTCTAGTGAGTCATAGTGTCCATATTTCAAGACTTTGGGGTGCCCTGACCAAAGGAAGCACAGCTAACAAAGCAGCAAAACCGCAAGAAGATTGGCTATAAAGTTGAAATGGTTTCACGCACCTGAAAACAGTCCCAGAATGGTTGGTGGCCAGTTCCCGGGCCTGCTTCTCTGTCACAATATCAGCTGTGACCATGAAGGATGTGTGTGGAGGCTTGAGCAAATGAGGCCCCAGCAGGAAGCGAACCGTCGCCTGAAACTTGGTTTGGGTCTTCAGAACTTGTGGAGGCTGCTTGTCCACCAGAAATGAGCTGCAGGGGAGACACAGCTAGGAATCGTGCATCTGCAGAAGGGTGCAAAGCCCAAAAAGGCTTACACCAAACAAAAAACATATTAGCCTTAAGGGTGCCACAGGGCTCCTTGTAGCACAAGGGAAGGAGCTTTCAACAATCAGTGACAAATCTCAATGCCCGACACTCCCGCTGGGCACAGTGAACAGGAAGAATCAACTGCTGAAGACCCCAAGGTCAAAACAAACAAACAAACAAAAAAAAAAAAACAGCCACCTGGGTAGGGACCCTGCATCTCCTCTCAACAGCTGCCAAAGCAGAGTCAAAAGTGCTGCCTGGAGGATCTCAAGGCTGTTGAGATTTGTCCCCAGTTCACCTTTGGGTAAATGCGTAAATCTCCACCGTCCTTTCACAAAGAAAAGCCTTCTTTAAAACTGAATTTGACAGGTGGGTTGATTGAGATGGCACTTGTAAGGCTAACATGTTTTAAAGCAAAGTTTTAAAATGTTGGTAACAGGGAAGAGGAGCAGAGGGGGAAATGGTGGAAACAGAAATCAAGAAAGGGAAGGAATTTGTCATGTGCCGGGAAACAAATATTACCCACTCCACTGAGATGCTCAGAAAAGAAAAGAAAAAAAGACGCTGGGACTCAACAGTCATTACTCTGCTACTGAAAATATTGCTAAATGAAACAAATTGGCAAGATGGATAAACATGGGACAGCAGCGCTCTGTTTGCACAACAAATATTCGGTCTTCAGGAAGTGATCTCAGACTTACAGAATTGCTAGCAGGCAAAACTAACTGTCTTGGTTCCCTCTTATTTCAGAGAACTAACCATATTTTAAAAAACACACAGAGCTCTGCCCTTAGTTTCTAGTTTTATACAATGAATGACAGGATGGAATTGTTTTTCCCTGTGTTGTTGCTCAGTGGCAGGATAGTTCAGTGGTTTAGGCACCTGGCTGCGGAGCCAGTGATTGAGAGTTCGATTCCCCCACTGTGCCTCCTGTGGGTAGAGCCAGCCTATGTGACCTTGGGCAACCTGCACAGTCCCATTTCTGAGCATTCTCTACCTGGGATTAATAATAATAATAATAATAATAATAATAATAATAATAATAATAATAATAATAATAATAATAATAATAATAATAATAATAATAATAATAATAATAATAATATGTTGTTGTTGTTGTTGTTGTTGTTGTTGTTGTTGTTGTTGTTGTTGTTGTTGTTGTTGTTTTCATCCACCCTGCTGCTAACAGCCAGCGTGAGGTATTGGGGGGGGGGGAGGTAAATAGCACAAGAGAATGGTGTCTAGCCATATGTTATATGAAATTTCTGGGAAGAGAGGGACAGAAGCAGAGTTGGCAGTGGGTCTCTGCCTCTCCTGTGTTGTACCTCCTGCAAAGATTTGGGGTGAGGCACAGGAAGAAGCTGGAAAAGTTTCTTTCCTGGACTATAATTCTTGTAGCCATGCTGGCTGAGGGATTGTGGGAGATGTAGTCCCCAAAGAGTAACAATTCCAAGCTTTAGCAAGGGGGTTGCTATTGAGTCAGAAGAGTGGACTCCTAGGTTTTTCTGTAGATGTGATTACTGCATTCTTGAATGAGCAACAACCCTATCCTTAAACTCCCACTGGAGCTTCACTATCCCAGAGTCTCCAGCCAGGCTTTCTCCCCATTCCCTCCAGTAATGGATTTCTTGAAGCATCTGCAGACGTGAGGACCCACTGTTTTCTTCTCATAACAAAGTCTAGTCTATGTTGTTTAATCTGCAGAGGGAAAAGGAAAGTCATGTTTGGAAAGGGAGGGGTAGTATTTAGCAGCTTCCTTACTTTTTGATGAGGGCACTGAACACATTATCCAGACGCTCCTGAAGACAAGGCTGAAACTCAGTTGCAAAGGCCATCAGCTCCAGGCGGAGCTGGAAATAAATATTCACCAGGTTTTCAAACCTGCCAAGAAACATACCAGAGCCAGGTTTAGTTTTCTTCACAAATTAAATTACCCCACCGAATCCAAGATGACACAAACTCCAAAAGTAAAGTATGCTGACCAGTTGCTTTTGCATCCAGCTTTAAAGAAGCTTGTGTTTTTAAGTCTGCCAGGGTTTAGAGGAGCATCCTAGATGGTCAGCAAGTGACCAAGAACAAAAGCCTTTCAGGAAAGAAGCTCAGTGGTTTAGAAATCTGGCTGTGGGAGCCAGAGGTAGGGTGTTCGATTCCTCATTGTGCCTCCTTGACAGGGGCTGGACTTGAAGATCCAGAGAGTCCCTTCCAGCTCTGCAGTTCTTAAGATGATGATGATTATAAGGCTTGGCTGGATTCTTACATTCCTGGCTCTTGGGCTGGCTCTCTGAATGGGCACACCAACTAAAGGGGCTGCAGTTCTTTGGGACAATGTGGTGTCCAAATTAGTGTTAGGCACAGAATTCGGCTTTCTCAGGGTCCCAACTTCATTTAAAAAAAGAGAAGAGCTTAAGGCTGAGATGATAGAGCTCAATGCATGGAAATAACACCCGCTAAAATTTCAGAAGACAGATGAGTTGTTGAATGCAGCATCTAGTGCCCGGGTTTTCACTCTGCAATACCTGTATAGCTCCTGGCAGCACCACAGGACTAGCAAAACCAGAATAAATTATGAAAAAGATTAAGCAAGGCAGTCTACAGTTATGCAAAGGAAAACGAATTCTGCACATCTACTGAGCTTGCATAATCTAAACATGGCCAAAGAAGTTAGCTTCTCTTTGCAGAGAATTCTAACAGCACTTGCATTGAGAATTCTGATTTTTGTTTTCATTTGCTTTGTGCAGGGTAAACACACAGCACTGCAAACAGGGCATGACAAAGAAATAAAGAATCCAGGCTCTTGGCAAGATCAACTAAACTTCTGACACTTGGAGGCTTCACATTCTCCTCCACAACACTTTTTCTTTCTTTCCCCAGACTTGTTGCTCCTCTCTTTGCAGCCTAAGTGGGACAACTTCCAGAACAGAAACTCTACAGTGGGGCAGAGGCACCGAGATCTGGCTCAGCTACTCACCTCTTCTGCAGTGGTCCCAAGTCCTCATCGAAAGGAGCTCCATTGCCAGCCAGCTGTTGCTGTCTTTTCCAGATCACAAGTCTTCTCTGAACCATTTTCGTTGCCTTCTCTAGTTCACCAACCACATTGAGGAACAGAGTTTGAAGGCTATGGAGAGGCTGTGAGGAAGGACACATCATTTGGTAGACAAGAAGAAATTAGTTCAACATAAACCAGATTCACAGAGCATTCTGCACAGAGCTAAATGAATTGTGTCTGTGCGAGGGAGAGGAACTGCAAAGATTAACAGCAGGGATCCAAGTGCTAAAAGTAGCTTGCAAAATGCAGTTCTAAAACTGTTCTCCATTTCCAGTGGCACGTATGGTACGAATCAGAAGTGTTTAGACTGCCCATATTCCCCATCTTCAAAATAAGCAGGTGTTGTGATTTGTCTGTACTAAAATTAGAGTTGACATTTCAGAATTCTAGGTTCTGGGCTAGATCTCAAGCCTGGGATCTAGCCCAGAACCTAGAATTCTGAAATGTCAACTCTAATTTTAGTATAAATCAATCTCAACGACTGCTTATATAGACGATGGGGAATGTGGGCAGTCTAAACACTTCTGATTTGTACCATAATTGCCACTGGAAGCAGAGAGTAGTTTTAGAACTACATTTCCAAGCTGCTTTTAGGACTTAGATAGTTAAAAAACATAGGATATTAAGGTTTGGGATGGAATGAATGAATGTCACAAAACTGTGCCTGCAGAATTAACAAACTACCTTGTCAGCTCGTCTACTTACATTTGCTTGCAGGTTTTCTTGCATAGGATATTGCACATCCAGCGAGTTGAGCTGTGGAGAAACTGAAGACCACAAAATCAGGATTAGTGCTTGGAGATGATTTTCAGGCACAGGCCTCTTCTTCTCCTTCCTCTTAGGTAGGAATCCAAATCACAGTGCTGCTTCCCAACCTCCCTGTGCCTTGCCATGGTTACTGGAGAGATCGGTACAGCATCCATCAGCTGTGGCTTTCCTTGCTGCTCTTCCAGCCTTTCCTTCTCCTCCTTTCATGAGTCATAGCTAGAGATGGGGGTGTTTGTATTCGTATACAAATATCCCCACACAGGTGGCGATAACGAGGGTCCAGCCCTATGGGGCTGGACAGTCCACTCCCCGATCTGCCGCAGCTGTGGGTGCCGCGGAGCCTTCCAATGGCTCTGAAGATCCTCGCCGTTCATGGCAGGAAGTGGGACAAGCCTTGCTGCAAGGTCAAAGAGTGGCTCGCAGATTGCACGCTGCTGAGCCATTGGCTGGCTCCGCGGCGGCGGCGGAACAGTAAGAGGAATGTCCATCCCTATGGGACTGGACCCTTGTTACTGCCACCTGGGCGGGGATATTTGTATACGAATACCCCCATCTCTAGTCATAGCCCCTTGCCCAAGGGTCATTTTATGTCCCCTCTACAGGCCTCTTGCAAAGGGGGCCATGTAGAAGTGGAGGTTTCCTGGGTGACCTCTTCTCCTCTTGTATTATCATGCTCTAAAACAGTGCTTGTGGCAAAAGGGGGTATAAATCTCACCTCCAGGGTCATCCTAGAAAATGGGTCACTCTTGCTAGTGCCATAGGAAATTGCCGGGTTGAGGGGCTCTGGCACTGTATCTGTGTGAGGTGCAAGGAACTGTCTTGGGGTATATAAATTAGCCAGTGAGATTTCAGTGCTTCTCTTTCGGGTGGCCTAGAAGCATCCCCACCACTGTGGCCCTTGAACCGTGGGTTGTGGCTCTGTAGAAGCTGGGGGCATAGCTGGCATTTCTCAATATATGTGATTCAACTTTCTGTTCCATCAGCACTCTCAACCACTTTCTAAATGGGACGGGAGAAGAATACAGTAGCATTTGCTCCTGGTTAGTAGTGGTGTAACTCTCCCACTCCTCAGTCTAAGCATTGCATGGACTCAACAGTTTCTCATGTCCCTTAAATCAAATGTGAGCAGATTTTCTGCCTCACAGGCAGAAAAAACAATTTTCATCTTTCACAGTACAGGTATCAGTTTTCTTTCACAGTATCAGTATTGTGCTGTGAAAGCATAAGTCAGTTGCCAAACAGTCAACATTTTTATAAATCCTACTCAATCAGTGGATCTACCCTAATGAGGACTGTTATCTTATCAGTAATCATTAGTTACAGGCTTTGACACTGTGTCCCTTGTTCTTCATTTAATAATCACATTAGCAGGGCATTAATACATATGTATATACCTGGCACATCTATGGCCAAAATCCTGTTGCTTAATGTAGTAAATTACACTAGTAGGCCCACTGAATCAATGGGGACTTGATGAGTCACTTCCCCTGTAAATTCCATAAATCCAAACGGGCATACTCTAACTACAACTTACTTTAGTATACCAAACTGCAGTGAGAATATGGTCATTTGAATCAAGAAAACATACAGAGGAGGTGAATCATTAAATCTCAATTGACTCTATGGGCCTACTCTAGTGCATTTTACTATGCTAAGCAACAGGCCACCAATTCTCCAGCTGTACTTGATGTCAAGTAAATACTGCTGAACAGGGAGGCAATTTCATGAACCCTGAAGTTATCCAGCATCTTCAAGGCTTTTGTCATTGTCCCATTCTTCCAGCCCTCCCAGTTGCTTCCCTTCATGTCCTCACCGTTTGGGTTGCTATTCATGTGCATTAAGCTCTCTCGAAGTTCCTGGACATGGTACTGCAGTCTTTGCAAACTAAATTCAAACAATAACTCTTCCTGCTGGCGGTTGATGAAGAGGTGCAGGTGCTGAAACTACAAGAACCAGTCATCAGTTATGCTGATGTAATATTACCAATATTACGTTTTGGATGTGAATTGACCCAACTTAAGAAATTACTATTGACATTGCCAGTTGCAAGTTGAGTTTTACAACTCAGTACATGACAGACAACAGTTATGCAGATTTGTTAATTTGAGGCAATTTGCCTCCAAAAGCTATGCCATTTGTATTATGCCAATGTAACTACATAAGAGGATTTGGGTCATTAATTTTTTTGGACTACATCACCCAGAAGCACCCAATTAGATTGGCCTGGCTGTGGTGATTTGGGCATTCTGACAGTTGCCAGCCAAAAACTAATATTTTCAGACAGGCTATCATGCTGTGTTGCTGTAAGAATGAAAAAGGTAATCATGGAAAATACTGTCAGCAACAACAAATAATATGGTATAGGGCAGCGATGGCGAACCTATGGCATGTGTGCCACAGCTGGGACACAGAGCTCTTTCTGTGGGCACATAAGTCGAGCCATAAGTTGCTGGATCACTACCCCTGACAGTCAAACCTGAGGAGGCGGCTGCAGGCACAGTGCTAGTGCCTTGACAGGCAGCGGGCCAGGATCCGGAGCAGCTGGCGCTGGCAAGCCAGCTGAGCTATAGGTAAAGGCGGGGTTGGGCACGACTGGAGGCGGATCTGGAGTGGGATCTGGAGGCACCTCCATACCCAGGATTCCCACTTCTGCAGCCACTTCTGCTTCTGCCCGCCACCCACTGGGTTGGATTTGTTTGTTTTTTGCAGTTTGGGCACTCGGGCTCAAAAAGGTTCGCCATCACTGGTATATGGCCATTAAGTGAGGCATGGCATGAAGAAGAGGCAGGTATAGGGAGGCTCAAGGGTTGTAACCCAGGAGTGTCAATGAAAGGGTGTGCACTCTGGTTGCTAGAGAGGTGGGGAGGGAAAGGGTGGCCAGCAATGGAGAGAGCCACAATTTGACACAGCATATGGAACATATACACTGGCACTCTTTCATCAGATGGATGGTGGCTGGACAGACCGGACCAATCGTTATACAGAGCTGGCAGCATTTAAGGGTCACAATGAACAAGCCATTGGGAGGCACCTTACCCGTTGCTGAATGGCTGCTTGCTCCGCTTGTAAGATTCTTCTTACAGCTTCCACCAACTGCAGTGGCTCTCTTCGATATCTGCTCTATAAATATCAGGAAGACGACAAATGCTGTTAATCCTTGTTCTTTCACCACCCCCCATGAGATTGTCCGGCTGTTCTTCCCCACAATGAGACTGGCTTAAATTCCTACATAAACAAACATATGACTTAAGATTCTTTTTTGACTGTGCTTTGTATCCCTCTCAGTGGGGAAGAAAATATATCCACTTCTATCCGTGATGGCACAGTTGATACAAGGTGGAGTTTCAAAGAGCTACCTTTGTAGGTCATCCTGTTCAGTTTGGAGATACCTCTCCGGGTAAGTTTACAGGTAAGCATGACTCTTCTCTCAATTATAGTCTGGGCGCTCTTACTGGCCTGTGCCCCATATCTGTTTCCTCGGACTCAGGCCTTTTGCCTAAAATCTTCCCCTCATTATAACACAGGGAAAGGCCTGGTTCTCCCAGCAGTAGTACCTATGAATCCACTCTGGGTTTTACATTAATTTTAAGTTTTCCAAAGTGCTATCTCTATTTTACACATAGGGTTCAGTACTTTAGATAGCTCTTGTAAAAGTGCCGACTGAAACCTAGAATAGTCTCTCTCTGCAAAATGGAGTCACCAGCCACTACAATCCCTTGATTGAATCTCTTCCCAGTTCTGCCCTCACAGATGGAGGCAGCCTTTGGAAAGGTCTCCTCATGCACCTCTCATAGAAGATGAAAGAGCCATCCCTTAAGGAGATAAGAGGGAGGGCTTGTAGAGAAAGGGCCTTTTCGGCAGCTGCCCCCAGACTATGGAACGCCCTCCTGACTGAGATTCGTCTGGCGCCGACGCTGATGACATTTCAGCGCCAGGTCAAAACCTTCCTGTTCCAAATGGCTTTTAACTGAAATAACATCAAATGTGGGTCTGATGGCAATTTTTAGAATATATATTTAATTGCATTTTAATTATTTTGCCCTTTTATTTTGCCTTTTTATTGTATTTTAAATGCTGTAAGCCGCCCAGAGACCTTTGGGTAGTGTGGGCGGCATATAAGTTAAATAAATAAATAAATAAATAAATAAATAAATAAATAAATAAATAAATAAATAAATAAATAAATAAATAAATAAATAAATAAATAAACAAACAAACAAACAAACAAACAAACAGGCTGGGCTGAGCATGTTAGTCAAGGGGCTTAATGGCAGTGTCCTTGGGGAACTCTACCAGTCAATGGCCAACTCATCCCAGAGGTGGCCTGGATACAGCTTCCCGCCTGAATGTGTAGCCACCAGGCCCATTGCCCCTCCCCCCTGTTTTCTCACTGGTCTCCCCACCAAAAGCCCATCTCTTCTGGGGAAAACTCCACCGTTAGGCTTTCAACCCCATACTGGAGGTCCAAGAGCCACAGCTGGTGAACCCTCCTTCTCTAGAAACAGTATTTTCTGCAAGATGCAATTCCAATGCTATTTAAATTGCACCTCCTAGATGGTCTCTTGCCAGTTCTGGCTTCACAGAACGCAAGACAGACATTTCAGAGTCCTTCTCCTCCTTTCAGTTAACTACAGTTCCCATGCCATGCAAAATGTCCTCTCCTTAACTAGAATTATTCAAGGAGGACATCTATATGTTGCTGGGTATTTTCAAAAACCAACTGAAAACTGAAAACATGGATGCTTGTACAGGCCTTCCCTCCAGCCAACTCTTGATTACCTTTTCCTTCTCTTCCTCTGCTATCTTGTATAATCTGTTAAATTGTTAAATTGCTTGTGGATGTTATAAATTTTGTGTATATTTGTGTTTTATTTTAAGTATCTGGAAGCCGCCTAGAGTGGTCCCTGGACCAGATGGGTGGGGCATAAATTATATATAAACACACAAACACACACACATATATATACATATATATATACATATATATATGTTTACAAGCACTCAGTTCATATACTTGTCGTCTGGAATAAATTAGTGGGCAGGGGAATGGGAGATTACGAGAAAACACCAAGGCCAAAATCCTGCTGATCCTGTGTGGCACATGGAGGCAATCATGAGAGCGAGTCTTTTTGCACTGCCAGCCAGCTTTCATGCTTCTCAGCTTCCTCTGATCCAAGAAGCCATGGCACACCTGCTCATGTCCTCTGCCATAAAACTGAGGACATACTGTACAATGAAGGAAAAATGCCACATGATTGCTCTTGCATGCATGGTTTCTCCAAATAGAAAATCTCTGGCCCAAGCATCCAAAGCTACTAGTAATATCTCAGAATGGATCATCCCTGGGATAAAGAGGAAGTAGGAGGTGGCACATCACGCATGCAGGGAGGACATGGAGATTGACAGATGATGTATTTTTATTATAATCCTGCATCCCACTGAGATTGCTTCTTTGCCCCACCAATGCTATGGACCCCAGTGGACTACCTATATGGCCTATCCCCTCCAGATGCCACCTACCCACCGACCCCTTTCTACTGTGTGTACAGATCAGGATTACAGACTCATCTCCCTGGAGCTGTCACTCTGTAAACCCTGGATTCTCTCTGGGTCTTCAAACTTCCCTTTTCTCTTAACACCTGTCCCAGACCTTGTTAAAGAAGGATATGGCCGAAGAGTATATTTTGTCCTGGGTAGGAAGAGTTCCACTCCTTTAATCCCAGCAAAAGAAAGGCCAAATTGTCACAGGTACATAGATAAATCACCAAAGAGGACAGCTGAAGGTAACCACCATTTACCATCTTTCTGTATTGTTTTCAAACAGAGAGAATGAACCTCAGAAGATGGAAGGGCATCATGTATTGATACAGCTTTATTGCTATCCATAAAGGGGACAAGTGGGTAACATGCCATGATTCAGTAATATACGCAATGACTAAGAAAGCCTCAGGACAGGGGTATGGCTGAAGATACCTTGAAACCCACATCCAATTCATGACACTCCCCTACATACCTCAATGCTGCCAATGAGTTGGAGAATTGAGCCAGGGGGGCAGATTTTCTTGGCTAGATCTTGTAATTTCTCCACCATTGCAGATAGCAGCTTTGCTGCTAGAACAACACAGAAAGAGTCCGAACTGTCGTTGATAAATTCCCTGTGGAAATGAGTTCGGGGGGGATGGGGAGAAAAATGGAGGTATATAAGCTACTAAAACCACAGTCATACCTACCCACCTCTTGCTCTTCAAAATCTGATAATCTGGCTAGCCATGTCCAACACATTGTCAGATGGAGACTTTTGTTATGAACTGAAGTGGATTTGTAAAACAAAACATAGTCAGATGCGTGACTCTAAGGGGTCCATGGGGGGGGGTGTAGGATGGTGGTGCTCTCTTCTCTACCTAGGGTACATACCCAAGGTCTGTGAGGCAAAATGGCCTCTCAGAATGGAAGGCTTTTCCTACAGCTGCCATGTTGGTTCCCTACTGGAAGTGGAGACTGTAGGCAGTCCTGGAGGAAAATACTCTGTGGATCTTTGTAACTAAGGATAAAACAAAGAGCCACAGCAGAGAAGAAGCAAGGTGGGAATAAACCCTCTTCCTCTTGAAGAGGAAAAAAGAGTTAGGGTTAGTCCCATCCTCATCTGTATGGGGAAGGTAAGCTAATTATGGAAACTATGGGTTTCTTCTACTCTGGCAAGTAAAGGTGGAAGTAATGATGCTTGACAGCAGTGACACATTTGCCAAAGGAGGGTAGGCTACCACTTCTCTCCGTTTTTTCTTTCTTCAAGCACTGTAGTCTGAGAAACATTAAGGATTTGAAAACATTTTTTCCTAACTGTGGAGAATTAAATTCAGTGTATTTTAAAAGCTGGATATCCATGTTCAGAAGTCATCACACTGAATTCAACAAAACTCATCTCCAGGAAAGCATGCACTTGATACACGCGTTTAGTCTATGGTACCAGGGTCCTACACCTTGAAAAACAGGTTGTTTTTCCTTCATTTATGGAATAATATGTTTTAAGAGGGGGGAAAATATTAATAGGCAGGGTACTGGTCAAAATCCATATGCTGAGGTTTGTACCAGAAGCCCAAAGTATAAACGTTGTTTAATATGGTATTTGTACTTAAATTTTTTAAAAAATCATTTGGGGCCAGAAGGGAAAGCTTTATTCAACAGATAAAATTGGGGCAGAGGACTCTCAAAAGTTATGCAATTAACAGCATTTTAAAAAGTTTTTTAAAAAGTCCATGGGTTACTACCCCAGACCTTTGAAAATCTACTTTTTTGAACTACAGCACTGTTCATGCTGGCTGTAGTATTCTGAGACATTCAAGAGTAACTTTTCCAAGCTATGTACTAACCTACACAAAATCTGAGTTATATAACTTGTTGTGCCTGTAGCTATTCATTCCAGCCTAATTTGTCTATGCAGCAAAGTAGTAAAAGTAACTAGGAAGCAAATATTTATTATGAAACCCAAACCAAAAATCCTGGCTTGGTTTTTTCCAAGCCAGCCATGTTGACTATCTCCAATTTACAATCCTGGCCTGTTTAGGAGCCAGAATATAGAATCCTAAGGTTGTATATAATGATTAACTATCATTTCTTGATTAGTTCTGCAATGTCATTAAAAGAAGAATCAGATGAGCTGTACACAAAATACATTGCTCGTTAGAAGTCAGGACAAACCAAGCATCCTGGCTTCCCATTATGTGTTAATAAAATCATGTTCTATCTATGCTGACAGGTAAACTTAACAGCAGTGTACTACCATAGCCGGAAAGGATTTCACTGTTAGCTATTACGAAGGAATTCTTGGCTATCAAGCACAGCTGTAATTTCTTGACCTTTGCGCTTGGGACTTTGTTTGCTGATTGTACAGTATTTGCTCATATGCTTCATCTGATTGCTATAGTCCACGAAGGTTTGAAGGTTTTCAGCTACACAATGTTGTAAACCCAGAGCTTTGTACCTAACAGAGGAAAATGAAAGGAAAATGAAGCAGCACACTTCTCGCTGTCACCTTGCCTACCACTCAGCTCACTTCTTAGAGCCCCTGATATGGATAGGAGAAGCAATAGTTCCAAGTTCACAGAGAATTGAAAAACAAAAGTGGAAAGTGAAAGTTAAGAAACATGGGTCAGTGCAGTGTCAGTGCAGCAAGGTGGGGGAATACATATACTCTATGGGCATAGGTTCACTTTGCGTGGAGTGATAGGCAGAATGTGAGCTTTCCGCATTGGTCAGGATTGTCCAGAGGGACAGAGAGGGGTTGCGTTGCATCAAGTATAAAATGTATTGCTGAATGCTTGAATAGCAGAAACCGCACCCCCCCCCAGGTGTGCTCTCTCCGTGCCTGCAGACATGAAATAAAAGCTCACTTGCTGTAAGTCTTTGTGTGTGTGTGTGTGTGTGTGTGTGTGTGTGCGTGTGTGTGCGCGTGCGTGTGTGTGAATAACAGAATACTGCACATAACACCCAAAACTGAAGGGAAAACAGCCAAGAAGACTGGAGGGGTGACCAGATGGCTGGAAAGGGTTGTGCCTGATCCTCATACCAGAAAAAGGGTCCTTTTGCAGGGAGCAATCTCCCTTAAAGTGGCCCTTCTGAGGAATCACTCTAGTCTGGCTCCATAAATCAGAAGCCCTATAATTGGACCAAAAATGACCAGCTTGGGCACAGAGGCACAACTTTGCAAATTTGCAAATGCTGGGAAATAAATCACACCAGACCACACCATAATCAGTCCAAAATGCAATTCATTTCCCCATGTGATGACCCCCGGAGGAAGAGCCAGGCCTGGAGAAGACTTAGCTGCAACATTCTGTCATGCAACGATGGATCTAAGGCAATTGAGGAGATCCCGCCTTACTGTAACTTTGAAATATAACCAAATACATTAGAATTCAGCAATTATATAAACATATGGCTGATGTGTTTTCTTATGTATAGCAAAGTCCAGTGTACAGTAGCTCCCAGTGCACTTTGGGATGCAGTCATTGTTTGAAAGACTACAGATCACATATCTGTCCTTTAGTAGCAAAAGGTATCATAAAACAATAAAAAGATTCTTCCTGATCTACTGAACAGAAAAAAATATATCAGTTAGAAAGACAAGCAGATGTGAAAATAATCTTGGATACATCCTGGGAAAAGACTCCCAAAGAAATGCCAATTTAAATGAGTTTAACAATCCTTTGCATGTATTTTCTATACAGTGGTGCCTCGCATAGCGATGTTAATCCGTGCAGCAAAAATAGCTGCTAAGCGATTTTGTCGCTATGCGATTTTAAAAAGCCCATAGAAATGCATTAAAACCTGTTTAATGCGTTCCTATGGGCAAAAAACTGACCTTAAAGCGAAGATCCTCCATACGGCGGCCATTTTCGCTGCCTCTTAAACGAGGAATCTGTCCCTAAACACAGTGGGCGACCATTTTTTTTACCTGGCGGCCATTTTGGAACTGCGGATCAGCTGTTAAAAAATCATCGCTTTGCGATGATCGGTAAGCGAAACAGGGAACTGATCATCGCAAAGCAAAAAAACCCAATTTAAAACATCGCAAAAAAATCGTCACTATGCAGTTTTGTCGCTAAACGGAGCACCTGTTAAGCGAGGCACCACTGTATATCTACTCCATGTAAGGATTTTCCTTACACACATTGGTGTGTGTAGGTATGTTTTGATTGTCTATGCTAGAAACACAATAAATGCTTTGTCTGGAAGCCGCTTAGAGTGGTCGTAATGACCAGATAGGCAGGGTATAAAATAAATAAATAAAATAAACCCTCCTCATAGATTCTTAAGAGAAAAGTCTCCACACACTCATTCTGCATTGTAGCCTTTAAAGTGATGGATGATAAGCAATGATAATGGTATTGTAACTACTTTTCAAGGTGGGGGGTAGAATATATCCAGAAAATGCTAAATTAGAATCCCAGGAAGTTTGGCAAAGACAGACCTCAAATAATCTGTACTAGGAACTCTTATCTTATATGGGATGAAAGAAACCTGATGAATTATGGTGCTGGAAATTACTCTTGAAAAATAATTGCCATTTTATAATACTAAGGTCCACTGGAGACTATACCACTCAACTGACTTACCAAGGGTAGTTTTCCAACCAATCCCCCAGGAGGCATCGCAGTTTATATGGAAACTCTTCAAAGAGGCCAACGAACTCTTCTGGAGGTATCTTGGAGACAAAGCTCCACAGTGACATCTTAGAATTGGTCATTCCCAGTGGTAGCAGAAATTCGCTGTTGGCAAAACAGCAAAAATAAGACATTATAGCCAGGTGCATCTCACTAAATATTCAAGAGATGGGAGTTCTTCCACCAACATTGTTACCCCATCCCTAAGAGAATATCTGCAATGTTCCCTACACGGACAGACAAATGGAACATAGGAAGCTAACTTGCATCAATGTCATGGCTTCACTATGGGTACCTCGCTTTTCGGTGGATGTTCAAACCCCTCAAATGTGAATTCCATGAGAAATAGACAAGGATTAACAAGGTAAAAAGGTCTATTCACAAGAGAAGGGGAAAAAACATATTAGAGTAAACAGAAATCAAAGTACAGTGGTGCCTCGCATAGCAATCGCTCCATATAGCGATGAAATCGTTTTGCGATAAACTTTTTGCCATCGCAAGAGCAATCGCTTTGCTATGGTCCCTATGGGGAAAATTCGCTTTGCGATGATTGTGGGGAAGCAATCATCGCAAAGCCCCCATTTTTGCACATCTGATCGGCGGTTTCAAAATGGCCGCCAGAAAAACAAAATGGCCACCCGCTGTTTTGCCTTGCTTTAGAGGCACCGAAAATGGCCGCCCCATGGAGGATCTTCACTTTGTTAGTTTTTAGCCCATAGGAACGCATTGAAGGGATTTCAATGCATTTCTATGGGCTTTTTAAAATCGCTTAGCGATGAAATTGCTTAGCAGCGATTTTTGCTACACGGATTAACATTGCTAAGCGAGGCACCACTGTATTATAATCAATGTTATTAAGTTGGAAATGTGTTGCTAGAAAGGGGCAACCTAATTCAATTAATTTTTTTTAACAAAAGTTTGTACTTTTGCATTAATATTTCTCCAGAGGTATTAGTGTTGGCTTTACGATGGTAATCTTCCTTGGCAGGGAATTTGCAGAACACACATTCAGGAGAGGGCTCTTCAAATTGCCCAGAAACAGGAGAGCTCAACGACAGTACTTCCTCCCAGGTCTCCAGCTTCAAGTACCCACAGAGCCATGGAGTTCACTGGCTCACTTCGGGCCAGGCCTTCTCCTTCTTTCTCCACTGACTTTTCTCTCAAAGTTGCTATCAGGATACTGTGGGAAAGAAGAGGGCCGTGTGTTGTGCCATAGGTTCATCGGGTTAAAGGCGGGTACAAGTGTTAATAAGAATTAGCAAAATAATTGGCATCCATCCAAATTCTGTAGCTCTACGAAACCAACAGTCCTGATTAAATTACTGTATAAAGGCATCTGATAACACTGCACAATACTACAGCTAAACATGGTTTCCTCTGTTGTCTCTACTTGTCTAATAATCATCATTATCATGCCAAGTTAATTCTGATTTATAGCAATACATTTCAGGGTTTCCCAGGTAAAAAGTACTCAGAAGTGGTTTGCCGTTCTCTTCTTTGGGGGACAACTTGGGACTTTGCAATTTATCCAAGGACACCCAGGTTGGATCTGCTCACAGATGATAATTTTATTTTATGTTGCTATGTTCTGCTGAATTTTATTATACTGTTAGCCACCTAAAACAGTGCTTTGTACTAATAGCGTGGTATATAAACGAAATCATCCTCCTCCTCCTCAGATAAAGAAGGCATCAGAAAATGAGGAAGTCAAGATCTTCTGGGATTTCCGGATCCCAACAGACAGACACCTTGAACATAACACACCAGACATAGTAGAAATAGAATGAAGAAATGTCTGGATCATTGGCATTGCAATTCCAGGGGATGCCAGAATTGAAAATTTAAAAACTGGAAAAACCAGCAAAATACAGCGATCTAGCAATTGAAACATCTCACTTATGAATAAAACACACTGATAGTCATTGGGGCTTTGGGAACAATATCAAGAAATTTCACATGGTTTTATAAGTATTTGCAGATCTCAGAAATAACATCAGAGCTACAAAAAATGGCAATATTAGGAAAAGCATACATACTGTGCCGATATTTAAAAGATACTTAGGTATTGTTGTTTTTTGGTTGTTGTTTTTTGTAACAACAGGCACAGTGGGGAACCAAACTCCTAACTTCTTGCTCTGCAGCCAGATACCCAAACCACCGAGCTATCCTGAAATGGTTTCCCAATTTAAGTAGTGGCTGAAATTTAGCAGTGAGTCATAGCTAAAGGAGACCCAATCTATGGGATTTAACAGAGGAGCTGACTCACCAAATTCCTAATAAATCAGTGGGTCTACTGTAGTTGCAACATAGCACTGGATTTCGGACAATAAGAAAAGGATTAGCCAGATTGTACTCTAGACCTCTGGAGCCAATTTGTAGCAGCAAAACAAAAATGAAGCTACAGTGGTGGTGCTTCCTTTCTGCTGCTGGACTACAACAGCCCCCATTCTTGCCCACATGACAATCAAATACATATGGATATAAGGAATGGCTGCAGCTCAACAATCTCTCGTGTTCTAAGATTCTGGATCACTGAGTCTGAGGAAGGACAACGAGAGACATCATTTTTCTGAGCTGGAGAGTCATGCTATTCACAAGCTTTAGTAAAATGCTACTTACCCATAGGCATCTAGGGCTGGAATATGATAAGTACTTAAGAGATTTACCTTGCACTTTATGTTTTCCAAAGGCACAAGGGGAACAAGGAAGCTATGTTTTCTAATGCCTATTTGTTCCTCAGCCACTCTTATCTGTGTCTCCTCCTCCAGCAGCTGCAATAAGCAAATATACCCCACAATAGGAAGTAGACCGGAGGGTAAATGGACAGGAAAGAAAAAGATCTGCAGCCTGGCAACTCTAAAAGAAAGTACACCCTCTTTGAATTCTATGGTTTTATGTATCAGAACATAATAAAAATCATCATCTTAGCAGGTTTGAAAATTAGTTAAATGCAACCTCAGATGAACAACAACACATGACATATTACACCGTGTCATGATTTATTTTCCAAAAATAAAGCTAAAGTGGAGAAGCCATGTATGAAAAACTAAGTACACCCCTGCTACTTCTACAGGAATTAAGAGGCTAAGTAGCAGCCAGGTGCTGCCAACCAAATGCCCTTGAGTAACTGATCACCATCAGTGACCACCTCTATAAAAGCTAAAGTTTTAGCAGTTTGCTGGTCTGGAGCATTCAAGTGTGTGTTAACACAATGCCAAGGAAGAAACATATCATCAGTGATCTTAGAGAATAAATTGTTGTTGCCCATCAGTCTGGGAAGGGTTAAAAGGCCACATCCAAACAATGTAAATACCATCATTCTACAGTGAGGAAGATTGTTCACAAGTGGAAAACATTCAAGAAAGTTGTCAATCTTCTCAGGAGTGATGCCTCAGCAAATTCAATCCAAGGTCAGACCATAGTCTGAGAAATTGCAAAAAAACCCCAAGAATTACATCTCCTACTCTACAGGCCTCAGTTAGCATGTGAAATGTTAAAATTCATGACAGTACAATTAGAAAAAGACTGAACAAGTATGGTTTGTTTGGAAGGGTTGCCAGGAGAAAGACTCTTGTCTCTAAGAAGAACATGGCAGCACAACTTACCGGTAGGTTTGCAAAGTTGCAGTTGAAGAAACCACAGAACTTCTGGAACAATGTCCTTTGGACAGACAAGGCCAAAGTGGAGATGTCTGCCCATAATGTTTTTATGTTGCTTTCTTTTTGGTTTAACTGACTGATGGGTTCATTTGATTTTTATAATATTGTTAGGTTTATGTGGTTATTATTTAATATATTGTTTTTTATTTTGTTGTGAATTGCTCAGAGTGGCCTTAGCAGCTAGATGGGCAGTATATAAATGGAATGAATCATCATCCCCTCCATTGGCACAGGCCTTGTTGAGGTGGAGGGGCTTACATGCTTCAGTGAGGCTAAGAGTTATGCTGACAGAACTCAGCCAGACAGAACTCAGCTGAGAAGCCAGACCAACTGTGTCCACCAACCAGAGGGAATGAACAGAAATCCATACAGGATCAGTTGTCATCCAGGTCAACAAGGACCACATCAGATGCTAGAACCCCTGGGCATTTGGTGACAAATGGGCTACAGGGCTTAGCAGACCCTGTTGAGGAACCAGGCCAGGCTGCTGTAAAGCTACTGGAACAACGTAAACACAAAACTTGGGACTCTTGCCAAAAATTGAGAAATTATGAAATGTTATTACGAGGCAAACTCAACAGACCATGGTTTTCAAAAAAGAATGATGGAAATTTGGAAAAGGAAACATCCAACTAGTGACATAACTGAACAACAATTAATGGGCCAGAGAAGGTTTATAATCTGGAGTAAAGTATTTTCAGAACTGGAATTGCAAGAACTAGAAAAGGTGGCAGAAGAAAAATCAACAAAGTACAATGCAAATAGTAAGAAAGACAAATGGAGGGTAGAGGTAGACACAGTAGTGAAAGAAACCATATCAACAGAGGAACAATTTATGGAACAATCCAGAAATTATGAGTTGATAGAATGGAAAACATCATTGAGGAGAAAAATAGTAAACAATATTAGTTAGAACGCAGAAAGACAAAGGCTCCCCAATTTGCTCCAATTACAAAGTAAATTAGTAAATGATCTACTGAATGATACAAATGAAGTCATCAGAACAATCCCAACCAACACGCTACAGGAAACAAACCAGCTCATGTATAGCACGGCTATCATAATAACCATGGAACTTGGTTACAAACTGCAAAAAATCCAGAAAACTCCTGGCACTCCAAAATGGAAAATTCATCTGGAAAGAAAATCAAACTACCCTATTTTTCGCTCCATAAGACACACCAAATTTTTAGGAGAAGAAAACAGGGAAAATTTAATCTGTTTTCTTCTCCTAAAAAATTGGTGAACCTTATGGAGAGGTCCGTCTTATGGAACACACCCTAGCCACCTCTGGCCCCGTGGGGGTGGGGGAGCCTCCAAAGGGTCCTAGGGTGTGTTCCAGGACCCTTTGGAGGCTCACCCTGCCCCCCATGGGGCCAGAGGGGGCGAAATCGCCACATTCAGGGACTCTTCTGAATTTTTCCAGGCCTCAAAAGAGTCTCAGAAGGTAGTGATTTTGCCCCCTCCAGGCCTCTTGGGGGGTGGGGGGAGCCTCCCAATGGTCCTGGAAGGCAGACTCTGACCTTGGGAGGCTACCCCCACCCCCCCACGGGGCCAGAGAGAGCGAAATCACCACCTCCAGGGACTCTTCTGAAGCTTCCCAAGCCTCAAAAGAGTCCCAGAAGGTGGCGATTTCAACCCTGCTGGCCCCGTGGGGGGTGGGGGGAGCCCCGCAAGGGTCCTGGAAGGCTCACTCAGACCCTTGGGAGGCTCCCCCCCATGGGGCCAGTGGGGGCGAAATTGCCACCTTCACTCCATAAGACGCACAGACTCCCCCCACTTTTTTGGGGGGGGAAGTGCGTCTTATGGGGCAAAAATACAGTAATTACGTGCAGACATTAGTAACTTAAAACACTTGAAAGATTCACAACTTAAAAATGAAAAAATAAAAGCCAGAATATACAAAATATGACCTAGAAAGGGAAAAAACGTTCAGGAAAATACCTTAATCCTATCGTTGTTCTGCAAATCTATGTAAAAACAATGAACTTATTACCTTAAATGCTACATTTGAAGTTTGTTTGGAGTAAAATACATTTTTTCCAGGTTCTAAGTGTGAGGAGGGAGGGACAAGCAGTAAAAAGATAGTATGTTAAAAATACTTTGCTTAACCACTTCAGTTAATCACCGTTGACGTTTGGCTATATAATATTATTGTTTTAGTTAAATAAAACAATTTAGGTAGTTCTCAAAATATGAGTGATTAACCTATTAAACTAAAATCTGTACAGATATAGCTATTTTACTAATCTAACAGGTTATTCTAAATATGAAATCTTCATCTAGTTGCACATTTTAAACATTATCACTACCAGCAAGAATGAGTCTTTGCATTTACAAATCATGACTTAAATTAAGTCTTAATGACTAGTGATTTAAATCAACTTGATTTAAATCAAATTCATCCTGTTGATTTGCTTTAAATCAAATCCTGAATACCACCTTCTCAGCAAAACAGAGACCCTCCGGTTCCAGGCAGAACAACAGAAGAAAGGCAAGGAACAGAAAGACAGAAAGGCACATTGTGAAACACCCACTCACCAAAGCAACCACCAAAAAGAAGAGGGCAATGCTCTAAGCCAGTGGTTCCCCACCTTGGATAAGCTTGGATTAAAACTCCCAGCCTTCGTCATTAGCTGTGATGGCCAGGATTTCTGGGAGTTGTAGTTCAAGAACAACCGGAGACCCAAGGTTGGGAACCATTGCTCTAAGCTGTACACAACCACCATCCACAGAGCCCAGTGGCACACTGGCACAGTCATACAAAATATACCCTACTGACCCACCCACCCAGACAGACAGACACAGACATGGAACAATCTAAATAAAACCAAAACCCACTAAATATCCACCTCTAACAGAATAAATTAACAATGTCTGTTATGTATTTTCAAACTACGATATAGAAATGGCACCCAACCTTGGACCTCCAAATGGTCTTGGACTTCAACTCCCAGAAATCCTCGCCAGCAGAGGTGATGGTGAAGACTTCTGGGAGTTGTAGTCCAAGAACATCTGGAGGCTCAAGGCTGGGGACCAAGGCACTATAGGATTGGCTACTGTAGAGAAGAAGAGCATTTCTGTGCTTCTTTCACACTTGATAGTAATGGCACAAACCCCTCAATAATGTGCAATAAAAACTAATTATTTTTTCAAGCAATGACAACGACAACCTGCAATTCTAAATACTGAGTAATACAACAAGTTCATTTGTAAAAATAACTTCTCAAGCTGTGACAGACGTACATCCAGTCACTAAACTGGTAAAACCCTACATAATGGAAATTTACCACTTGGTAAACCTTATTTCAAACACACATGTGCATATGCAAATAAAGACTGAACACTTCAGCCATAAGCGTGAAAGGAAGGAAAAATACATCCTAACTTCGCCACTATTCATTTAAAAAAGGTGTTTTAATAATAATTACGTGCCATCAAGTCAATTCTGACTTATGTCAACTCTTTCCAGGGTTCTCTAATTATACCACACTCAGAAATGGTTTACCAATCCCTTCTTCTGGGGGACACCCTGGGATTGTGCAGCTTGCCCAAGGCAACACAGGCTGGCTCTTCTGGAATGCACTGTGGGGAATTGAACTCCCAATCTCTAGTTCCGCAGGCAGATGCCTAATTCACTGAGCCATCCAGTAGCTGTATTAGCCATCAGAAAAAAACACCAAAAGCTTATTAGGACAACACAATTTAGAGCCAACGAAACTCGTAGAAAAAATATGCATAAACTCACAGCCCCTGGTTGAAGGTATATCATGGTGTTATAGATGTGAGTTGTGCTAAATTACCGTATTTTTCGCACCATAAGACGCACTTTTTTCCCACAAAACAGGAGGGTGGAAAGTCTGTGCGTCTTATGGAGCGAAGGAAACAGATTATATTTTCCTGTTTTCTTCTCCTAAAAAATTGGTGCGTCTTATGGAAAGATGCGTCTTATGGAGCGAAAAATACGGTAATCTTGCATGGACACTTCTTCCATCAGTCTCCAAATACACCACAGCAAAGATTTTGTGCCAAGTTTTTGCTCAAGCTAATCAAGCACCTCTGAGAATATGTCCTCAGTTATTTTTGGAAAGACTTCCCCAAATATTTAGGCTAACATTACTGATATTTATTCATTAATTCAGCTCCTCCTCCTTGTTACCATGACACAAATACAATAATCTGAAAATATCAAGACAGTAAGTGGCTCAGGGGAAAAGGTTTGGTATGCCTGTTGTCAAGAGGATGGCCAGATCAGAGGCACCCACACTAACCACTTAGTCGCACTACACAAGCTTTCCTGGTAGGGGTGAATTCCAAGAGGGCCAGATCTGCCGACGGCTGAGGGGAATCTTCCTGAGCAGTACCCCTCCCAACACGTTGAGTCACTCTTAGTCACGGTGGATAAACATGAATTTTTAAAAATCAAACTGATTTAAATCATGCTTTAAATCAACTCCATCCTGCTCTTACCACTCCAGGGAGTTACCAAAATTCACAAGGTAAAGCATTTCATCAGTATGCCAACCCTGCCATGTAGGAATGCCAAAAATACCCACAAACATATAAAAGATACAGTAGATGATGGAGGTAAGGCACTTCCTTTAGTACCAACAACCCTCTTTAATTCCCAAAATAGAAAATGTGGTATCCTGGGCTGCAAACTGATTGTTTCTTCTGTTTGGAAGACTACTAGTTAATCTCCAAGGCTGGCCAGCTGAGAACTCACATATGAGAGCTACTGACTAGGAAACTTTTGTTTGATGGTTGTTGTGGGTTTTTTAGATCCTGGCCTTGAAAGCCTTCGTGAATACATTGAAACTTTTGCTTCCTGATGGGTGAGGCACCTCTCTGCGCATCTCAATGGTGAGCAATAAGGCATCCTGTGTGTGCTGCTAGCGGTCCAAACCATTTAAAAATGATCCATACTCTCTCTCAAACCATTTTGTAATGACTACAAATCATACCACTAAATTTCAGTGGCAAACTGAAATAAATAAAAGGGAGAGGACTAACATACACAAAAAGCCCTCTGCAAATTTGATACTGCATGCCAGATAAAAAGATGCCACAAGCTAAGAAGAATGAGCAACTTGGATTTGGTGGCCTGTAGGATGTTGGCTGATGTTGACCGTGATGTTGGGAAAGTGTGAAGGCAAGAGGAGAAGGGGACGACAGAGGACGAGATGGTTGGACAGTGTCACCGAAGCAACCAACATGAATTTGACACAACTCCGGGAGGCGGTGGAAGATAGGAGGGCCTGGCGTGCTCTGGTCCATGGGGTCACGAAGAGTCGGACATGACTTAACGACTAAACAACAAGGATGTTGGCTAGATGAGGATGTTTTCCCATAGAGCTTTGAAGGATAAGGCATTTGTTTGGTATGCACTGATCTCAGAATTCTGCTAACTGCAACCCCACACCTTTCTCTTGACCTCCTAGGTGCCCTTAATGCAACTTCATTGCAGGGTTGGCCTCAAGCCTCTAAAAAAATTAGAATAAATATTTTGGAGACAAGAGGTGCTCCATTGAGAGGAATTGATATCCCCATGAGTGCCCCTCTGTTTCCTCTCTTCTCACCAGCTACCAGCACTAATTTCCCTCTTAGCACTGCATCAGGCGCACAAAGCCGACCTAGTGTTTCCACCTACATATTTGCTTCCAGTCACTAACAGAACACCACATACAGAGGGCAGAGAAAGTTAGAGGGAACATTGACCAGCACTCCTGCACACACTTTTCTGCATCGGTTCAAGTGATTTTACCATCTGAACTAATGCAAAAGCATTCAAGGTCAAAGAAAAAAAGTAGAAATTTCAAGAGAAGAGGCCAAAAAGAAGGGGGTAGAAAAAACTCCTGGCATTGACTTTTACATCATGTAGTCAATAGAAAATAATATGAATCTGACCATCCTAGTCTCAGAGCAATTCCCTTATTGTGTATATGTCAATGTACCTAGTTGGTCCCCACCCCCCACCCCCAATGATGATACTGTTGCAGACCAAATCCATTCCACCTTCTTTGAGGCTGTGCATATTCCCATGGCAAAATACCAGAAGGCTAAAGAAACAGAAGCCACTTCAGATGCCAAAGTTCAATGGTTCTAAACTCTGTCATTTCCAAGATGACTCATGCTTCTGAAATTTGAGGATAAAAGGTCAAGAATACTATTTTAAAAAGCAAACATTCTGCACTGATCGGCTAGCACAGAAGATAGAGCATCTCTATTCCCACCCAAACTTATGAGATTTTAAATTTGTTGTTGTTGTTTCGTGCTGTCGTTGTCGTTGTTGTTATTTGAGCACAGCATGACATACTACCCCTTGGGAGAAAAGAGATGAGAATCCAAAATCTTCAACTGGCTTAAACCAATCCAAAGCACCATCAAGTGGACAAGCTTTGGTGTGCTCCTCAGAATTCTTCACTACTTTAGTCGGTACAAAGAACAACTGCTAGAAACTCAATTTTTGGAATTCTCATCAAAAAAAAAGACACTTTCCCAAACTGTGGTTGAGACTTGCTCTTTAAAAAATCTGAAATATTCAACTATAGCGGTTCCTAAATTTTGGTTCTTCCTTCTTATTGACTGACTGATTGATTTTGGACTTCCATTCCCAGAAGCCCCAGCCAGTATGGCCAATGGACAGGGTTCCTGGGAGGTAGAGTCTAAAATAGCCAGAGGGATAAAGTTTGAGGAACATTGCTTTGCAACACTGAGGACAAGCAAGGCGCTTGGGTATGTCTGCTTAGTATTCAGATGAAGGTCACGCAGTGCAAATGATTCGCATTTCAAGACCTCGGAATCACAGAGAGTTAATGTTACATAATATATGGAAGGTACTGTAGAATGATTTAAAATCTCTGCAGCCACACCCATGTATATTTGCTTAAACTTCCTGCCATGGGTTCTGATCTCTATTTTTAAGATATCTGAACCACAAACAATGTTCTACTTCTGTCAGCAAAACACACAGCTTTCTATTTCATTCCTCCTTCAAAGAAGACAAGGCCTCTCAGAAATTGTTTTCATCTGCTAATATATCTGTGAAGATTCTCAATCATCCAGGTGAGGTTACCTGGAAGTTAAGTGACGGCAACCGGACCTCTTTCCTACTAGGCTGAAACATTTTACTACTCATCCAAGTAGCTTCTTCAGTCTGAGGAGAGTTGGTAGGAGATCCCTGATATGTTTTTCACATTGGTTTCACTTCCTCCTGGTCTGAACAGGCACATTACATGGACAAAGGACTTTGTCTGCTACGATATTTTTCTTTTCCCTAAATGTGAAAACCTCCATTAATGACATTACTGATATTTATTCATTAATTCAGCTTCTCCTCCACAAAGTCCTATCACTAACAGCTCTACTCACGTGTTGCAAATTCAAGGCTGTTGCTTCCTCTATTGAATCAATCCATATCATGCGTTGTCTTTCTCTTCTCCTACTCTCTTCCACTTTTCTTACCATTACAGTGGTGCCTCGCTTAACGGGCACTCCATTTAGCAACGAAACCGCATAGTGATTAACTTTTTGCGATCGCAAAAGTGACCGCATAGCGATGTTTCCTATGTGGTTTTATCGATTTGCGATGATTAGTTCCCTGTTTCACTTACCGATCATCAGAAAGTGATTATTTTTAAACAGCTGATCAGCGGTTCCAAAATGGTCGCCGGGTAAAAAAAATGGGCGCCCACTGTGTTTTCATGCCGATTCCTCACTTAAGAGGCAGCGAAAATGGCCGCCGTATAGAGGATCTTCACTTTAAGGTCAGTTTTTTGCCCATAGGAACGTGTTAAACAGGTTTTAATGCGTTTCTATGGGCTTTTAAAAATCGCATAGCGATGAAATCGCTTAGCAGCGATTTTTGCTGCACAGATTAACGTCGCTATGCGAGGCACCACTGTATTCTCTTTTCCAGTGCGTCTTGTCATCTCATAGATGTCTAATGTATGATTGTCTCATTTCAACTTCTAGAAAAAGTTCAGGCTTGATTTGATCTGGAGTGCATTTATTTGTCTTTCTGGTCATCCATGGGTATTTACTCAAGCTCCACATTATTATTATCCTCTATTCTTTCATCCGACTCTAATCCAACTGTCTGTGTGGCATGTTCTTTCTTTCAATTGAATAAACATAAGCTAAAATACAGCCTTGCCCAACAGCTCTGCCAACTAGAAACCATTCTGTTTCTCTATATTATAACTGTCTAGACTCTAGAGTATAGAACTATTGGTATATTCTAAACATCTTCTTCCCCACATCTATTAAGGGTACAAGAACAATGGGTCACATGGCATCTTTATGACTAAACAATTTATTATAGCATTTATAAATATTAATGGTTGCCATGTGACTCTTTTTGAGATTTTGCTGCAACGGACTGACATGGCTACCCTTGTGGAAGTGACTAAAGGTATAGGAGCTCTGTCCTCATTTTCATGGGGGCCATCCTGACCATTAGACAGATGGAAACAGATGAGTCAGGCAGTTGTGCTGGGCTGCTGTGAAAGAGCACAGCTTATTATTTGGTTGTTGTTTTTTGTTTTATCACTGTATTTTCTTTTCTTTTTATTTCTGGATAGAGGAGGTCTGCTTCGTCAGTTGTTGAAAATAACTTGATGATCCTTGGGTGCTATGCACCATAACCTAAGGAAGAAAGGGCGTGGGCTGCTTCCTCTCACCCCCAACAACCTGGCTACTTCCTTATGTCTTACTTAGCCCAGTTAGATCCACCCACCCTTTCCTGCATCACTGAAAAGAGAATAAGGATAAGGAAGGTGGAAAGCAGTAGGAAAAGAGGAAGACCAAACAGATGCGGGATTGATTCATTAAAGGAAACCCCTTCCTTCCTTGAGTTTGCAAGCCACGAGTATGGCTGTTATCAACAGGACTCCGCGAACAACATTAATGGGAAGAATCAGAGTTCAGGGAGAGCAGAAGTACGTTAGCAAAAGAAGACAATTTCTCACAGCCTTTACTTTCATCAAAGGAGAAACGAAAGGGCATTGATATCCATTGATTGTTTTCCTTGTTTCTTTTAACTAGCATCTGAAGTTTCCATTCCTCTGGATACTTTCTGTCTTTTGCTATTAGCTACTTCCTCTCTCTGTATGGATGACATGCCTGCTAAGAGTAGTTTTTATCAGTCATCTCTAATAGGAGGACACAGGAATTTCTCTGAAGAATGTGAACACATTTGGATATCCTCTGGGCAACAAGAGCTCCTACTAGATGATCCTTCCACTGAAGAAGCACCAGAACGAGGCAAAACAGATCTACTAGATGTAGAATTAACAACTGAAATTAGCCTCTCCCAGAAATCAACTTTCTTTGACCCAAATACAGCAGTATTTGGCTACTCCCTCTCTTAGGCAGCATTCCATTCCCAGTACACATTGCTACTCTGCCCACTCCCTTGTGGACCATGCCTGAAGACAAACTTTTAGCCTCCAACCTCTATTTTGGAATGTTTTCTCTTATCAGAAGCCACAGCCTCCTGCCAAAGTCCCAACATAGTACAGTACTCTGATTGTGCGTTTCCTTTAGCAACAAATAACCTCAGTAACAACAATCACTGACACTAACTGATTTAATACTTCATCCAGGATAGGCTGGGCTTGGTTTCCACATATAGGAGCTACGCAGAACAAGCTACTCTGAAAGAGAGAGGGACATCTACAGTTTTTTACAGCAGGGCTTTGCTCTTTCGAATTATGAAGGAATTAGAAAAGGTCATCAGGTGGAATAGTGCATCACTAGAGATCGAAAACAAGAAAATCTTTTATTCCCAATGAGTAATGTATGGGTATGGGTGTGAAAGCTGGAGAGTAAAGAATGCTGACAGGAAAAAAATTAATTAATTTGAAATTTGGTGCTGGAGGAGAGTTTTGCTGGTGCTGTGGACTGCCAGAAAGACAAACAAGTGGGTCCTAGATCAAACCGAGCCTGAACGATCTCTGGAGGCTGTCCTTACATTGGGCACATTGTGAGAAGGCACGTTCCTTTGGCAAAGACAATAATGATGGAAAGGAGGAAGACAGCAGGAAAAGAGGAAGACCAAATACAAGATGGCCTGACTCCCTAAAAGAAGCCAGAGGTTTGAGTTTACAAGAGCTGAACAGTGCTGCTGAGGATAGGACATTTTAAAGAGCTTTCATTCATAGGGTCACCTATAGTTTCAATTACAGTGGTGCCTCGACTTACGAACTTAATTGATTCAAGAAGATGGGCGTAAGTCAAAATGTCCGTAAGTTGAAGCACCATTTCCCATGGGAATGCAGTGAAATGCAATTAATCCCTTCTAACCGAAGAAAAATATCACCAAAAACAAAAACAAAAACTGCAAGACCGGTCAGAAACGCAATTAATCCCTTCTAGCCAAAGGGGGGGGGGGGAAGCAATCAACCGTGCAAGACCCATTGCAAATGCAAACAAGAGAAAGCAAAAAAAAATCAAGCAGATCATGTAAGATCGGAAATGGGGGGACTAAAAAGCAAACAAACCCCCAAGACCCATCACAGCACAGAAACATAACCCCCCCAGCGCAAAACCATGCTGCAAAAACACCCAGAACAGTTTTTAAAAAGCAGAAGACAACACTTTAGAAGGAAGCCCAAAGCCTCTCTGCAAACACACACACACTCTCTCAGAAGCAGAAGCGAGGCAGTCCCAAGCCTCCGAAGCCTCTGACGATCTTTCACTACTGAGGTGAAAAAGCTACAAAGAAGCAGCCTCTTCGCCACCTAAAGTTAGACATTTGAATTTCCCATCTTTTTCTGTTCATAAGTGGAAGCTCCAGTCGAAAGTACAAGCAAAATCTTGCGTCTGGAGCTGGTCGTAACTCGAAATGGTCGTAAGTAGGGGCATTCGTAAGTCAAGGCACCACTGTAGTTTGAAAAGGGATTATTTCATTGGTGACACTAGTTTTATGTTTTTATTATAAGCTACTTTGATATAAAGGCTTTGGAATAGCTAGCAGAAGTGGGGAAAGAGTACTGTGTCTGATACTGTATTGTGATGGGGAGAGTCAGTGGGGGTACTGGGATGCTGGGTCACAGGTTATGCAAACTTGTGCTAAAAGATTGACAAGCAGTATGTTACAGGACGGGATAATGGCATCAGAGCACAGGAAGTAATTTTTAAAAGCAATTTATCACATGTTCCTCTACCTCCCCCCAAAATTCACTGTTAGCTAGTGCTTGCTTACTTACTGCCAGAGTAACACATTCTTTCTTCAGTTACCTTTTTAACAAAACACATTTCAAAAATAAAAACTTGTCCTAATTCCCCTCAAAAAACAATGTTTTAACAGTAAACAACTCTCAAAAATTTATAAAAACTAAAATTAAAAAAAAAGTCGTTGCTGTTACCAGTCATTATTTTTTGGAGGAAAAGTACTGCGTTTTTATATGTAATGTGGCAGTTATAGAATAGTATGTAACATACAAATTACTCAAGATATTTCCAAGCTCAGTGCAGCATGAATAGTATAAAGAGTAGCTAGTAGACACTCAGTTGAAGCTGCTTGTTCTAACTAGGTAGAGCTTTTCAATCATAACACCTACATATAAGGCAAATGGGGGGGAAAGCATTTTTAGGCTCTTCCCACAATATCATTTCTGGGAAAGAGAAAGTACTACATCATATCTCTTTTACAATACATTCTATCAGACTCTTGTTATGCTGTGCAGTGACACAAAAAAGGGATTTACTCATCCTCTGAATATTGTATTTATTCATTTATTTGTCTTATTTTTAAGCCACCTTTCTCCCAATAAGGAGACTCACAGCGGCTCATAGCATTAAAAATAGAATAAAAAACACAGCAGGATATACATTTTAAAAATTAAATTACAACACTGAATAAAATACACTGAACAGGTAAAATGTTTTAAATGATCTTAACTAAACATGGCATTCAGGGACTCAGCCATGATTGTTAAAACCCTGCCTCAAAAGGTGGCAGTGGAAAGATAAAAGGGTCCCCTTATAAACCACTGTGTCCATAGCACAGACCATGAGCTCAAATACACACTCTTCTGCTCATGCAATTTTGTCCAGGAATGGTGTCAATACAACTGCAGTTCTATGGCAGTTTATCTTATTGAACCTTATTGAAACCTGCTTCTACATTGATAGCCACGGGACTGCCCTGTCAAGATGTGCCAGGAAATTGTTTTGGCCACTGGTCCCCCTAATACCTTGCCTCAAGCGCCAAAGCATTACCATGAGTGTTGGCCAAGGAGAGGCTGTAATACGGAGACCGGTGGAGGCGAGGAGGGAGAAAGGCACCGCCGGCACCTCCCTCTCTCGCTGGTGAGTGTTGTGGACTGCAAACAGGGGCTGGTTGCAGTGGCTCCCAGCAGAGGCAGATGAGGTGACACTGGCAACCCTACCCAACCTCCCCACTGCTCCACAACCTGAAGTGACTGCCTCAGAGAGGCTAATAGGTTGGCTTTGGGTAAGGGACAGCCAGGTGACGCTGTTCTTCAAATTAAGCCAGACAACTCTGTCCTTCTAATTACTTTGCCTCTCTTCAAACTGCATCAGACACAAACCTTTGTCCTAGAAAGGGAGGTCTTCTACCTAGTGAATGAAGATGGAATTACAGGTGCCAAACACAGAGGCCTAAGGCTAGATCACACATGAGAAAATAGCCTCATTTATAACACTTCATTTCATCCCTCTGCTTTTTCAGCGGTCACATGGTATACATATCGGCAGGCATGTTCACATCGTTTTCAACTGCACCACTACATTTCTTTCTATTTTAACCATTATGTTAGGCTACATCAATTCATTTTCTGTACTGTTTCTTGAGGGAATCACACACACCCCTTGTCCTTTTAATTACAAAAATGATATATCAATAGAGCAGTATGAGCCTTCTATCCTCCTTCCCTTTTCTCTTGCCTCCTTTAATCACTTGGCCCTTTTTTCCTCATTCCCCTGCATATCTCTCCCTCTCAGTTCTTGGCTTTCATTCTTCTTTTTTCTTTTGCACATTGTCAGGAAGACGAAGCGAATTTTAAAAGACTTGCAAAAGTATTGTGAAGAGCAGGGTTAAAATAAGAGAGAGAGAGAGAGGAGGCATTAATGCAAGACCCCTTTCTTTACAATTCAAAGCAGGAAATGTCCCTTTCTGTGTTCAAGCCTTTTTTCACCCAAACGGGGGGGGGGGGGCTGCCTCCTTCTGAGCAATGTATTCAGTGGCAGCTCTTACTAGTGATTTATTGGTCTTTTAATTTTTTTAAGGTACTGTACAAGCACAGTGGCCATGAAATGGTCACAGACCCTCCCAACCCAATCACAAAGGAAATAAACTGACAGCAACATGTACACACGCTGAAACAATAAGGAATGAAACAATACATACATCATCGGCACATTTTTTAAAAACCCTTCCAGCAAGGAGGAAATAAACTGATCGCTGGGCAAATGAATCTATGTTGGCCATGCACTGTGTGACTGGAAGATTATGAAACAACCTAAAAATTTACCAAATTAGTATAAATGGGGTTCTCCTGGGCAAGCATGATCAAGCCCATATTTCACTTGATCAAAATAAACTTATTTTAGAAACTGAACACACACAGCCCAGGTGCACACAACGTAGAAGATCCTCTTGGTATGTAGTCCAGATTCAGGTATTTAGATTTCATTGCCTTTGAACTTTCCCCTGAGAGGCACATAGAAACTTTCTTTTAATGTTATAACAGATAATAGGGTCTGGAGCTGAGGTTGAGAAAAGGGACCTTATCTGATCTCAGTGAGTCAACAGTCATCTTCAGCTTTCTATCTATTTATTCAGCCTCACCACCACCTACTGTCCTCCAGAGAGAGTGAACTACAACCCCCAACACCATCAGTCTGCAATGACAACTGCAATCAAATTCAGATGGAGACCACCATGTTAAGGAAGGGCTGCTTTCAATGTTTCTTAAAAAAATAGGGCAGGGCACAGCAATTTAGGGGGAGTTTGGGGGTAGCCTTGCTGCAATTTTCAGCTTTCCCCAACTTAGCTATTTGTTACACGATTAAGGAAAATTTACAAGACACAATACAGTGGGGTCTCGACTTACGAACGGCTCGACATACGAACGTTTCGACTTACGAACCGCTCTCATAGGAATATATGGACTCAACTTACGAACTTAGATTCGAGTTACAAACTCTTTTTTTCCTTTTTTTTAAAGCTAAGTCATCTTAGGTTAAAAGGAAAAAAGAAAAAATATCCCCCTCTAGTGGCAGAAGGTGGAATAGCAGCTTCCCATTAGTTTCTATGGACGAAAAGAGCAGATACTGATTAAATGGTTTTCAATGCATTCCTATGGGAAATGCAGATTCGACTTATGAACTTTTCGACTTGAGAACTGCCTTCCAATACGGATTAAGTTCGTAAGTCGAGACCCCACTGTAAGCTTATCCCAGAGCAGCTTGGAGAAAGGGGAAAACTTATTAATATTTATTCCTTGGAGGAACTGTATAGGCCCCCCCTGTCTTAAAAAAGCACAAAATATTATAAAGGACACCTCCCACCTTGGACACAGCTTGAACTACTGCCATCAGGAAGACGATATAGATATATTAAAAAAAGAACAAATTGATTTAAAAACAGTTTTTATCCAAGGGTGACGACTTTGCTAAATTCAGTTAAGATTTAATCTGATTTTATTGTAGGGTTGGATGTGAATGTATTTTGTTGTGGTTGTATTACATTGGAATTTTGTAATGGAGTTTACATGGAGTTTTAGCTGAATGAGTAATGCACTGTCTGGATAGCACTCTGGTGATTTCGTTGCACATGCAATGACAATAAAGTGTTATTCTATTCTAAAATGCCACGAAGGGCAATCGAAACTGCCCCCTCCTCCACAGTGACTCTTTATATTTAGAGGTGTGACGTCTGACAGCATATCTTTGCCACCTCATTTGGTTTAGTCTACAGATCATGATTGATCCACATCCAGCATGGATACCAGCCATATTGGTAGAGTGGGGGGGGTAGGCTACTGTTTTATATAAATACAGAGACAGTCATCCTATAACCAGCATGGATACTGACCATAAACATTCTAGAATTTATGTGCATGTGTGTATACATACACACTTATACATAAATATATTTATTTTTAAATGTATATATATATTTATATACATATGCGTGTATCTATATATATCTCTGTATATCTACACACACACATCTGAGTGTTTCCTTTTTATGCAACCCATAAAAAGGAGAAGTTCCCAAGCTCTTGACTTATGATGGCCATGACATTCCAAAAAAGGAAAAAAGAGGGAAGGGGTTCTAAACCTTCCGCAGTTCTGTGGATGAAGGCAGTTTTAGTGGGTGGATGTATCAGTCATACAAGTTGTACTTGCCAAAATTCCTTTTTTTTTCTTTTACAATGACACAGGATCTCTCGTCTCTTTTGTATCCAATCTTCCCAATGGTCCTTCTTCCCCAGTAACCCATACTCATGGAGACCCATTCAATTTTTTCTATTCTTGTAGTTATGAGTGAAGCACACAGTGGACAAGGTTACCAAGTGATTCAATATTATTTGTTGCAAATGATGTCTCACTCACAAACATTCCTCATGATTCCAAACACAAATGAGCGTGTTAAGAATGCTGCTAGCCATCGTCAACATGAAGTGTCCCTGTGAAGGTATATTTTACAGGGTTGGTCCTTCCTGTTCACTATGAATAAGCTGCTGGGGACTGGGGTGTAACATCCACACTATGACGTATGCATCTGACTGGAATCTGTATGCCTCTGTGACTTCTTGCATGATTGCAGCCTGCTGTGTCTCTTTGATTCACGCCATCCGTTGGAGTTTCACAAAACAAAGTAAAACTACAACCAAGACAATGTCTGTAAGGTACACTGCTAGACAATCCCTTGCCAAAGGATTTGATGGAGTTCTAGCCTCGATGCGTTCCAACACAGTACAAACACACATAGGTAAAGGTTCCCCTTGACAATTTTTCGTCCAGTCGTGGTCGACTCTAGGGGGCGGTGCTCATCCCCGTTTCCAAGCCATAGAGACAGCGTTTTGTCCGAAGACAATCTTCCGTGGTCACGTGGCCAGTGCGACTTAGACACGGAACGCTGTTACCTTCCCACCGAGGTGGTCCCTATTGATCTACTTGCATTTGCATGCTTTCGAACCGCTAGGTTGGCGGAAGCTGGGACAAGCAACGGGCGCTCACTCTATCGCGTGGATTCGATCTTACAACTGCTTGGTCTTCTGACCCTGCAGCACACAGGGTTCTGCGGTTTAGCCCGCAGCGCCACCACGTCCCGTACAAACACACATAAGCTTGCTAAAAGTTAAGTCCCACTGAGTTCAAGAGGATGTACTCCCAGACAGTAAGAAAGACCTCATGGCAAACAGTGACAGAGGACTGCTCATACAAAACACTTGCCTCTATAGGTAGCACCATACCACAATAATGAAAACATGCCATAAAAGTATCGATAAAATCAATATATAACACCTGTAAAATTTAAACCTGCATGGATGAAAGATATAATAGGATGCTTTCTCCCCAAGAGGAGAAAAAAAAAATACCTGCAGAAAACAGGTGCGTCTTCAAGTCTAAGCGGAGCCCGGCTGCGGCGGCGACTCTTCGATAAGAGAATGTGGAGAAGGCGGCTTGCTCGCAGTCCAGTTCAGGCCACCCGCCTCCTGCCTCCTTCCTTCCTTCCTCACTGGAGTGAGGCAGAGGGTGTGCGTGGGCACGCAAGGAGAACAGACCCACTTCCCCCCCCCTCTCCTCGCTGTGCCCTTTGCTCTTCCGCCCCGTTAACCCCAGTGGGTGCCCTCCGACTCTGGAGAAACAAGGCGCCTCCTAGGAGCCCGGCCGGCTCCAGTCCCTTCCAGCAGCTCTCAGGGGCAACGGGCTTTCCGGAGCGAGGGCTCCCCAAAACCTACGTGAGCGCGCACACGCACAGGGCACGCATCCTCTTTTCCCAAGCAAGCATACTGTCGCGCAAAGGGAAGCGAAGCCCTATGGGGGCAGCCGCCGTATTTGAAAACTGAGGGACGTAACAGCACCTGAGGGACGTCCCCTGAGACGGGCGCTGGGGCCAACTGGCTAACGGAAATACAGTCCTCGACCCCTGCATGGGGTTCCGTTTGTCGAAACATCATGAGGGGATCTGGTGGGTTTTGACTCGGGACCCACTCGTTGCCTCGAGATGTTCCCGGGGAGGTTCCGAAACGCAGCCTCGTCCCCTCTTTTCTTGCTTTCGTCTATCCAGTAGCAAGAGGTTCCGCCGCCTCCAACCCCCCCCCTCCCGACTGCTTGCTCCGCAATGAGCTGTTCCTCCCAAGAAGCCCTACTCCCATCCGACCTACGACGCAACGCCCTGCAAAGGGCTCTCAAACCCCTCCGGTTACCTTGAAAGCGACGGTCCCTGCGCTCGCTCTCTGCCTTGCAGGCTTTGGCTTGTACAATCTTTCGTAGGTCCTTTTTCTTTCAAATAACAACAACAACAATAAAACCCCTCCTGCCCGGAAACCGTCCCGCCACGCTCTGATCTTCGTCAGCAACCCTGAGGAGTCCCCTCACGGTGAGCGTTTAGCGGATTCCCCCACCCGAAAAGCCTACAACTGAAGAAGGGCGGGGAAAGGGAAATGAGGGGCGGCGAGGCTGGCTGAGAAGAGGCGGGTGAGTAGTAAGTAACCGAAAGTGAAAAACACCGCGTAAAATGAACCAGCAATCCGGGAAAAGGCAGAGTCCCCAGCCAAGAGAGCGTGCCGGGAAGCGCTGTGACCTAGGCCACGACACGTGTCTCCCAACGTCCACACACACGCACACGTGTCGTGGCTTGGTTTCGGTGGGACTACCGTGCCTACGACGCCTCTTTCCCAAATGTACTGTATGTGTTTACTTCATCACCGTCGGGATATCTCCCTCAGAATCAGAAGAGACTGACATGCTGCGGGCACCAAAAAGCCCCTCAAAAGTGCCAAAGAATGGGCGCTCTTCTGACAAAAATGGCGGTTAGTTGGTTGATGTGATTCATATTCCGTGCTGTTCGTCCACGCCAGGGGTGGGCAACTAATTTCTATAGGGGGCCACATGAAAAATCTGAACTGTGTTCAGGGCCGAACCAAATTTACTTAAAAATAGGCCCCCCTTGGGTAAGGCCCTGCAGTGAACGAACTACAAGGCTGACATAGTTAACTCCCTAAACTTTTTAAGGACTGGGCGACTGGCGAGCCCACGGGCTGCACTTTGCCCAGGTCTTGTCCACGCACTACGGGGGTAGTGGTTTACAAATACCACTGGACCATAAAGCTGGACCATAAAGAAGGCTGACCACTGAAGAATTGATGCTTTTGAATTGTGGTGCTGGAGGAGGCTCTTGAGAGTCCCCTGGACTGCAAGGAGAACAAACCTATTCATTCTGAAGGAAATCAAACCTGAGTGCTCACTGGAAGGACAGATCCTGAAGCTAAGGCTCCAATACTTTGGCTATCTCATGAGAAGAAGACCCTGATGTTGGGAAAATGTGAAGGGAAGAGGAGAAGTGCATGACAGAGGATGAGATGGTTGGACAGTGTCATCGAAGCTACCAACATTAATTTGACCAAACTCCGGGAGGCAGTGGAAGACAGGAGGGCCTTGTGTGCTCTGGTCCATAGGGTCACAAAGAGTCGGACACGACTAAACGACTGAACAAATAAAACCCTAAATGGCTTGCACTCAAGCTGTCTCAAGGGACACGTCTACCTTTTTCTCCTGTTCCACCACCCTTACAGGTGCTGTTTGGTTGGGGTCAAGGGAAGGGGCGTTCTCTGTTGCTGACCTCATCCTTGCTCTTTCCCCAAGCAGCCAAAGACCTTTCTCTTTAGGCAAGCTTTCCCTTATGAAACCTGGGCCTGAGTAGTGGTTGTCCATGACTGCTTTGAATGTGGTTTTGGTGTTGCTTTTGTTTATTGTATTTTAGCATGGTATTTGGGCAATCTTTTTAGTATTTGTATACTTATTGTTTATAAGCTTTAAATATTGACATTTTATGATGTAAACCAATAAAGGGTCCACAGGACTAATTCCTGGGGTTTTGCTTGTCTCTGACACATAAATCAATTGGCCAGAGACAGAGAAATCCAGTAAATATTTACTGTATTTTCAGCTGAAAATAGGTGCAAACTTCACACGCAGAAAACATGCAGAGACGAAGCGCACCCCCTGATACAAAAGTATAGTACATTTTTATAAGGGATAACATGAAAGAGAGACCAAGGGGGTTGGGATGAGGTGGAGAAATGGGATGGGTTTCTATAATTGGTACACATTCCTGCATGTGGGCTGTAATTCACTTCTTCGTGTTAGGTACTACCCTTTCCACGGACAGACTTCTCATTTAGAAATACCTTAATTGTAAATTGGAAGAAACTCTGATGGACACGCTCTCCTCCTCCCTTGTTCATTCTTGCCTGCCTTAGCAAAACATTCATATAGCAAAGCAAGTTACAGAGAGCAAAATGGCTATGGTTAGGGTAATATATATTTTATATATATTAATTGGACCCCTTCACCACCTTGGGCCCATTTTATGGAGTAATGTGAGAGATAACTATGTGAAATAAAATATATAAATAAATATTTTTATCTCTTGAATCATGCATGGCAAATTTGAAAAATTAAGCATTAAAGCCAGTAAAACAAGAGTCTGAGGTAGCAAATATTTTAAAAAAACCAAAATGGATCTCTACAAAGTTCTCAATTTAAATATCTCAGTGACAAATGCCTGCTGAAATGTATTAACTAATTAATTAATAAATTAAAAGGTCTTAATCAAGCCCTTTAGTACATTTCTTGGTTTGACTGCCTTTTGAGAAGTATAAGTGCCATTAGAAGGAATTTTTAATAACTATATTACTGTTGTTTGCTGTCATTGTTGTTATATAATCATTCTTACAAAAATAAATTCTCTTTAGTTAAAAAAGAATATTTTCGAAGAATTATCCCCTGTACAAAAATATCAATTTGTATTCTAGTAGAGAAAATGACAACAGCACTAAAACAACAATAGTGTGTGACTGCACAACAAGAGAAATGCAAATTAACTTTCCTTGTGAAGTCCCGCAGGGCCATTGGGTATTCTCTGACATAGGTCAGCGGTCCCCAACCTTTTTAGCCCTGAACTGGCTGGGGAAGGCAGAACACCCCTGTACAGTTGTGCGCATGCACAAAGGGGCGGGGGAGTGCTCATGTGGGTGCAGGCACGCGTGCGCAGGCGCAAGTGGGTTGTGTAGGGGGAAGTGCATGCGGCAGGGGGGACCACCTCTAACATAGGTGACCACACAATCTTAGAGAAAAAGCCTTATATTTGCAGTTCCTTTTCAAGTGCTTGTAGCTGGTGCAATTCAAAGGAACTGCCTTAAGAAGAAATTCCTTCCTCCCATTCACTTATTTTCTTGCCTTGTTTTGCCTGCAGGAGAGTTTCTGAAGCTGTTAAAAAATAACTAAATGAACAAAACTGCCCATCAGGTGTAGAAGCTATTTGGGGGAAATAAGCTATTTGAAAAAGTTACTTGGAGAGAAGAGGCTTTGCGAAGAGAGGTGAGTTCTGCCATTGCTTGTGAGTGTGTGTGATGGGGGCAATGAATAAATAAATATTGTAGGATCACATGAAGTAGGACTTCCAAGGAATATCTCAACACATGGTTTGGTTAAACAAGGAACTCTTAAAAGAATGAGATGGTACATTTCTTTTAGTTATTTATATGAAAAATGTGGTGAAGTCTGGCAAACAGACAGTTAATCCATTCGCAGTGCTGTGTGAAAGTATGTGCTTGGAGGAGGGAGAAGTGCCCTTAATTTAGAGAAAATGTCTACATATGTTTGTACATTATCTTGGAGATTCAGCAGTTTGTGCTAGTTTGTTTATTGGCCAACAGGTATTTGGCGCTTCAAAGCCCCACCTACTCTGGCGGGCACCCACTCAGAGGATGTAGCCTGGCTTCCCAGCCCTGCCTCCAGCCAGCACTGCCTCTGAGTGGGTGCTGGCCAGAAGAGGTGGTGCTTTCAAGCACCAAACACCTGTTTGGCTGATAAACCAGCATTAACCACCAAACTGGCAGTTCATTACCATCTCTAATTCCAAGTATTTTGTGCACGTTTTGGCGGTTCTTTCTTGATTTGTGGAGCCAAACAAACAAATTTGTGGTTTTTTGGTGACCTCCAGGAGCACTGAAGAAGTTGTTGGGCAGGGGGGTTATACAATGTTTTTCCCTACTGACAGCACACTGTACCCTCCTGGAAGGTGCCATATCAGTAAAAGTCAGGGTAGTGTGACTGAGTGGTCAGTGGATCCTCTCTGTGGTGGTTAGTATCATAACAATTTGATAGGTTTTGTTTTGTTTGTTGTCATATGCCATCAAGTGGCCTCCAACTTGTAGCAACCCTTAGAATGTGTCCTGCTCAGCTCTTGTAGATTTAAGCCTGTGGCTTCCTTGAGGGAATCAGTCCATCTCATATTTAGTCTTCCTATTTTCCTGCTGCCGTCCATATTTCACAACTTTATTGCTTTTTTTCAGAGAATCTTGCCAAAGTACAACAGCCTCAGTTTCAACATTTTTGCTTCCAGAGATAGTTCAGGCTTGATTTGATCTAGGACCCACTTTTTCATCTTTCTGGCAGTTCAGGGTGTCTTCTCTAACACCACATTTCAAACAAAACAAAAATTTTCCTGTCAGCTTTCTTAACTGTCCAGTTTTCAAACCTCTACATAGTGATTGGAAATAGAAGAATATGGATGATCTTGCTCTTAGTCTCCAGTGACATATCCTTACTAGAGATGGGGGTATTTGTATTTGTATACAAATACAACTATCCCCGTGCAGCTGAACTTAACGAGGGGCCACCCCCTGTAGCTGGCCATTCCACTCATGTATCCACCAGTTGCAGCAGCCTCGCTCATCCTTCCAATCGCTCCTGGAGCTCCGCTCTCTTCCTGCTCAGTGGCACCTCCAGGCAGTGGGAGGGAGTCTCCTCGCATGGCTGCTGAGTTGCTAGCCGAGCAGGAGGAAGGCAGAGTTCTAGGAGCGATTGGAAAGATGAGCGAGGCTGCTGCCGCCACCAGACCTCATTATATCCAGCTGCTCAGGGGTACTCGTATTTGTATACCAACACCCCCATTTTTAATCCTTACACTTAATTCCTTCATTGCTGCGCTTCCTTGTCTCAGTCTTTTAAAGATTTCTTGGCTACAACTTCAGTTTGGATTGATGGTTAAACAAAGGTATACAAAATCTCTTAACTATTTCAGTTTCTTCATTGTCAACACTAAAGTTGTATAGTTCTTCAGTAGTCATGATTTTTAATGTCTTCTTAATATTCAACTGTAGTATATTTATATACAGTACTCTTATTTCAGGACACAGTCAAATCAAACTGTTGTCAGTATCTAGATCTGTTAATGTCAGGGTTCCTCAGAAGTTTAAAGCTGCAATTTGTGATCATCCCAGCCTGAGCAAAGCAAAAGCCCCCCTCCCTTGAACAATAACAGCTTCGTTCGTTCGTTTAGTCGTGTCCGACTCTTCGTGACCCCATGGACCAGAGCACGCCAGGCCCTCCTATCTTCTACTGCCTCCCGGAGTTGTGTCAAATTCATGTTGGTTGCTTCGCAGACACTGTCCAGCCATCTCATCCTCTGTCGTCCCCTTCTCCTCTTGCCATCACACTTTCCCAACATCAGGGTCTTTTCCAGGGAGTCTTTTCTTCTCATTAGATGGCCAAAGTATTGGAGCCTCAGATTCAGGATCTGTCCTTCCAGTGAGCACTCAGGGTTGATTTCCTTTAGAATTGATAGGTTTGTTCTCCTTGCAGTCCAGGGGATTCTCAAGAGTCTCCTCCAGCACCACAATTCAAAGGCATCAATTCTTCGGTGGTCTGCTTTCTTTATGGTCCAGCTCTCACTTCCATATATCACGACAGGAAAAACCATAGCTTTGACTATTCGGACTTTTGTTGGCAAGGTGATGTCTCTGCTTTTTAAGATGCTGTCAAGATTTGTCATTGCTTTCCTCCCAAGAAGCAGGCGTCTTTTAATTTCGTGGCTGCTGTCTCCATCTGCAGTGATCATGGAGCCCAGGAAAATAAAATCTGTCACTGCCTCCATATCTTCCCCTTCTATTTCCCAGGAGGTGATAGGACCAGTGGCCATGATCTTAGTTTTTTTGATGTTGAGTTTCAGACCGTTTTTTGCACTCTCCTCTTTCACCCTCATTACAAGGTTCTTTAATTCCTCCTCACTTTCTGCCATCAGAGTGGTGTCATCTGCATATTGGAGGTTGTTGATATTTCTTCTGGCAATCTTAATTCCGGCTTGGGATTCTTCCAGTCCAGCCTTCCGCATGATGTATTCTGCGTATAAGTTGAATAAGCTGGGGGACAATATACAGCCTTGTCGTACTCCTTTCCCAATTTTGAACCAATCAGTTGTTCCATATCCAGTTCTGACTGTTGCTTCCTGTCCCACATATAGGTTTCTCAGGAGATGGATAAGGTGGTCAGGCACTCCCATTTCTTTAAGAACTTGCCATAGTTTGTTGTGGTCCACACAGTCAAAGGCTTTTGCATAGTCAATGAAGCAGAAGTAGATGTTTTTCTGGAACTCTCTGGCTTTCTCCATAATCCAGCGCAAGTTAGCAATTTGGTCTCGAGTGCCTCTGCCTCTTCGGAATCCAGCTTGTACTTCTGGGAGTTCTCGGTCCACATACTGCTGAAGCCTACCTTGGAGGATTTTGAGCATAACCTTGCTGGCGTGTGAAATGAGTGCAATTGTGCGGTAGTTGGAGCATTCTTTGGCACTCCCTTTCTTTGGGATTTGGATATAGACTGATCTTTTCCAATCCTCTGGCCACTGTTGGGTTTTCCAAACTTGCTGGCATATTGAATGTAGCACCTCAACAGCATCATCTTTCAAGATTTTAAATAGTTCAACTGGAATGCCATCACCTCCACTGGCCTTGTTGTTAGCCAGGCATTCTAAGGCCCACTTGACTTCACTCTCCAGGATGTCTGGCTCAAGGTCAGCAACTACATTGTTTGGGTTGTCCGGGATATCCACATCTTCCTGATATAATTCCTCTGTGTATTCTTGCCACCTCTTCTTGATGTCTTCTGCTTCTGTTAGGTCCCTCCCATTTTTGTCCTTTATCATGTCCATCTTTGCGCAAAATGTTCCTCTAATATCTCCAATTTTCCTGAACAGACAATAACAGCTAGTACTTGTTAATATAGTAAAATACAACTGTATGTTATTTTATATTCTTGTATACAGTGGTGCCTCTACTTATGAACTTAATCCGTTCCGGAATGGTGTTCATAGATCAAAATACTTGTAAGTCGAAGCACCATTTCCCATTGAAATGCATGGGAACGGAATTAATCCATTCCAGCATTTCAAAAAATACAAAAAAGCACACAGAAAGCCCCATGGGAAGGCGCTGTTTTTTTTATTAAAAAAAACAACAGCCAAAAGTAAACAGAGCAAGTCCCAAAAGCTGAAAAAACAACAACAACCCCAAAATAAACATCAAGCAATCCCCATGCTGGGACTGCCAAAAAAAAAAAAAAAATCACCCAAAACAACACAGCACAGAAACATAACGCCCCTCAGCTGAAACCCACCCTGCAAAACCCACCTACAAGTTTCTAAAAAGCAAAAAGCAGCACCTTACCAGGCAGACCGAAGCCTCCTCCAATGGCACTCATTCCCCGGAGGATGGCAGCCGGCAACAGACCCCAGGCCAGCGGCATAGGGTAGCTGAGATGGTGGGGGTGGGGCTGGCCATGGCTGAGGGGCCCTTACTCATGAGTAGACCCACACCTTCAGCAGGCCTTACTCGTGAGTAGACCCTGCCAGGGATGGGCAGGGAGCGCATCAGCTTCCCGTGCCGGTGGCGAACCGGAGCTGCCCCACTTCTTCCTCCTCCTGCACTGCCGCTGCATGCCCCGTACACAAAGCAGGCCCCTCCGACCTATGTGCCCTAGCCCAGGGCCTTCGGCTGCCCTTACTCATGAGTAGACCTGCGCCAGGGATGGGCAGGGAGTGCATCAGCTTCCTGTGCCAGCAGTGATCCGGAGCCGCCCCCGCCTCTCCTTCCTCCTCCTGTGCTGCAGGATTTAAAAAATTCCCTGACCCCCTGCTCTAACCGTTGGGGCGAAAGAGCTCCACAGAAGCAGCCTCTTCGCCACCAATGGTTTAAATTTCCTGCCTTTCCCCCCTGCCTTTTTCTGTTCTTACATTGAAACTCCACTAGCAAGTTGAAGCAAAATTTTGCGAGTGGAGCTGCTCGTAAGTCGAAATGTTCATAGGTGGGGGCGTTCGTAAGTCGAGGCACCACTATACTTCTTTTAATGTATTCCCATTGGAATTTATTATTTTCACCCTTCATATATTTTATTGAAATTAACAATTAATTAATATTTGAAATAGAAAGATTTCACGACCTCAGAAAATGTATAAAAACGTTTCTCAGTGTTTGTCTCAATCCAAAAAAATATCAGAGTAGGCACCAAGCAAACCTCCTAAAGATGGACACCACCATTTCAAAGGCCCACTCCCTAAATACTACTTACCTTGGTTTTTGATGTGTCAAGAGCACTTAACAAACTTTTTTTAAAAAAAACTTTATTTAAAGAACATGGGGGGAAACAATGAAAGAACAGGTTTTTCACAAGGAATGGATAGATAATCTGTTATATACCTCTCTGTAAAATTAAAGTAAAAATTAAGAAATCCATAAATTTTGCCACTGTTGCAACCTGTATTAGATCAAAATATTACAGCCAAGAAAAGAACATGAGGAGCTGATGGAAATAAATCTTGTCATTCTTGTGAATATGTTTAATGAAAGGAAACCATGTGCTGAAAAAGAAAACCTTACGAGTGTGGTTGTTTAATTAATTTAATATGGTAAGCTAATTGTTCCATTAGGGCAATATGCCAAATTCTACTTCTCCAGACATGTAAAGTTAAATTACTACTGTAATTCCTTTCCAATTTTCAGCAACCGTGCTGCCATGCAGAAAAAGACAATTAATTGTTGATGAATTAGCTGTTTGTTGTTGCCTGAAAATAAGGACAGAAGAGGTAGATCTATCTTATAATTTTTTGCCTTGTGATTAATTCTATTTCTGTAAAAACCCAAACCAGAACAACTGGATTGGAGGGCATGTCCATCGCACTGGATAAAATGTACCAATATTTTCTGCAACAGATTGTACTTATTTCTTTATTGATATTGCTTGTGTGGAGTAGTGTAAAATACCATTTGTGCAGAAGTGGTCCTCAGATCACTTCCCAAAGCATTCTGAGAATTCATTTAAAGCCCTATTAGTATTTCATATAAGTTTGAAGACAGACTGGGTTTGTTATTTTCTGAGTAATACCAATGATTCAAATGCAGTTCATTATCTAATAGCCTTTATTTTCACTACTTGAAGGGAAGAAAAATTAATGACCTGTAACATTTGAAACCAAGAGTGTGAGAAAAAATTTGCTTGGTTTAACAGTTGTTCCCCTGATTTGTGATCAGAGCTATTATACATATTTCTTAATCAATATAAATCACAGTCTCTTCATAATTTAAATTGAGTCAATTTGCAGCACCTCTCAGCGGCTTTTGGTGCCATAAACAATGTATCCTTCTGCCCTGTCTCTCTGGAATGGAATTTCAGGACATTGTTTTATGGTGGCTTCAGGCCTTCCTGGACAAGAGAATTCAGCATGTAGTGCTTAGGGATTCCCGTTTCTCACTCTGGCCACTGGCCTGTGGAGTCTCCCAGGGTTCTGTTTTGTCTCCTAAGTTATTTAACATCTAAAGTACTAAATTAGGGGTTCAGTGTCATTAGTATGCAGATGACACCCATCTCTCTTTGATGTTTTGGCTCTAGAACGGTGTCTGATGTCAGTAATGGATAGAATGGAGGTGAATAAACTGAAACTTAATCCAGATAAAACAGAGGTTCTCCTTGTCAGTCGAAAGACAGATCAAAGAACAGGGTTGCATCCTGTGCTGGATGGGGTTAAACTCCCTCTGAAACCACAGTGCACAGTTTAGGGGTGCTTCTGAATTCATCTCTAGGTCTGGATGCCCAGGTTTGAGCAGTAGATAAGAATATGTTTGTACAGTTAAAACTAGTGCTGCAGCTGCACCTGTTCATGGACAGGTCTGATCTGGCCAGAGTGACACATACCTTAGTTACATCCCAACTGGATTACTGTGGCATGCTTTATGTGGGACTGTCTCTGGAAAGGGTTCAGAAACTTTAGTGGGTCCAAAATGTTGCAGCCTGATTGCTTAACGAGGCTGGTTACAGGGATTACATAATCTCTCTGTTATAGCAGCTCCACTGGTTGCCAGTCCAGTTCAAAGTGCTTTTCTAACCTATAAAGCCCTAAATAGCTTGGGACAAAGCTCTCTTAAGGATGTTCAATGTATTCACGAAGGCTTTCACGGCCGGGATCTAATGGTTGTTGTGAGTTCTTCGGGCTCTTTGGCCGTGTTCTGAAGGTTGTTCTTCCTAACGTTTCACCAGTCTCTGTGTCCGGCATCTTCAGAGGACAGCACCAGAGTACAGAGTGCTGTCCTCTGAAGATGCCGGACACAGAGACTGGCGAAACGTTAGGAAGAACAACCTTCAAAATACGGCCAAAGAGCCCGAAAAACCCACAACAACCATCTCTTAAGGACCATCTCTCCCTCTATGAGCCTGCCTTGGTGTTAAGTTAATCAGGAGAGGCCTTTATCTTGATCATGCCACCTTCATAGGTACATTTGGTGGGACACTGCAGAGGCCTTCTCTGTTGCTGCTCCTAGACTCTGGAACTCTCTCCCACAGGAGACCAGGCTGGCTCATCTTTGTTGCCCTTTCACAAGAAGGCAAAGAGCTTTCTCTTCTGGCAAGCTTTCCCTGAGTGATTGGCAGCCCAAGTAGGGTTTGTTAAATATATTGCTGTGCTCTACTGCTTTGAATGTGTTTTGTTGCTGCTTTTTAGTGTGATGCTTGTTTAATCGTTTTAGTATTGTATACTCACTATTGCTGGCTTCACATAGAGTGATGCCTCGACTTACGAACTTAATCCATTCCGGAAGATGGTCGTAACTCGAAATGGTCATAAGTCGAAGCACCATTTCCCATTGAAATGCAATTAATCCGTTCCGGCTAAGGGGAAAAAAATCATCAACAAACCTCAAAACAAAACTCTGCAAGACTGATCAGAAATGTGATTAATCCGTTCCAGCCGAAGGGAGGGGGGAAGCAAGCCAAGTGTGCAAGACCCATCGGAAATGGGAAAAAAGCAAAGCAGAAAGCAAGCCAAGTGTGCAAGAAACATCGGAAATAGGGAAAAAGCAAAGCAGAAAGGAAGCCAAGTGTGCAAGACACATTGGAAATGGGGAAAACAAAAACAAAAAACAACACCCCCAAGACCCATCAGAAATGGGGTGAAACACCAGATCCCCCCACAAAAAACAAAAACCCCAAGACCCATCGGAAATGGGGGAAAAACTCCAAAAAGCAAGCAGACCCCTCAAGATTCATCGGAAATGGGGAAAAACCACAACAAACAAACCCCCCAACACCCATCAGAAATGGGGGGGAAAACCCCAACAAACAAACTCCCCAACACCCATCGGAAATGGGGAAAAAACCCAACAAACAAGCAACCCCACCAAACCCATCACAACACAGAAACATAACCCCACAGTCCAAAACCATGCTGCAAAACCCACCCAGAAGAGTTTTTAAGAAGCAGAAAGCAGCATCATACCTTACCAGGCAGCCTGAAGCCTCCTCCAATTGCACTCACTCTAACCATTGGGGTGAAAGAGCTGCAGAAGTTAGGAAATTGAATTCCCTGCCTTTTTCTGGTTGTAACTGGAAGCTCTGGCTGCAAGTTGAAGCAGAATTTTGCGGCCGGAGCTGGTCATAACTCGAAATGGTTGTAAGTCAGGACGTTCGTAAGTCGAGGCACCACTGTACTGTCTTTTAAGAACGTAAGCCACCTGGAGTCCATTCTAAGGAGAAAAGTGAGAGGGGTTTTAAAAATGAAATAATAGATAAATAAAACAACATAAATAAAAGATGGCTGAGGAAAACTGTCAATGGATATGGAGTAGAAAACAATTTATTTTGCCAGTCTTTCTAATTTTTTTCTGTCTTCCTAAGAATTTGATTGTTTATCAATAGCATGGTTTAAATTTTATGAGGAGAAATAAAAGTTTGTTCAATTTGTCTGACTCCTCAGATGTTATTTGAAATGGCAGCCATGTGGGAAGTTGGGAGCCAAGATTTAGATTAGGCATCCTTCAGTCTCGAAAGACTATGGTAGCGTGCTCTGTATGGAGGACTTGGAAAAGCGTCTAGTGTGGCTGAGGAGGCCAATTCGAGAGTGACAATCCCTTCCACACTGAAGACAAATCCAATCTGTCCCCTGTCCAGCTCCCTGGTTTTGCTGCTTTTGTGACTTCCTCTTTGCCTCGGCCTGCTGGGCAAGAGTCGCTTCAAATTGGGAGAGGCCGCGATGCACTGCCTGCCTCCAGGCTGAACGCTCAGATGTCAGGGTTTCCCATCTGTTGAGGTCTATTCCTAAGGCCTTCAGATCTCACTTGCAGACGTCCTTGTATCGCAGCTGTGGTCTCCCTCTGGGACGATTTCCCTGCACTAATTCTCCATACAGGAGGTCCTTTGGAATCCGACCATCAGCCATTCTCACGACGTGCCCAAGCCAACGTAGACGTCGCTGTTTCAGTAATGTATTCATGCTGAAAATTCCAGCTCATTCTAGGACTACTGTGTTTGGGACTTTGTCCTGCCAGGTGATACCAAAAATCCGTCGGAGGCAACGCATATGGAAGGTGTTCAGCTTCCTCTCCTGCCGTGCACAAAGGGTCCACGACTCACTGCAGTACAGGAGTGTGCTTAGGACACAGGCTCTATAGACCTGGATCTTTGTATGTGTCATCAGCTTCTTATTGAGCCATACTCTCTTTGTGAGTCTAGAGAACATGGTGGCTGCTTTGCCAATGCGTTTATCCAGCTCGACATCCAGAGAGAGGGTGTCAGAGATGGTTGAGCCAAGGTACACAAAGTCATGAACAACTTCCAATTCTTGTGTAGAGATGGTAATAGAAGGAGGTGAGTCCACGCCCTGGCCCATGACTTGTGTTTTCTTCAGGCTGATTGTTAGTCCAAAGTCTTGGCAGGCCTTGCTGAAACGATTCATGAGTTGTTGGAGGTCTTCAGCAGAGTGGGCAACGATGGCTGCATCATCTGCGAAGAGGAAGTCCCGCATGCATTTCAGTTGGACTTTGGTCTTCGCTCTCAATCTAGAGAGATTAAAGAGCTTTCCGTCTGATCTAGTCCGGAGATAGACACCCTCAGTTGCAGTTCCAAAGGCATGCTTCAGCATGACAGCAAAAAAGATCCCAAACAGGGTTGGTGCGAGGACACAGCCCTGTTTCACTCCGCTTCAGATGTCAAAGGGGTCTGATGTTGAGCCATCAAAAACTACAGTGCCTTTCATTCCCTCATGGAAAGATCTGATGATGTTAAGGAGACGAGGTGGACATCCAATCTTGGGAAGTATTTTAAAAAGGCCATCCCTGCTAACCAGATCAAATGCTTTTGTAAGGTCTATGAAGGCCACTAAGAGTGGCTGTTGTTGTTCCCTGCATTTCTCCTGCAGCTGTCGGAGGGAGAATACCATGTCATTGGTGGATCTATTAGCTCGAAATCCGCACTGTGATTCTGGATAGACTGTCTGCAAGCACCTGGAGCCTCTTCAGCACAACACGGGCAAGCAACTTCCCTACAACACTAAGAAGAGAGATGCCACAGTAGTGATTGCAGTCACCCCTGTCTCCTTTGTTCTTGTACAATGTGACAATGTTTGCATCCTTCATGTCCTGTGGTACTCCACCTTCCCTCCAGCAGAGACAAAAGACTTCATACAGTTCGGTGGTGATGATCTCCTTACAGCATTTCAGCACTTCAGCAGGGATGTTATCCTTTCCAGGTGCCTTGCCGGAGGCGAGGGAGTCCAAGGCCGCTTTTATTTCTGCTAGGGTTGGTTCGCTGTCCAGCTCTTCCAAGACAGGCAGGCACTCAATGTTATTTAATGCTTCTTTGGTTACTACATTCTCTCTGGAATATAGCTCAGAGTAGTGCTGTACCCAGTGTTCCATCTGCTGTGCTCGGTCCTGGATGAGCACACCTGTAGCAGACTTCAAAAGAGCAGATTTCTTCTGTATTGGACCTAAGGCCTGCTTGATACTGTCATACATTCCTTTGATGTTACCTGTGTCCGCTGCTAACTGTATCTGAGAGCAGAGCTGAAGCCAATAATCGTTGGAGCATCTCCTGGCAGCCTGTTGGACTTGGCTGCGAGCAGCTCGAAGAGCTTGCAAGTTGTACTCGCTAGGACAGGCTTTGTATGCTGCTAGAGCTCTTCTCTTAACCTCGATGGCTGGCATTAACTCCTCTGAATGGGCTTCGAACCAGTCAGCCATCTTTCGGGTCTTCTTGCCAAAGGTGGACAAGGCGGTGTTATAGACAGTGTTCTTGAAGTGTTCCCATCGTTCAGGTGCATTTGCATTAGCCGGACCTGGAAGGGCTTCCTTAAGTGCTTGGGCAAATTCCTTCACTTTTCTTTGATCGCGAGTCTTGCTGATGTCAATACGTGGTCTTCCTTCCTTTTTCGTGTGATATACTCTCTTTGTTCGCAGTTTTACTCTACTACACACCGGGGAGTGATCAGTATCACAATCAGCACTCTGGTAACTGCGTGTGATCGTAATAGTAGGAAGGCTGGAACGTCTAGTGAGGATTAGATCGAGCTGATGCCAATGCTTGGATCCTGGATGTCTCCAGGAAACTCTGTGTTGCAGCTTCGTGTTAAAGAATGTGTTGCTGACGCAAAGACCATAATGGCAGCAAAGCTCCAGCAAGCGTTGGCCATTTTCATTCATCTTTCCAATGCCAAAACGGCCTAGACAAGTGGGCCAAGAATTATGATCAGCACCAGCTCTAGTGTTAAAGTCTCCAAGAATGAACAGTGCCTCTCTTTCAGGGACTTTTTTGATAGTAGCTGCCAGATTGTCATAGAATTTGTCTTTCACTTCTGTAGTGGATGACAGTGTTGGTGCATATGCACTAATGAGGGTTACTGGTCCTGCTGATGAGTGGAGCTGCAGAGACAGGATTCTTTCACTCCCCACAGTAGGTGGAACAATGCATCTCAGGAGAGTATTTCTGACTGCAAAGCCAACACCATATTCCCTGGTCTCATTCGATGGTTTTCCCTGCCAGAAGAATGAGAAGTTTTTTTCTTTGACAGATCCCGAGTCTGGCAATCTTGTCTCTTGCAGGGCAACAATGTCCATCTGCAGTCTACTCAGTTCCATGTCAATGACAGCTGTCTTGCGCACATCGTCTATTTCTTGCAGGTCGCTAGGAAAGGCGTAGTCAGGAAAGCCAGGGGTCATTGTCCGTACATTCCAGGTGCCCAGCTTTAGGGCAGGCGTTTTCTTACGATTGTTGCATGGTGCACAGTTATCGATCTGCTTGTCGGGTTTGACCCTAAACCCCACGCACCCCGTGAAGTTAACAGACCGTGGCGAGGTAGCACCTTACTGGCTGGGGGCTGCCCAGCTTAAGGTGGGCGGTATCTACCTGGTGAGGTGTAATAACCTCTCCCACCGTCAGAAGTAGCCCCTGGTGTCATGCTCTACGCCAATTGAGCAAGGACTTATAACCGGTAACTGCTACTTCCCGTGTTGTTTCGACGCTGTATGCGAAGCTGGAGTGTCCTCTCCAGAGCACGAAGCCTGGGTAAAATAATATGGAGGATAGGCTGTTACCCAAGCAGCAAATCCCCCCTCTCCACGTCGCTGAAATGGTCCAGTGGAAAGGCAAGAGCCAGTACAATTGGTTCCAGTGACGTCGCAGGAGTTGGCGGAATGATAAAAACTGCCTCCGGAACTCTGGCTCCAGATTTTGCCTCGAGGTTATCTCCTGAAGCCCTTTCCATAAGTGGATATAGCCACAAGGCAGTGGAGGTTTGAAGTCGGAGTTTTCCTTCTCCTAGATGGGCTGCCTTCCAGGGCTGACGAGCCCCACCTACCCGGCCTCCTCTCTGTGCTTCCTTCCTAGACAAAACTTCCTGAGGAAATGGAGGAAAGCTCTTGGGAGGTCCCAATTTAACCATGCGGTGTGTGTGTGTGGGAGACAGAGAGAAAAAGCCAGAAAAGCCCATAACAGCCAGTACCTGTGCCTCCTTCCTAGACAAAACTTCCAGAGGAAATGGAGGAAAGCTCTTGGGAGGTCCCAATTTAACCATGCGGTGAAGGGGGGGAGACAGAGAGAAAAAGCCAGAAAAGCCCAAAACAACGAGTACCTGTGCTTCCTTCCTAGACAAAACTTCCTGAGGAAATGGAAGAAATCTCTTGGGAGGTCCCAATTTAACCATGTGGTGGTGGTGGGGGAGACAGAGAGAAAAAGCCAGAAAAGCCCATAACAGCCAGTACCTGTGCTTCCTTCCAAGGAGGAGCCAAGAAGTATATGAAATACAGTGGTGCCTCGCTGTGTGAAACATCGCTGTACGGAAGTAAAAAAGCGTTCCAATCGGCACATTTACTTACCGTACAGCAATGCCGGCAGCCATTTTCGCACCCTCCCCTCGCAGAACGAGGGCGCGAAAATGGCTGCGATCAGCTGTCCGGCGGGTCCAAAATGGCCGCCGGAACAGCCGAAAGGGGCCGGGGCGCAGCGTTTTCGTGCCCATGGTAAGCAAGGGGAGGGCGCGAAAACGCTGCCGGAAGCCCCAAAATGGCTGCGCGCAACGTTTTCGCGCCCTCCCCTTGCTTACCAAGGGCACGAAAACGCTGCACCCCGGCCCCTTTCGGCTGCTCCGGCGGCCATTTTGAAGCCGCGGAACAGCTGATTGTCGGGTCGCAAAGTGAAGGTCGGTAAGCGAGCAGCTTACCGACCTTCGCTCTGCGATTTCCCGCCTATACGGGCACCATGTTGCGATCGCATTTGCGATCTCAGAAACGGCCTTGTAGAGCGAATTCATCGCTCTACGAGGCGCCCGTTCTGCGAGGCACCACTGTATTACTTTTGTCTGGAATGCTACATAATAGATTTAAAAATCTGGGGCCTCTCATACTCCACTTTTTTGAAAAAAGTTTTTGAGTTTTTATGGAAATTCACTGCATGAAATACTCTTGAGTTCTTGGAGCAATGGATAAAATTCATACATATAGTCTGATAGGAGTAGAGATGGGTTCAGTGGTTCATCCCAGTTTGGTGCAGTGCCACACAGGTGTTCCACAAGTGCCACACACTTCTTTCCCCCATCTCCTGTGGGCAATGGCCCACTCACTAGTAGCAGCTCGCTTCCCTCCTCTGCTTCTTCCAGACAATCACCCACTCAAGCAAGGAGATAGGGCAGGGAGTGGGCAATTTCCTGGAGGAGGCAGAGATGGTAAGCGTGCTGCTGGTGGTGAGTGCATGATCGCCTACAGGTGAGGGAAGCATGCTGTAGCCTGTGAGTGGGCACTCGCAGTTCATTCCTCTTCTCTATGAAGGACACATCTGATATCCCTGTAAGCATGAAAGAGACAAATTAACCTAAGTAGAATTGATATCTTAACTACAGCTATTCAGCCCAGTAGTGACAAATTTAGTTTTTGCAGGGCCATGTTTTTAACAAGTTACCATTTCTGAACACTATTCAAAGGCTGCTTGACAATGAACCTAATATAGTAGGTTCATCAAGACAGATGTAATAGGAAGAATCTACACACTGAAGCCTTTAATCTTGAAGAAATTTCACTGGCATTTAACAAGCATATGCTGAGAAAATGCGTGTCAGGCAATTGGTGACACCTTCAAGATACAGACAGAGTGCCAGATCTAAAGACGCTTTGATACAGTGCATCTCAGTCTTTAGAAAGAAGGCAACTGCATGTAATGAAGATTGGCCTCATTCCTAATGAGCACAGCATACACATAGGTTCATCTGGTTCAACTTGTCTTGTCGTGATGAAATCTAAATTTATGTCCTAAGAAAACAACAACATAGAAATCATGGAAACATAGAAACTGAATAACATACTGGCAAGGTCAAGAGGTTCAAGTTTTAAGTCCTTGGTTGTTGACTGATACAGATATATGGAATGCATACCTTTGCATACCTTTGCAACCACTGTATTGGTTCAAGTCCAATTTGACGTGCTGCTTTTCATCTTGAATTGAGAGGGCATCCACTTAAGACATTTCAGAGGGAATCAATAAAGACCATAAAATACAGTACATAAAATAAGCAAAGTTAGAATGGTTCAACATTTTCAGCATAGAGAGAAACATATGCGGGAAGAAAGGTGAAGGGATGAGATCCTCTGCCTTAGTGTCATCCCCTCTAACTTGGAAGGTGAGGGGAGACTGTGAGCTATTGGAGAAAAGACCAGAGAAGTAAGAAAAGACCCTGTTGGGTTAGAAGGGAAATGGATTGGAATAAAAGTGGGAGAAGAGGAAAAGACTGAGATGGGGTAAGGAAAGACAAAAGGAGACTGGAAAAGAGGAACAAGTGGAATGGGAGGGTAGAAGGAGTATGAGAGAAACTGAGGCAAAGAAAGGGAAAAGTGCCCTCTTGAGATGGGAATGGCTCTGGTTAGAGAACCCCTGGACTCATCAGTGGGAAAGGTTGATGGTTTCTTGAGAGGAGGCTGAGAGGTGACAGAATAGTCAATCACCCTGAAAACCCCTTTTACTAGAGGGAGAAGGAAAGCTGGGGATGGAGCCAGAAGATATGAGAGGAAAGCGCCCAAACTGTGATGGAAAGGAGAGAGCGAAGAGGAGGGGAAGAACCGGCCTCCCTTAGAGATTTTCTTGGGGGAGAATTTCTGTGACATTTCACATTTTCTTTACAACATATATTTGAATCCATAAGCAAGTTCAAACTTGTTTATAAGTAGTTTGGCCTTTCTCAGCAGATTACTCATGAACATGTTCAAACTCACCCATAAGCTCAAACATAGGTTTTAGAAAAAGATATGACGTCATAGAAATCCTCCCCCTATCACCCAAAAGGTGGTGGGGAGTTACCACACTGGGAAGACTGCAGGAACCAAAGTCTGTAGGACATATGAATCATTGCCCCGTTGTACTCGCAGGAGTCAGGGGACCTATGGAATGAATGGAATGGGGTTACAGAGGAGATACTAGACTCTAAACAACTAACCAACCCAGTTAAACTGTTCTTGGAAGCCTCCATTGTTGGAGGGAGGGAAAGTTGAAGACTTACTACCTGTAAATATGTTGGCAACTGAATTGGAAGTGAATGTTACTGGTTTAAAACAAGAACCTGAGTTTGGTCTGTCTTTAGAAGGAACCCAGAAAGGGGCAGGGGGAAGAGGAGAGCCCTCACAACGTAATAATGCAATCAGATAATTGAACAAATATAACATATGGGGGGGGGGAAGCTATTGCTATATCCAGGATAAACAAGATTTAGCACTATACTGTAACTGCCTTTGACCAACAGCCTTATATGTTTCCTGGTTACTGTTTTTATGTGGATTCATGAATGGTTGTGTAACTTCTAACATTCCATAAACCCATAATTTTGTGCAAGATACTTGCCAACTGTTTCAACAGCATGCTCTTGAATCTCAAGATTTTATTTTAAAAGAAAACTGTTGGCATGCTTAGTATAATTAACCACCATTCAATGAAAACAATTGTCTCTGGTCACTGCAGGCAACTCATGCAACTAATAAACTGGCAGAGTAATGCATCCAGGAATTACCTCATCTCTGATGACAAAAACTAATTTAAATTAGTTTAAAACCATATGTCACCAGAGATTAGGTAATTCTTGTTAACCTGAAAACAAGGAAAAGGACTAACAGATGAGTGATTTCAAATGGTGATCCTGTATGGAATCATTTTGAATTCTGAATTATTATTTATTTATTTCATTTGATTTTATTTATATACTGCCCATCTGGCAGCCAAGGCCACTCTGGGTGGTTTACGACGATAGACAGAGACAATAAAATAACAAAATAATATGACATCAAAATAAAGTGCAAATTAAAATACCATAAATACAGTGAAAGTCGTGTGATTTTAGGATGCATTAACAGAAGCATAGTCTCCAAATCCTATGAGGTACTTGTTCCCCTCTATACAGTACTGGTGAGGTCTCGTGAAGAGTACGCTGTATCCAGTTCTGGATAACACACTTTAAGAAGGACACCAACAAACTGGAGCAAGTTCAGAGGAGGACAACAAGGATGATCAGGGGACTGGAAACCAAGCTCTGAATGAAAATACTGAAAGAAATGGACATGTTTACCCTTAGGAAAAGAAGACTGAAGGGAGATATGGTAGCACTTTTCAAATACTTGAAAGGTAGTCAAAGGAGGTTCAGGATCTGTTCTTGATCAGAATACAGGACATGTGATAATGGGCTCAAGTTATAGGAAGCCAGATTTAGACTGAATATCAGGGAAAAACTGTTACAGCAGTACAGCAATGGAACCAATTACCTAGGGAGGCGGTGAGCGATCCAGTGTTGGAGGCATTAAAGAGAAAATTGGACAACCATCTGTCAGATATGCTTTGGCTTGGATTCTTGCATTGAGCAGGTGGTTGGACTTGATGGCCTTGCATACATCTTCAAACTCAGTTAATTCTATGATTCTATATACAGTATTTTGCAAAATTACAGTACAGACTTTTGATGTTCTGCACTCTGAAACTATGAAGTACCTTTCCATGTTATTTTTCAATAGAAGTTTTTTAGAAATGTAGTATGTACTCTGAAGTTTTAATTGAGAAAACAGCTTCACAGAAAACCATAATCATTGTGCCTTGCTTTTGCATGTCCAACCTTCAACCCAGTCTGTGGGCCCTTAGGATTTTGACAGATTCAGTCTATCAGCAAAGAACTATTTCTACATATGCTATGTGAAGTTTAATGTCCCCATATATAATACAAAAAGGTTTATTATTTTCTCAATGAATCAAAAATTTAAAATTAGTAGTTTGTATTTAGAGCTCTCTGATAATCTGGAAGCCATAACTTGTACCTTTCCTAACTTGTGTGTGAACAGAAGGATGAGGGAGACTTTCTTGTCAGTATGCCCTCCTATTGCTTGTCAAGAATGGTTGGAATATCCTGGTATGAGCCCATTTCAACTGAAGCCATGTAGCTCCCAGGATTAAAAGTATGAGAGAACCCTGGTGTTTGAGTTTATTACCCCCACGGGGAAACCTCTGAAGCAAGAGGACCCACCAATTGTTATTGAAAAGTTGTTCCAGAACTTAGAAATAAAGATGATGACAGCAGCCACGAAATTAAAAGACGCCTGCTTCTTGAGAGGAAAGCGATGAGAACCCTAGACAGCATCTTAAAAAGTAGAGACATCACTTTGCCAACAAAGGTCCACATAGTTAAAGCTATCGTTTTTCCAGTAGTGAAATCAAACTACCAACTTCTAGCTCCACACTCAGATACTTAACTGAGAACATGATCCCACTGACAGAAAGAATCATAGGATCATGAAGTTGGAAGAAGCCTATAAGACAACTTGATGAACCTCCTGTTCAATGCAGGAATACAAATCAAAGGATATATCCCAGGTGGATGTCTAAATTTATCTTTAATGCCTCCAGTGTTGGAGCATTCGCCACCTCTCGAGGTAACTGGTTCCACTGCTCTAACAGTTAGGCAGTGTTTCCTGATATTCAACCAAAATCTGGCTTCCTGTAACTTGAACCCATTGTTGCATACCCTGCGCTCTGGGATGACTGAGAACAGATCCTGTCCCTCCTCTGTAGGATTGCGTTTCAGGTATTTGAAAAGGACTATCCTATCTCCCATCAGTCTTCTTTTCTTAAAGCTAAGCATGTCCAATTCTTTCAGTCTTTCAGGCTTTGTTTCCAGTCATGCGATCATCCTTGTTGCCCTCCTCTGAGCTTGTTCCATTTTATTAGCATCCTTCTTGAAGTGTGGTATCCAAACCCAGATGCAGGACTCAAGATGAGGCCTAACCAATGCCGAATAGAGGGGAACTAGGATTTGGAGACTCTGCTTCTGTTAATGCAGCCTAAAATAGCATTTGCCTTTTTTATACCCACATCATACTGTTAGCTCATAATCAGTTTGTGATCTGTGATGACTCCAAGATCCTTCTCGCTCGTAATATTACTGAGCCAGGTATCCTCCATCTTGTAACTGTGTGTATGGTGTCTTTTTCCTAGGTGTAGCACTTTGCATTTATATTGTTGAATTTCTTTCTTTCATTTTCAGACCAGTGCTTAAGTCTATCAATATATTTTTGAATTTTGTTTCTGTCTTCCAGGATATTAGCTAATCCACCCAATTTTGTATCATCTGTAAATTTGATAAGCATTCTGTGTATCACCTGATCCAGGTCATTAATAAAAATGTTGAAGAGCGCAGGGCCAAGGACTGAGTCCTGGAGTACCTCACTTGTTACCTCCTCCCAGTTGGAGAAGAAGCCATTAACCATCACCCTCTAATTCTGTAGCCAACTGTATATCTCCACCTGACAGTTGTTCTGTCCATCCGAATTCTAGTTAGCTTGCTAATCAGAATATCATGGAGCACTTTGTCAGAAGCTTTGCTGAAGTCCAGATATACTATAACAACAGCATTCCCTCTGTCTATCAGGGAGGTTACCCCACCAAAAAATTAGATCAGGTTAGTCCATGTTGCCTCCTAGTTATAACTGCATTGTTTTCTAGATGCTTGCATAGTGACTACTTTATAATTGGTTCCAGAATTTTCCCTACAATTGATGTTGGACTGACTTGTCTGTAGTTCCAAGGTTCTTCCTTGTTGCCCTTTTTAAATATAGGAACAACATAGCCCTCCTCTAGTCCTCTCGCATCTCACCCATTTCCCATGAAATGGGAAACAGTCAGTCCAGTGTAGGGTTGGAGGAGCAAAGAGTTATCTTTCATCATCATCATCATCATCATCATGGATCAGAGGCACAGATCCTCATGGATCCAGATGATTTTTATGTAGGATCATCCCACAAACAGTCTCAGTCATAGGAACCATCTGTGCCCACAGACTGGACAGTGGTTTGGGGATTATCTCATGTTAAAATCATGGGGATCCATGAGAATCCATGTTTTTGCACCGCTGCAAAGCCAGGCACCCTTTATTTCTACAGGGTATATTGTGAGCAGAAATGGGACTTACGATTTGATAGTGGTTTGGGGCAGATTCCATGTTAAAATCATGTGGATTCAGGTGCTTCCTTCATTTTTGTGGTGTATTCTGTGGGTACAAATGGGAACAGCTGGAGCATACTTAAAGAGACAGAAACAGCCAAGCTTTCTAAAGGGACAAGCAACTTTGCCCTCTCCCTCCTTCACCCCACCAGAGCAGCAGGGATGAGAGTGGCCAGGGTGAGGACAGGGTGGGAAAGTCTCAAATGAAACAACTGTAAACGCCAATGTAGCCCCCTCATCTGAGATACAACACAGTTTTAAAACATATTAAATATTTATTGGCTGCGCATATGATGCAAATGCTGATTTGAATCCATCTGGTGCTTTTTGCTTTTTAAGTGGCCTTTTCCTCTCTGGCCTGGGAGCTTTACTTTTTTCTTGCCCAAAGGATTCAAAAGGCCTTTTTTTCTGTGCAGATTTGTGTAAAGACAAGAGGGGGTTGTGTGGCTGTAGAAAAAAAGGGGGGGAGGAAGAGTGGAAGGAGGAGCGCGGCCTGTGAGAAAAAGAAGGGAGTGTGCAAGAAAGAGGTGCAGTGAAAGAGAGCAGGGATTGTGGTGCGTGTGCATGAGGGGGAAAGGGGGAGTGAAAAGGGGGGAAGAGAAAGGAAGGCACTGCAGCACTCAGTGCCTTTGCCGCCTTTATCGCTGACTGAGCTCTCGCTTACCCGTGTACGTATGCGTGGATAGCGTGTGCACATGTGTTTGAGGAGGTGTGTGTGAAAGGGCAGGGTTCATTAAGGGCAGGAGTGGATTGGCAGGAGGAAAAGGGAGAGGGGGATGTGTAACACTGGTATAAGGGCTCAGGGTATTGAGGCCAAATGAGGTTGAAGGGGGAAAGAGGCAGAAAGAGAGGCGTAGGGGGCAGTTTGCTTCCCAGGCAAAGAGCGACCAAATGACTCTTGAAGCATATGGGGTGAAAAATGGTAATCATTGACGCTTTGTTGAATTGTTGGTGTGGAAAATGAACTCCCGATTCAATCCATAAGCTCAGTGTGAGCACTGAGATTAGGATTTCAGAGGTAATCAAATCAAATATAGATGTATCCTGAGATTATTTGATCAGGGCCTACCCTACAGTAAGAGATCTTATCTCTGTTGCTACTTGGACAACAATAATGACAATGATGAATTTAGTCTCCTTTACAGTTTAGGTGGAGACAGAACTAATCAGCACACCTCCTTTCCTCCCAGCCTGACACAGATAATATTTTAAAGCCCGCTAAAGTTCTGACCAAAGGTGTAAAAATAATTCATTTACAGTAAATCATTCTTTACCACTCGTGAGAGTGCATCAATGTTTTGAGCAATCATTTAATCCTAAACTACAGTAGTCTCCCTTATGTTCCACAGTTCATCAAGGTGCCGGAAGAGGCCCAATTAAGTCACGTGTTGGGATTCAGTGTCATCTTGTATAATTTCCTTTTTCTCATGAAAACTTTTAAACAAAATACTAAGAATTCCTGTCAGCAACAGGGCCTGATCAGAGCAGAGGCTGATGGAAGGCACAGAAACGGGTGTGGGTGTGTGCTTGCTTTATGGGGTGCTATGGTAAATTGCCCTAGTTCTTCCAAGCCTACACCAGGGCAGTCCTGCAGCTCCAAAGTCTTACCAAGCTGTATGATTTCTGCAGAACTGCAAAACATAGCAGTGCAACGGCCTGTTCTCCCCAGGAATGTCTATGGGAAGGGTTCAAAGCTGTAGTTCCTTTTGTTTGCTCTTCTGCTTTCTGTGCATGCATGTTCCAACAGATTTAGGATACAGGATGTGGTTTGGGTGGCTCCCAAAAGATGCCTGGCTATCGAGATGGACTCAGCTCAAAACCTTCCTTCCCCAAGCACTGAAGCACAGTTTGTACCCTCCAAAAGCCACATGTTGAGCCCCGTTAACACAACAGATGTATCACAGAGTTTAACATGTTTTCCAGCAGATTCTGTCTTTTGATTGCTCACTGGTAAGGAGTACATTTAAACACACATACTGTATGTGCACATACACACACACACCAGGGTTATCATGGCACCTCTGGCAACCATCCCTCTTGCCGGTACTGATTGCTTGTACACCAGGGGCTCCTCTAGTTGCATCAGTTTTGTCTTGTTGATTGAACACTCTGCAATATCCTACATTAGTGGTCCCCAACTTTTTTCACTCGCATATCACTTCATATAAGGGGGGTGGGGGTGGGGACTCTTTGCTCTCTTGTCTTCAGGTCACTTCCTCACCACCTATGGTAGTCTGCACGTGCATGCCGGTGAAGGAGTTAAAATCAGTAGGAACTTTGTCCTGTAAAACTACCATTGATAGGAAAGGAGGAGGCACAAGTACCCAGCTTAGTGGTGAAACCAGAACAGATGCTACCCACCTTGGAGTGAAAACCTAGGGTCTCATGCAGAAGGTTGAGAGAGAAGAAAGAAGCCAAGGGCTTTCTCGATGCTCAGGATATAAATAAGCAACTTACACTTTTAACATATATGCCTTTTCCCACCATTATTCAATTATTTTCATATATGCCTAAATGTCCTGGTTCATATCCCTGGGTGTATGCATACCCCAGGTTGGGAATCACTGTCCTATATCTATCTATCTGGAGACTTAATTGACGAGCTGTAGGACTGGTGCCTAAATATGGTTTGTGTTTCTTTTCAGTCTTTATATTTAGGGTTTTTATTTTAAAATAAGAAAAATATTATCTTGTAATCACTAGATGGCCCAATTATTCTGCCCTAAAACAGTCTATTGTGCAAAGCAAGGTTGCTTTGAAGTATGGTATGCCATTTAGGGTGGCCCTTATATCCACTACCCTCAATCATCCTGTTATATTCAAAGTCAATATAGTTTAAAAGGGTATCCCCCCCCCCCCAGTTTTCACTATGCAAGCTCATAGTGAAAGTTGAAATCGGGATGAGGACTGAATTTAATGTGTTTCTTCTTCATGGTCTCTGTGAATGCACACTAATAGGTTTATCTGTGCCTGCGCAGAGGTTTCTGGAATCTTCTAGAGCTTAATATTCATCCACTAGGACCGCTCCCCCAGTACATGTGGTCTTCCTATCCTGGCAAATGCCTCAGTTCCTTTTTGCCACCACTGAGGTTTCTTCTCATCAACGAACTCCGCTTTTTTGCTATTGCATTTAGAAGGAACTTTAGTGAGAAATCTTCTTGTTATTTCCTTTCTTGACTCCCCCCTTCCCTTTTTCCTATCCCTTTTTCCCCTTTTTTCTTAGTTTATGGTCTCCTCTGGGCTGTTTAAACAGTGCACTTCATGCTCCAGTAAAATCCCCCTGACCGACGGCCACAACTCTTTTCTTTTCTGCCTTGGTGAGACCCACCAGCCAGCTTCTTGCCCCTTTTGCAAGAAATTTACAAAGCAGGCTCTTAAACTGAGACAACATCATCTCCGTTCTTATTTGTGGGAACGCTCTCCTCGCCCTACATTGACCATGGAGCCTGCACAGCCTCCCTCGGCTCATTCGGCATCTCTCGACGCTTCTGTGGCCTCTTTGATGAAATCAAAATCCAACGTGAGGTTGACTTCCAAGTCTAAGACCGGTGGCTCGACACCGAAATCCCCACTGGTACCGAAGTCTCCTTCGGTACCGAAGCAACAGTCCAAACCAAAGAAATAAAAAAGTCATCTTCTGATACTCAATTGTCTAAACACCAGAAGGATAAAACAGGTTCCTCGATCCCACTTCAAGAGCAACAGACTATTTGCTTAGACTCTATTTCCATTGAGGATGACGATTATCTGCCTCCACCATCAGGACAACCTCTGTCACACTTATTGGCACAGTCCCCTTCATGGGCTAATACCTCGGCTGAGGTTACGATGCTTCCACATTATGACCACCCGACCCCTTCGGGTTGCTCCGTCTCCATGTGTCAGTTAGATTCAGCGGTCTAAGAAGACATATCATATACCGAAGACTAGTCTTTCTGATGTTGACATGCCACATCCACAGAGGTCGACAGGATTGCTTTCATCGCATGACTCACTCATGCGATACCATTATCCCAAGAGGGTTGCTCTATATGAGCCACCCATTTACTATCAAATGTCACCATGACTATACTGACATCGCTGATACCGCTATTGGCACCCTGATACAGAGGTATATGTGAAACCGAAGCTCCCTCGGTAGTCCTACTATTATTCTGAGTCAGATTCTAATCTCCCCTACAACACCAATCACAATATAATCAGTCCTCTTCTGTGGTACCAGGAGCGGTATCTTCTCAATACCGCTCCTGGTACCAAAACACTGAAAATCCTCCCGTAAGAGAAAACATGCTCCTCTGTATCTTCCACCTCAACCACCAGTACCAAAATGTTCCAAACCATCATCAAAGCTCTCAGTGCCTCACACTGAACTTGCCATGCACTCAAAGGCTTGCGCTTCATTGGTACAGGTCACTACTACCTATACTGGCCCTCCGCCTACACCTCATGAGATTGCTCAAACTCATAATTCCAAACGTTCTAAAACACATCAATCTACTCCTCACAATCCAATTCTGAAGCGAGATACAATCAAATCAAAGACTATACTGGTCAAGGCATTGGATGATGTACCCTCTCCATCCCAACCTTTCTCGTCAGTATCATCCAATATGGACACTTCTGATCCCCTTGTGCTTCCAGGGTCACCACCAAATCTACCAACTCTGGATTCGGATGTTGCAGATGCGTATTCTCCTCCATCGGAGGACTTCACATCTTCCTCTCAACTGGTACTATGCATTGCTAAAGCAATGGACCTGGACGTACAACAATTCTTTTCCCTCCTAGAGAATCTGGGCTTAAAGGTCAACAAAAGCAAATCCACACTCACTCCTTCATAATGGGTGAACTATATTGGAGTACTTCTGGATTCTCAAAGAGCGTGAGCCTTCTTCCCCCAAGAACGTGCAGTGAAAATTTATGCTGCACTTCAAAATTTCTGACCACATGCAGTAGTCACTGCACACCACGTACAGCAACTACTCAGACTCATAACATCTACAACATCAGCGATTCAATATGTATGCCTAAAAATGCATTCTCTACAGGCATAGTACCTGTCCCTTTTCAATCCGATGTCAGACTCACCCACAATGCTACTTTTGCATTGTCACACCAGAACTTGCAGCACAACTGAGGTGGTCAAACACACAACCCAATCTATTCATAGGCAGACCCTTCGCACCCCTTCAACTCACCATGCAGATAACCACAGACGCAACTCCAACCAGCTGGGGAGCTCATTGCAACAGCCTACATATTCACGCCTTCTGATCTCATTCAGAAAAATACCTTCATATAAATAACCTAGAACTTTTGGCTATCTTCAAAGCTCTCCGCACTTTCGAACCACTTGTCACTGGTACTGCAGTACAGATAGCAACCAACAACACCACAGCTGTTTTCTGTCTCAACAAACAAGGTGACACCCATTCTCTGCCCCTATTCTACCTCACTGTGAAAATCTGGGAATGGTGTCTTGAACGCCATATATTCCCAATAGCAATTCATATCTCTACTTACCACAATCATTTCACAGATTCTCTTAGCAGATGTTGCACCCACATGCACGAATGGTCCCTCGATGATACAGTCTTCCATCAGCTTGTCCAAACTGTGGGGACATCCACACATAGACATTTTTGCAATGGCATAAAATATGAAATGCCCTCTCTACTGTTCCAGAGCGAGAATTGATCCTGGCTCCCTGGGAGATGCTCTCATGACATCACGGACATCACGCCTAATCTACCTCTTCCCTCCCATTCCTCTTCTTTTCAGAACAATTGTCAAGTTACACCAGGATCAACGCAATCCTCATCACCCTATGGTGGCCCAGGCAACCCTGGTTCACCATGCTCTGCTCAATTGCCACAGACTTCATCTGGCTCCCCCCCCCAATACCTCACCTGCTCACCCAGAACGATGGCCAGACCTTTCGCCCCAGTCTCTTCACACCTCACCTCACAGCGTGGAGAATTCACCCTCTGTAGTTGCTGTCCTTGCCCATGCCAGAAAACCTGCTACCACACAATTATATGCCTATAAATGGGATGCCTTTCTTAAATATGCAGAACGGCATCACCTCTCTACTACACCTACTACGCTTCAAGCTGTGCTACAATTTCTCGCTCACCTTTTCAGCAAACAGCTTTCCTTGTCTACCATCAAAGTCTACTTATCCACTATAGTAGCTTGCCAAGTGCAAGGTTCTGATGCTTCTTTGATTTTCCATCACCCCTTGTTCAGTCGTTTAGTCGTGTCCGACTCTTCGTGACCCCATGGACCAGAGCACGCCAGGCCCTCCTATCTTCCACCGCCTCCCAGAGTTGTGCCAAATTCATGTTGGTTGCTTCGATGACACTGTCCAACCATCTCATCCTCGGTCGTCCCCTTCTCCTCTTGCCTTCACACTTTCCCAACATCAAAGTCTTTTCCAATGAGTCTTCTCTTCTCATGAGATGGCCAAAGTACTGGAGCCTCAGCTTCAGGATCTGTCCTTCCAATGAGCACTCAGGGTTGATTTCCTTTAGAATTGATAGGTTTGTTCTCTTTGCAGTCCGTGGAACTCTCAAGAGTCTCCTCCAGCACCACAATTCAAAGGCATCAATTCTTCGGCAGTCAGCTTTCTTTATGGTCCAGCTCTCACTTCCATACAACACTACAGGAAAAACCATAGCTTTGACTATTCGGACTTTTGTTGGCAAGGTGATGTCTCTGCTTTTTAAGATGCTGTCAAGGTTTGTCATTGCTTTCCTCCCAAGAAGCAGGCGTCTTTTAATTTTGGGGCTGCTGTCTCCATCTGCAGTGATCATGGAGCCCAGGAAAATAAAATCTGTCACTGCCTCCATATCTTCCCCTTCTATTTCCCAGGAGGTGATGGGACCAGTGGCCATGATCTTAGTTTTTTTGATGTTGAGTTTCAGACCGTTTTTTGCACTCTCGTCTTTCACCCTCATTACAAGGTTCTTTAGTTCCTCCTCACTTTCCGCCATCAGAGTGGTATCATCTGCATATCGGAGGTTGTTGATATTTCTTCCGGCAATCTTAATTCCGGCTTGGGATTCCTCCAGTCCAGCCTTCCGCATGATGTATTCTGCATATAAGTTAAATAAGCAGGGTGACAATATACAGCCTTGTCGTACTCCTTTCCCAATTTTGAACCAATCCGTTGTTCCATATCCAGTTGTAACTGTTGCTTCCTGTCCCACATATAGGTTTCTCAGGAGATGGATAAGGTGGTCAGGCACGCCCATTTCTTTTAGGACTTGCCATAGTTTGCTGTGGTCCACACAGTCAAAGGCTTTTGCATAGTCAATGAAGCAGAAGTAGATGTTTTTCTGGAACTCTCTGGCTTTCTCCATAATCCAGCGCATGTTGGCAATTTGGTCTCGAGTTCCTCTGCCCCTTCGGAATCCCGCTTGTACTTCTGGGAGTTCTCGGTCCACATACTGCTGAAGCCTACCTTGTATGATTTTGAGCATAACCTTGCTGGCGTGTGAGATGAGTGCAATTGTGCGGTAGTTGGAGCATTCTTTGGCACTGCCCTTCTTTGGTATTGGGATGTAGACTGATCTTTTCCAGTCCTCTGGCCACTGTTGAGTTTTCCAAACTTGTTGGCATATTGAATGTAGCACCTTAACAGCATCATCCTTTAAGATTTTAAATAATTCAACTGGAATGCCATCACCTCCACTGGCCTTGTTGTTAGCCAGGCTTTCTAAGGCCCACTTGACCTCACTCTCCAGGATGTCCATCACCCCACACTAAAACAATTTCTCCGAGGAATCTCCAACATGCAGCCTACCAGACCTCATCTTCCTCCACAATGGTCACTGCATACTGTCCTCTGACGTCTTATACTGCCCCCATTTGAACCTCTTGCCAAAGCGTGTGATCGCCTCCTTTCCTTCAAGACTCTCTTCCTTTTTGCCATTACCTCTGCTCGCAGAGCCTCAGAATTGACTGCCCTTAGAGTGGATCCCCCCTTTCCTCAATTTCATCCAGACAAGGTCACCCTCTATAGCGACGTTTCTTTACTACCTAAGGTTATCTCTGACTTTCACCTCAAGCAACCTATTGTCTTACCTTTCTTCCCATCACCAACCACTGACCTGGAACGCTCTCTTCATCTCTTAGATGTTAGATGAGCTGTGGCCTTTTATGTTTAAAGGACCTCTCCTTTCTGCAAATCTAAACGACTGTTTGTTTCCCCGCACTTACCACATAGGGGATCCCTTATTTCTGCCCAAATCACTTCTAAATGGATCATTGCAACAATACGTCTTGCGTATCAATTAGCCAACTGATTCCAGTTGGAATCAAGGCTCACTCTACGAGGGCAGTAGCGGCCTCTATGGCTTTCCTGAGAGGAGTCTCAGTGCCTGATATCTGCAGGGCTGCCACATGGACCATGCTGTCCACCTTTGCTTCACATTACCATCTAGACCTCTGAGCGAAGTTGGACGCAGCTTTCGGACAAGCGGTCTTGTCATGTGTTCTTCCGTGACATCCCTCCTCCAGACAGGTAAGCTTGCTAATCCCCCATTAGTGTGCATTCACAGAGACCACAAAGAAGAAAGAGAGTTACTTATCTGTAACTCTGGTTCTTCGAATGGTCATCTGTGAACTCACACTTCCCGCCGGTACTCCCCTCTGTCCGTCACATCTGTATTTTCTATGTAGCGGCGGGATTTTTGGGAACTGAAACACTTGCCAGGATGGGTGGACCACGTTTATTGGGGGGGGTAGTCCTAGCGAACGAATATTAAGCTCTTGAAGATTCCGGAAACCTCTGCGCAGGTGCAGATAAACCCATTAGTGTGGATTCACAGATGACCACTAGAATAACCAGAGATACAGGTAACCTCTCGATTTGTTACTACTATAAGCCTCAACCATCTTGTTACAGTGATGTTTATGGGGGTTTGAAAAGATAGAGTCTCCCAGCTCTCCCCATGCACATTCATAGAGAAGCTGATGTTAGAATGGAGACTGTTACCTTTAAGTACAGGAAGAGCTACAAGTTCATTCTCCACACTGCAAATCATAGAATTCTAAAGCCACTGGCTATGCTTGCTGGAGGATTTTTTTAAAAAAATGTCATTGAAATTTTAAGTAATTACTATTGACAACAAAATAAAAAGACAAAATGTGCAGCAACTTGTATTTTATTTTTATCAATGAAAGGTCAAGTCTTTAAATATTCTCTTATTCATGAAGCGGCATTCCTCCACTTCTTGGAACCCTTTGAAAATATTTGTCATATTTCATCTCTCCAGAATTCTCTTTGGTGATGTGTAGCATACATTGCCATTAACCAACGCAATCAACTAGAACCACATACTGGCAATTGAGTCTATCTTTGATTCTCCTTAGAAATGTTCTGGAAATTTTAGCCTTTAAAAGTAACATTTCTAATATCTGTTTCGAAGTGCCAAGATGATGCAGCCATATTGTTGCAGCTCAGCCACTCAGGATCTGATGGATGCTTGGACGCAAAATCGCTCATGAATCCCAAGCACAGTTTGGGAGGAAGTTGAAAGTGAAATTAATGAGGAAAAAATAATTATTTCCAGTGCCCAGATCCAGTTTATGCCAGCATAATTGGGCTAACAGGGTTTTGACTATATTCAGCCCATATTAAATATTACATTATTTCTTCCTGCTTGACAGGTTTACCAGACTTCCAGATGGTGAGCTCTGTTATCTTATGAGACCCAAACCTTCAGCAATTTGAGTCTGAAGCTTCAACTTCTAACATCACTTTAGGCAAACTATGGACTCCTTCCCCATTTTCTATTGTTTTCCTGGCTCATGAATCCCAAGTACAGTTTGGGACGAAGTTGCAAGTGAAAATAATGAGAAAAATCCCTAACCATCCTTCCTGCCTCAGCCTTCCTCCTCTAAATATAATTCTTGTTCAAGCTGCTTCAAAATGCTTATCATATCCCAGTGTATTTGTTTCTGTGTAACAAGGGAACAGATGTGAATGAAATAATGCCAAGTACATAAATGTGATCTGTGTGTGCTGCAACATGTGCTCCACACCCTTTTCCTCTTGCCCAACTGACATCTGGAGTTGCTGAAGTTGGCAGTTTATTTTGCCATGAGGTAATAATCCAAGGTCTTTGGGTTCACTCCTTCAGAATTGTATACAGTGGTGCCTTGACTTATGAACTTAATTGGTTCTGGAACCGTGCAAGATCCTTCAGAAATGCAAAAGAAGCAAAGCAGAAAGCAAAAAAACTGTGCAAAACCCATCAGAAATGGGGAAAAAGCAAAGCAGAAAGCAAACAAACTGTGCAAGACCCATTTGAAATAGAAAAAAACAAAGCAGAAAGCAAACAAGCCGCGCAAGACCCATCGGAAATGCAAAAGAAGCAAAGCAGAAAGCAAACAAACTGCAAGATCTATCGGAAATGGGGGGGAAAAAAAACAAAAACAAACCAAAATCCTGCAAGACCCATCAAAGAATAGAAACATAATCCCACCACCCAGCCCAAAACCATGCTGCAAAACCCACACAGAACAGTTTTTTAAAAAGTAGAAAGCAGCATTTTACCAGGCAGTCCGAAGCCTCCTCTGATCACACACACACTAACTGCTGGGCAAAAGAGCTGCAACGAAGCAGCCTCTTTGCCTACCAACGGTTAGCAATTTGAATTCCCCGCCTTTTCCCCTGCCTTTCTCTGGTTGTAACTCAAATCTCCAGCGGCAAGTCGAAGCAAAATTTTGCGGCTGGAGCTGGTTGTAACTTGAAATGGTCATATGTCAGGATGTTCGCAAGTTGAGGCACCACTGTACTCTGATTAAACCCAGAGTTGGTTAGTAAACAGCAGAACTCTCCTTATCCAAACCAATTCAACTTCTGGGGTGTTTACATGTAGGATTATGCATCAGATTCTTAAAATCCTAAACATTCTTTTATATTCTTACACTTTAATGTTGTTTTATACACTGCACAGTCCCAGGGCACTCCCAGAAGAAAGGAACAGTAAACTTCTGAGTACTCTCTACCTAGGAAACTCTGGAAAGAGTCCCCATAACTCAGAATTGACTTGATGGCACACAGTTATTACTAGTATCAAGGGATCTCAGTACAAAGTGCAGGCCATAAAACACCACTAGATTATTTAAAATTATTTGCTGAGGCAAAGAGGCAGTCCCACAACCAGCAAAATCAGGGAGCTGGACAGGGGACAGATTGTATTTGTCTTCAGTGTGGAAGGGATGGTTACTCTCGAATCGGCCTCCTCAGCCACACTAGACGCTGTTCCAGGACCTCTATTCAGAGCACGTTACCATAGGCTCTTGAGACTGAAGGATGCCTACAGAGAATTTAAAATAATACCAGAAAACAAATAGAAACATTTAAACAAATTAAAATAGTTTACAATGGCATATACTGTATGAACTTAAGCAGAGTTTGATAATCATGGTCATTATGCTTCAAAAGATTTGGTGAAGTATCAGGTACAGTATTGGGTTGGCACCAACAGTGAAAGCCCTCTCCTGTGCCTAAGTGCCATTTTCTTAATTCTGTCAGACTATTTACTCAGCAAGCACTGCAAATACGTATAATAAACATGGGAAAGATTTGTCATGTTAAATAAGAACATCAACATCAATACAAGGCTGCCCCAAAAGGTATGGTGCACAAAACAAAAACATATGCCCATGAGTTTCATGCATGAACAAGGCATTGGCACAGGAGTCCCCTGCAAAAAATGAAGTCCCCCAAAGTCCCTCCAATCCAAATACATTAGAAACCAAACCTTGAGATGCTTCTATCTTTCAAAATCTCTCCCTTTTACAAGGACCAAGCTTCAGAGAAAGTAGTTTCGGAGGCCCAATCTTCAAGGCCTTGAAAAATAATACACAAATGCAGATTATAATTCTAAAGCAGTAGTTGCCAACCTTGAATCCCCAGGTGTTCTTGGACTACAACTCCCAGAAATCCTGCCCAGCACAGCTAGTAGTGAAGGCTTCTGGACGTTTAGTCTAAGAACATCTGCGGACACAAGGTTGAGAACCACTTTTCTAAGGGTTTGCCTTTCCATTGGTCCTCTTGCACACATACGTGAAATCTCTGTTACCAAAATCAAGGTGACGAGGACCTAATCCAAGGCATTAATAGCTCTTTTCTTATTCAGTCCTTTCTATTTCAAAACCAAACCAGTGCAATCACATCTCTTTCCTTATATTTTCCCCATTCATTCAGCAGAACCAAATAGGCCACAAAAGTTACACCGTTGTGTAGTGGTATGGCTCACACCAGTTTGTTTTTAAAACTGGGGGGTTGTTTTAGCCAGTACACATCGTTCAGTCTTGAGCAGAATGGAGTATGTGATTTACAGGCAGATGTTTTACCTTGTGGCATTAATTCCTCCCAATTGCCTCCTTCTGCTTCAGAGTGAGTATGTGTATGTTTGCAGGAAGGAGAGGGTATCGATCTTGTCCCAATCTTGACTTCTCATTTTTTGGCTGATCTGAAGATGCCAGCCACAGAAACTAGCGAAACATCAGGAAGAACAACCTTCAGAACATGGCCAAAAAGCCCAGAAAACCCCCACAACAACCTCCCATCTTAGTTAACACGTCAGGTGCCTTTTCCTTCTACCGCCGGTTTTAATACCAGAGTTGAGGTTCACAGGATGTGTTTTAACTGAGCCACTTCCAGGGAGAGGGTTCCTAACGTGATCCTTTAAAAGTACAGTATTGTGCAGTTATTTCATCTTTCCCTCCTTAATCAATTTTCTGTGGTTAAAAAAAATAATAATGATGAAAAATGTTTCCTCTGCTCCTTCACCACCAGCTACAATACCTTGGGTTAGTGGAAGCTGCAGTCCAAGAATAATACCTGGATGACCATTGGTTGCTTACCTGACCCCGCTCCCTATATGGGGTGCTAGAACTGAGGGCTGGGATGAGCAGCTGTTCTTCTCCAGTAACTTCTCCACTGACCCAATAAGAGCAGGTCAATTTATGCCACTGGCTTTGATGTATTACACAATCACAAGAGCCAGACCAAGGTCTGAGCATTACTTCTGCCCAAAATCTCATTCCTCCCCTGCCACCCATATCACTCCTTGCTCCTTGGCCCTTGTGCTGGCTTAGGTTGGCCTAGCTTAGCTTGTTTATATCTTTGGCATATTGAGTATATTTGATCAATTTGGACTATCTGTAATTTTATTTTGTTTTTTTGTTTTATTATTATTATTATTTTTGCTTTCATTATGTTAAATTGTTTCTAGTCCCAAGCCAACTACACCAGAGCACAGAGTGCTGTCCTCTGAAGATGCCGGCCACAGAGACTGGTGAAATTTTAGGAAGAACAACATTCAGAACATGGCCAAAGAGCCCGGAAAACCCACAACAACCATGTTTCTAGTCCCTCTGTTTGCAAACTTAGTGCCAAGCATATGGAACGAATGAACACACAAACACAGCCAGTAACTGTAGTTATGGCAGAAAAATGTCATTCCATTATAATTGTTGTGTTTTGCTAGATTTGATCTCTAATACTATCCTACACAACCAAGATCTGGTGATGCCAAAGAATGGGCAACCTTTCCTGACCCAGATGGTGAGAGGAAGGCTGGATGCTTTGCTTTCCTGTCTGTAGAAGTATGGTTGAGCGTTTAACTGTGTAAGGAAATTATTCATAAATATTTCTGTCTTGTTAATTAGTTTCAAGGAATGGGTGACTCAATTCTTTACTTTCTTGTCTTGTCTTTCTATGTCTGTGGGACAAAATAATGGATTACTCTCCTGTACTTTTATTTTTGTGTTGATAATATATGTGTAATTCTTTTCTTCCTTAAGGGCATTCTTATCTCACTTATAAAATAGTTTTGTTGGAAAGCATTTCAAATTAGGGCACATGCTGTTTAGAGCCTATCAAATTCTATGCAGGTGTGATTTCTAGTTTTTAATTAGCCTTTCTCTGTCCACATCTAGTGAAGTTAAAGATTAGGTTCAGAGATTAGGCTCCACTGCTCATTTTCTTTTGGGAACTGTGAGCCAAAGGGGAATAAAGCTAAGCATTTGACTTTGAAATAACAGAAAGGAAAACAGGGAAGGAAGAAGCCTGTATAACAACTTTTTTGTCCTGGTAGTGGGAAGTAAAATCAGGGAAACAGAAGAAAAACCTGCTGGGAACTGGAGTGAAAAAAAGAGAGTAACTTTTCAAACTGCAGTCTTCATTCAGAATCTCGACTCGCTCACTTCTTGTTTCCTGTCACTCCTGGAATTAATGAAGCTGACTATGTTGAGATGAGATTTTTGTTTGTACACCCTAGCACGTGTGGAGTTGTAGGTTATGGTCATAGGGTTCAGGCAAGGATGCATCTTCACTGCCAAATTCCTGCATTCCTAATACAGTATTTTGTAACTAAACATGGGAGCAAACATGGGAGCACACAAGCACTCCTGCATTGAAGAGCCTGCTATTGTCTTTATCTGCTCTGCTTCTGAGCCAAAGGAGCATGCCTACTTTGTGACCATGAGGTGGAGGAGGAGCAAAAGACTACATACTGTAAAACCTTTTGCCTAATGTCCTGTGCATTAGCTTACTCTTTGTTTATTATTGCTGATTTATGCTTGCATAAGAGAAATCAAACGTAAGTCAGCAACAGGATTCTTTCTAATAATAATCAAATGAATAGCAAGTGAATGCACAGGACATTGGGCAAAAGGCTTTATGTGGTCCTTTATGCTTGTATAGGAGAAACCAGGGGTACCTAATGTGGTGTCCTAGATAGAGTGATGGACTACAACTCTGGAGAACAGGGTTCAAATCCCCACTCAGTCATGGAAACTCACTGGTGGAGTGGAACTGGTAAAACCTTAAATATCACACTTTGAAAGCTCTGTTAGGGTCGCTATACATGGGGCCTGGCTTGACAGCACATAACTAACGAAGAGAAATATAAGTCTTGGTGACAAATTACTGTTCATTGGTGAAGTGCTGGCTGGATTCCTAAGTATACAATTGGGCCTGCCTTGAGGAATGGAAACAGCTCCTTCTGAGTGGCACCTTTTCCCTAGGAATTGCATGATTTCCCGTTCCCTCTACAATTTATATTGGATTGGGAACTGGTGAATTTCAATGAAAATCCTGTGACTATACAAAGTAAGGTTCAATGTGTGGAAGCCTGTTGTGGAATCATTGTTTTCCCAGCGGTAAATTGACTTTCTCTTTTTTTGGGGGGGGGTTGTTTTTTTGCTTGGCTCACAAAGGTGATTTAAATTTGTTCAGCTTGATATCACATTTGTCTGATGCAAAGGGGTGCTTGCAGGGGTGTCCATTCCTCTCAACTGAGGGCCCCCATCTTCAAACCATGTACAGTATTTTTAAAAAATGTTTCAACTCAGCACTGGAACACACTATAGCTAGAGCACTTAGGAGAACAATTTAAAAGAGACACAGAGAGAGAAAGGTGAAAATTTCCTATTAGCATTTGTTAGCACCTTGTTAAAGTAGCTTCTGCTCTTGGAGCCCAGTGTAAACCGAGCTCCCTGCCTCTTGCCCTGCAAACTGGTCTGGACAACTACTCTGATTTAACCCAGGAAAACCTAACTTCCATAAGTGCAAATCACAATGGGTGAAACTATGTTTTCCCTGCTGTGTTTTTGCACCCGGAATCAGGTTGCCAATGTTAATAATAAAATAATAATAACAAGCAGCAAATGTCTTTTTAAAAGCACTTGTACATTTTAAAAAAGTAACTACAGTTAGTCAGGAAAAAGCTGTTAGGTTTCAGCCCTTAAGGTCTATGGGAAAGAGATTTTTAGTTTTGCTCCTCCTTTAAGACTTCTTAATTTGGCACAGAATGCTGGAACATGGCGTGCCTGTACTTGGGTCTACAGTGGAACTCTGCTGTGGAGAGCAGGTCCTTTTGGGGGGACGGAAATATGCTAAATGTTGATTTTGCAGCTATCATACAGATGGCTTCATACTGGTGTGTAGCTTTCATCCAGCTTCCATAGACACAAGTTATTATGCAGCTTTTCAAACAAAACACTTAAACATACTTTGCCTAGAAAACGGCATTAACAGAAGCAAACAAACTACTGCTAAGACTTTGTGGGAAACATTCAACAACCCAAAGCAATTGGAAATCAGCTGATTTAAACTTAACACATTAACTATTTGTTAGATTTCCCTATAAATAATGTTTTGGGAGTGCATCACATGGAACTTGTGACAGTGCAGACAACATTAAAGGCTGCTTTACCCCAGTCTTACCATGTTTCAATTATATTCCCTTATTCCAGCTTCTCTCTACAGAGCTGGATAATTTGCATAACAATGGTGGCATATTTAGAGAACCATTTTAAGAACTGTGGTGCGGTACTGCAACTCTGGGGAGGGGAGTCCTTGTTTGTCAGACATGACCCAGATTCTCTTAAGGAACCAAGTGGCAATAAATGATGGTAGTGTTCTATAAGTAGACGTGTGGAAGGAAGCCGTTTTTGGAGAACATCACCCTAACATGGAAAGCAAGTGCAATGACTATTTTGAATGCAATTGTTTTAAGACTTCTACACATTTGAACCTGTAAGGGGGGCATTTTGTGAAGGGTGTAGCAGTGTACATTATGCATAGTAAAACTGATTGGAAAATAGGCTAGCAAAATATGGAGCAACTGGAGCCTGCAGGAAAGTGGGCATTTTCATTCTTTTTAGATGCAATGGGAGATAAATTTCATTATCCAAGGAGATGATATAGAAAAAGGAATGACTGCCTTGGCTTACAGCTGCATTTTACTTGTGGGTTGAGTTGAGTTTAGTGTTGCTTTATGAAAGTCTTATTTCTAACATTGGCTTTTTGGACCAGATGGTCCCAAGCTGCCTTTCAGACCAGATGCTCAAATATAATACTGTACTTTCAATAAAAATAATGGGAAACTTCACGTGACTGTGAGGCCCCCAAAGTGGAGGCCTTAGTGGGAGTGCCGTCGCTCTCAAGGAGAACCCTCCACACACAGACATCCCCACCTCCGTCCCCAATGCGTCGGGAAGAGAAAGGCGTGGAGACCCCAGATTGGGAACAAGTGGTCGCCGAACCCCTTACCTTGAATAAGGGGGTAGATACCCAAGACTTGGAGGCGACTATGAAAGGGTTAACCCTTTCCCCGAGACCCGGGGAATCTTTGGCGGGAAGAAGGAGGGAGGAGATTGAGGCGGCGGCGGGAGATATAAAGGGAAAGCCGGCGGAGATACCGGGGGGGGGGGGATGGGAGTGGATTTGGATGGAGGATCCTTGGACCCACAAATGGGAGCAGGTCCGGGTCCCCCATGAGGAGGCGGAGAAACGTCGACAACTGGGGTTGAAGCCTCGCCCTACATATTGGGGTGAGACCGAGGCAAAAGAGTGGAGGAGGAAACTCCGTGAAGAAAGAGAAGCGGTTGCTCGGGAGCTTGAGCGGAAGAAACAATGGCATATAGCCGAGTTGAGGAAGCTGGGGGGTTACCCGGCCCCTGGGGGGTCGACGGAGGAGACGGATCGTCCTGGGGTGAGTCGAGTGGGGACGAAGAGACTCTACCGTTGATATCCTTAGATGAAGAAGTGGACCCTGGGCAGGGGACTGTGCCGTTATTAACAGGACCTTGGAACCCAGAGATGACAAACCCCTTCCTAAATGTTTTATGGACACCGTTAAAGCCAAGCAATATGTTACAAGAATCCTTGAACCCCTTTTTAGGGGTGAATCCTGTTGGAGTTGATGTTGCAATAAATACAGAGCCCTTTGGTTTACCTCAACCGTCTCGCCCTTTATTTGAGGAACAGACAGCCCCGAAAACTGAACCCTTACAGTGACAAGCTAAGAAGTTGTGCAAGTCTGACTTTGTGTCAAACTATGCAATAACAAGGTTCTCAGAATAATATACATGTTCTCTGATTTCAGTGGCAATGTAGGCAAATAATATGGTAGTGTCAGTTACAGGGTTAAGTGAAATGCCTTTGACAAAGACTGCATGGTAAGTGGATGGATTTTCAGTCATTAAATGTCTTGAGTCAAGAGGCAGTCATATAATAGGCAGCCTTCACTGGCAAGAAAATGCTACAGTGAAAATTAAAGATCAGATAACTTAGACAAATATAGAAAAGGGTGTATACTCTTGCCACTGGTTTCTGATTCCCCAAACATCTTGGAGAAATTCTTGCTTCCTCAAATTATGGCATAATTGTTAATAGAAAGATTGTTGGCAACATTCAGTAAGCACGTGATACAGCATTCTTAGCTGACACTTTAGACAATCTGCAAAGATTACTCAATAAAGGAAGGAATGAGTCTGATCTGTATATGAATATAGAGAAGACCAAAATCAGTAGAAAGCAAGTAGCTCAAGAAATATAATGAAAGATTCAAAATGAACATGTTAAATACACAAAGTGTCTTGGAATTTGGTTGAATGAATAGTAGGAGCAAGCCATGCAATAGAAGTCAGAACAGAGATGGTCCAAAGAACCTTCTTTAGGACGAAGAATGTTAAATGCAATAAAAACTCAAATGCATGTGTGTATGTATGTTTGTGCACCTCACTATTTCCTCCCAGGGGTGGGACAGTTGAAATGGTTCCTCCAGTATTGGTTTGATCAACATGGCTGACCAAGAATGCTTCTGAACAGCTTTGGTTGCTTTCGGGTTGCTGTACACAGGATGTTTGGGTGCATCACAGTCCTGGTACTGCTTCCCATTCCTAATTATGGTTCCTGACATCCCCTACCTAGTCCTCCCATTGTCCCCCATGGGGGCTCAATTTCGCTCACTTGCCATGGGCTGGGGGGGTCACTCCTGGTTGGGGCCAAGCTGTATACACTGGCCCTTGTCCAGCCACCACTTATCACTGCCATCACTAGCCCCAGGACTCCCAACACCCTTCAGTAAGGGCTGGTAGTCCTGGGTAGCCACAGGTCCTCTGACTGGGGTGATTCCACCAGTCTTTGAGCCTACTGTGCCATGCACAAGCATTGTCAGTGGCATCACCAATATAGCTTCTGGTCGGGTATTGGTCCCAGTGGGTGAGACTCACTGGGTTGATTGATCACTGCACTGGCAACTCAGGTGAGAAGATGGGAGCACCACCTCCATGAGCCCTCCCTCAGGTGAGATACAGACACTCCCCTGTCCTGGGGTCCTTTAGCACTAGAGGCAGGGCATCCCCTGAAATGCAGAAGATGAGGGCAGTTCAACCCAGGCCTTCAATCAAACCTTTCCCTTAGCATCTTCCTCTTCTCCTTGTATTGCCAGGTCTGCCCAATCCAGCCCACCTACCTCTTCCCCAGTGCCAGTTGTTCCCTATCATCATCTCCTCCAAGGTGTTTCAGATCTGTCTGTGTCCTCAATTGATCCTGCTACCAGGTCCTCCGTGCAGTCCTTCAGGAGGTATAAAGACAAAATAGACAGTCTGCCAGGGATGGTGAAGACCTTCCCATCACAGTGGCTCTGTATATTCTTGGTTCTGTTGCATTGAATGGAAATACACACTTACACATGGGGAACTATTTAAAAAGAGAGAAGCAGTTGAAAAGTGTATTAATCACAGAATGGATGAAGAGGGTGACAGATAAAGAATTAATATGATAGATTAGTATGGGGTACCCAGTGTGGTGCAGTGTATGGGGTACCCAGTGTGGTGCAGTGGACAGTGTGACAAACCAGGATTCAGAAGCCATGGATTAAAATCTCCCACTAAACCATGGAAACAAGCTAGGGGAGTGGAACTAGTAAAACCACTTCTTAAATATCTCACTTACCTTGAAAGCCCTATTAGGGTTGCCATAAATTGGTTCCATCTTGACGCCACAAAACACACACAAACCATAGTTAAGACTCAGTTGTGTGAATTGGATTACAAATGCTGGTTCCCTACCTCAAATTTGAACATGGGATTACTTAATTTCTTCATGGGTGTATCAGGAAAGTCTTTTATCCTCTTTTTAAAAAATTCTCTAAAGGAACAAAAGAAGTTTGCCTGAAGAAGTGCAGTGGCTTTGTGGAGACAACCATTTTGTTGCATAGGATGATGATGTGTTGTTGCTGCTATGTTGAAGAATAAATAATAGTGAACCATTTTTTTAAAAAAAGGCACATTTTTTTTTCAACAGACACTTGTATGTTTCTATTAAAATTTATTCTCTGAATCATTGTTATGGAATGGAGCAATATCTGGAGGCCTCCAGCTATCGCTGGTCTGTAACCCGTATGGTCTCTCATCACTGTCAATGCTGGCTAGGCTGAGGGAAGTTGCAGTCCAACAGTGTATAGAAGGCCACATGTTTTCCCACCTCCACCAGAAGATATGTGCTACCTAATTAGCTAAATGTCACATTTTGCCAGGAATTACTCAGGCTAGAACTGGGATTTTCAGCTCCCTGTGTGAGCTGCAAGAGATGTGTGGAAGGATCTTAAAAACAATGAAGTATTCCCAGGCTCTGGAGTAACTGGAGCACCATGTGAGCACATTGGTATTCTCTGACTCTGGAGGACATTACCATGGGGTTCTTCTTTATTTATTTTGGCATAGGTACATCTTCAAGTTGGTAAAATAGATATATTTGTCCTGTGTTTAGCTGTGCTCTACTTTGTGTTTGGTCACTGGAAGGTAAATGGGGGCTTAATTTGCAATTCTGATTGCTGACATGAATCTCTGTAAAAATCCCTTGTGGGAGATAAATGAAAGGCATGTACATTCGCCTTTATGTATAGTTCAGTGGTTCCCAACCTTGGGTCCCCAGATGTTCCCAGAAACCCTGACTAGCACAGCTAGTGGTGAAGGTTTCTGGCAGTTCTAGTCTAAGAAAATCTGGGGAACCAAGGTTAGGAACATTTGGAAACTTTAAAAAAAAAAAGCCATACGGTACAAGTATTGTGTACCTTCCAGATAATGTGTACAGACTCAAATCTTTATGTCCTCCTAAATTGCTTTGGACTGAGATTTTTGCCTTAGTAACAGTGGCAAAAATCCTGTTGCTTAGCATAGTAAATCACACTACAACAGGACCATTAAATCTATGTGGATTTGGTCAGTCAACTCTTCTTTAAGTCTATTGATTCAGATGGGCTTATTCTAACTAAAGCTTACTTTAATATGAACAGTTTGTCTTTAGAGTAGACTCTTTTGAATCAGTAAAACATACGGATTTGATTCACCAGATCTCTAGTAAATGCTGACTTGGCATGTAATCATTCCTTAGCTGACAGCTATTATGAGTCTGTACACATTATCTGGAAGGTACACAATGATATTTGTACCTTATGGCTTTTTTTTTAAAAAAAAAGTTTCCAAATGTTTGTGAATGTCTTCTTGTTCTAGTGTGCAAAACAGGTGATGAGGAATGGATACTTACGATTATGAATAGTGTACTGAAAGTTGAGCTGATATTTTATTTACACAGTTTTGCTAACTAGGGAATAGGCAAGACCATGAGTGAAATGATCGGCTAGGCTACTCATCTACTCCAAGGCCCTGCTGGTATGTGCCATGTGAAAAGAACTGGAGAAGGGGCAGACATCCCAACCTTAGTCTGTAATAGTATTTTTAAATGACACTTTCCTTCCACTTGCTTCTAGAAGTAGTGAGAATACTGACATATGGTTGTGAAATCAGGCTTAAGAGGATGAACCGCAAAACCTTAGTCTGAGGGCTAGGATGTGGCGAAACGCATGTTTGGGACTTGCCGAGCCCTCTTTTTGCAAAGGGGGGGAATGCCCTGCCACACTCTTTTTCATTCGAACTACATTCTGTGGTATGTGTTTGTAGTTACCACTATTCTCCATTTAATTTAGTTTAATTAAAGATGCATTTATTCCTTTAATGTAAAACCCTAGCACTCTGTACATGTTCTATGAACCACATGCACATGTGACGCCGAGGGCTTGGCCTCTTGGATTAGATTAACCAGGAAGCAATGAATAGAATCCTCAAAGGATTCTACTGCAAAACAGCTTTATTAAAGGGAAAAGGGCAGAAGGGTAGAAAGTGATTATGCTTGAAGGTTACATTTCAAGGGACAAGGCAAGACATAAATCAGGCTACAGACATAGGCTACAGGATAAGAATTCTATTTTTCTAACTGGAAATCTTATCAGTCACGAAGTTCATCCTGATGGCCCTACACTTACTTGAGAATCACCTTGTATTCTGGTCCATGCCGGAGCCATGTTCCTCTCTATGCCTTAGAGAGGCACATCCCCGTCTCTCTCTTCTAAGCTTGCCTCTCTCAAATCTCCCTCTCTCTGGTCTCTCTCTGACTGCATTACTCAATCACTCTAATCTCAGGGATGGGTATTCTGTGGGAGTTGTGTGGCATGAGCCATCGAGTGAATTTTGAGAATCCTTCATATGAATATAGGAAGTATTCTAAACTGTATAAAGCAAGAATTTTAGATCATGTGTATGTTTTGACTGGCAGAAAGTCACTGCTATAGGAAATTTTGAAAAACTGAAAACACTAAAAATAACTATTTTAAAATTTTTTTAAAAAATAATTAAAGTTCCATTTCATTAAAGTTAAAGCAGTTGTTTTGTTATCAATCCTAAGATAAAAAGGAAAAGATTAACAGAAAACTACAAGTAATATAATACAGCAAGAGCCAATTAATAATTGTGTGCAAGCAATTTATGGTGACCCTTTTTGGTTTTCCAGGTAGAGAAAAATGAGAAGTGATTTACCCTTTCCTATTTCTGGGGTGCCCTGGGACTGTGCAGCTTTGCCCAAGGCTAGACGGGCTGCCTCTTCTAGGATGCACAGTGGGGAATTGCACTCCCAACCTCTGGCTCCGCAGCCAGCTACCTAAACCACTGAGCTATCCAGCCAGCTAACCAGACATAATTTGTTGATTATTGCAGTGTGTCACTGGACTTGAGTACTGTATCAAGAAAAGTTATTTTCCAAGCTTCAGGCAACAAAATCCTCGGTGTGTATATTTAATATATTTCTGGCAGGTGGAATTCACAAGGGTGCCAAGTGGCACCTCTTCAACTGTGTTGAGGTTTTTAAAGGGAAACTAAAAGACATTTGACAATACCTTGTTAAACAAAAGGTGCCTTGGCATTCAGAATGACAAATCAAGATGGGCAGAATCTATAACAAATAGTTTCTGGTTCCTGACCCAATAACTGCCATGACTCATTCAACAACCAACTTAGGAAGCCTAACCAAGATGTCTGAGAGCTGGCTGAGTTGACACTGAGTCAGTAGAAGTTGTTCTGAATTCAGATCCTTCCCAGCAGACCAGTGTTGAAAATTACTTAGATGACGCTGTTAAGGTGCTACATTCAATATGCCAGCAAGTTTGGAAAACTCAACAGTGGCCAGAGGACTGGAAAAGATCAGTCTACATCCCAATCCCAAAGAAGGGCAGTGCCAAAGAATGTTTCAACTACGGTACAATTGCACTCATTTCACACGCTAGCAAGGTTATGCTCAAAATCCTCCAAGGTAGGCTTCAGCAGTATGTGGGCTGAGAACTCCCAGAAGTACAGGCTGGATTTTGAAGGGACAGAGGAGCTAGAGACCAAATTGCTAACATGTGCTGGATTATGAAGAAAGCCAGAGAGTTCCAGAAAAGCATCTACTACTGCTTCATTGACTATGCAAAAGCCTTTGACTGTGTGAACCACAGCAAACTATGGCAAGTCCTTAAAGAAATGGGAGTGCCTCACCACCTTATCTATCTCCTGAGAAACCTATACGTGGGACAGGAAGCAACAGTTAGAACTGGATATGGAACTACTGATTGGTTCAAAATTTGGAAAGGAGTATGACAAGGCTATATATTGTCCCCCTGCTTCTTCAACTTATATGCAGAATACATCATGTGAAAGGCTGGACTGGAGGAATCCAAAGCCAGAATTAAGATTGCTGGAAGAAATATCAACAACCTCCGATATGCAGATGATACCACTCTGATGGCAGAAATTGAAGAGGAATTAAGGAACCTTGTAATGAGGGTGAAAGAGGAGTGTGCAAAAAACGGTCTGAAGCTCAACATCAAGAAAACTAAGATCATGGCTGCTGGTCCCATCACTTCCTGGGAAATAGAAGGGGAAGATATGGAGGCAGTGACAGATTTTACTTTCTTGGGCATCATGATCACTGCAGATGGTGACAGCAGCCACGAAATTAAATGACGCCTGCTTCTTGGGAGGAAAGCGATGACAAAAATAGGCAGCATCTTAAAAAGCAGAGACATCACCTTGCCAACAAAAGTCCGCATAGTCAAAGCTATGGTTTTCCCTGTAGTGATGTATGGAAGTGAGAGCTGGACCATAAAGAAAGCTGACTGCCGAAGAATTGATGCTTTTGAATTCTGGTGCTGGAGGAGACTCTTGACAGTCCCCTGGACTGCAAGGAGAACAAACCTATCAATTCTGAAAGAAATCAACCCTGAGTGCTCACTGGATGTTAGGAAAGTGTGAAGGCAAGAGGAGAAGGGGATGACAGAGGATGAGATGGTTGGACAGTGTCATCGAAGCAACCAACATGAATTTGACACAACTCTGGGAGGCAGTAGAAGATAGGAGGGCCTGGCGTGCTCTGGTTCATGGGGTCATGAAGAGTTGGACATGACTAAACGACAAATGTAACCCTGGCACAGCTCTGTGTTTGATATAGCAGCTGATAGTCTGGGCTAAGAGAGGTTTGGGTCTGGGACAACTCAGGTGTCTATTCTTCTCCTTCTCCACCATTTTTTATCTCTGCTATCAGATCTGATCCAGCACAGCAGTTATGTTGATAGATCTAGTTGTGCCAGCATTTTGTGAGATTAGAGAGTCCAAGAGCATTATGCTGGCACGAGAGACTTCTGCCCCTGCCAAACCAGCTACAGCTGGCATGATCTTGGATTGCCCTGCCTTACGGAAGGCACACCCCAGAGACATCTTTCATCAGGAACACTGGCACACCCTCTGCAATGGCAGTTTACCAGCAAAACAATAATCCCAGTGAAAAGTGCAGATCACAGCATATAAAGTGAAGCAGCTTTCCCCAACCCAGTGCCCTTTAGATGTTTGGGAGGATAACACTTAACATCCTTGGACCCTTGCATGAAGAACCTCAGAATCTTCTAGAGCTTAAACACAGGTTGTTAGGGCCTCTCTCTTGTTGCGCTTGGCCCCACCCATGGCACAGAGTGCCTCAGTTCTTTTTTTGCCTCCGCTGCAGCAGCACCTCGGCTTAGGAGCTTGGATTTCCTTTGGAAATTACTTACCTTCATCAGATTTTTGATCACAACCTTCCTGATCGCGACCTCTTTGATTGATCCTTTGTGACTTAAAAGATAAAGAAAAAGAACTGAGAGTTGGGAAATTTCACCAGTGGTTTTTCCCTTTCCCATCGGGCCTACTCTCTTTTTTATGGCCTCTTCAGGCCCCTTTAAGAGATGCAAATCCTGCCCGAATAAAATAACTCTCTCGGATGGGCATTCTGAGTATCTTTTCTGTTTGGGTGAGGCGCATCAACCTTCCTCGTGTCAAGTCTGCAAAAATTTAACCAAGCCAGCCCTCAAGCTCAGGCTGCAGAGGTGGCGATCCTTCCTTTGCTTTGACAGAAGTCCCTCAAACTATCTCAGGGTGCTAAAATTGTAAGCCTCCCACCCACACACCACGGAACCCTCTCCATCATGGTAGTCGTTCCCCAACTACCAGACTGCAGCCTTCAAAGAGGCCTAAAACAGCCATGAAATCGCAGTTGTCTGCATCAATACGAAGACAGCCTCAACTCACTCATTGGTATCGACACTGAAGTCCACGTTGTTACCAACACCGAAAAAGAAGAAATCTTCGACCACACATAATGCTAAGCAGCCTACAGATAAACCGACACCATCTGCTCTGACTACGGATCAGCCTCAACAGGAGGTGGTATGCCTCAATCTATTATCTGGGGATGAGGATGTCTCTCTTCCTGACACCACGCCCTCCCCACAATTCAGTCACTGCCGACTGGGGGATTACCTTAGGTGACTTATGAAAATTTCGAGGTACAAAAAACTCCGGCCACAAAATTTTAGTTAGATTTGCAGCCAGAGCTTCGACCTATGAAAAGCAGGGGGAAAGGGCGAGAAATTCAGAGCAGCCCCCGCTGCCCTGTGCCTACTGTCCCCGCTGCCCTCTATCCCCACAGGGACAGAAGGCAGAGGGCACCAGGGACGGGAGACAGAGAGCAGTGGAGGCAGAGGGCACCAGGGACAGGAGACAGAGGGCAGCGAAGGGGGTTGTGAAGCCCGGGAAGCCAAAAGCGGGTGCAAAGGGGCTTTTGGCTTCCCAGGCTTCCAAAGCTGCACCCTCTGCCTCCTGTCCCTGGTGCCCTCTGCCTTCTGTCCACACAGGGACAGAAGGCAGAGGGCACCAGGGACGGGAGATAGAGGGCAGCGGGTGCAACTTTGGAAGCCCGGGATTTTTTTTCTTTGCCTGGAACGGATTAAATGGTTTTCAGTGAATTCCTATGGGAAATGGACCCTCGACCTCCGGAATTTTCGACCTGCGGCCACCGTTCCAATACGGATTAATTCCATAAGTTGAGGGTCCACTGTATCAACATCGTATCTATAAGAGGGTGCACCTGTATGATCGACCTGTGTAGTATGAGCCTGAAATCTATGAGCCTGACCTATACCACCACCCTAGGTTATATGGGTTTAACCCATGATACAACCAACACCACTATGCTCACGTCCTGATTCGCCTTCTCCTTCGCCCTCACCTCCTCGATACCAGACACAGGCTGACCAGTATCCGTCTTGTGAGGATGACTTACGGGCCATACCACCACCTCCATCTCGGTAACAGAAGAGACCTCTGATCCAGAGGTTATTCATTCTCAGGTGAAATGTCCACGTCATGCAGTGTCAGGACCAATCCGTCCTCCTCGAACCCATGCAGTATCACAGGTTCAATCTTTGTCTTTTCAAATTACATACCGTAGATATTCACCTCTGGAACCAATTCCTCAACACAAGTCTAAGAGAACAAAGGGACATTCATTGGCACATACAGAACCATCTGACTGACCTTTGATTTCGAAGGGAGTTGTTTCTGTCACCAGACCAAGTTCCTGTCTCCTTTGACACTAACACTGATGAATCTGATGTCAAGACTGTGACAGACTCTCCCCCAAACATTCCCACTCCAGACTCAGATGTCGCAGAGAATCATCAACCATCACCTTCAGCAGACTGCCCATCCTATTCACAGCTGATACTCCATATCGCAAAGGTAATGGATCTGGCCATTGACCAACCAGTGTCAGAAGAAATGGACAAGATCTGCGAAGATATCGTGAAAGGCCAGAACCCACCGCTTCAATTGGTGTTTATTTCATTTCTTCTTAAACTTACTAAGGAATCCTGGAACAAGCCATCCTCGACCCCAAAGATCCCCAGAAGGGTCAAAAATTATACTAGACTAATGGCAACAACAACACCTTCCTCTCTAAATACTTCCTAACTCTTTTATAATAGATGTGACCCAAAACACAGCCAGAAGTCGCTCTGCATCTACCTCAAATAACAAAGAAGGGTGTCATTGGTTGCCAGGTCTATTCACTTTCTTTTATTTTGAGAGTGGCTAATTACACTGCTGCCATGGGTGCTTACCCCCTCACCTAAGCAATAAGGCTTTGCCTATTCTTCAAGCAGCCCCGGAAGACATGCGGGCCCACTGCCTCTCTTGTCATCAGGAGGCAATGGCTCTTGCATGCCAAGAGAGAATTGCAGCACACCACGTAGTGGATGCTGCCTCTAAACAAACAGCTACAGCCATCAGATATCGTCAGCATGCATGGTTGAAATCTGCAGGCATATTCGATGATGCTTGCTCCAGAATTGAGGACTTACCTTTTGATGGCATCAGTCTTTTTGACAAATAGACTGACGAAACTCTGGATAACCTGCTGAAATTAAGGAGAATGGCAGTCATGTCACACCCAACAATACTGGCCATATAACACCTGGCACCATCCTTGTACTTACCAACAGTATAGGCCTCCTCAAGACTGCCAACGGCCACAAGCATCCAATATACCCTCTGTCTCCTTCCGTCAGCAAGCAGCCAGACAACATTCATATCAGTTCACTCGCTGACCTGACCGAAAGCCAAGACAGAATCTTTTACTTTGTCCAGACAACTTGGATATTCAAACCTACTAACCCTGCTCCTGCCTTGGAAGAGGAAATATGATCCCTACTAGAGAAGGATGCCATCTCAAGAGTATATCACGCAGATGTTGCCCTCGAGTTCTACTCCCAATACTTTGCAGTCCCAAAGAAGGACAGCAATCTTCGTCCCATCTTGGATCGCCGTCACCTCCGTTTGTTCATCACCCCACGGCGTTTTTGTATGGTCACATTGGACAGCACTATCCAGCTACTTCAACATGGTGATTGGTTCACTGTTATAGATCTAAATGACATCTACTTCCACATAAACATATGTCTAGACCATCGCAGATTTCTCAGGTTCTTATTCAGAGGGGCAACATATGAGTTCAAAGCCCTCCCATTTGGCTTGTCAACAGTGCCTTGGGTAATCACGAAGTGCCTCGCACCTGTAGCAGCATATCTCCATTTCCAAGGCATCACTGTCTTCCCTTATTTAGATGACTGGCTTAAAGGAAAACAGGACATCGAACGTACTCTATGTTCTGTCATACTTGGGGCTCCAAGTCAATCTCACCAAATCTATATTCTTCAGCCATCCCACCAATACCATAGGAGTAATTCTCAACTCTACTCGAGGCCATGCTCTCCTACAAAGAGACAGGCAAGCAAGTTTTCACTCTCTCCTGCAGTTCTTTCTGCCAGGTGCACGCGTCACTGTCCATCTTACCTAGCGTCTCTTAGGCTTCATAGTTTCTACTACCACAGTCATTCAATATGCTTGTCTCAAGATGAGGTCGCTCCACGCATGGTACCTCACATGCTACGATCCATTGGTACATTCCGCATTGAAATTTCTTATAGTATTGGAAAATCTAGCATCCCAGCTGAAATGGTGGAGCAGTACGCACAACCTCAGTATTGGCAAATCATACAGATCCTTCTGCCTGTCTGTTCAGGTAACCACGGATGCCAGCCCCACAGGCTGGGGAGCCCACCGCAACAATGCGATCATACATGGCCTGTGGTCCCCCTCAGAAGCAAAGATGCACATCAACCACTTAGATATTCTAACAGTGATCAAGGCGCTCAGAGCATTCGAGAGCACCATCATGGGAAGAGCAATACATGTCACTACCGACAGCACTACAGTTCTTTTTTATATAAACAAGCAAGGAGGGACACACTCCTTTTCGGTGCTATACCTGCAGTACACCCGCCACATCTATCATATAGCAGTTCATGTCTCAACGGAGGACAACGTACTTGCAGACCACCTCAGCAGGCTAGGATCATGCAGTCACAAGTGGTCTCTCAACAGTAACATATTCCAGCTCCCGTGTCATTATTGGAGCACCCCACAGGTGGACATGTTTGCCTCCTCTGTCAACAAAAATGCAGCTTATACTGCTCCAGAGCAGGAATAGGACCCAGATCAATAGGAGATGAGTTCATGGTCAACTGGACCCCAAGCCTCCTATATCTGTGTCCACACTTTTCTCTGCTTCAAAAGGCAATCATCAGGCTTCCGCAGGACAATTTGAATGCCATCTTGATCACCCCATAGTGGCCTCGCCAACCATGTTTCACAACCTTCCGGTCCATGGCCAGTGACTTCTTCTGCCTCCCGCAGTCTCCACATCTGTTGACCCTCAACCAGGGAAAGACATTCCACCTGGACCTTCACACGTTGCATCTGACTATGTGGAGGGTACGCCCATGGCAGTGGAGGTCTTGAGCCATGCTCGTAAACCTTCCACAACTTCTTTGTATGACTATACTGTAAATGGAACACTTTATTTTCCTTTGCATAATCCCATAACTTACCTGTGATCCCTACATCACTAGATGTGATCCTCCAATTCCTCCTTTACCTTTTTCAATGTGGCCTATTGCATTCCACTTTAAAGGTCTACATTGCGGCAATAGTAGCACATGAGCCTCCAGGGTCTGAGTCTGCATTTTTGTTCTGCCACCCCACACTTAAACAGTTTCTGCATAGGTTGAAAAACATGCACCCTGCATGCAGGCCGCCTGTACCTCAGTGGTGTCTCCAGCTGGTGCTCAGGTGCCTGATGTGACCTCCATTCGAACTAATGGTGACTGTTTCAGAGAGACTCCTGACGTGGAAGATTGTCTTCCTTCTGGCAATCACCTCAGCTTGTAGGGTGAGTGAGCTTTCTGTGCTTCGAATCAACCCACCTTTTCTCCAGTTTTACCCCAACAAGGTCACACTTTTTCCTGACGTCTCATTCCTGGCTAAGGTGGTTTCCGATTTTCATATGAGACAGCCTGTTGTCCTACCTCCATTCTTTCCATCAACAGCTTCTGATCTGGAATATTCATTGCACTCTTTAGATGTACACTGTGCTCTGGAATATTATGTTTCACAAGCTGTTACCTTTCAGAAGTCTAAAAAACTCTTCATTAGCTGTCACCATCATTTTAGAGGCTTCCTAGTCATTTCTCAAGCATTTTCTAAATGGATTGTATCAATGATTCGGCTGGCATACGAACTTGCCCAGACGCCCTTATCATGCACTGTAAAAGCTCATTCTGCCAGGACTGTGGCAGCATCCATGGTGTTTCTCAGAGGGGTTGAACTGACTGAAATCTGCAAGGCGGTCACATGGCCTACGCCATCCACATTTGCAACCCATTATTGTCTGGATGTCCGTGCCAAAACTGACACCTCATTTGGTCGCGTTGTCCTCACCTCTGCTTTGTCGTGACATCTCACCTCCTTGTAAGTCAGCTTGCTAGTCACCCGTTAGTGTGCATTCACAGAGACCATGAAGAAGAAAGCAAGGTTGCTTACCTGTAACTCTGGTTCTTCAACGTGGTTCTCCATGAATCCACACTAGTGGGTTTAGACAGCGCCTGCGCTGGCCTCTCGGAATTTTCTAGAGCTGTAAGAGAAAAGTAACAATGTTTTAGGCTACCCTATACCGCGCATGTCTAGCCCGCCAACGGCTCAGTTCCATTTTTCCGCCAGTGAAGTTGGGACCTCTCGTTAGAGCTTCGTCTTCTTAGTTCGTTTTCCTAGCGAACTATTTTTCTTCCTCGATTACTTGGCTACCCTGACCTACGGAACGCTTTTGACAGACTCTTTTGCCTCTGGTGATTTTTCGGTGAACTCTAACTGTATCCGGCCCTGATTGATTCAGGCGGCCTCCCGCTGGGGCCTAATAGGCCTTAACGGGCTCCCCGCTGAGGCGCCACGCGCCTTCAGGATTTCTTCAATTATCTCTGATTGGACTTCCTTCCTTGTTCCTTTCGACGGGGCTCTCCTCTTAGTCGATCGGATCCTCTACTACGGTCAGTTATTCCTCGTTCCTCTTAGTCTATGCCTCCTAAAGAAAAGCCATCTCCCAGGAGAGGACCTTTTCGCCTCTGCACCGCGTGTTCCAGGAAACTTCCCTTCCAGGACGGGCATTCCCTCTGTTTGTACTGCCTGGGGGAATCGCACGCGGTGTCCCACTGCAGGCATTGCAAACAATTTACAAAGGTCACTCTCAAGGCACGCCAGCAACGCTTGAAGTATTTTTTGTGGAAACAGACTCTGTCCGCTTCCCAACCTTCCCAAATGGAGGCTGTACCCTCTACCTCCTCCGTGCGCTCCGAAGTCAAAGTCGTCTCGGCGCCGGAATCATCCAAGGGAAAGGGACCTAAGCAGTCTTCGAAAGACAAGTCTAAGAAGAGGAAGACCCCATCTGCTCTTACCTCCGCATCGGTCTCCCTGTTTTCATCGGCCGAATCCTCGGTTCCACCGGTGTCGGAGCATCTGAAAAAGAAAAAGGCATCGACAAAGTCAACATCGAGGGCTAGAGAACTTACCCTCGTTGTCCCATCCTGCTCGACGTCACTGCCCTCTCCCATACTTGAGGATTCCTCTCGGGACCGAGAGTCGGCGTCGGACTTGGCTCCCTCGTTGCCTCCTCATCAAGAGCCACCGTCCGTTGTCGAAAAGTCACCGACAACGAGCCACTTGGAGAAGATAGTGGCTGATTTGCCAGGCGTCCCTCGCAGCCCCATCCTGCCCGGGCTAGGGACGGGATCCCGGTCTTCCACACCGGGATCCCCAGGCTCCAAGTCTCCCTCCACACCGGTGAGACCTGTTAAGCCTGTCGAGGCCCCCTCTCCTCGGCTTCCAGCATCCGAGTTAGAGGAGGAGCCAGCGCCTAAGAAACCCCGGCACCACCGCAAACGTAAACGCGGTTCTGGTGCCGATAGGCGCAAGAAACACAGACATCGGGACTCCTCCTCCTCCGACTCCGATGATAGCAGGGATAGGAAAAGGTCCCGTCGTCGGCGTCGTAGACGAGACTATTCTACTGAGTCCTCCTCCTCGACTTCACGCGATCGGCGTCGACGTCGGAAGAGGTCTCGATATACTTCTTCCTCCTCGTCTTCTACATCGCCGCCCAGAAAAGGTCGACACCGCAAGCGTCCGATCGTGGACAAACCTGTTCCCTCGGCACCGGCTAAGCCGACTGAGCCTCCAAGTCGACCCGCACCATCTTCTCCCCCGGTGCGCCCGGTGCCTGAACCTGTGCCTCAGGCACCTCGACCTCGTAAAACTTCAAAGACCAAGGATACCGACTCTCGTCCTAGCATCCTCCAATCTTCCGATGAGGATAGCCAAGACCCTCACACCTCTTCTGAGCAAGAGGATGGCAACACTTCTGAGGCTTCTCTGGACTTGCCACCTCCAGGAGAACCCCTGGGTTCAGACGCAGCGGATATCCATCCCTCCTCCCCGTCTGAGGATTTCTCCTCTTACCCTCAGATGGTTTCAAGGATGGCTGCGGCACTTAAGTTGGAGATAGAAAAATCTCCTTCGCATGCGGACGACCTGATCTTTGGAGACATCCATCTAGCCAGGTCTCGTCCCGTCAGTCTCTCCTACGTGCCTGAGCTTATGGACCTTCTCAAGGAATATTGGGAACATCCCGCTGATCCTCCTAATATGTCCAGACGTACTGAGAACATGTACCGAGTGCATGGGGATAACACCTCCTTCCTGTTGAAACATCCAGCTCCCAATTCCTTGGTGGTGGAGTCTAGTGTTTCCAGGCTGCCAGCTAAAGGTCATCCAACTCCAACCACTAAGGAGGGCAAAGACTTGGAAGTCTTGGGTAGACGGCTCTATTCCATGACTACCTTTGCACTCAGAGCTCTCAATTACTTAGTAGCTATGGGTGCATACCAGAAACAACTATGGGAAAGAGTCTTGCCAGCTCTACAAGTAGCCCCAGAAGACATCAGGCAGACTTGTCTCAACGCCCATGCGGAGGCCTTGACCGTTTCCAAACACCAACGCTTAGCCTCTCGCCACGTAGCCGATGCCAATGCCAGGAATTTGGCATCCATCATTACTTTGAGGAGGCACGCCTGGCTACGCTCCGCTAACATTGTGGAGGACATCAAGGCTAGGATTAAGAACCTGCCCTTTGATGCGACAGGGCTATTCAATGGCTCCACTGATGAGAACCTTGAAAGCTTACATAAGAGCAAGAAGACAGCAAAATCCTATGCAGTGCAGCAGCAGTCTAGGACCTCCAAGTTTCAGTGGAGGCCTAGATCCCAGCAACAGACCTACCAACAACAGACCTACCAACAACCTGGTCCTTCAACTTACCGTTCGTTCCGCCCTCAAGCAGCTCCGCGTTCTTCCCAGGCTTCTTCATCGGCTTCCAGCTTCAAGCCTCAGGCCTACAAGCGTCAGTCCTTCAAACCTGGGGGGAAAAGATCAAAACAATATCTTTGACTCTCATCATCCCATCCGGTCCACCAGGTCACGCACAAGACTTTCTCCTTACCTTCTGAACTGGAACATGATTACCCAAGACACCTGGGTCTTGAACATTATAAGCTCCGGCTACCGCCTGGAGTTTATAGAGTTACCTCCTCTAGGCTGGATCAAGCCTACCTCGTTCGATCCCATCCTAGAGGACGAGATTCTCACCCTTCTGGAGAAACAGGCCATCCAGGTAGTTCCTCAACGAGACATCCTGAACGGGTTTTACTCCCGGTACTTCACTGTTCCGAAGAAGGACAGCGGTCTGCGTCCCATACTAGATCTGAGGGACCTCAGGCCTCGTCGCTTCAGGATGGTCACTTTAGAGGGGATCCTTCACCTGTTGAAGAAAGGAGACTGGTTTGTGGTGGTGGACCTCAAGGATGCCTATTTTCACGTGACGATACACCGGAAACACAGAAAGTATCTCCGTCTCATGTTCAAAGACACAGTATACCAGTTTGTGGCTCTTCCTTTCGGTCTGTCCTCGGCACCGAGGACCTTTACCAAATGTATGGCCCCGGTGGCAGCTTACCTGAGGTTGCAAGGCATCCAAATTTACCCGTACATCGACGATTGGCTCATCGTCTCCAGCTCCAAAGCCAGGGCATACCGGGACACTCGTTATGTCCTCAACACTCTTCAAGCACTAGGACTATCCATCAATTACGAGAAGTCTCATCTAGAGCCCTCCCAAACGATGGATTACATAAGAGCGCGTCTCGATGCAGTACAAGCTCGCATGTTCCTTCCTCTGGAACGCATCCACAAGATTAGGAAGGCAGTTCACAAGTTCAAACCACGACGCACAGTATCTGCCAGGCTAGCTCAACATCTACTTGGCCTCATGGCATCGACAACAGCCACCTTGTCTCATGCGCGGTTGAAGATGCGCTCCCTGCAAATTTGGCTCCTCACCCTATTCGATCCAGAGAGAGACAGCCAAAGAAAGCGTCTCAGGGTCACACCAGAACTAGCAAGTCAACTACAGTGGTGGACATTCCTCCCCCATCTTTTAGTCGGCAGGCCTTTCAGACCCATTCCACTTACCAGACAAGTCACAACAGATGCGAGCCCGTTGGGTTGGGGAGCTCACTGCGAGGGTCATCAGATCAATGCCCTCTGGTCTCCAGAAGAATCGACGCTGCACATCAACCATTTGGAGATGTTGGCGGTCATAAAAGCCCTCAGGCCCTTTCTTCCCCTAGTGAGGGGCAGAGCTATACAACTAGTCACGGACAACACCACCACGATGTTCTACGTGAACAAGCAGGGAGGCACGAGATCAAAGTCCCTTCTGTTCCTCACCGTTCAGCTCTGGGAGTGGTGCTACCAGCAGCACATCTTTCCGGTAGCCATCCACATTGCAACAACAGACAATCAGCTGGCGGACGACTTGAGTCGCCGCTCTTCTCAGACCCACGACTGGGAATTAGATCAACAGGTGTTCCTCAAACTTTGTCGGATGTGGGGTCAACCTCTGATAGAAGTGTTTGCGACCTACAGCAACAAGAAGTGTCTACATTACGCCTCCCGGGCCGGGAGAGGAAAGGACTCCCTAAGGGATGCTTTTATGATCCCCTGGGACGTGGGACTAGTTTACCTATTTCCTTCACTACCTCTTCTTCAGAGAACTATCATCAGAGCCTTGCGAATGAAGACAGAGGCCATCCTGATCGCCCCTTGGTGGCCACGTCGACCGTGGTTCTCCACACTATTTCAGAGTGCCGTGGACAACATCACATTACCATTGCATCCACATCTTCTCACTCTGGACAAAGGGAAGATTCTGCATCCCGACCTGGAAACCCTCCACTTGACAGCGTGGAGGATTTCCCATCACTAGTTGAGGTCATTGATAAAGCTCGTAAACCAGCAACAAAGTTGCTTTATCAATATAAATGGAGAAATTTTTTGAAGTTTGCTAAGGAACGCAACCTACAGTCGTCCCCAGTGTCTTTGTCTACTCTCCTACTTTACCTCAGACATCTTTTTGATTTTGGTTTGTCCAAGTCTACTCTGAAGGTTTACACGGCAGCTATTGTGGCTTTTCAACCTCAGGGTTCTGAGTCATCCCGCTGGTTTTCGCACCCAACACTTAAAGCCTTCCTCAAGGGTTTAAGCAACATGAGACCACCGTTGAAGAAGCCAGTGCCACAATGGTCTTTACAGACTGTCTTACACAGCCTTACCAGACCTCCCTTTGAGCCTATGACCTCCTGTGACCTTAAGTTCCTGTCGTTCAAAACCTTGTTCCTAGTAGCCATCACTTCGGCTAGGAGGGCTACTGAACTCGCAGCTTTGCGTGCAGATTCTCCCTATCTTCAATTCTACAAGGATAAAGTTGTTTTGCATCCTGATGTTTCCTTTCTCCCTAAGGTCGTTTCTGAGTTCCACGTTAACCAGCCTTTGGTTTTACCAACGTTGTTTCCTGAAGCAGTGACCGATGTTGAGCGCATGCTTCATTCTCTGGACGTTCGGAGGGCACTTGCCTATTATGTTTCCAGGACTAAAGATTTTAGGAAGTCTCCTAGACTGTTTCTTTGCTTCTATGGTCAGCAAAAGGGTTCATCTGCTTCGTCGTCCTCTCTTTCTAGATGGTTGGTCTCCACTATTTCTTTGGCCTATGAACTACAACACAGACCTATTCCTGAGGGCCTTAAAGCCCATTCAACTAGGGCTGTGGCCACTTCTACAGCTTTATTACGAGGAGTCGATATTCAAGAAATTTGCAGATCGGCTACCTGGTCTAATGTGTCCACGTTTGTCACGCATTATAAGTTGGACCTTCGGGCCAAGAATGAGACCAAGTTTGGAAGGGCTGTCCTTACGTCATTGCTACAATGACGGCCCACCATCCAGTAAGTTTGCTTGCTAGTCACCCACTAGTGTGGATTCATGGAGAACCACGTTGAAGAAGGACAGGTTACTTACCTGTAAACATGGTTCTTCAAGTGGATTCTCCATGAATACACACGTCCCGCCCGGCCTCCCCACATGTCCGTCATTGGAATCGAGTCCCAACTCTTCTTTGTGGCGGGCATATGGAACTGAGCCGTTGGCGGGCTAGACATACGCGGTATAGGGTAGCCTAAAACATTGTTACTTTTCTCTTACAGCTCTAGAAAATTCCGAGAGGCCAGCGCAGGCGCTGTCTAAACCCACTAGTGTGTATTCATGGAGAATCCACTTGAAGAACCATGTTTACAGGTAAGTAACCTGTCCTTATTCGAGTGGTCATATGTGAATTCACACTTCCCACCCATCCTCCCCTCTGTCCATCACATATGCTTATTGCATGCTGGGCAGTGGTGGACTGTTCATAGGAACTGAGGCACTCCGTGCCATGGGTGGTGCCAAGTGCGACATGAGGGAGGTCCTACCAACATGTGTTTTAAGCTCTAAAAGATTCCGATGTTCTCTTCGCAAGTGCACTAAAACCCATTAGTGTGAATTCACAGGTGACCACACAAAGAACCAGAGTTACAGGTAAGCAACCTCTCTATTGCTTTAAGGGAGATCACTCCCATTAAAGCAAACCTTTCTGGTGCAGCCGGGCACATGCCTTTCCAGCCATCTGATTCCACCCCAGAGATTCTAAGAGCAAACAGCAGAGTTAAGGACTGCACAAGAGTAAAGTAGGTCAGGATCTATCTTAAAACATGGAGTAAAGTATGATGCCCATCAATATAAATAAAATGAACATTAAAAATGTTTTTAAAACCATACTGAAACATTTCATGCTAACTGGTGATCTTTTTAAACTTAAAACTAAAATAAAAGAATATAGGTAGTATGAAAACATATTGTATCGATAAAAGCATACAACATTGTGGAAAAAAGTTCTAAAGATAAATTAAAACTCAATACATGCTGATAAGATATACTGTATTTTTCCATTTATAACACACCCTTGTTTATAAGATGCTCCCACCACCACTTTTTTAACTCCCAAATTTAAAAAAATTAGCTTTGAGGAGTCAGCCTCTGGGCTCAGAATGGTGGACATTTTGAGTCCCTATTGAATCTGAGCCTACAGGCTCCACCTCCACAGAGGTGTGTTTCTGTTGGTTTGTAGAGCATCAGCTGACGTCAGTTCCATAAGGCTCATGACTGGAGGAAGCTAAGTCTCCTGACTGTAGGAAACTGTCTTGTGACTGAAGGAAGCCTGTTTACACAGGTCAGGTATGTGCTGTTTCGTTCTCTCTTCAGCTGTCTCGGCTTACTTCCATGTAAAAGATGCCCCTCAATTTTTAATGTAATGATTTTAGGAAAAAGTAGTGTCTTATACACAGAAAAATATGGTAAATTGGAAATAAAAGCAGACTAAGTGTTTTTGAAGAAAACTGGTTTATATCAGTAGCTATATCAATGGCTTTTGCATAGGTGTGCACATTTATATCTTACTTTAGGTAAAGGTAAAGGTTCCCTTTGATAATTTGTCCAGTCGTGTTCGACTCTAGGGGGCGGTGCTCATCCCCTTTTCCAAGCCATAGAGCCAGCGTTTGTCCAAAGACAATCTTCTGTGGTCACATGGCCAGTGCGACTTAGACACAGAACGCTGTTACCTTCCCACCAAGGTGGTCCCTATTTATCTACTCACATTTGCATGCTTTCGAACCGCTAGGTTGGCGGGAGCTGGGACAAGCGACGGGCGCTCACTCCGTCATGTGGATTCGATCTTGCAGCTGAAGATCTACAGACCTTACAGCGCTGAGGCTTCTGCGGTTTAACCCACAGCGCCACCATGTCCCACTTGCTTTCAGTTTATCTTACTTTAGATTGTATCATACCAAAAGGACAACATATTTCTCTGCACAGCATTGATATAACTCAATATTCAGAGATGGAAAAAGAGGTCCTGACTGCAGAACGTACTTTTAAATCAACTCAACTAGAAGCATCTTTGCGAAAAACCAAAACATCTCACCTTTCACATCGTATGCTGAACCTGCACCAACAGGCAACTCTAAGGTCTGACTGGTGTTTTAACTCAAAGCGCTTCCTAGCTTCACACTTTGACATGATGACCCACTACACCCATCATGACTCTCTAATAAAGCTTGCAAGATTAGAGAGCCAGTATGACTGCAGCTGTTACAGCAGCTCCATTGGTTCTAGGCCCAATTCAAAGTGCTGGTTTATCCTATAAAACCCTACATGGCTTGGGTTCAAGCTATCTCAAGGACCACATCTCTCTTTATGAGCCTGTCTGGCTGTTACGATATCAGGCGAGGCCATTCTCACAGATGTGTTTGGTGGGGACACGGGAGTGGGCCTTCTCTGTCACTGCTCTCAGACTTTTGAACTCCCTCCCACTGGAAGCCAGGCTGGCCAAATGTTTATTTCCTTTCCACAAGCAAATGAAAACATTCATGTTCAGGCAAGCTTTCCCTTAATGACTTTCTGTCTGGGAGAGGCTTTTAAATGGATTGTTGTCCCTTGTTGCTTTGAATGTGCTTTTGTTGTTGTTTTTGTTTACTGTTTTAGTGTGTCATTTGTTTGATTCTTTTAAAATATTTAGATTAGGATAGGGAATTTGTGGTCTAACAGCTGTTGTTGAACTGCATTTTCCATAATCCCTGATGAGAGTTGGAAGGAAACAGTGCTTGGAGGATCACAATCGATCATCTTTGGTCTTTAGGCAACTGAGCATCAGCAGAGATGATCTTTCCAGTGCAGGCCCTCAACAATCTCCTTCTCCTGTCTTCCATGTTTTTTTTTTCAATCTGTGGTTTTTCTTCAAGGCTTACAATTTTCTGTGCCAACTAACTTAAATAGGAAAAACAGACTGGAATTAGGATCCAGGTTGGAGATACTGTACAGTACAATCTGCATTTTTAGCTCTGTTATCATGTAAGTTTTTGAGGACCATAGTCTGCCTCACCAGATATATTTTCAGGGCTTGAAAATTTTTAGAATGTCTCACCAGTCTCAGGCAAAAAATTTTACCAGTCAGGGGGAGACCGGCTTGACGCCGCGACGAGACAGCAACAGGAGGACAGTGCTCTGTCCCCTGGGCTGAATTCTGACCTGTTTGGGACACCCCAGGGTGTCGAAACCACCCCGAAGAGGTGGCGAACTGGGGGGGAAGCCTGTTGGTCATGGGGGGGAACAGCGGTCATCCAGGAAACTCCCTAATCAGCCAACGGGCAGAAACAAGGAGCTAGGAAGCTTGCTTGCAAGCTGTCGGCAGCCAGCAATAAGAGAAGCAACAATCAGCTATTCAACATCAGTGTTACTATCGGGTGAGATATATATTTACAACTAATTGCTTATGATTACCCCTGGAGAAGACAATTCCTATGTACAGAAAAAAGAACCTTCTATCAATCTCATCAATCATAGAGCGGCAGAAAATCTGGAGAGAGGGATAGTTGATGCAAAGAAAATAATTTAAAGATTAATGGGACATTAACTACTCATTTAAATATACAGTGGTGCCTCGCTTAACGAGCGCCTCGCTGAGCGATGAAATTGGTTAACGAGGGGCTCTGGGCCATCGCTGGAGCATTCGCTCAGCGATGGCCCCTATGGCGTTTTTTGCTTTGCGATATTCGCTAAGCGATTCGCTTAGCGAATATCGCATAACGAAGCGGGGGAGAACAGCTGATCGGCGGTTCCAAAATGGCCGCCGGAAGGTCCGCGCCGCATTTTCGCGCCCTGCCCTCGCTTACCGAGGGCGCGAAAATGGTGGCGCTATGGAGGAACATCGCTTAACGGTGAGTTTTAAAGCCATAGGAACGCATTGAACAAAGTTCAGTGCGTTTCTATGGCTTTTTAAATTCCGTTTAGCAATGTTTCACTGTAGCGAAGGTTAATCCGGAACGGATTAACCTCGCTATGCGAGGCACCACTGTATTTAAAATATACATTAAAATATTATAAATTGGCGTTATAAATCTTAAGAAATTTTCTCATAAGTTATTACTAGTTAACTCTGGGCTTATCTTATGTTTTGACTACTTGAAGTCTTTTGGCATAATGCCCAGAACAGTGACCTTGAGCACTCTACTGCTGTTTAAAGCTTGGAAAGCTGTTTTTTATTTCTTTTTGATTTTTTCATGCCTGGCTGGAACATAGTCAAATTAACTCTAAAGTGGATCTTTTTAAACTGTACTTTGGGAATTAGTATATTGGGCCAAAGTGAACTTTTTGGAACCACCTCCAGGGACTTGGAATTTCAGTTTTGGCCGATGCAGAACTGCGGGAACTAGGCTACCAGGAAATGGATACAAACACTGAATTGGACTGTGATATCTGGGGGTTTTGAACCTCGGTTTAGGCCTATTTGTCCAAAGTAGATCCTCTGAAACTACCCTGGGAGCTGGAAGTGTTTGTGTTTGACTAGCTGGTGTAAACCTGAGGGAATTAGGCCATCAGGCCGCGGATACAACCATTGCATTGTACCTTGGTACTTTGGGGGTTTAAATTTTGGTTCAGGCCTATTTAGCCAAAGTGGACTCTTTGAACTGACACTGGAGACTTGGAATATCTGTTTAGCTGGCATCAATTTGGCAGGGATCAATTAGGACACATATACAATAATCAAACTGAACTGTGAGACATGGGGGCTTCGAATCTTGGCTTAAGCGCTCGGGCAGCTGGAACAGAATGGCACAACAAGGACAATTTTGGGATGAAACAAAATCTACCCTTCAAACAATACTAGAAATAGTGAGATCCCACTACGAAGAGGCAAAATTATTCAATGAACATCTGAAGAATTATAGTCAACAAGGGACAAGGAATAACGAAGAAGGAAATGGGAGTGTGCCGGATGATGTATGCCAATCAAAAGAGGAGCTGGAGGAAATTAATGGGGAAAACCTAAGAGAAACAACTTCAATCTTGGATCTGAAGAGAGTATTAAGGGAAGACAAGGGGAGAAAATCAGCAAAATTAATTTTAAAAATCCTGGAAGATCTATTGAAGATAGACCAACTGTTGATTGTTAGCTGCCTAGAGTAGTCCTGAGTTGACTAGATAGGCGGGATATAAATAAATAAATAAATAAATAAACAAATAAAGAAAGAAAGAAAGAAAGAAAGAAAGAAAGAAAGAAAGAAAGAAAGAAAGAAAGATCTAGTGGAGATAAATCAGATGCACAAAATGATTTCAGAGGGCATGAAAGATGGCAGAATGCTTAGAGAGACAGAAACAAAAAGTGAAAAAAGAGAAATAAGAGAGGGAATAAAAGGGAATAATAGGAAGGGGCCCTTAATGTTGAAAAACATGTATATATTTAACTTCGAGAATTGTAAAGGAGCATATTCTTTATACAGTGGTGCCTCGCATAGCGATCGCTCTGTTTTATGATGAAATCGCTTTGCGATAGACTTTTTGCCATCGCAAGAGTGATCGCTTTGTGATGGCCCCTACGGGGAAAATTCGCTTTGCGATGATCGCGGGGGAGCGCTCCCCCGCGATCATCCCAAAGGCCCCATTTTCGCACAGCTGATCGGCAGTTCCAAAATACACCCGCTGTTTTGCCTCGCTTTAGAGGCACCGAAAATGGCCACCCCTATGGAGGATTTTTGCATAAGGTGAGTTTTTAAATCCATAGGAATACATTAAACATGTTTTAATGCGTTTCTATGGGCTTTTAAAAATCGCTTAGCGATGAAATTGCATAGCAGCGATTTTTGCTGCACGGATTAACATCGCTAAGTGAGGCACCACTGTATTAAAAAGGAGAATTAAATTGAAATAAGGGAGCTCTAATCAGGGTAAAGATGTAATATGGTGGATTTTCATTTTAGGTAAATTAAACTAGATATAAGGCTGGGGCATGGATCTGGAACTATTTTTATTAAGAATGTTATTAGAAGATTTTAAGAATATTGTACACTATGAAAGTAATATTATGATAGTAGCCATATTATATACTAAAATACATACATGAATGGTTTGAATGTTTGAAAGATGTCTGGAATTTGGGGGGACAACTGGGAAGACACTGAGATGTAAAAAATAATTGTAAGCAAATCATGTAATACGATGTTTGACAAGCACAAATCAAATGTATGTAGAGTGAAAAACTAATAAATTGTTTAAAAAAAATTACTAGTCAGCATGACCGGACTACAGCCTTGCAGTTTATTGGGATTGGGAATACTGATTTATACACTCAGACTTGGGTTGCTTTATTACCTGCATACCCATGGGGTCATGAAGCTTGTATTTTGAATGCATTTCTTTTGAATGTCTCCAGCAAAAATAAAACTAAAAACAAAACTGCCCTGTCTCTTAAGGAGCCACGGTTCCCTCCTCGTTCAGTTGAAATGAGAAAATCTCCATATTCTCCAGTGTGGGACTGCTCTACATTCTCGTGCAGAATAATATCTCTATGTGCCACTTGAAATCTCTTCTCATGAGAAGAGGGTTGCTTTCCTTTTCCAATGGGAGGAGGAAGGGGCAGACAGCAGGATTAGAAAGAGAGAGAGATAGGTGGAGGGTAAGGAGGCAGGGAGGGAGGGAGCTGTGACTTGTTGAGCAGCATTTTTCATATTAGTATCACATGGGATATGAATATCCCATGTTTAACTTGAATCGGGTTTAGCATGTTTTAAATCAATTTTTAACGAGAGGACTACATGATGAACATGGAAGCACAGATTGTTTTGACATGGAGTCCTGTTATTTTGATTGAGGCAAGATGCTCTTCTGGCAGATGGTTATTATTTTAACTCGGAGTGTGATGACTACAAGCAACAATAAGGAAACCTTATTTTACTTCGGTAACGGATCACGCCCCTTTGCAGTGGTTGTTACGTATGAAGGAAACCAATCCTCGGCTCACCCGCTGGTATTTAGCTCTACAACATTTTGCTTTTATGGTTCAATACAGGAAAGGTCCTGAGCATGCTAATGTCGAGTATTTTTCTCGGCAGGGACCGTGGGCACAAAGCAAGGAAGAGAGGATGGCACTCTTGGATGGGGTGGGGTATGTGGTACAAGAGACGAGAGCCAAATGTTTCATCAAAGTTGTCTTCATACTTCTGCAGGAACAGTTTAACTACTAGTTTCACCTTGTAATGTTCCACCACTCTGAGCAATTTAACATAGTCCCTCTTTTGTCAGATTTCCTTCATTCATTGAAATAGACCGCACATCTTCATCTGTTCTCTAATTCAGTGGTCCCCAGCCTTTTTAGCACCGTAGATCAGTTTAGGGTGCATGTGGGGGCTGTGGGATGGTGTCTGCGTGTGCGTGTATGTGTGCAGGAGTACGTCTGTGTGTGCATGGGGGGGACGGGGTGTATGCGTGTGTGAGGGGCATCTGTGCATTCATGCCTGTGTGCAGGGCATGTGTGCGCATCTGTGCATGCATGTGGAGGGAATGTTCGTGTATCCATGTATGTATGCGGGGGGGCAGGAGCTCTGTCTCCACAGCCCAGTCCTCCCAAGGCCACAGCCTGGTACTGGGCTGCGGACTGGAGATTGGGGACCCCTGCTCTAATTCCCTACTTAATATCCCTTCTTTCCAGGAGCATATCCAAACGAAATAGTCTCTTTTGTAATACAGACTCCATCTTATCCCTTTTTCTGAAATATAGACATAAGCTATGCTTCTAAATACACCAGTGTGCTCCATATTTGACACTATGCCATGCCATAACTGAAAAGGTGTCTTAGAGATGCCCTAAGTTGGCATTGTCCTCCTGGAGAGCATCTGGCCAGTTTGATGGGAACAGGTCAGAGGCCAACAGAGAGGAATGAATAGGAGTTCAGATGGAAAGGTTGAAGGGCTGCCAGTGTTGTACTCCCAGCCTCTGTGGCTGTATTGGTCTGCTGTCTGCCTAATAGCAGGACAGACCCTACCCATTCCAGATACCATGGCCTGTTTTGTTCTTGAGCAGCCTGATTCCTTTCCTCCACTCTGTGCTAGGAAACATCTTGGATCAGCAGTTCAGTTTTCCATTTGATCTGAACTAGAAAACTACAAGGTTTGTCTCTGCTTACTGAAGCAGGACGCGACACGCACACAAAATGTTAATATTTATATGATGTAACTGAAAAAGCCGTAATGGGGAAAAAATCCTCCTTCATTTCCACAGCTGTAGCGATACGGGGAAAGCCACGCATGTGATTTACCAGTCTTTGTTAGTCGATACTATGATTATTACGGAATGTTGCAGTTTAAACGTTTTTAATAGTCAGCTTTATTGTGTGATTTCCAATCAACACAGATTAATCACCAGGGGAAAATGACCCGTGACTCGCCGACGTGCAGTTTTGTCACACTTGTTATAACCGTTATCCAGTCCAAAAGGCTAAATATAATTTTTTGTTTTTAACATTAAGCCAAAAGTGAATTGAGGAAATCCTGTAGGATGATTGGAAGAGAGTTCGAAAAGCTCTTTGCATGGCCAGAAAGTACTTCTGTTAATCAGAGAAGGTTCTGTTTCTTTTTCCTTTGTAACTACAGCCACATGCGTAATCCTTTGTAGGAATTTCTGACACTTAAGGAGAAGCTTTTTAAGGGCAATAAGAGTTCAGAGAGATTGGGCAGGCAGATAATATCCAGGGTCCTAAGCAATATTTATTTCCTTATAATACCTATTAAAGTAATTTTGTAAGTTTGGTTTCCACAGGCCCAAATTCTATCTCAACAATATATCAATATGTTTTTAAAACAAACAATACTGGATGTTTTAAAATTGTGTGACTTTGAGGAAGGTACAGTACTATGCTCATATGAATTCCTTGGACGAATATTCCAAACTGCCTAGGAAGTTTTGCTTGTAGAATATTGTATTTACTTTCATGACAAAGCTCAGTATTTTGTTATATCGAAATCCTCTACAGCTCTCAGTAAGTTTCCCTTATTTGCATTTCTTTGCCATAAACTGTATTTGTCTGTCGCTTCTTGGCCTTTTGGCTAAGATCAAGTATAGTATCTGTTCTTATCAGTTAAATATTTATTTATTGGATTTCTGTCCCGCCCATCTAGACCAAAGGTCTACTCTGGGCGGTTCACAAATTTAAAAACAATAAAACAAAAATAAGATATATTATAGCTCCAAGGTGGCGAAAGTATAAGAAATTAAGATACCGCAGGAGGGAAAGCCTGCCCAAATAGCCAGGTTTTAAGTTTATTCCTGAAATAAATCTTAAAATATTCCTAAATGTCTGATACGTCCTTTAGTACTACATTGGAATTTACAAGATATTATTAAATTGAATTTTTGTAAGATGCACAAACAGGAAGGAAGGAACAGATAAAGGAATTTCAAAAGTTAAGAATATCTTGGTTTGGTAGAATACCTTTACGTAAAATGAAAATTATTCCCAAAATAAATTTCTTATTTTGGATGTTTCCCGTACAGAGGGAGTTAAGAGAATGGCAGACAATGTTCAGCATGTTTTGAAATGGAAAAAAGAGAGCAGAAAGTAATAAAAAGTTATGATACATATCACACAAGGAAGGAGATTTAGGTTTACCCAATATTAAATATTATATATCAAATCAGCTGAGATATATTCCAAATATTATAGCAAGTAATAAAAATGTAATTTTGAAAGTTTTTGAATTTTACAGCAGTAAAAATTTTTTTTAAAAAAGAAAATATTAGAGATGTGATTAAAATATTGATAATCCCATTTTAAATAATATCTTGGGTGGCCAATTATCTAGCTGTAATTATGAAACTCACTGTTGCTTCATAACGTAGAACTTTTCTTTACCCCATTCCCCAGGTATTATGTATTACAGTACTTTTCATCATTTTGTACAGTATTCCTTCACTTAATGTTGACTATGTCTATTCCCCCTTTGATTCTTTTCCCCTTGTGCTTTATTTCCCTGTTCACACTGTTTTATGCCAATAAAGGTTTAAAAAGAATAAAATAAATACTATGTTGGAAAGCTGGAAAAGTTATAGGGGAGTATTGAGCTAATTGATTTATTCTCTGAGTCAGGTGGTAGAATTAAGGAGTTTTCCAGAAAATCTAAAAAGGGAGTCAAAGAGGGTATTAATTTGGAAGGGAATTATTAGAATTAAAGATTGGGTAAGGAAGATAAATGGTAGGGAGTGCATAAGAGAGATACTGGGAGAAGAGAGGATTTCATGGTTAAATAATACTTCAGCTAGATAACTGGACAAAGGAATGGAAAACCAAGGGAGAAGAGGGTGGATCAATGGTGAATTCTAGGAAATTGAAAAAAGAGAGAAAATAGAAATTAGTAACAATAGAAAGGGGACAATAAACGTAATGCATAAGGTGTTAATACAGGCAGAATATAAAGCAGCCATAAAATAGGTATAGCAAGAAAATTTGGCTAAAAAAATTAAGGGAGAAGATTGGAATAAAATTTGGAATAAAAGAATAATGAAAAATATGTATCTAAGGGTTAAAAAATTTGTTATAAGCAGTATGAAGATGGTAACACTAGTGAAACTGAATTTATTAAATAAAACTATCATCTTCACATTGGAGGTGTAAAAACCAAGGGGAACATATTTACACATGTGGTGAACTTGTTAAATGAAGAAGGAGGAATGGTCAATTATCTTTAAAGAGATTATTGAAATAATGGGTATTGGTGTACAAATGTCTCCGATTATAGCTTTGTTGAACATGGGTAATAATAATCAATTAAAGGGGGAAGAAAAGGAACCAATTATTATGGTAACTGCAGCAAGGCTGATATTTGCAAATAATTAAAAAAATAATAACCAACTTTATAGGGAGGAGTGGTATAAAGATATGTGGACTGTGGCTATTAATGACAAATTAACCTGTGAAACCAAGATCAGAAAAGGAATATTGAACACTAATGATTTTAAAGAAATATGGAATTTATTTTTAGTATATAGTATGTGTTTGAGACCTCTGTGATGTAAGATCTGTAGATCTTCAGCTGTAAGTTCGAATCCACGTGACGGAGTGAGCGGCCGTCGCTTGTCCCAGCTCCCGCCAACCTAGCAGTTCGAAAGCATGCAAATGCAAGTAGATCAATAGGGACCACCTCGATGGGAAGGTAACAGAGTTCCGTGTCTTAAGTCGCACTGGCCACGTGACCACGGAAGATTGTCTTTGGACAAAACGCTGGCTCTGTGGCTTGGAAACGGGGATGAGCACCACCCCCTAGAGTCGAACACGACTGGACAAAAATTGTCAAGGGGAACCTTTACCTTTACCTTTACCTTATGTGTTTGAGAAAGAGAAAGAGTCTACACCCAGAGATGAATCGCTATGTTTCTGGAGGGAAATGGACTGTTATACAGTAAAACACAACGTAAAATAAATATGAAAATTAGTCCCGAGGGTGATATAGAGCAGAGTCAAAAATGTATGTTATACAGTAATTGTGCTTTTTAAAAATTCTTTTTAAGTTGATATGTTAATTAGGAACATTGTGTCTATTTGTTGTTGTTATACGTACTGTATTGTTAAAATTAATTACAATTATTTTTTAAAAAGAAACTACCGGTATTTGTCTATTTGTGCATTCACATGTGTCAAAAGAACCCAGTTATATTGATTCTGCCATTATTTAAATTGTTTTATAAATGTCTGTTCATACAAGAAATGGGTAATATTTTCCCCCCACTTTGCTGGCATGGCCTTTTTAAAATGACCTAATCCCTGAATCACAATCGCTTACTGTTTCAGTGCATGTGAACATTGCTGTTGATTTATTTACTTTGTGAATGGGTTGCGTTTTTGGGAACCATGGTCATCACACTTCTATTCGCTCTCTTTTTGGAATAAAAAAATGCTTAGCAATAAATCACTATTTTTTTATTTTTTTTTCTCCACCTCAGTTTGTCAGTTTATTACTTAGCTGATATCTTCCTTATTGTAACCGTCATCCCCATTTTTGTGTGGCTTATAGTTAAGTGCCCCCCTAGGTTTTCAACGACAGATCAGTCCATTTTAGTTCTACCTTATATTTATCTAGTGATATATATCCCACCAGGTGGCACATCAACTTAACAATTGGAAGTGACAGGCAAATGGCATATTTAGCAATATGCACTTACACATTTTTAAAAGAAAATTTTAGGGCAGAAGAGACCTAGAAACAGAACAGAAAATGAATCAATTTATGTGAGATAGCATATTTAGGAGGGGGAAAAAAAACAGAAAGTGGAGAAAGGAATTGGGAAGTGAAAATTAAAAAGGGAAGGAAGGGCTGCATGTGACATATACCACCAGGAAATGTACCGATTGAACTGACAGCTATATGAACAGGCCCAGCGGTATATATACCACGTAACTATGCACACAAATTTATCAGTATAAAAAGGAGAAAAAAGAAACAATTCAAATAAAATAAAATATATTAATAATAATATATAATGGTAAAAGAAAGAAATTGTTTTAACTTGCATTACCAGGACCATGGTATGTATTTGTTCTGGTAATATTTGTGGAAATAGTTATTTCTGGATGTAGTGCCCAATCTCCCTAAGGAGCACTCAGCACTCGGTCGGAGAGTTTGGCAGGCTACTTACCACCTTTGCGCTGAGGCAAGTCCCAAGACCTCAGCAGTGCATAGTGTAAGCCCCTTGAACAAGTCTGACCTTAAAGGAACATTTTACTTTTACCCAATACTTTGCAAGTACAGACACATGGGCTTTGTGATTCCTTAGAACTCACAACAGCTCTGTTAGGCAGGACTCAAAGAGAGCTAGTTTGTTGTGGCCCTCTCCACCTCCTGGATTTAGCCAGACCCTGCTGTTCAAGAGACCAGTCCATCATATGGATTTCTATAATTATTTTTTCTTAGAAAAATAGAGTCTCATAGAATCAGCTCAAGCATATGCATAAAAAACATATTTGAAGACTATTACAGTTAAATAAAATAACTAATCCCCATTAAAATAATAAACAGTATTAAACTGGGCTAAGGTGGGCTAGCCCCACCTCCTTCTGTCTCTCCACTTACAATCTTTCTCCTTCAAGCCACATACTCAAACCATCAAGTTCTTTTTCTCTCCCATCATCATGGAATAGAACTTTTTCCACATAACCCATTGTCCATTTTCTACATTCTCTAACTCCTCCCTTGTTCTTGATACTTCATGGCTGTTAATCAATTAGCCTCGAGGGGCTGTAACACCCTCTTCCTCCCTCAATTCCCATGCGATCCAGATATTTTATCTCTTCTCTAATTAGCTCAGAATGTTGAGTCTTTCCCAGGCTCCTTGTCTGACCTTCAGCTTTATCTCAAACCACGTTGTACTGCTCTTCAGAAAGACGCTCTCTTAGCACTTAGAAAAACACATTCATTGTCTCTCAAATCATTTTCACACAGAACCTGAGTGACTCCATCTTACACTTCTCTGATTACATATCCCACACTGCTTCAACTCCATCACACTGGATTTTTTTCTCTTTTAATATTTTTAATATTTTCACACCATGGGTAAGTGAATCGGTGGGTAGTGATCCCATGGATAAGGGGATCCTACTGCATTCCTTTTTTTTTTTGGCCACAATTTCTGTTGTTGGCCTTATTTTCCCCAGCATTTTTTCCTGCAGAAGATCATAACATTATGTCGTCATTAAAGCTTCCTTGCTTTTCTTATGATCTCTCAAATTATTGGCTATCTTATAAATGCTACCACAATGCTTGAAAAACCATGCAACATTCTATGTATTTAATATTAGCTTGTATAATAGGGATAATATGCACCTTTGCATCTTCATGCAGATTAAGCCACCCTGATTTGGAGAACTGGAAGCGTGCCAATGTTTTTTTGATAGCTGCCTACCTTCTTTTTCAGGCAAAAAGTGGCTTATATGGGGCATGGACTGAGCAGAGGGGCACATCTTCTGAAGTTCTGGAGTTAAGCATCCCTGTGCTCAGTCCACAATCCACTACTAGCAGACAGATATCAGTAAAACATGGATAGCTGAATGCATGCTGTCCCGTGCTATCGTAAGAATTCTTCATATCTCAGGATTCAGCAGACAGAAATCCTCATTGATGAGTTTAACATGTTTTGCATCTCCAGATTTCTGGGGCTAAGAAAACAGCTATAGCTGTTTACTTGTCCCATCTGTGTTAGACATAGTTGTGCTTAGGCCCTGGGATTGCTGCCTGGCTGGAACAAGGCCATCAAAATAGATTACTAGGAGTGCCAAAACATCTTGCAGTATGAATCTGAAAAGGAAGAACAACCAGAAAGATAAGCACTATCAAATTTAATCCAGCAGGTTGGCATGTAAGAGACCATTACGAGAAAGAAGGGTTCTTCTGCCATATACCTCCCAATATTTTGGGTTTTGCAACCAAGATAGTATGAACAAAGAAATGGCCTTGAGAGAGGGATTATTAAAGCCAGACTGGGCACCTCACCTGGATCATATCATTGTATTTTTTAAAATGTCGGAAAGAGAGGAATAACTGCTTTAGCAGTGCAGTTTAAGATGGTGCACACAGATTGAAAGACGGGGAGTTGGGAGGGGATTTGAGGGCTACAGAAAGTAAAACTAAAATCGAACTACAACTCATAGGAGCCTCCAGTTTAGCATTATTTCTGACAGACAGGAAAATCATGATGGAGGAACTGCCAGTAATTCAGTGGCCTGATTGTAACAAGAAATGAAAATGTAAGAATGTTCTCAGTTAAGAAAATAGGAAGACTGGAAAAGGATGATCACGGGACTGGAAACCAAGTCTTATGAGGAAAGACTGGAAAAACTGGGCATGTTTAGCCTTGAAAAAATTAGACTGAGGAGAGATATGATAACACTTTTCAAATACTGTACTTGAAAAGTAGTCCTACAGAGGAAGGGTAGGGTTTGTTCTTAATCATCTCAGAGTGCAGAACAGACAATAATGGGCTTAAGCTATAGGAAACTAGTTTTCAATTGAATATCAAGAACTTCACAACTGCTAGAACAGTACAACAATACAACTAATGAGGTGGTGAGTGCTCGAGCACTGAAGGGATTTGAGAGAAAATTGGAAAACCATCTGTCAGATCTGCTTTGATACGGACTCCTGCATTGAGCAGGGGGTTGGACTCAATGGCCTTGCAGGCCCCTTCCAACTCAAATTATTCTATGAATCTAAGGGAACAACTACAAAGCAGGCAAAATATGCTTAGACCTCAGTTTTTCAAGGAAGTTCCTCGTTGGCTTTTGTGTGTAAAATTGCTGTCATCATCCAGATGACTACAAGTTTCTCATGAAAACCAAAGACCAATTTGATACAGTTCTCATTCCAGTTGTGAAGTAACTGCCAGTATCTTTGATCTCCTGAGGTACTAATTGTCAATCGTCACCTTTTTTAATTACTTTATTTTTCTGATATGGCCTAACAATGACTTTGGAAAGCCTTTAAAGTTTCAAAAACAACAGGTACTTGGCTGACACCCCTATGGTAGCCCTTTTGTGTCAGATCAGGGAATTACACAAGGCAAGGAAATTGATGCCAGCAGAAAAATTAAATTATACTGGCAGAACTTGAAAAAGAACATGCTCCACTAAAAAATAAATGATTTCTCACTTGGCCTATCTGGGTTTAGCTATGCATCTTTTAGCCACCTAATTACAGACTACATCAAATTAAAAAGTGGTGGCTAAAATACTCTATAATAGCCTATAAGGAAAATGGGAAAAGCAGGATTCTTCTTTCCAAACCTTCATAGACTGTCCAATTAAACTGCCAAGCAAGTGGCATCTTAAAACTGTATGCAATTAAACATCTGTCTTTATATTTGATGCAAAGAGCAAAAACTATCCACATCTGTAAACAGGTTTCAGCTGTTGGACATCTGGATCTTTTTATGTGTACCCTACTCCCACGTACCTTTGTGCCTCTCTCTCTCTCTCATCACTCAATTTTGGGCCATAAGTAAAGCTTGCTCAATATAAAGAATTTCAGTTCCTACTATTTTCATCTGTTGATGTTTGGGCAAGCTGTGAGAGAAAATCTGCATGTGGTTTCATGAAGTTCAAAAGGCTGAATAACTATGCTGTAGTTATGCTACCATCCAGTGGCTGAATAATGAATCTTCCCCACCATCATCAACAGGATGTTACAGGCAGTACTTTAGGCTGTGTTTAGACTACATAGGCCAAAACCCTGTGGCCAACTTTTGTGAAGTATTTGTCTCCTCCTGCTGATTTAGACTTGTATTTTGTAAGTTTTGGTGGCAAATGGCTGCACATTCAGAAAGCCTTGGTTGCATCTGTGGCCACATGCCCAGTCATACCCACCCAGGAACACAACCAGCACCCCATTAAGCAGCGGCAATTTGCCACCCAAGCCCTTTGCCACCTAGGTCAGCAAAAAGATTCTTGCTGTAGGATTGCTAGAGAAACTGGCTAAAGGGTGAGCAGCAAAAACATAAAATGGCAGCCAATAGCTAAGGGGGGAAAACAATGTAAAAGCTTTTCTCCTTATAAAACTGATTATATTCCATTTTCCATATTACTTTGTATTGCATTGGTAAATTCAGCCAATTCAATGTTTCTTTTTGTGTGGGGGTGAGGGAGAATTTTTTGTTTCCGCTGAACCTGTTTTCTTATGAAGTCGAAGGCTTTCAGATAAGGCCTTCATTATATAGTATCCTGCTGCCTGCATGGATTTGGAGGCTGGTTCCATACAGTGCTTTTCCTATACTGTGTCACTCCCAACACCATCACCAAGAGGTAGATGTCCACAATGTACAGCACGTTTTAGGAGTCAAGTATGAAAAAAAATACACAGTCCCAAAGCTGCTTAGGAAACTGAGGCTGCAACTAAACAATCAAGTTATCGGGAGTTGAACTGGGTCATATAGGATCGCTTCAAAGTACAGTACAGTGCACCGTTTAGAGAGATCTTTGCCTTCACACATTCTTCACGCTATTAACCTATTCCTTCCTCTCTGCCTCTATGTCCTCTTCTGTTTTCCCCTCCGTGGGGAGCTAGGGGAACACTGGATTTAAAAAATAGTATTGATAAGTAACAAACCACTTCATTATCCCCTCACCAAAGTGACACTATACTGGGTTGTAAAGAAAAAGAAAATAAGCCCCTCTCCACCTCCTCTTCTGTCCCTCCTCTGTGGGGAGTAAGTAGGACAGTGGTTCCCAGCCTTGAGTAACCCAGGTGTTCTTGGACTGCCATTCCCAGAAGCCTTCACCACCAGCTGTGCTGGCCGGGGTTTCTGGGAATTGTAGGCCAAGAACACCTGGGTTGCCTAAGGTTGGGAACCATTGGAGTAGGGAAAAGCGGGGGGTGGGGGTGGAAATTATTGGTAAGTGGCATACCACTTCATTGGCTTGACCCCCCCCAGTGACATAGTGGGTGGCAAGGCAATTACTGCATCTAGCAGGGGGTTGGACTCGATAGCCTTATAGGCCCCTTCCAACTTCACTGCTCTATGATTCTATAATTCTGTGACATAGCACTGAGTTTTTGAGGAGAACATCTACTAGAATTGCCTCGTTTGATATTAGTGATTATGCATGCTGGAAACTGAAATAAAGCAATCCTGCCCACATAAAAACAAACAAAAAACAAAACCAGTAGTCCCTGCCAGGGATCCAGAGAAGCACAGGCAGCCATGGAAGAGGGTCAAGCTGCTTCAGATGTGTCTATATGTTGTATAATTGCCAGAAATTCAATCAAACTTGACCATGCCAAATGCAGTCCAAAATGCAACATAAAATGATTATACCTTGATGTAAACATTAAAAGACAAGAGCACAAAATAAGACCAGAGATGTTTTATAACTAAGTTGAACCTCCTTAAGATGTCTGTGGAGATGGACTTTTCTTAGGCCAACAGGTTGTCAACATGAGGAAGCCCACCGATTATTACTTCACTGATAGTACTTACTGTAGCGATTAGACATATATATATCTCCTCTTGTTACTTCTGTTTTTTCTGATGATCTTGGATGGGGGAGACATAGTTGCCCAGCACCTATTGTTTCATTGTACTAGCAGCTTTCTCATTGCAGTCATCCATTATTTGTTACTCTCAGAATTTGTTCCAATTATTAACACCACAATTTGTTGTTGTTGTCGTCTACAAATAGGTGTATCCCAAATTCAATTCATGTACTGTATCTCATTTTACAGCTCCAGTCTCAGGACATGGTTTAGAGCCTCATGATGCGGCAAACATGCTGAAGCAAAGGAGCGAGCAATGCCTTGATGAGAGAATCCATAGAAATTCTACCTATCCAGACTGACTTCCATGAAAAAAGAAAAGCAGACTACAGCATGGTAACTAAATGAATAATTGAAATGAGAGAAAGATAATGGGACTGGTTTTGTTCTAATTTTGTTCTAATCTGTATGCCTGTTCACTGACATGAACCTTATCTTATACTCTGATGCTGATAGTGAAATGTAAATAGACGCCCAGAGTGGTAGAATATACCAGATGGGCGGGATATAAATCGAACAAACAAACAAACAAATAAATAAAAAAGAAACTGAAGAAGAGTTCCATTTGATAATGTGTGCTTCGTTTCATACATTGATAAACTTAGGGACAAACTAAAGGAAATACAGCAGGATCCCCTTATCCGCACGATCAGTGTCCACCGATTCACTTATCCATAGTCTGAAAATTTTAAATAATTTTTTTTAAATCCTAGAAATAGATATTTCTAAAGATGAAGTTACCAGATCTGGCCAGTAGAAAGGAGCCAGAACCCATGCTATGTATAGTGTTTACTACGATTAAACTTCTTCGTATTACAGAAGAATAGAAGGAAGAAGAATAAGTTTGTCATATTGCTCACTGATGGGGTGCTCTTTCATATTTTGGAACTGCAACCTCCAGAATCCTCTGAAAATTCTCCCTGCTAAGTCAGTCAACCACACATACTGTCATGTGATTGAAGAGTAGGGGCTGGCCCTTTGGGTTTAGAGGACACTGGGAGATGTAGTCTCACTGACCTTTAGGCTCTATAGAGAGCACCTCCCAAAGAAATGTGACAGTCAGGAATACACACAAATCCCAGGTAGCACTATGGCAGCTTCCTTCTTTTTGAAAGTAGAAACAGACCAGAGAAGACAGCGATGGAGGTACATAACCAAAATGGTGGTCTGTAGTCTTTTTATTGGCTGTATCTTCCCTTATTCTGCTTGGGGAATTCTGGGAGCAGCACTCCAAAACTATGAAACAACATGCCTCTAATTACTCAGTAAGCTGGGTTTTAAATGAACTCTAGGTGCATGAGCTGGTGATTGTTTAGACCAGTGGTCCCCAACCTTGGGCCTCTAGAGGTTCTTGGATTTCAACTCCCAGAAATCCTGGCCAGCAGAGGTAGCGGTGAAGGTTTCTGGGAGTTGCAGTCCAAGAACATCTGGAGGCCCAAGGTTGGGGACCACTGGTTTAGACCAGTGGTTCCCACCGTTGGGTTCCCAGGTGTTTTTGGATTGCAATTCCCAGAAATGCTGGTCAGCAGAGCCAGTAGTGAAGGCTTCTGGAAAATGAAGTCCAAGAACACCTGAGTTACCCAAGGTTGGAAAATATTGGTTTAGACTGTCCACTGACCACATTCCAAGCTCTGTTTTCATTAAGAAAATGTTGCAGTTGGTGAAAACTTTGGCTCTAGATGTCTTTCACATAGTTGAAATCTCTTTGTAGAACTGTCTGGAAACAGTGCATAGAAACCAGTGAAATAATATGAACAAATGTCAACTAGAGGATTTGGAGAAGTGCAGTACATAAAAATAGCTGATATTATGCATCTTATTGAGCTTCCAAAAAAATCAAATTGCATTTTATCTTCTAAAGGCTTGTGGAACTTATCTAGGTGCTACTCTAAAGAAAGGAAGGGTTGGAAAAACAAAAGTAGAGAAGGATAAACTATTAGAAGTCTTTCATTGTTGCTTCTGTTGTTGTTAAGCTTTCTGAGCTTCTGAGTGTGAAGCTTAAACTTCTGGAAAAAGGTTTCAAACAATGATTTAAAAATGTAATATCCTTTTGGAAGAATTAACTCAACATGCATTTGTCTTGGGAGCATGGTACAGCTCTTTGAACTGTTTAATTCAAGCTTATGCCCAAATTAATTAAATGACTTACTTACCGATTGGTTGTGCATAGGAGTTTGATAGAAATATGTACATAAAGACACATGATTATGATGTAGTAGTAGTAATGTACCATCAAGTTGCCGTCAACTTTTTGTGACTCCATAAATAAGCGATCTCCAAAATGTCCTGCCCTCAACAGGCACTGCTCAGCGTTTGCAAATTCAAGCCAGTAGCTTCTTTTAAGGTGTCAACCCATCTCATATTTGTCCTTGTAGCTGGGTAGAGTTCATTGACCTTTTGCAGGCTGTATTTTTCAGTGCTGGGAGCCAAGCTCTGTTAAGTTTTAAACTTTCTTTTTTTTTTTTGTTGAAGCTCTGCTGGTGTTTGTGGATTTCAATGGCTTCCCTGCGCAGTCTGACGTAATGATTGCTGTTGTTGTCCAGTATTTCAGTACTGTATTTTGAAATAGAATTTCATATCCAGCTTGTTTTAGGGCATGTTCAGCTACTGCCGATTTTTCTGATTGTTTTAGTCTGCAGTGGCTCTCATGTTCTTTGATTCTGGTGTGGATGCTTCGTTTTGTGGTTCCAATATATACCTGGCCACAACTGCAAGGTATCCGGTATACTCCTGCGGTGGTGAGGGGGTCCCTCTGTCCTTTGCTGACCATACCATTTGTTGTATTTTTGTGGTGGGTTTGAATACTGCTTGTAGGTTGTGTGTTTTCAAAATTTTCCCCATGTGGTCCGTGACCCCTTTGATGTATGGCAGAAATACTTTATTTGTTGGTGGCTGTTTTTCTTCTTCAGTTTGGTGTTGTTTTCTTGGTTTGATGGCTCTTGTGATTTCATTTTTGGAACAACCATTTGCCTATAGGGCCCAATTCAGATGGTTGAGTTTGGTGCTGAGAAATTGAGCTTCACAGTTATGGATTGCACGGTCTACCAGTGTTTTGATTGAAAAACCCCAAGAGACATCTCATGAGAGTATCTGTAGAAACTCCTGATTGTGGCATGCTGTCCATTTTTCTTTATATATAAGGGCTAGCAAGGTACATGCTGCCTTATATGCTTCCCTCTCCCTATTTTATTCTGAAAACAACCATGGAAAATGGCCTGGGCTAAGAGGTACTGACAGGTCCAAGAACATGAAGCAAGCTTTGTGACTATGGGTACCATTCTAGCAGGCCAAAATGATTGAGGGCCACCCGAGCTGATGCTAAAACAATTGAGCGTGCCCTTGAGCCAAATCCCTCTCAGCCTAGGATTTCTAGAAATTGCTTAGGACTGCCTTGACCGTGGCTTAACTTTGTGGCTGTGAATCTGGCCTTAGAGAAGGTTAGATATGGTGTAACTCAGTTATTGACAGGTTTAAGATAAACCTGGAGGAATTGTTGAATACAATTTTGTACAATGAAATAAGTGGTTGTAAGAATCAGTGCTGTAGAAAGAAGTAAGGCTAGAATTTATACAGCTGAGTTAAATGTAACAGCTGAGGAAGAAATCCCACAATTGGATAACCCTGGGATAAAGCTAGCAGACCTAGCACACACACTCTGTTGGTGTCGGTGTCATGTTGCTGTCATCGTGGTGCTGTGCTGGAGAAATCCTGGAAGAAGCCGAGTCTTCGTGCTAATATTGGAAGAAGAACTCTGGCTACTGGACTGAACATATGGTATTTGACTGCTGAACTAATTTACAAGGACTTTGACTCTGATTTATGCATTGAACTCTGTGGAAACTGTGTATAACTTTGGGACTGGAAACAAGGACTAAGCTGTACATGTATGTATATATCCTGTAAACAATACAACTATTCTGCTATCAACACTACTTTATTGTTTGGCGACTTCATCTCTCAGGGAAGTTCTTTTTGGTTAGCGCCACCTGGTGCAACCTGGTAATACCGCAACTCTGTCAGTTCCTCTCCTTCTTACCTTACTACTCAGAAGTGATTTACCATTCCATTTTTCTAGGGGCACCTTGGGACTGGGCAGCTTGCCCAAGGCCACATAGGCTGGTTCTACTCACAGGAATGGGGAATCAAACTCCCAACCTATGGCTCTTTAGCCAGAGACCTACACCACTGAGCTATGCAGCCAGCAATTAGATGTGCTTAAACTGTATACTATGCAAATTTATGTGCTCAGTGCTTATTATGCAAATTTGCATAATATGCAGATCAGGCTGCTCAGATTTGGAAATCTAGAACAAAAGAACCCTAGTGAAGAAGCCCATAAGGACTGAGTATGCTTAGTAGTCAAAGAACTCTGAATGACTTGCAAGAGAGGCATTGTGGAAGAAGGAATGGAATTGGGATGGAATATCCTGGAAAAGGGCACAGTTGTGTTGCTTGAATCCTGAGCAGGAGGACTCTGCACTGCATAATATTGTTTTATAGAAATGTGTTTATGTTACCTATTTGTTACCATTTGCTCTTGCATTTGGATATACTGTACCTAAATTGCCAAAGAGGTGATACTTTGTGAAAACTGACCCAGTTTCGTGTGTTGTGGAGAAAATATTTTTCTCTCTTAAAACAAAACTAATTCCCGTAAGAAATGTTCTCTTTTTCCATTAAAAACAAAAGTAAAAGGCAAAATCCCAAAGGAAGGGTTATTGCAAAAGATGAACCGGCTGTGCAAACAGAGAGTGTTCATGGCAAATCATACAGAAAGGCTAAGTGTTTCCAATTAGGTTAGCTGCTGTCTCTTGGACCTTTGTTCTAACATGGTTACTTCCAGCAATAACAGGCATTAAAGATGGCTTGTGATCAGAAGAGGGAATTCCTCGACAGCTTAAAGTGTTTGAGTGAATGCACAGCAGGAACTTTTTTTCACCTTGTGGAATTTGCAGATTTGTGATTGGTCTTGATTGATTGATTTAAGCATAGAATTTCTCTGAAGAATGTCTTTAGAAGCAAGAAAGACTTGTTGAATTGTGTTACATCAACACTAGTCTCCTTTCTACTGTAATCTAAGGCTACCTATAACGTATTTCTGCCTAAATTTCACCTTTTGCTATCCATGTCTATGGAAATTGTTCTATGTCTGTGTTCTCTTCATGACAAAAATAAAAAACAAAAGTGGGATTTAATGAGCTTCCAAACTTTTTAAGAGATCTTTGCCAAGCACTGTCCTGTGGCAGCTCAGAATAAACAGCACATGGGTCTCTATAATCAGACACCCACCATGAACCTTTCTTGGTCAGGTTCTCAGAGAGAGGTCTTAAGTTGGGTTCTTCGGAAAACTGCCTGTGCTGTGGCACCATAGGGAGTTTTCCCAGAGCACCCTGCCTGCATTCCTGGGCTCTGAGGAAGGAGCCCTCAGGGCTAGGCATTTGGGCCTGGCAGACTTGGTAGAGAGCAGTGCAGGTGCTTGGTATGGGAAATATTTATCCGGAGAGGAGAGGCACTGGCCCGTGAGTGGTGGGATGCCAAGTAGCAGAGCTTGTTCTGTTTTAGCTGCCTGGGCATCTCGGGCTTTGTTGGTAGGAACCTTTGGAGAGCTACTGCCAACGAGAGTAGACAAAAGTGGGCCAAAAGTAGTACCTGTATAAGGTGGCTTAGTTTCTCCCAGAATGAATGTTCATGCCAGGATTGGGCCCTGACAAATACACTGATGAACAGAAAATATGGCTCTGATGTAAACCAATCTGTGCAAAGCGATCATTAAAGTTTACTGCACTGACTGTTCTTCTTGTAACAGCAGGCTGACTGACATATGGAAATTCTGGAAATTAAATTTTTCTCATTGTTTCATCTCTAAACCAAGGGAACAATAAAAATATAAAATTATACTATTGAACTCTATTAAGCATAGTCAGAACTGCTGGATAACTCAGTCAGTGGTTTAATTCTCTGGCTGTGGAGCCAGAGGTTGGAAGTTCGATTCCCCACTGGGCCTCCTTGACAGGGGCTGGACTCAATGATCCATAGGGTCCCTTCCAGCTCTGCAATTGTAAGATTGATTTTTACAATCAAAAAGCATTAAATAAAATTAAAGATACTGTAATTTAAAAATAATTTAAATCACATTCTTAATCCAGGAGCATGCCACATCTAAGATGGGATCATAGAATAATTGAGTTAGAATGGGGCCTTATAAGGCCATCAAGTCCATCCTCCTCTTTAATGCAAGAATCCAAATTAAAGCAGATCTGACAGATATCTGTACAATTTTCTCTGAAATGCCTCCAGTGTTGGGACACTCACCACCTCCTTAGGTAATTGGTTCCATTGCTTTAGGGGTTAAAAAGTTTTTCCTGCTATTCAGCATAAATCTGGCTTCCTGTAGCTTGAGCCCATTATTATGTGTCCTGCACTCTGGGATAATCAGGAACAGACAATTTAAAAACAATTTTAAAAGACAAAAAGAACTCCTCCCACTTACAATCCATTCCTGAGCTGCAATTTGATATTTAAAAGCTTATTTACAAAGAAAGGTCTTTGCTTGCCTGTGGAAGGACTTAGTCTCCTAGAAAAGGGAGTTTCACAGCCTGGGAGCAACCACTGAAAAAGCCCTTTCTCATGTCCACACCAAGCATGCCTGAGGCAGCAGAAGAACCAAGAGAAAGGGCTCCCCTGAAGACCTTGAAACCTATGGAGGTTCATATGGGGAGAAACTTCAGATAACTTGGATGCAAGTCATTTGGGGCTTTATAGGTAAAAATGTTTATAGGACTTCTAACTGTGCCAAGAAATTGACTGGTAGCCAAGTAAGGTACCAGACCCACATAGATCGGTTTGTAGTAATCTAAATACGATGTAAATACGTGTCACCACAGCTAGATGAGGTATCAGAGGGAACAGGAACACTGATGTACAAGTTTTAACTATACAAATACACCCTGGCCACTGTCAAGACCTGAAGATCCAGCTTTAGAGATGAATCCAGGAGCACACCCAAGCTGAAACCTGATTTTCCCAGGGGAATGTAACCTGATCCAGCAGCATAGGCTGGATCCTTATTCCTTGCTCTGCCTTTCAACAGACGAAGACAATGACAGCGAACCTTTTTGGGCTCATGTGACCAAACTGGAAAAAAAACAAAAACAAAAAACAAAACCAGCGGGCAGCATGCTGTGGCGGAACTGGAAGTATCAGCGGTGGAACTGGAAGTGGTGGCAGAAGGGGGAATCCTGGGCATGGAGGTGCCTTGAGAACCCACTCCAGATCCCTCGCCGGCACCAGCTGCTCCAGATCCACCTACCGAAGTGCCAGCACCGTGGCTGCAGCCACCTCCTCGGATTTGGCTGCTCGGGGGGTGGGGTGGAGTAGCGATTTGGCAACTTATGGCTCACATGCTTGCAGAAAGGGCCCTGCGTGCCATAGGTTCACCATGACTGGACCAAGAGCACTTCTGTCCTGTCTGAATTAAGCTTTGGTCTGTTTACCTTCATCTATTTCGTTACGATGTCAATGAATGGTATAGGACTTTGACGTGCCCCTCATGTGTCCCCAGGTTGTTTCACTAGCCTATGACACATTCTCTCCTTTCTGCTGCCACAGGTTGACCTCTGTCAACACCCTTTAATTAGGAAGATTGAGGTCCAAGCTGAGTATAAAGTTGAACAACACAGGTTTATTGATTACAGTTCGCTTAAACAGGTTCTTTGCAGACTTTAATGTATTCATTCCTCCAGCGATTCGTGCGGCCCCTACGCTGGGCACATTCAAAAATGAGCTAAAAACATGGTTATATGTTCAGGCCTTCCCTCCTGTCAATACTTAATTTTCTTTTTCTTTCTATTTATTTTTTGTTTTATTAGATGTGGTGTTGTTTATTTGTAATAATTTTTAATGCTTTATTGTATATTTTTATGGAAGCTGCTCAGAGTGGTCAATCCGACCAGATGAGCGGGATATAAATCAAATGAATAAAATAAATAGTAATATTGTAACTTGTTTCACTCTTAACTCTCTTAGCTCTTTATAAGTTCCACACTCTTAACTCCTAACTCTGCCGCACTCTCAAACTATCACAGACATACTTCAGACTCTCATCTCTGACTCTGACTGAACTAACTAAACTCTCACTCACCCCTCCCTTCTGATTTCTCTGAGCCAAAGCAGGGTGATCACCACAAGGAGTTCCCTGGAATTGGATGGAAAGGAGAAATAGATAGAGGGTGCAATTAGATAGCAGGAAAGGTGAATGTCTGATCTCACCAGAAAGCCTCACTTTGGGGGGGGAGCAATCTCCTTTAATGTGACCCTTCTGCCCATCAAGCAATTGTTCCTGCCCAGCCCCCAAAAGCAGTGGCCCTACTGCAGGACCAAAATCCATCATGGGCACAGATTGGGGTCAGGTTCAAGCAGTATTCTCTGTACATCATATGGTCACTGTGAAATAGCTCACCCCGAAACAACATGACAAGCAGTCCAGACTGTCAACATGGAACTCATTCCAAGTGGGGGATGGGTTTCACAGAGTGAAGAGGTTGTGTTATGTTGTAAGTGGATATATGGTAGTGTTTTGTAAAAGCGAACCATGCTGCTTATATACTGCCCCATAGTGCTTAAAGCATTCTTTGAGGCGTTTATAAGTTAACTATGCAGGCTACACATTGCCCCCCCCCAGGTGAGCTGGGTACTCATTTTACCAATCTCAGAAGGATAGAAGGCTAAGTCAACCTTGAGCCGGCTACCTGGGACTGAACCCAGGGTTGTGAGCACAATTTTGGCTACAGTACAGCAGTTTAACCACTGCGCCACCAGGCTCCGGGTAGTTTTTGTATATGTTTTCCTTTTCTGTTTAATATCTTAAAAGAAGAAGGTCACCTCAGAGATTGTATGCAACAAACAGGCAAGTGAATACTGATAATTATTTGTTAGTATTTGGTTGAAATCCATTTATGGACAAGCCATCAGATTCTAAAAGCAGACCCATCCCTGACCTTACTGTAATCTATGTAGTGACCATCAGAGGGGGCTGATACGACATTTTTTTCACTAGCTGTGCCTCTAGGAGTGAAGCTCCTTCATTCTCTTTTTTTTTCTTTATAGTTCAAAGCTTACAAAAGTTTTAATTTTTTTCTATAATTCCCAGAATTCCCCAGCAATACTTTTGCAAGTCCTGGTATCATACTGTACTTGGGTATAATATACCCACAATATCTGTATATATAGTAAAACCCTGATTTCCTTAGATATCACATGTAATAGTGAAATTGTTTGAATATTCTTTAAAAACATATTCTTATTAGCTAGCATGTAGAAGCCACATTAGATCTCTTCCATCGGCACAGGGCATCTTAGCCGCCCCCCCCCCGTCACATTTCGTGGCAAAATTCAAACAGAAACAAACCTACAGGGAAGGCAATTTATGACATTGTCACTTGAAGAGATATAAAGAGCATGCCCAAACTTCAGCCACATACTGTTTCTTTTTCTAACAAACAATACACTCTGGGATAAAAATTATTGTAACACGTCTATTCCCTTTTCCCATCTGGGTCTCTTTTGGACCCAGGGAAAGTAATGTCCTGGGACTTATTTTAAAAATCCCATTCTGATTTTGGTGAACTATGATGCTGAGAAGCAGAAAGGATGTACTTTGCTTGTCAGTAGTTGGCCATTAAAGGGGACATTGGAATTTTCAGCAGGTTCCAGAAAAGCAAGACATATGCATTATATCCAAATGTCAATCCCAACCCCTCTAACTAGCCCTCAAAATGCTGAAACTCCTATGGAGCCAGAAAAATTGCACAATGAAATTTTTAAAAAAAATCTGTGTGGATGAAGATTACACAGGAAAGAAGGAAGCTGCTTTACACCACAGTAGACCTTAGGTCTCTCTAGCTAAGCACTGTCTACCCTGGGACAGTAAACTTCTGTGGGATTGGAGGAAACCTACTAAGCTGGTAGGGGACTATACCATGCCACAAATGTTGGCTTTGCCACCAGTATTTGGCAATGCAGAGAGAACAAAGGGCATCACCATGACTTTAAACCTACCATTTCCCCCTTTCAACAAAGCATAGGCCCCATCTGCCTTGTTCCCAAGTAGAGTCACATTTTTAGAACCACAATTCTACTTTGTAAAGAAGACACACTGTGTCTGATTGCCTTAGTTAATGAAGCAAAAAACCCTTTTGAAATAAAAGTGCCACTTTGTGTATGCAATGGTGCCATCTTTTAGCAACAACCTTCACAGTACACTGGGGGCCCTCAAATGGGCAACAAAGACCATGTCATATGCTATAGCTCCTAGGCATCTGGTGACAGATGAGCTACAGGGCTCAGCAGACCCTGTTGAGGAACCAGAACAGGCTGCTGCAAAGCTACTGGAACAACCTAAATGCAAAACTTTGGACTTCTAACAAAATTTAGAAATTACTAAATGTTATTACAAGACAAGCCAACAGCCCATGGTTTTCAAAAAAGAATAATGGAAAATTGGAAAAGGAAACACCCAACTAGTGACATAATTGAACAACGATTAATGGACCAAAGGAGGTTTATTATACAGAGTAAAGTATTTTTAGAACTGGAATTGCAAGAACTAGAAAAGGTGGCAAAATGTAAAATCAACACAGAACAATGCACATAATATGGAAGATGAATGGAGGGTAGAGGTAGACACAATAGTGGAAGAAAATGTATCAATAGAGGAACAACCTATAGAACAACCCAGAAATTATGAGTTGACAGAACAGCAGACATCACTGAAGGCAAAAATAGTAACCCATATTAGCCAAAACTCAGAAAGGCTCCCCATTTTGCACCAATTACAAAGCAAACCTGTAAAAGATCTGCTGACGGATTCAAATATAGTCATCAGAACAATCCCAACCAACACAATACAGGAACAAAACCAGCTCACCCAAAGAGGCTACCATAAACCATGGAGCTTGGTTATAAGCTGCAAAAAAACCCAAACAGAAAATTCAGCAAAATGTATCTGGTTATCTAGTCTCCTTGCCTCACAAGAACCTTGTGAGTCTTCCCATATATATTCCTTCACTGTTACCTCCGACTCCTCTGGTTGTTTAGATTTTTACATTATACCTTAATTTATTTTATTTTATTTTATTTTATTTTATTTTATTTTATTTTATTTTATTTTATTTATATGCCGCCCACACCCAAAGGTCTCTGGGCGGCTTACAGCATCCAAAATACAACAAAGATATGCAACAGTTAAAATATAATTAAAATATATATAAAATTGCCATTGGACCCACAGCTAATATTATTTCAGTTAAAAGCCTTCTGGAACAGGAAGGTTTTGACCTGGCGCTGAAATGTCATCAGTGTCGGCGCCAGACGAATCTCAGTCGGGAGGGCATTCCATAGTCTGGGGGCAGCTGCCGAAAAGGCCCTTTGTCTACAAGCCGTCCCTCTTACCTCCTTGAGGGACGGCTCTTTCAAAAGGGCCCCCTGGCTAGATCTTAACTGCTGGGTAGGCTCATATGGAAGGAGGCGGTCCTTCAAGTATCCAGGGCCCAAGCCGTTTAGGGCTTTATATGTCAAAACAAGCACTTTGAATTGGGCCCGGGCAGCAACTGGTAGCCAATGTAACTTATACAGAATCGGCTTGATATGTTCCCTGGCGGCCACACCACTCACCAGCCGCGCCGCTCGATTCTGGACCAGTTGCAGTCGCCGGACCGTCTTCAAAGGCAGCCCCACGTAAAGCACATTGCAGTAATCTATACGGGATGTTACCAGTGCATGTGTAACTGCCATGAGACTCCGCTCGTCCTTGACTGAGTATGTTTTCCTAGATAGTGTATTATTGCCACAACTACAACGAACGATTAAAAACACATCATACTGTTCTGTTTCAGTTGTTAATTCACAAACCTAGTCATCGAAGTGAGCTATAAATATGCCTTTAAGTAACTAAAGGCTCCAGTGTGATCCAATATCTACTCATGAAGGAGGCTTGCTCCAGCCATGCCTCCTTTTATTCAACTTGCTCTCAATTGCAGTAAGTAACGGTATTGTATCTGTGAATTGGTTACAAGAAGATCACTCATTGACTCCCAAAGAAAAGCCGCCCATGAATTTCAGTCAGATGCTGAGAATCAGCCTAATCCGCTGCCCCACAGATAGGATGATCAGTGTGACGTGTGCCATGACGTCACCTGCCTGTCTTGGCTAAGGCTGGAGTTTCCTGGCCTATGGCAGGGCAGGAGGTGGGTCTTAAAGGGGTGGAGTTTTTGTATATAAGGGGGGAGTGCAAAGAGGGAAGAGTTAATTAGAGTGAGTTGGGGAATTAGAGAGTTGGAGAGTGAGAGGGTTAGATATAGGTTAGGTAATTGAGTAATTGAGTGTTAAGTAACAAAGAACTGTGCAGGGTTAAGGTCTGAAAAATATAGTGTGACAAGTGATTCTTTTACTCAGTGATTCCCATTTTATTTTTGTATTCAATAAATCATAATTTTTATTTTGAAATCCATACTAAGTCTGAAGTGTCAGGTTTATGTGTGGTTGGTGGCAGCGAAGTGTGTGTGTGTGTGAAGGATCGTGACCTGTCATCTCTTGTGGTGACGTAGGAGGAGGTGGCAGTCGCGACAATCAGTGACCCATGAAAGAGAAGTCAGGGCTCCTCTACTTTCCTACTTTTGTGTGGCACAGTGTGAGATCCGAGGCAAGGCTATAGAAGCGCTCGCCGGAGTGTCGTCCTTCTTTGAGAAAAGAAGACCCAAACGGTATCTTCAGCTACCCATGTCGCGGTCAGGCTTGGAACAGGGTTTGACGAGACTGTCGATGTCCACTCAGACAGGACTAGAAAAGGCGGGAACAAGGGTGAAGGAGCAACCGTTGGTAGAGGCGGGACATGGGGATAAAAAAGGAGAGTGGGACAACATACCCAGGGGTTGGGAATTAATATGGGCGGAGTATCCCTGGACAGGGAGATGTGAAAAAGTAAGGGTGCCTCGAGAGGAGGCTGATTACAGGCGTAGAAGGGGTTTGCCCCCTAAACCGTCTTATTGGGGGGAATCCGAAGCCAGAGAGTGGCAAAGACACTTGAGGGAAGAGGAGGTGGTGGTGGAAAGGGAGGAACAAGAAAGAAGAGCATGGCATCTGGAGGAGGCTCGCCAGAGGAGGTATTTACCGGACCTTGGAACCCTTTGCAGAGGGAATCGACCCCTACGACCATGAGAGGGGAGATGAAGAGACATTACCCGATTGACGTGGACATTGACACTAAGGACCAGGGTGAGACTAATCCATTCTCTAAAGGACCCTGGCATGATCCAAGTTACAACCCCTTTTTACAAGATTTATGGACACCCTCGTTTGACCCGTTGGCGACGAGAGAAAAGAACAATGACAAGTTTAATGCTGATACTTCTTTATTTGATGTTCCAATAAACCCCAGTTCTGTTTTTCAAAAAACTGAGCATCCTGTATTCGATTGAGCTCAATCGATCTGCTAACATATTGTCTTCCGAGGCCACATGGACTGTCAGCAGATAGATGTGGCTATTTTAACACAATTCCCACAGCTGGATCGACAAATACAGAAGGTAGAGGGAATGTGTACCGCCCTGTTTGTTTAGGTAAAACACAGCTGTGGTGTTGTCTGAAGCCACCTGAACTATCTTTCCAAGGAGATGATGCTCAAAGGGCTTTGTAAATGACCAACACTTCCAGATGGTTGATGTGTAACAGTTGCTCTATTGCCGACCAGAGGCCGTGTGCTGTCAGGATCCCGAGGTGAGCTCCCCATCCAGAGGGGCTTGCATCTGTAGTCACTTGGACATCCAGTGCCAAAGGACCAGAAGATCTCCTGATGAGCCAATTTGGATGGATGGTCCACCAGGAGAGCTGCTCCACCAGTTCTTCGGCAACCATGAGGAGCTTGGATGGCAAGTCCAGCAAGGGGTTGCAGAGTGACAGGAACCAAGCCTGTAAGGATCACATCTTCAGCCTGGTGTGCCAGAGCACCATCGTTGTGGACGCCATAAGTCCTAAGAAACGTTGCGTATGAAGTACTGAAACCTTAGTGTTTGGGAGGAAAAGGGCCATCATCTGCTTGATTTTCAGAATACGTTCCTCGGGAAGAAAAGCACAACCCAAAGAGGCATCCAGGACTGTGACGATGTAAGAGACCCTCTGAGTGGGCTGCAAGGTTCTCGGAGTTTACCTTGAGTCCCAGGGCAGATAAGAAGGACAGTGTAAACGAGATGTCTTTGTGTGACTGGGCAGGAGTTGGCGCCACCAGCAACCAATCATTGCAATGCGGAAACACAGTGATACCGTGTAAACGGAGATAAGCTGCCACCGGGGCTAAACACTTTATGAACACCCATGGGGCTGTAGACAATCCAAATGGGAGGGCTTTGAATTCATAAATTAGTCCATTGAGAGAAAATCTCAAAAATCACAGATGGTTGGGCCGAATGGAGATGTGAAAATAAGCATCTTTCAAGTCTATGGCTGCAAACCAGTCTCCTGAACTTTCAGGGCATGAGATACGAATTCAAAGGGCGGAGGTCCAGAATAGGATGAAGCCTGCCGTCCTTCTTGTGTATGATAAAATTCCGAGAAACTAAGTGTAATTATAGGGTCATGAACCCAGACAATAACATCCTTCTGAAGAATAGCAGCTACTTCATCTCACAGAGGGGGCGAGGGCATGGTATTCCTGAAAATGCCCGTAGCCGGAAGGGGATCAGATTCAATAGCATAGCCTTGGACTATAATAGTGAGGACCCAAACATCAGAAGTGATGGGTTGCCAGGCAGAAAGAAAAGGTGTTAAACGAAGTGAAAAGTGATGTGTTGCTGGTGGGCCAGAGCAGTTAAAGGCTCTGCTTGGGCCTGTGTTCTATCCGGCGTGCCTGCTGGCAGGGCCGCGGTCTGCCAGCCTGCTGGCGGGATGGACCTGGTGCAAAATTTGTGCCCTGTCGGTCAGGTTAAGGCCAGTAGGAGGAATAGTGATGCCAGGAGCTTAGCTGCCTATTTTATTGACTAGAGTTTGAGTTTGACTTGGCCGTTTTACGCAGTTTGAGAAGGTTATCCAGAATTTTGTCTGTCTTCTCATCGAAAAAAACCTAAGCCATCAAATGGCAGGTGTTCAATCCTGGCCCAAGCATCTTCGGATATACAGTACAAGCAGACTGGAGCCAGGCATGTCGCCAAAACGATATCGCAGAAGCAACCTGTTTAGATGCGGCATCCACGACATGGCATTTGGCAATCCTCTCCTGCCAAGCCAAGGACATAGCCTCTTGATGACAAGTAAGGGCAGCTGGGTGAAGTTCCTCTGGAGCAGCTTGCAAGGCAGTATTCCATAAGTGGTGATGGTAAGCACCCATTGCTGACGAATAGTTAGCCACCCTGAGAACACTGCTCTGTTTTGTTTTGAGTAGCATCCACTACAAACAAATAATTGGGGAGTGGATGCTTGGAGAAGAGGTATGTCCCAGCACCATACATTTTGTACAAATTCTTGACTGTCCTCTGAATTTGATAAGAGGTGTAAGGTTTCTTCCAAGTTTTTTTGGCAAGTTTGAGCAGGGAAGAAATAAAAGCCATGCGAAGAAGAGGCGACTGGTCTTTAGTGATATCTTCGTAGACCTTGTCTGCCTCCTCTGTAGCAGGCTAATCCACTGCCAGGTCCATGACGTTCACAATCCTACATATGAGGCGCGAATAAGCAGTGTAGTCTTCCGAAGGAGAGTGCAGGTGGCTCTGTGCAACCTCACAGCCTGGGGTGGGCAAGTTTGGAGATGAATCTTCATCCAGCTCCTCAATTGAAGCATCCGAGTCCAAGGCATAGGTCTCCTCCAGGCCAGGCGAAGAAGTCAGGGCTCGGGGTCGAGGGTCCCGATGCAGCACATCAGGATGGTCAGGCAAAAGGTCTTCATCAATCCCAGGGGAGGGTGTGACCAGGATCGGGTCTACAGCAGGACACTGCACTGGCACCGAACAAGACTGAGCAGCTAGGGCCGATGGCACTGGCTCTTCCATCATGGGTTCACGTGCCCTTGGCAGAGGGTGGCGTCTGGGGGCATCCTGCAGATAATAAGCACCGAGATGCCTTCGGTATCGAGGAGGTGATGGCGGGGGAGAATAGGAGTGATAGTACTGAGACCACTTACGAAACTTGTAAAAGTCAGGGTCATAAGGAGCCAGGTTACTGATGGTGATTGAGATCGAAGTCCTCGGGGTCGAGGAAGTGCCTGTAGTCCTCCCAGCGAGGCCCGGGACGATCCCAACGCAGGGAGAAGTCCGCTGGCCAAGGGTGTCAGTGGTGGAATACCTCAGGCTTGGGACCTGGTTCCAAATGCCTCAACTTTTGCTTCTTCTTCCTAGATGGCTCACGAAGAGAGGCAGGAGGGGATGGAGATACCTGTCTCAACATCGAGCCCAGTATTGAACTAGGGCTGACCTGCGTGACCATTTGAACCTCAGCAGAGGTATCCGCCGGATCCGGAGAGAGGGTTAAGTGTGAAGATGGTGCAACAGGAGGCCCTGGCCCCGACAAATCCTCATCACCTGACGGCACACTCAGGCCCAAAGAGTGTCTCCACATTCAGGGCAGAGGCTATGGCGATGGCAAAACCACAGCCAAGGCTCCAGAGGGTTCTCGGGCCACCTTTCTCTTCTTTTTCGGCATTGAGGCCAAGAATTGCTTCGACATCAAAGCTGAGGCAGTCGACTTTGAGCCCGAAGATGATGCCTTTGCAGATTTTTTATATCACTTCGGCAAAGAGCCTACAGCCAAAGAGGTCTCCACCGGCGACTCCATAGCCGAACTTCTAGAAGGGCAGAGAGACTTACCCCACAAATATGAAAGCAACCGCTGGAGTCGTTGCTTCAATGCCGGTTTGGTAAAACTTTTACAAACAGAACAAAGAGCCAGTTGGTGTTCTTCCCCCAAACAAAGTAAGTACTGGGAATGCCCGGCTGACAACGGAACCTTATTTGGGCAGGAGGATGAGCGCTTTAAAGGGCTTGACGAGGCCATAAACACCGAACAAAAAATACACAGAAACAAGCCAGTTGTATGCTTTTGCCAAACTCACAAGCCCAAGAGTCCAAAATAGTCAAAAATACCGGGAGGTCCAAGATAAGAGAATGGAGAAAGAATGCTACACGAAAAGCTCTGATAGAAATGCTGCTACAGTGGCAGCAGAAACGGAACTGAGGCAGTCTGTGCTGGGGCAGAGTTATAGGCAACGTGGGGGAGGTCCCGGCACCATGTGCCTAAGCTCTAGAAGATTTTGAGATTGCTCTGCGCAGGCGCAGATAAATCCATTAGTGTGCATTCACAAAGACCATGAAGAAGCAGCAAGGATTATCCACGAGACAAAAACAAACGTTAAAGAAGTGGTGCATGCAGCCTCTGCAATCCAAGGACAGCTACTCCTCCCACAATAGGAAATCATGGCAATCTTCCCAGCTTATATTGCTTGAGAGATGAAGTTCATTGGTGGGGAAGACTGGCAAGGGGAGTGCAGCCCGCATTCCTTTCTTTACACTTCACACATTTAACAGCAAGCGTTAATCATTCGCTTTATGAGAAGCAGATGTCTTTCTGCTGCTCAGAAAGCAAAGGCTCTGCACAGTCTGCGTTGGGCCAAGTATTGCTTTTTTATTCTGCAGAACTGTTCAGAGGGCAGTGGCGGCTGCAATGGTGACCTGCTCCTTTAACATCTCACATACCTTTAAAACCCTACTAACATCACCATGGATTGGAAATGACCTGACATCACTTAACCAAAACACACCTAGTCTTCCTCTGACTTTCCTTGCAGATGAATCATAGCCGCATTGGGCTAAATTCTGGGCATGATGCATGCCCTCATTAGTGTATCAACTGAGAATACTGTGTGGGTGATGTGGTTTTTTCTCAGCGCTCAGCATGTTGTGACCAAATGATGGAGAAATGTTGATTCTCCAGATGTTTGGACCATCACATCCCTCAGCAGCAGTGGCTCTCGAGGGGGGGGGAGCTATAGGATAGAACATCTAACAGGCCAAAGGATTCCCCCAACCCTCTTGTATGTGCAGAAGATGGAACTCAATGTGAACACTCACCTGGGATATTGTGGCTCCATGTCACCAGTGAAATCCCAAGCATGAAGGGTGGCAGTGCTAAGCATTCTTTTTAACATACAAATTCAACCTTACAATTAGTTAGATCTGAAGTGCCTTGTAATATTAATTTCATTCATTCATTCATTTGGATTTCTATCCTGCCCATCTAGACCAAAGGTCTACTCTGGGCAGTTTAATAACCCTTAAAATGATACTAGATGTGAGGCAAGTTGTTTTTATATACTTCTGTTTACATATGATTGTAGGCTGGAGGTCTAGCTTTAACATCAGGAGTGGAAAGCAAATCAATAATGCTGAACCCACCCTTGTCCCCACTTTAGATTCCTGCCATCCCAGGCCCTTTTTCTTCCAGCCACATCTGGTGCCATTAAGACATCAGATGGGGAGAAAAGTGCTTGACCAATAGACTGTAAGGAATAAAGTAAGCCCTAACTTTGCTAATTCCAACACTCATTTTGATTTAATCTTCTCTCGTTTTTATGTAAATCTGGTCTTTTCCCCAAAAAGCTAACATCATAGCTGCCACCCAAAAAGCCTGGTTCAGGATTATCATTTTCCAGACATCTCTAGGGGTGACCACCCACAACCGCAAAGCCTGGATAGAACAGGTGGCCTAGGTAGACAATCTTAAGAAGAGATGCTCTGACAGGTAGTGAGGTTGCAAACTGCTAAGGGTGTTTATGTCTGACATGTCAGTCTTGCAAACAAACCCCATGTTTACACACAGAAAGACAATCACAAAACAGAGCAAGCTAATTTGCAAACTTAGAGGAGTTGCAAAAAAGTCCTCCTGTAACAATTAGATGCTTTCATCCCTTCAGGAATTTCTCTTCTAACGGAATGCACTCTCTAATGTACAGTTTGACTCAGAGAAGGAGGAACTGTTGACCAGTGCCACTGGTGAGAGCCTCTTGTGGATCACAAGCTATCCAGTTGGAGACCTATATTCTAAATACCCATTGACCAATCATGAATAATTTGCCCATCTCCATGACATACTGTAGGCACAGCCTCTGCTCTGGAGGTTTAGAAAGCTCTTTGAGCTGTCAGCAAAGAAGTTATTTTTAGCTGAAAGGAACAGGAAGAGGGAAACTTAAAGGGTGAAAGGAGTGGTGTGTATTAGTCTGAGTTGGCTTCTTATCTAGTTAAAATGTTACTAATCAACACGCCTGGATGCAAGAGTATGCAAGGAGAGGGATAGTGAAAAAGAAATGTAACTTGTGCGTGTTGGGTTTTAATGAGGATCTGTTGTGGCTAAGGGTATAATAACCAGAACAAACACATCTGAAGACATAATCTCCTTTTACTAGTTCACACTCTTTGTCCATCCAGCCAGTACTCTCTTCCTGTGACTGGCAGTGACTCTCCTGGGTGTCAGAGAGATAAATGCCTTTTATATGGCCACCTGCTACCTGATCCTTTTAGTTGGAGGTGCCATAGATTGGACCAGTGGCCCTTTTTCATGCAAAAGAGGCTCTCTGTCATTCAGGTCTGGTGCCTTTAGGGATAAGTGAACAGAAACAGCTGTCAAAACATGGAAGCAGCAGCCAAAATGACAACAGCACTCAAAATATGTGAAACATTTGAAAAACCTGAGAGATTAAAAATAGCAAGTTGAAATCATGTACTAAAGGCCTGCTGCTGCTGCTGTGTGCCATTAAGTCACTTCCACCTCAATGGTGGTCCTAATTGGATTTTCAAGATAGTGAAATGTTGACTGAATCATTTATCATTTCTACCCACCCCACCTCCATGTCTAGGTGGGGATTTGAACTGAGTTCTTCTAACACCTAATCTAAACTGGAATGAAGTTTTTATTTATTTATTTATTGGACTGTGTTACTTGGCCTGAGGTGTACATGTTTGTATTTTTAGTGGGGGACTTCTAGTGGGTGGGGAGTGTTTGGGGAATGTTATGTGTGTGCATGTGTCTGGTCTCTGGGTGTCTGTGAATTTCGTTGTATGGTATACTGTGTATATACTTACAATGACAATAAATTATATTATTATTATTATTATTATTATTATTATTATTATTATTATTATTATTATTATTATTATTATTATTATTATTATTATTATTATTATTATTATTATTATTATTATTATTTATGTATGTATGTATGTATGTATGTATGTATGTATGTATGTATGTATGTATGTATGTATGTATGTTTCCATGTAATGGTTATGGCTGTAATTCATTACTTGTTAGTGGAATTAGAATTGAGTGGCCCCCTGTTACTTATTACTTGGGGTGTGTGAGCACTGAGAGAGGAAATGTGGAGAAAGAGGGTGGCTCATTTTGTGCTGCTGTCTCACCTCTTTCTCAGTGGACAAGGTGTTGCATGGCAAGCGAGAGCCGGACGGAATGACAGGCACCAGGCACCTTTCCCAGGGGAAGGTGGAAGGATATTTCCACATCTTCTCCTCCTCTCTTCCCACCTCTGCCTTTCCTGTGTCCTCAACTGGACTCCATAGGAAGTCAGCCTCTCTGCTGATTCACTAGAACAAAAGGAGTGAGCTGGGGAATAGGTAGAGCATAAACTTCCTGAGTAAGAGTGATGGGCTTTTGTTTAAGACTGTCATCAAATCCCATCATGCACACAAAGAGTAGCAAGTCACACTCCCACTGAATTCAAGAATATCTATTTAGATTTGGTAGGATAGAATGCCCTGTAAGGGCTGTCTGGCACATAAGGCCTTTGTGAAGTAAATTTGGGTGCTTTGCTTAGGTCTTATTATTCTTATTAATAATAATTTAATTTAATGTCATTGTAAGTATATACATGGTATACCCATACAACAAAATTCACACAGGCACCCAGAGACCAGACCCACCTACACACACAAAAATTCCCCAAACACTCCCCCCCCACTAACCCCCCCCCACTAAGAATACAAACATCTACACCGCAGTCTAAGTAACACTGTCCAACTAACTATTCACTATTGGTGGTCTTTAAGCTCATTATTAAGTGCAATTATAGCTCTGGTATAAAAACTAATCAGAAAATGTGTGGTCCGAGTCTTAATTGTTCTATATCTTCTGCCGGACAGCAATAGTTCAAAAAAGTTGTAAGCAGGATGGGAAGAGTCTCTCAGGATGCTGTGTGACTTCCTCAGACAGTGGGATGTGAAAATGTCATCCAGGGTTGGTAGCTGAGGCCCAATGATATTCTGGGCAATTTTAATGGTTCTCTGTAGAGCTTTTTTGTCCGCTACAGAGCTACTCCCAAACCATGCCAGAATGCCATAGGTTAAGACACTCTCAATGCTGCTACGATAGTAAATGCTGAGATAACTTTAACTTCCTGAGCATTCTCAGGAAATACAGCCTCTTCTGTGCCATCATCATCATCATCGTGATCATTATTATTATTATTATTATTATAAAACACCAGACACAGTCGATCAAAATTATAAAAACATTGACTGGTATTTTATAACAGATACAAGCTTTAACCAAAAACCAAAGTATCTGTTAAATATTGATGCAGTATGTATGCTGTTCCTAATACTGCTGATTTTTGTATGATGTTATTTCTGAAATCTGCAACTGCTTATAATACTGTGTGAAATTTCTTGATATTGTTCCCAAAGCTCCAGTGACTGCAGGGACCACTGTAGTGTCTTCCATCCACAAGTGATATGTGTTGATTGTCAGGTATCTGTATTTTTTTGTTTTTCCAATTCTTTATTTTCAGCTCTGGCATCCCCTGAAATTGCAATGTCAATGATCCGGACATTTATTCGTTCTATTACTACTATGTCTGGTGTGTTATGTTCAAGGTTTCTCTCAGTTTGGATTCGGAAAATCCCACAAGATCTTGACTTCCTCATTTTGACACCTTCTCTACCTGATGTTCCCATGGGTTTTTGGGGGCTGGCAAGACCTTCCCACTGTGGTGATACATATTTATCTACTTGCATTTGCTTTCATACTGCTAGGTTGACAGGAGACAGGTAATGAAGGGGTGCCTAAAAAGATTTTCTTGCATTTTTCAGTGCTGCAGTGGAAATAACAATGCATTAATAACGGTAAGACAGGAATTACTTTCCTGACTGGCAGTAACACTAATGAGGATGACCTGGTGCCCTGCAAAGTAATAACTAATGCAACTGGTCTCCTTTAAAAAGTAACATGCCAAGCTCTGGCCCCAATTAAATGTACCTCTGGAATTGCTAGGACAGGTGACAGAATCTCTGAGGATTTTCTCCATAGAAGTGGAAACAGGAATCTGCTCAGTCTTTCAAAAACATGGGTCCCAAACAGTTCTTGGATTAGCTCTGCAGATCTAGAACATCTTTATCTTATCTGTCTGTTGGGAGGATAGATTAAGGCAGCACAACTAAAGAAGGTCTAAGAAATGTATTGGGGCTACCATGGTAGAATGGCAGCTGCCGTTGGGACTCTCATTCAGGCAACAAGATATGTGGGATCAGCATAGACCATGCTGCTGCTTGTTGCCAACCTTACAGGATCCTGACACATGTTCATCCTCACAAATATGTCTGGAAACCATGAAAAGCAGCCTCGAGTGCTGGTTTTGAGCAGTAAAAAAAGTCAGGGAATAAAGATGGGATCCTGTCTCCATTTATCCTTTGAACAGCACCAATTTTGAAACTGCTTTTCCTTGTTCAGAGCAATTGTTGGGATACAAATATGTACGAAACATGATCCTCAAGCCAAACTCTTAAGACCTTATTTTGGAGGTTAATTTTGATGGATCAGGTTATGCGGATGTCAAAAGGCATTTTTAACACATTCTGTTTTTAACTGAATGATTTTATTTTGCTGTGCATTTGCTTGGAGCTGTAGCAGTAGAGTGGGTTAAAAACAGAAAGAGGTGCATGTGTAATCTGTCTAGATACAGGGGAAGTTGGGTTAACACAAACCTGGGCTATTAGGAAGAAGCTTATGCAGTAATTGTTGTTGTGGGTTTTTCGGGCTCTTTGGCCGTGGTCTGAAGGTTTTTCTTCCTAACGTTTCGCCAGTCTCTGTGGCTGGCATCTTCACTGTCCTCTGAAGATGCTGGCCACAGAGACTGGCAAAATATTAGGAAGAAAAACCCACAACAACCATTAGATCCCAGCCGTGAAAGCCTTCGCGAATATTATGCAATAAATAATCTTTTTATAGTGGTTACCAAAAAGGTATTGTCTATTTTTGCTGAATTCCTGATTTATTGGTTGGTCGATGGCTTTTGATTGAGGTAGGGTCATAGACTGCCTAACTCTTTGAAAATTCAAATGTAGTTAGTCAGACCCTGGAAGTAATAACTTATAAGTTACTTAGCCATTTGTTAAGGTTTTTTTCTTTATTTCAAAAACAGAGTGCAATAAAGTTGTATTTCAGAAGGAAAGTAATACGTGGAAACAATGTTAATTGAGGATGTGTTTATGTTCATATGTGTTTTCTGTGTGTGCATGTCTATAGCAAGTAAAAATTTCTTGCTATTTTTTAGTTTAAAAGAACATTTTTATAGGCAAGGCAAGTGGAAATTTTTACATACCATGCCATTCTAGCTAAATGTAGTACATAACCCATTCCTGAAGGCACCCTTGCAAATCTGGTTTAAAGGAATAAAGTATCATTTACCCTCTTCTGATCACTGTCAACCATATTTCTACACCTTCTGTTCTAGAACACAAATAAGGCTGTCCAATCAGTAGGATGAAATAAACATGAGAAAGTTTATCATCTGAAGTGTTTTCAGAACTGGAATTGCAAGAACTAGAAAAGAAAAAGAAAAATCAACACAGAACAATGACCATACTATGGAAAACGAATGGAGGGTAGAGGTAGATGCAATAGTGGAAGACAACATATCAATAGAGGAACAACCGACAGAACAATCCAGAAATTATGAGTTGTCAGAAGGGCAGACATCACTGAGGGGAAAAATAGTAACCCATATTAGCCAAAACAGAGAAAGACAAAGGCTCCCCATTTTGCACCAATTACAAAGTAAACCAATAAAAGATCTGCTGACAGATGCAAATGTAGTCATCAGAACAATCCCAACCAACATGCTCAAGGGAACAAACCAGCTCATGTACAGCACAGCTACCATTATGACCATGGAATTTGGTTACAACCTGCAAAACCTCCAGAAAACTCATGGCACCCCAAAATGGAAAATTTGGCTGGCAAGAAAAATAAACAAATTACGTGCAGACATTAGCAACTTAAAACACTTGAACATTCAAAATTTAAAAATGAAAAAGTAAAAGCCAGACGATGCAAAATATATGAACCAGAAAGGAAAACAATTGTTGAAACTATGGAAGAATTAAAACAGTGGTAGCAGCTGCAGCAAAGAAAATTGAAAGATATGATGGATACTTGAAACAATACAGAGAAAACTCACAATTTTGAAATAGCCAATGATTATTTTATAAATCTCTAAGAGAAACTACAGATCAAAAGAAATTAGGCCCATGTAAAACTGATCCTCTAAAATTCAGTAAAGAAATATGGGAAAACCCAACCAAACATAACAAAAACACCTCATGGATTAAAGACATTTGTTAAAGAAACTCAAGGAAAACAAATGGATGATATTGTAATAACAGTTGAAATGATTAAGAGAAAAGTGCACCTGAGCTGCACCAATCTTGGTTAAAGCAGTGGTTCTTAACCTTGGGTTATTCAGGTGTTTTTGGACTGCAACTCCCAGGAGCCTTCACCACCAGCCGTGCTGGCTGAGGTTTCTGGGAGTTGCAGTTCAAAAACACCTGAGTAACCCAAGGTTAAGAACCACTGGGTTAAAGCATTTAACAAGTCTCCATCAATGTATAGAAGTGCAGTTTAATCACTTACTTCAAAATTCTACTACTGAAGATTGGATGACAACAGGCCACACATTTCTCATAATAAAAGATAATCAAAAAGGCAGTTAACCCAGCAATTATTGACCAATTACATGTGTTCCAACAATGTTCAAGCTCCTCACAGGAGTACTTGCAAGATCAATATATAATTATTTAATTGAAAACTCCCTATGCCCAACTGAACAGAAAGGGAAATTTAAAAAGTCAATAGGCATGAAATATCAGCTGCTTATTGATAAAATGATACTAAAGAATGCAAAAAGGCAAAAACAAATCTTAACACGGCCTGGATAGACTATAAAAAAGGCATTTAACTCATTGCCACACAGCTGGAATAATATTGCCTAAATTTTTTTGGGATTACAGTGGTGCCTCGCTTGACGACGATAATCCATTCTAGCAAAATCGCTGTACAACAAAATCTTCATCAAGCGAAAGTAAAAAACCCATTAGAATGCATTAAAAACCGGCTAATGCATTCTAATGGGCGAAATACCTCACAGTCCAGTGAAGTTCCTCCATAGGGCAGCCATTGTCTGGTGCCTGTAATATGAGGAATCCATCCTTAACACAGTGAGGAGCCATTTTGCACAATGGGGAGCCATTTTGAAACCTGACGATCAGCTGTTTTCTGATCGTTGTTAAGCGAAAAATCAGTTCCTGAAGCAGGGAACCAATCGTCAAGCGGTTTTTTCCTGTTTAAACATCGTTTTAAAGTGATTTTGTCATGGAGTGGGGTAATCGTTAAGCGGGGCACCACTGTAGTAATAATATTCAGAGGTTCCCCAGGAAAAACATGGAAAAATAGAAAGTTGTCTTAATGGCCTGTGGTGAAGAAATTGGGGAAGTTAGCATCAAAAGAGGAATATTTCAAGGGGATTCTTTGTCCCTACTGCTGTAATGTACTGGACACTGCTGGACATCAAATCCACAATGAGATATTTTGTGTGTGTGTACATATTTACACATTTTGTATTATTTTGCTATGTAAATTGAATATTCTGTAAGTTAAAACACGTATTCTTACAATATTTCTAAACAAAAGCAAATTATGCTATACACACACACACATAAGTTGGGTAAATATTATTCTTCCATAAAAATTAAAAGTCTTATAATCTTTATTATCAATTCTAACGTGGTTTTCAAAGTAACAAGTAAAGAAGAGCACATTACTATATCTGTCCTTCCACTTTGCAACATTAATAGTAAAACACTGCTTTGGGGGCATTGTTACAAGTTAAACAGAAAGTTACATTTTAAAAGTAATTTGTAAAACTCCAAATCTAGCTACAACCTTAAATAGGTTTTTAACATAACAGAAAGTGATTCTGGTATAGAGGGAGAGGGGAGGGGATTTCCTGGTACTACTCTTTTATCTTTACTACCAACATAGATGGGATGAAAAAATATTTAACTGGAAGGCCTTGCATAAAATAAATATTCTTAGTTGCTTAAAGTGGACAAAGGACATTTAGCTGGAAATGAAACATGAAATCCGAGAAGGCAAAAGATAGTGAAAGATAAACATGTTCTTACCCCAGGGGTCATTGTCACACTTTTAGGCAAATATACTATGGATGGCCTCCAGAGACAAGTATTTACCACTGTTCTTGTCTACCCATTCTTCAAAGAGTTTTGAGCAATATAAATTAAGTAACTTGGCTCAAGAGTTGCAGCTGAATCCCTGAAAAGCTATACAAATCATAAGATATGAATGCATTTGTCCATGACAAAGTGCCTTTCCTTCAAATAATATCAGTCCCAGCAATGGAGTGTGTGTGGGGGGAGGTTAGATCCTTTTTGTGAGTTGGGGATGCTACCCCCAACCACCTACCTCAACGTATCCTATTTTAGAAGAGGTAGCCCTGTTAGCCTGTGCAATCAATCAATGAAAAACATTAAAATAAAGAAAAACTTTGTGGCACCTTAAAGACCAACTACTATACAGTATTTTAATAGCAGCTTTCATGGGCCTTTATGTCTGATGAAGTACACTTGTCCACAAGAGCTCCTATTAAAATAGAGCAGTTGGTCCTTAAGACGCCACATTTTCCTCATCTTTATTTTTCTTTTGTTTTGACTGATACCCTATTTTTATTTCACAGCAACCTGATTATGTGGCATGGCTGTAGCTACCATTCACATTGAGCCTGCAACCTCAGACTATAGATGTTTTATTTTATGAAAGGGAAACTAATGGCTTTCTTAACCTTGAATGTCACTGCCAGAGATAGGGGAGGTACTCAAGCTATTTCTTGCATAATTTCTTTGAGTACTAAGAATCCTGATGACAGGGCATTGAGGGATGCCATTTGCTTTTCCTTGTTAGTTAACAAAATGTCTTAAAGAAAAAAGGGTTGGCTTGCCCAGGGCTTTCCAGTGTCCTTTACTGCTAACCAGGGAGTTGAGTTTTCAGATCCAGACAATTCTGTCAATTGCAGTAGAAGGACTTTGCAATGAAGAGAGTGTCAGAGATATATTTAACACACTAATTAACTCTGGCATAACTTTTGACAGAAAAGAACAGTGTTGGCTTTGGAGTAATCAGTATGTCATGTTGATGCTGAGAACGGAGGTTTTACTCTGCAAAACTGCTGCAAAGACCTGGCATGGATTTTTGATAGTTTAAACTCCCAAACCCAACATCATCCTAAGACCCCTTGATTGATCTCTTAGGTACATAGTTTTGGGCGGTGCTGCAAAATGCAGAGTTTATACAAGAATATGTCTGAAATCTGGAATACTTTTTAGATGCAAAGGACAGTTTCATTTGCTTTTTGCAGGGTGATCAATGTGGCTTCACTGTGGGTGTCATATAGTTCTGGGTGGCGTTACAAAAGCTTGCAAAAGTATTGCAAAACCCTGGCTGTTGAGGACAGTTCTGGATTTTTGCATGTGAAACAGGGAACCCAGATTTGATTTGTCATTTACTCATGAGGGTGCTGCAAAATGAAGAGGGTTGCACTATGAAATGCTAAAAGAATTTGGTATAGGTTTTGCAGAGATGTGAGGGAGCCATCTCAAGCACCCTCAGTGGGCCATGTAGGCCCACCCCAGAGCAAGTCTCCTGGGCCCCTAATTGGCAGGGATGCAACATTGCAGGTGGAGGAAAGGCCATAACAGGATGCAGGACAGCTGGAGGGCATGGTGGTGGAAATAAGAGGGCTGGGCTTACAGAGCTCAGGATCATCAGTAACCATATCAGATGAAGGAGAAATGAGGGAAGAATTTGTTGAGCACCAGGACTTCATCTTCTGCACATCTGCAGGGGTGAAAACAGGGATAGAGGATAAATGAACCCACCTCCTCATGCCCAGCCCATTCAGCTGGGCAAGAGACTGAGGACTTGAGTCTCCAGCAACACAGCTCTCAGCTGATCCAGCCTTGGCATCCTCACCACCCAACACGGCCCACAGAGTTTACCGCAACCCAGCTTTTGTGCTTGAGACGCAAGCAGCAATAGGCATGGCACAGTAGCCCCACAGAGCCTGATCCCCATCTTCTGCCTTTACCAGCCATACCTAAAAGGACTGCCTTCAGGTTTGGGACTCATACTTCCCTCCCGCTTCTCCGGATCTAGACTTTTGGGGACCCTAGGGCTGCAGATGGACAGACTGTGCCCAGGAGTTTTTTACCAGAAACATGGGGGAAGGGGCAATTGGGATGACTCTGTGCCTTTAATAGAAGCTTCAATGAGTGACAGAACCAAACTGGGACCATTGAATAGTTGCTGAGGGGATTTCTCAGCTCCTGGGCAGGGGCCCGGTGGGACTCACAAGAGCTCCCAAATGTGAAAGCTTGTCGTTAATGAAGCTTGATATACATTAGTAAATCCTCATTCCTGGAAGCCCAAAAACTGACTTAACATACGAGCTTATTTCTTCAGTTATGAGAAATAACCTTTCAATTAGCCATGTTGGAATGTGACTTAGCTATATATAAACATTATAGGAAGATCTTGACCATGGAAAACAATCTGATAATATATCATGAACAGTAAGCTCTTGTGTTTGCTTTAACTGGATTTCTAGCTGCCTGTGTCTCAGTAGTGCCAAAGCACTCTTGTGTGGAAGCAACCACTGAGGGCTCCAGTAGAATAGATGCTAGCTCCACATGTGGAAGCAATGCCCTCTTTAAGAGGAAAATACTGTTCATTCTAACAGGAGCTTAGTCAATCCCCATTGAGCAAATCAGCTTGGTTTTGTTTTCTAGCAGGTCAGTTGGAAGATAGCAGGCTTTGTTTGGATGACGCAGGTGGATTTTGTGTACTTAGAGGAATAATATTGTAATACTCTTGTAACACTGTAGGAGGAAATATGCATTTGATGTGACATGTGATCTGGCCCTGATTCAATTTACTAACATTGCCCGCTCCACAAATCAGGACATCACAGAGTAATGTCATGAATAGCAAGCAAAAGACATCCAGTAATGGGAGATAATGCTGTGATAGAGCTCAAACTGTATAGGGAGGTTAGAAATGCAGAGCAGTATCCCACTCCATTTCATTCATTTGTAAATTATTGAAGAGCAGGTGATTGGCTAGAAATAAATGCCACAAATACCCTGTAAGACCCCAGTGCTAACAAAAATATTGTAAGAAACCAAAGAAATTAAATCCTAGCTAATCAGAGGTACTGGGATGTTATTAAGTCACTGAAAACTTACCCATGATTAGATATGAAGTCAGATCATAACCATGGTGTTGCTATAGTTTACTTTGAAATGAATACAAATCAAAGGATATCTGCCAGGTGGTTGTCAAAAGAAATTTAGACAAGCACTTGGCAGATATCCTTTCATTTGTATTCCTGCACTGAGCGGGGGGTCAGACTTGATGGCCTTATAGGCAGGCCCCTTACAACTTCATGATTCTATGAAAATGCAAAAGAATAAAAATGGGGAAAATAGAGATATTAAAAAAACGTTACAAAAGGGGTTTATGAAGTCATAAACAATATTACTTACTCATACTGTATGTAAATGCTACTTTCTCTAAACTGACGGTTGTATTGGTACATGTGACCAGCAGCAACCTCAAAAGCAGAAATGTAAATAACCAAAAAAAAAAAAAAAAGATATGGTGAAAGAAATACTATTAGAGTTAATGGGAAAGAGAAAAATGTGTGTGGAGAGTGACAGCATTTCACAAGAACAATTAAAACAAAATTTGTCAAATGCCACGTTAGAAACAGTGTACAGAAATAGAAAATGTAGAGAACATCTTGTTGAGATAATAACAATTGTGCATGCTTAACACTGAATATGAGTGGAGGATATGAGTGGAAAGGATTCTCCTTTCCACTAAGCTATCTGCATAGTCAGAGCTACGGTTTTTCCAGTAGCAATGTGTGGGAGTGAGCGCTGGACCATAAATAAGGCCAACCACCGAAGAATTGATGCTTTTGAATTGTGGTGCCGGAGGAGACTCTTGAGAGTCCCCTGGACTGCAAGGAGAACAAACCTATCCATTCTGAAGGAAATCAATCCTGAATGCTCACTGGAAGGACAGATCCTGAAGCAAACTTGGTAACACCTCAATTTTCTCCCCTCTTTTTCAAAAGTGGCGAATAGTAAGCAACCTGGTTCTGGGGATGGAATGGGGTTTGTGATGTTATATTCTTGCCTGAGGTACAAAATTATCTAATTATGATTACAGACTGACAATTTAGATGGTCTGCAAAGGTTACTCAGTAAAGCCAACAGAGGAATGAACATGGTCAAGACTATTAAGACCAAGTGCATAGCAATCAATAAAAATCAAGGAACCATGAAATGCAGTTAAAGATTGAAAATAAAAATATGGAACATGTTGACAAGTGTTAAGTACTTTGGGGTTTGGTTAAGCGGACAGTGAGAACATAGTCAAGCTGTAAAAGTCAGAACAGGGATGGCTCAGAGCAACTTATGTAAGATGAAGGATATAATAGGCAGAAAATACTTAAAATTGGTGCATGCTATAGTATTTTGCCTTCTTGGTTCTTGCTGCATGGCATGGAATCATGGTGTTTACATAATGATACTAAAAAATAGAAAGTCATAGTATCTGAAACCTGGATGTATTGTAGGACGTTAAGCATCTCTTGGATGGAGAGAGTGGCCAGTGAAGTAGTATTAAGGTGCCAAGAAAAACCATGCAATCATGAAAAATCACAAAACAGAAAAAATTAGAATACACTGGTCACTAAAGAAATGATAATTTGTACCGTTAGAGCTGATCATTAAAAGTAAAATGAATGGGAAAAATAAATGCTATGAAGACATCATCATGGCTGGAAACCCTTGGAGACTGGTCTGGATGGGACATTAGGAATGGCATGCACCACAGGCAACGTTAGAACAGCTATGACGACACCCAGTTGCCAGGAGAAGGGAAATAGGGAGAAGAAGAATGTGGCATTTTTAAAAAAATCAGAAGAGACCAAAGTTTCATATGTATATCTTACCTTCACTTTAAGGGAACTAGAACTATAAGGGAAAAAGAAAACATGTAAATTAAAAAGAGAGAAAAATGAAGTTGGGGTATTATAGCAAGAATTAGAGGTCTGAGAGGAATTGGAGACTTCAAACCCAATGCTTGTTCTAAAGAAAAATTCTCTATAATGTCCCATGAGCTAGTAGCGTTCCTTTCAGGTTTTGCTTAAAGGAATCTATGCCACAGAGCAAGGCTAGGCAACAGATGAGTCTTTAAGATACAGGTACTGCTAGACTGCAGCATTCTAGGGATTGCTGGAGTGCAACATATTTATATGTCAAAGAACAGCCTATGCTTACTTGATAGGCTAGCAATTGTCAGAATGTTTCTGTGATCTACAGTTGCAGAATTAATTACTTGTTACTAATGCTGTTGTCCCACTGAAATTTCATTTTCTCTGCCTGTATTCATATTCACTGACTTTACTAGCTTCCTGCCCCTGCAGCGTATACTGGTTGCTAAAGATTGCATGTGTCTGAGGAAGGGGATCATAATCCATGGAAACTTATAATGAAATAAGTATAGTAGTCTTCAAGGCACCATCTTTGTATTTACAGTATTTTTGTTCTGTTTTTGCTGCTTGTTTGTCATTTTGATTTCTATTTAACTTATATATATAAATATAAAAGGGTTTAGATGTTGTGCTGGAGCACTTTCAGTGCAGTTTAAAACATAATTATGCAAACAACACTTCTATATTTGGAAGCATGCTAATGTTAGTCTTCACATTGTATTCCAAAATGGGCAAAGAGCAAAACATTACAGCACTGGTTCTTAACCTTGGGTTACTCAGGAGTTTTGGACTGCAACTCCCAGAAGCCTTCACCACCAACTGTGCTGGCTGGGGTTTCTGGGAGTTGCAGTTCAAAAACATCCGAGTAACAAAGGTTAAGAACCACTGCACAGGATAGGACTTAGGGTGCCCACAACACAGCCTCTGCTTCGTCTCTCTCTCTCTCTTTTGCTTCTATAGATGTTCAGACTTGGTTTAATCTAGGACCCACTTGTCTTTCTATTGATGCAGGACATCAAGCTAAAAAATTCTCCCAAGAGGAGATGGAAGCAAGGTTTTAGTGATCCTTGTGATGAGGCATGTATAATCTTCATGGCACAGTGGTTAAACTGCACTGAAAGTGCTCTAGCACAACATCTAAACCCTTATATATATTAGAGTTAAATATAAAAGGGTTTAGATGTTGTGCTGCAGCATTCTCAGTGCAGTTACAAGATAATTATGCAAACAACATTTGGCCCTCAGCAAGCTGCATACTTATTGGTATGCGAGTTCCTTTCAGTGTCCTATCCAAATGGAAAATCAGATCTTCATAGCTCAAGATGTGACCTATCAGCTCATACACAATTGCTAATAGACCAGCAGGTTTATCTTATGTGGCATTGGATGCAGATGTGCTCCTGGTAAATAAACCCAGGGAAATCAGTTGGATAACTTATTAGTTACAAAGTAAGGTCCCACTGATTTCAGTGAGCCGGCTCTAAGCATGAATAAGCCTGCAGCCAACTCATAATGAACAGTAGGAGTGACAGATCTTAGCCTCTCTAAAGATTACAGACTACAACAACCACGGTGCCTTACCACTGACTATGTTGGGAGGGCCTGATGGGAGCTCAAAACATCTGGATGGCCAAGGGTTCCCTACCTCTGATGTGGATGGAAAGGACCAGGAGATAAGGCAGGCATCAACAAAGTACAACCTTCCAGATGTTGTTTAAGTGCAACTTTCTCATTGTTGGTGATACTACCTAAGGCTCAGGGGAGTTTCAGTCCATCAGTTTCTGGTGAGTCAATTGTTTTATCTCCCCCCCAAAATAAGACAACTCTAAAATTCACTAGCCTTGTTCACAGTATGACTTTATTTTAATAAACATAGATCTGTTGCATTGTAGCAGGGTTCATTCTCTTTTGGAAAAGCACTACCTGGCATAATCCTATGGTTGCCTACATCCCACTTCTTTCAGCAGAGGGAGGCAGCTGTGTGACATGTTTCTAGACAACAAGAGCCCTTACAAGCTATTAGTTCTCACTGTGGGCACTTATGAACACGTGCCTCCCCCCTTTGTTGATGCTATTACATACATACCTAGAATGAACATCTGGCCTCTATTTCAAACATCTGGCATGACATAATCCCCAGAGAAGTAATCACCCTTTGATGCTGTTTGCATCTCAGAGTTAAACAGCCTCTTAGTCACAATTTGCCTTCCTTCAGATCTTCTGTTTGCTCCGGGATTTCCTTTTTGCCCTGAAGAAGCTGTGATGTCACTGTGCCTATGGTTGAAACATCACAATTGATGCTGTAGAAAACAATGTTGAGCCCTCTTATCAATTTCTGCAGTGAGTTTTGCATGCCCACGTATTTCAGATGTATGTTATCAGCATATGTGTAGAAATAATTCCCATTCCTTGTTTACATAAACAAATATGTCTTTGTGCATATTACAGTTGCCTGATTGAAATATGTATTTTAAATAATTAATTAGCATATCTGCCTGTGAGTAAGGCAGGCTTTCAAAAAGACTCTTAAAAGTTCTGTTGCTTGAACTATAAGGCTGCCTTGAAATTTGAGGCTGGCACTGAAATACTGGGTACAAAACAGTCCTTAATTATACAGTAGATTTAGCCACTGTGTACTTATGACTGATGAGAGACTTCCATGTTATCTCCCCCACAGAAATAAATAGTGTAGCCTGATTGAGTTTGGAGCATCTTTTAAATAATGCTATTATTCACTGACACAGCAATTATCCCTTTCATTCCTGAAACGTTTTGAAAGGCCGAAAATCTCTGCCTGTGTCTTTATCCCAATGGACAACGTGGAATGGCAGTAAAGGGGTCAGAGTTTATGATTTTCTCAATACCCCCTTTTAGATGGTACAAGCTTTTGATGGAGCATGTCTGATCCTGGATATATTTTTCCCAGAAGAAGACTGAGCAGCACACCAGTTCCCCATAGGGGGCAGATTTCTATTTAACTACTTATCATATGAGAGGCAGTTTAAAATGGCATCTCTTCCTCTTTTGCGAGTCAGTATGGTTTCCTCAGAGATTTATCTAGATCTAGTTGGGAGCCATTGGGCTGCTTTGTACACTGAGTCATTACTGCTTGCTTTTATATGGTAGCTGTAAAAAACAAAAGAACACCACCTACTTGCTTAAATTATTAATTACAGACATATTTTCTTTCCTGACACACATGTCTAAATTTTCTTTGATTCCTCAAATGGGGTGGGTGGGTAGGGAGGAACCTCCACTTACCTGAAGTTACAGTTGAAGATACACCCCCTAAATAAGGAAATATGGATCACAGACAAAACCACCCATCTTCACTCAAAACATGGGCACACTAATATAACTTAGGTCCTCCTTACATTTTACCCCAAGTAAGTGAAGGTCATTCCCCCTCCTCCAAAGTTAGGGAATCAAAGAGGAGAACTCAACTTTTGTGTTTTCTTGGAACAAAGCTGAATTTACACTCTATTTTCATAAAATATTTCCTGGTATCTTCTCTCCTTTAGCGTACTCTTTGGATAATGAACATAATATCATCTGAAAGTAAATGGGATTTGTGTATTAATACTTACGCTGTGTCTAAGAAATACACTCACATCTTCTTTTGACCAAGCCTGACATCATTCTGCAAAGGTCCAAGAACAATAGTGTAGACTAATTTGGGTCTCCCAGACTCTTCCAGCTGCCGTTGCCTACCTTTTAATTTTATCATGTTTTAAACTATCTCCATTATTACATTAACGGTTCCTTGGGTGTGATTGGGAGTGGCAATACTTATGAATGGAAAATTAATGGGAAAATTGCAAGGGCGACTCTGGAAATGGGTGTTACCAAGATCATGGGTGTCACCCACAGTTTTTTGGGGGGCAGGGAAATAACCATTTGCTTGTAAACATGACATCAGCAGATGATTCACATGGACAAGATGTTGCTGAAATCAGAATTCAAGAGATACAATTATGAAAAAACAAACTGGAGCAATTGTGAGAAAGCCAGGTGTTAAAGTCCAAGATCTCACAGGCATCCTCTCACCCTAGACAAGAGCACCACAACCCAGTCCACCACAAAAGGTATGAAGTCCAAAGACACTCACTGTGCAGCTGGCCATGACCAAGGGGACGCAGGAGCACCAGGCTGGGAGCCAGGTTGCAGGACCGGGAGCATGGAGCCAGAACAAGGCACTGAGATTCAGAAGACCAGCAGAAGCAAGCAGGGACCAAAGCAGGGACCAAAGCAGGGGCAGGAGGACAGGAGTCCAGACATAGAGATGCTGCAGGCAAAAGCACTGGAACACAAGAACTCAAGCTCAGAAGCAGCACAGCCAAAAACTTTTGTGGTTAAGAAAAATTCTAGGAAGGAGAACCACTTCTTAAATAGGTCTTCCCTCCAGGTTTCCAGGTGAGCCTCATGAGTGGCCCAGCAGCTGCTACACAGGCCAGGGCCTGATCCTGCAAACACCAGGCTATTCCTGGGACAAGCTGGCCCTGATCCTGCAGCTGCCAGGGCAATGTGGGCCAGATCCTGACACCAACAAGTTTAAATGTTTGTTTATATGTATCTAAATAATCTTATCTGTCTAGAAAATCCCCCAGTTACCTCTTTACTGATTGCATTTAACTTTTATATATTGATGCAGTTGACTGATGGGCCAGCCTTGTAGCTGGCCAGCCCATTTGGCTTCCAGTCTGAATGTGTGCTTTGAAATGGTTCAACTGTTATGTGATGTTTGTGTGACTGGTGTTGTAGGACTGGTCTGGAGAGAGATTCTGTGCATGCTCTCAAATGTATAAATGACAAATGTAGGGAGAGTTATTTTTCTAGCCTAAAAAGTTAATGACCTAGAGACACAATGGAAAATAAATGAGTATTAGGGCAGGGCAGCCTGTTGTCAAACTACACAATGGCTTTCCATTAATTTTTAGGTCTTTAAAGTGATGCAGCAAATATTCACTGCCCTAATACATACTTTTGTAAAAAAAATACGTATGTCTAGTTAGTTTAGGGTGCTATTAGAAAGATGAGAGAAATGAAGGCTTATTCACACAGCTACCCCAGCATAGGTCCTTTGTACAAACACTGGGCTTTCTATTAGTTTCCCTCTATTTGACACTCATTAGGCATCATCTAGAGAAGTGGTCCCCGACCTTTTCCAACCTGTGGACCTGTTGGGGGTGTGGGGTCCATGCGTGGATGGCGCCGGGCGCACTTGTGTGCATGTGAGATGGTGCGGCGTGTGCTCACGGGAGCTGGGATGCACTCGTGTGTATACACAGATGGTGTGGGGTGCGCTCATGGGGGTGGGGCATGCTCGCACACATGCGTGGATGGTTTGGGGCACGCTTGCAGGGGGCAGGGCACCCATGAGTGCAGTTGGGCGGGGTGTGGGGGTGTGGGGTGTGCATGTGGGGGGTTGTCTCCACAGCCCAGTCCTGCCAAGGCCACGGACTGGCATTGGGCTTCAGACACTGGGTTGGGGACCCCTGATCTAGAAGACTGTGTCCAGATCTGGACACTACAATTCAAGAAGGATGCTGACAAACTGGAACAAGTTCAGAGAAGGGCAACAAGGATGATCAGGGGCTCGAAACCAAACCTTATAAGGAAAGACAGACAGAAGTGGATATGTTTAACCTTGAGAAAAGAAGACTGGAGGGAGATAGGATAGCACTCTTCAAATATTTGGAAGGCTGTCACACAGAGCTGGAGCAGGATCTGTTCTTGATCATCCCTGAGTGAAGGACATGCAACAATAGGCTCAAGTTACAGGAAGCCAGATTTCAGTTGAATATCAGGGAAAACCTCCTAGCTGTTAAAGTAGTATGGCAATGGAACCATTTACCTCAAGAGGTGGGGAGTGCTCCAACGCTGGAGGCATTCAAGAGAAATTTAGACAACCAACTGGCAGATATCCTTTGAATTGTGTTCCTGCACTGAGCAGGGGATTAGAATTGATGGCCTTATAGGCCCTTTCCAACGTCATGGTTCTATGATCTATTGTAGTGATTCAATAATACACTGGCATCACCATCACACACACTGGACAGCATAACTAGAACAGTCCCTCTTGACCAGTCTTGAGGCGTCACATAAGGGAGGGCAGACTGATCTTGTGTATAGTGGTAATTTCTGAACAGGCAGGGAGTCGGTAAATAAAGTGAGTTAATGTGGATTTCCAGTTGAACAGGTGCTTATAAGCATAAGTCATAGATACTCAATCTTGTTGAACACTTGCTGAGTCCAACACCACTGCATGGAGAACATCTTTTTGACTCTGCCCTCCTGCCCACCCTTCCCCCCAAATCTGGATATAGCAAAGGAATCAGTGTTGAGTATCTATCTCTGAATTTTTAAAATTGGCTTTTATAATTGTTCTTCAGTTTTTCACTTTATTGCACATTGCTTTGGGGTTGGACTGTGATTAATACCATTACAACCAACAACAATGATGGAAGAGGATGAGAATGGGATAGCAGAGAATCTGTGTATAAGAGTTTTCTTATAGGAATGGAACCAGCTTCCAATTTTTCTTCTAGGCTAATTTATACAAGGGCCTGCATCTCAGGAAACAAGGTATGCCAGTGGCAGGGATCCATGACTGTATTATTGCAAACCTCCTCAAAGTGAAATGACCTTTTAGTCTGTAACTAGGACAGTACTGAGATCTTACTGAATCCTTAGCATGGAAAGAAAGGATATTTGACTCAGTTATATGATGAGGTGGTCCTTGAGGAATCCTGTCTTTATATAATTTTATTGATAGCTCGGTGGTTGAGGTATCTGGTTGTGGAGCCAGAGGTTGGGAGGTCAATTCTCCACTGTGCTTTCAGTGAGTAGAGTCAGCCTGGGCAGCCTTTGGCCAGCTGCACAGTCCCAGGGTGCCCAGAAGAAGGGAATGGGAAATTGCTTCTGGGTATATACATATTTTTTTAACCTGGAAGACCCTGGAAAGAGTGGCCATAAGTCTGAATTGACTTGACGGAACATCATCATGATGATGATGATGATGATGATGATGATGATGATGATGATGATGATGATGATGATATGAAGAAGCAGTCCTTGAGGAATCCTACGTTAGTATCATTTACTACCCCCATCAAGTGCTCTTTAAAATACTATAGTTTGGAACACATTATTTTTGGACTACAGTTCCCAGAATCTATCTGGGGGATTCTGGGAGGTGTTATCCAAAAATATTTTTTTCAGCTCTGGAAAATATCTTGATTGCATCTGTAAAATTCTTTGTTGAATTGTTAGTTCTCCTTCCCTTTTTAGACTCATCCATGTCTAATGTTTATCAAGTGAAGACTCTATATTAAACAGCCTCTCTCACTTCCCCAGCCCCAGTAAGTTACATTAAAAGCCATATTTCTATCATTTACATTCCAAGGTGATCAAAGATAAAATGACACCTTTTTTCAGTATTTGAATAGCATATATGGTCTGCATACCGCAAAGCTGTGCAGAAGGTACTGTATTTTTCCACCGATTTTTCCTCAACTAGAATGTATGAGAATCTATCCCACGGCTTCCTGTAGTTCCTCCTCTCCACCCTCTTAACGACCAAGTTATTCTGCTGACATGGGCTCTGAAGTCTCATAAGATTAAGATGGAATCCCAGAGGTTGGAGAACATACTTTCTGGAGTACAACTCTCATAATATCCCAAGCAGATAGGAGCTGTAGTCCATGCTGTGAGTTGTAGTAAACAAATTTCTAAACTCTATCTGCTGCAAACTCCATCAAAGAGGAGAAACAGAGGCTGTTGGAAGCATATTTTCTGTTTTAACACTGCATTTAAAAGTTGCTCTTCCATAAGAATAAGGGGTTATGCAGAGCTTTTCAGCACCTCCTTTTCCAAATTTCTCAGTTTGCATTCAGTTAGTTGCTACAAATATTAGAACTTCTGGTCTCTGGAGAGTCAACCCAAACTGATCTTGGTCTCTCAAAATTAAAAATCCTCTGTTGGAGCCACATTAGTACACTGTAGTTGACCATTATTGATCTGATTTCTGTTCATTGTTCCCTCCAGACTAGAACTCAACATTGGGAAGGCGGCTTCCCAAAGATTAACTTTTCCAACAAGACTGAGAAACAGATAACTGATCAAAATAACAGTAGAAAAAAATAAAAATAAGGTCCTTCTTTGCAGGAACACAGATCAATTAAGAGAGAGAATGTCTGTGTATTTAAATATGATGTGTGTGTGTGTGTTCAGTCGTTTAGTCGTGTCCGACTCCTCGTGACCCCATGGACCAAAGCACGCCAGGCCCTCCTATCTTCCACCGCCTCCCGGAGTTGTGTCAAATTCATGTTGGTTGCTTCGATGACACTGTCCAACCATCTCATCCTCGGTCGTCCCCTTCTGCTCTTGCCTTCACACTTTCCCAACATCAAAGTCTTTTCCAAGGAGTCTTCTCTTCTCATGAGATGGCCAAAGTACTGGAGCCTCAGCTTCAGGATCTGTCCTTCCAATGAGCACTCGGGGTTGATTTCCTTTAGAATTGATAGGTTTGTTCTCTTTGCAGTCCAGGGAACTCTCAAGAGTCTCCTCCAGCACCACAATTCAAAGGCATCAATTCTTCGGCGGTCAGCTTTCTTTATGGTCCAGCTCTCACTTCCATACAACACTACAGGAAAAACCATAGCTTTGACTATTCGGACTTTTGTTGGCAAGGTGATGTCTCTGCTTTTTAAGATGCTGTCAAGGTTTGTCATTGCTTTCCTCCCAAGAAGCAGGCGTCTTTTAATTTCGGGGCTGCTGTCTCCATCTGCAGTGATCATGGAGCCCAAGAAAGTAAAATCTGTCACTGCCTCCATATCTTCCCCTTCTATTTCCCAGGAGGTGATGGGACCAGTGGCCATGATCTTAGTTTTTTTGATGTTGAGTTTCAGACCGTTTTTTGCACTCTCGTCTTTCACCCTCATTACAAGGTCCTTTAGTTCCTCCTCACTTTCCGCCATCAGAGTGGTATCATCTGCATATCGGAGGTTGTTGATATTTCATCCTGCAGTCTTAATTCCAGCTTGGGATTCCTCCAGTCCAGCCTTCCGCATGATGTATTCTGCATATAAGTTAAATAAGCAGGGTGACAATATACAGCCTTGTCGTACTCCTTTCCCAATTTTGAACCAATCCGTTGTTCCATATCCAGTTGTAACTGTTGCTTCCTGTCCCACATATAGGTTTCTCAGGAGATGGATAAGGTGGTCAGGCACGCCCATTTCTTTTAGGACTTGCCATAGTTTGCTGTGGTCCACACAGTCAAAGGCTTTTGCGTAGTCAATGAAGCAGAAGTAGATGTTTTTCTGGAACTCTCTGGCTTTCTCCATAACCCAGCGCATGTTGGCAATTTGGTCTCGAGTTCCTCTGCCCCTTCAGAATCTCGCTTGTACTTCTGGGAGTTCTCGGTCCACATATTGCTGAAGCCTACCTTGTATGATTTTGAGCATAACCTTGCTGGCGTGTGAGATGAGTGCAATTGTCCGGTAGTTGGAGCATTCTTTGGCACTGCCCTTCTTTGGTATTGGGATGTAGACTGATCTTTTCCAGTCCTCTGGCCACTGTTGAGTTTTCCAAACTTGTTGGCATATTGAATGTAGCACCTTAACAGCATCATCCTTTAGGATTTTAAATAGTTCGACTGGAATGCCATCACATCCACTGGCCTTGTTGTTAGCCAGGCTTTCTAAGGCCCACTTGACCTCACTCTCCAGGATGTCTGGCTCTAGGTCAGCAACTATATTGTCTGGGTTGTCCGGGATATCCAAAACTTTCTGATATAATTCCTCTGTGTATTCTTGCCACCTCTTCTTGATGTCTTCTGCTTCTGTGAGGTCCCTTCCATTTTTGTCTTTTATCATGTCCATCTTTGCACAAAATTTTCCTCTAATATCTCCAATTTTCCTGAACAGATCTCTGGTTTTTCCTTTTCTGTTATTTTCCTCTATTTCTTTGCATTGTTCATTTAAGAAGGCCCTCTTGTCTCTCCTTGCTATTCTTTGGAAGTCTGCATTCAATTTTCTGTAACTTTCCCTATCTCCCCTGCATTTTGTTTCCCTTCTCTTTTCTGCTATTTGTAAGGCCTCGTTGGACAGCCACTTTGCTTTCTTGCATTTCCTTTTCTTTGGGATGGTTTTTGTTGCTGCCTCTATATAGGTCCTTTTAAAGGAGAAAGATTGAATTCTTTCTCTTTTAAAAGGACCTACTGTATATGTAACCCATAACTAATATGAAAAGGGCCACAATAAATGAAAAGGACCCATATGTAACCCATAAATAATATGAAAAGGTCACCATAAATGTGAATTGACTTAAGGTACATTACGTATAAGAAATAAAAACAGCCCCAATGAAAACAATGGAACTTACTTCTGAGGTAATGTGGATAGGAATATCTTCTAGGTATCATATTTAAATACACAGACGTTCTCTCTCTCTCTTAATTGATCTGTGTTCCTGCAAAGAGAAGAGGATTTGCCTGGGGTTGTTACCTGTGGAATTGTATAATACTAAGTTGCAATTCACAATTTATTGTTATTGTTGTTATTTTGCAACTATATTCTGCCTTTCCTCTGATGTACTCAAGGCAGTATTCATGGTTCTTCCCTCCCACGCTTTGCTGTCCTAGCAAACCTTTGTCAGACTGAGAGGGAGTGCCAGCCAGCTCATGTTAATGGGATGTGTTTTATGGCTCAGTGGGGACTAGAAGATGATCTCCTAAATTCCAGTCTAACTCTCTAGCCTCTATATTCCTGTGGCTCCTTGTGGTCTAGAATTAATTTCCTGAACCTTGATTAGAGGTTCAAACCTTTTGTTTATAAAAGAGCTGGTCCAGAACGTATCCACTAGTTTTTCTCAGCACATGCATAAATCAGTCTGCAGAGTTATGATGAAGGTAGAGGGGTGACAAGGTATGTCATCTCAAACCGACTGGAAGAAAGGTGGGATAAACATGACAACCAATGATTTTACTTATTATTCACAGTGAAAAATCCTTCGTAGCATGGAGATGTACACACTTGTGCTAGACCAGCAACCGTGACCTTTCTGCCACTTTCTAGCGCACATTCATACAATGTGTCAGTATGTCAGCAAACTGCAAGTATGACTCAGTTGGAATTTCTGGAGATGTGGGGCGTTGCGCCTTCCATTTTTTGACAGCTGGCTAAGAAGAGGCTAAAATTCTGGTCAGGCCAGGGAAGTTGTGGCTGGGAGTGGCAACCCTGACCTAGATGTTGTCTCTCAACTTCTGAAGCTGAGCTCTTCTTTTTGGAGAAAAGGCAGGGAGGCTCTACATACATCAAAGACAGGGAGACAATGTCTTTCATCTCCCTTAACAGTCATGAAGGTATTATGGCATAAGCTTTCTGGACTACAGCCTATCAGATGACTTCTGGTATCTGTTCCCAAAGTACCCGGAAAAATAAAATTTCCATTGCAGACTCTTTAAGAGAGAGGGAATTGGCATAAGTCACTCCCTGGCTCAGAACTTCTGCAGCAACTCCTTCAAATTAAAAAAAAAAGTGGGGGAAAGAGAAAATCAGCTCGACAATTCTGATGGTAGTTGGCTTTCCCCCGTTGAATAATACATTTTGGAAATGTTAACTTCTAAAAATGTGTATTTGCCAGTTACACAGAGAATATGTACCAGAAGTCCTTTGATGGTTTCCCTTGCCAGCAAATCACTCACTAGCTCACTCACTCACTCAATCAAGGTAGCTAGCTATCAAGGTAGGTAGCTCTCCTTGCAAGGAAATGTTGTTCTCTTATTCTCCTCCGGTCATCATTTTACCTTCACAATAGCCCTGTGCGGTAGGTTAGGTTTAGGGAAAGTGACTGGATCACGGTCACCCAATGAGTTGCATGGCTGTACAGAACCTGGAACTCTGGCACCCTCAGATCCTAACTGGGCAGCGTAGTCATCATACTACACTGTCTCATGATGAAATAAATTTCTAACTTTTAAAGGTAGATCAGGATTTTTGGTTTATCCAAGAAACTGGTGCATGCCAAATTACTGTATATCAAATGTTTTTTTAAGTGTCAGTGCTTCTTAATGTACAAGATGAACAATATTGATAAAACGGATTTCGAAAGGAAGCTTTACACACTAATTATTTGTCTCCTATTTTATAGACTCTTTTTCCTCTAAGGAGCTCAAAGTACTAAAAATCTTTGTGTGTAATTGGAGGGAAAGATTTTGAAGGGCTAGAGCAAGCTGGGAGTGGCACTTTCATAGCAGTGTGGTTTTAGGTGCCTTAAATGGAAAGTAAAATGACTACCAGCCCTACTATTATGCAGAGTAAGGCAGCTAGCTACCTTGGGCAACAGAGTGAGAGTATCATAAAAAGGCAGAAATTGTTAGTGTACGTATTACTTATTCAGTATTGTATTTTTACAGTCAAGAAGAAGAAATATTTATTGGATTTTCTAACACAATTGCCAAAATAACTTCACTGTTTTCCAAAGGGCAGTTCTGTTAGTCTGCTGCAACAAAAAGAACACACAGTCTTGTGATATTGTTAAAACTGACAAGTTTTCTTCGGTATCAGTGATAAGTCATATTCCATGGAAAGGAGGGGCCTTGAGCACTGTACCCCCTTGCCAGGGTTACAGGGTTGGGGGATCAGATGCCATATGATCTTGTGTTTCAGGCAGTAAAATCCTTTGATTTGGGCCTTTCCAGTGAGCCTTGTGGCACTGTGGTTAAACTGCAGTACTGCAGCCAAAACTATGCTCACAAAGCCGGTTTGAGGTTCACTTAGTCTTTCATAATTCCAAGGCTGGTAAATTGAATATGGAACTTGGGGGCAGGCAATGTGTAGCCTCCATAATTAACTTGTAAAATATCCGGAGAGTGCTTTAAGCACTATGGGGTGGTATATAAGCAGCACATTATGCTTTTGCTTTGCCTTTTGCTTTTTAATAGCACACAGCCATAGGAAAACAACACCTTTTCTAACTTGTCATCTGAAGACACAGTATCATTTCACTTCAAAGCCACAGCAGGTCAAAGAGAGTACATTCCCTTTCGTTTCTCGGACTGGAACACAGACCAAATTATTTATCTAAAACAAACATTTACTGCTATGCGCCCTCCAGTTTTAACCCAACTTGAACATCTAACTTGGTTTCGGCATTCAGTGTTGTACTGAAAAACATGTCACACGATGATAATGATATTGATGATAATAATAAAGGAGTACTTTCAAATTGGTGATGAACCCCTTTCTTTCATCCAGGAGAGCTGCACACACAGGGAACGTATGGCTCTGAAGAAATTCTTCGTCTGCAACTACCACCTGGGCAGCAGAGGCAATAGTGAGGGATGATGCAATCCAGTGGCCGCATCAGGGGCAGGCAGGGCCTTATCCCTAAGCTAGGTAATACTAAGCTAGATAGAATCACGGGTCTGACTTGGTGCGGGGCAATTTCCTTTGTAACATTGCCTGATCGCAACTAACCCTTGTTCAGGGGTTAGGGTGCATAGAATGAGAAGGGTCAAGCTTGAACCCTAAAACATTTTAAATGAAAGTGTTAAGACCCCCCAAACTAATTTTTTTTAAATGCAGTATTTTATCTTGAGTTACTTTTATGATCCTACGCTGATGTATTCTGGGTACATTGCTTTATGTGATTTGGAAATGAATGTGGTGAGAAAGCCTGTTTCTCTTATTCCAATGATGCAGGGGAGGTGCACTAATAATAACACCAATAACTAATCTGATATATAGCTTTTATTTCCTCATGAGAGCCCAGGTGACCCCAGGTATTTTACACATCCATGCAGTAATAATATGTGAGGAAGAAAAACAAATCGCAAGGCATTTAAAAACGAGGTGGAAAAGTAATGGGAAAGTGCCTCATCAACTACTGGGGGCGGGGAAGAGCGGTCCGATTATTCATTTCCACGTGCAGCTTTGGCACCTACGGGAAAAGGTATACGTGAGGACGGTGATGTTTAAAAGGAAGACCTTTGTAAAACATCTGGCCGGCCATACGGAGATCTATAGCGGCGTTTCCAGCAGCCACCAAGCCAGAGGAGGCGAGGATTTCCACCCGGGCTGGATGGCGTCTCTCACCCTTCAGAAGGGATCGCCCCTCTCACGCTTCGGCCCCATTCGTTCCGTCGATCGATTATGAATTTAAATTGCACGCACGTACCTTCTTGCCACAGCCCACCCCGCGCGCCCCCGCTAGCGAGGGCTGGCATCTTACACACCGACACAAACGCACACGCCCCTTTGCAAAAGGTTGCTTGCAGTGTGTGTGCGCGCGCGGGGGGGGAGAAAGGGGGCCACCATTGTGTGTTCATAGAGAAGGGGCGGGCCCTCGGTTCCCCCCCCCCATCCCCATTCACACGGGCAGGTAACCCCTTTTTGGAATGGGCGAGGGGCGGTGGCGGCTGGAGGTGGGTGAGGAGGAGGAGGAGGAGCGGCTTGCAATACCGAAGGGGGGGGGGGGAAGCTGCCGCTACGTATTGGAATTAAGACCCTGGCGACCAGCGCATTTCCCTTTGTGCAACAGGAGCCGTGGCACTGCACGCCCTGAGATTTCTGTGGGGCTTTTCGCTTAGGGTTGAGGTAAAGAAAAAGGAAAAATAAGATTTGCCACTTCCATCAAGACGAGGGCGCAGCAGTGCCTGTGGCTTCTTCCAGGTTCCCCCCCCCCTCCGCGCAAGGGAGGCTTTCTTTTGGGCGCGGGGTGGGAGTGCCGTCTTAAAAAATGCCTTGCCCACTAGGTGTGCGTTGCACCCTTCACTCGCTTCCCCCATGAGACGATGGCTGCTTCGAGAAGTTTAAAATACGAGAGCGAGCACGAGAAAAGGGGGGGTGGGGTGGAGAGACCGTTTTCTTCCATTCCAGCAGCAGCAGGAGGGGAGTCGGGCGCGCATGCGCTCTGAGCCCATTGCCGCGTAGCCCCCGTCCCGTTTGCGGCGCCCTCCCCTGCTTTTCCCTGGGAGCCCATGACGTCAGGCAGGCAGGAGGCGGCGCGAGCTCCATCAGGCGGCTGAGGCTTCGGGTGCGCTAGCTAGGCAGGGGTTGCTTTTTCCTGCGTCCGGCAGCAGGAGTAGGCGCCCCTCGTGCAGGCAACGCATCCTCAACCTCTGCGCCACCGAGGAGGGGCTTGGAAGGGCAGAGGGGGAGCCGAGCCGAGCTGCCCCCCTCTCTTTGCTGATCCAGAGAGGACCCCTTCTTTCTTTTCTCCCTCCTCCTCTCCCTCCCTTTCTTTTTCTCCCCCGCTCTTTCCCTTCATGCATCGTTCTTGGGAACCTTGGCCGAGCCTTCCAAGCACCTTGCCTTGCTTTTAATTTCGTGCACGAGGGGTAGTGTTCCTGGTAGCGCCCCGTAATTATTTTCCCCCCTGCATGCAACCTCCTTCTCTTGCAAGGGAGGGCTGAACCCCCTCCTCTCTCTCCCCTCCCCAGCCTTTACGGCTGCTGGGTTCTCTCATCTGCCTGGGCTGGGAGGGAGAGAGAGGAGGAGGAGGAGGGCGGCGAGACGGCTTTTCCTCCCCTTTTCCTCCTTGTAGTGGATGGTGGAAGCCTTGAAGACCCTAGGAAGGAGAGAGCGAAGAAGAGGAGGTGACAGAAGAAGAAGGAGCTCTTGCTGCACGGCTGGCCTGTGGACCGTCTAGAGAGCTGGTTTTTATTTTTTTTTGCACAAGCATGCCGGCCCACAGGGTAGAAATGACGGGGGCCCTGCTGCTCTTCCTAGGATTGTTGCACACATTAGTAGGGATCACCCCTATTTTTGCCCTTGAAGGTGAGTTGAAAACCTTTCTCTCCCACCCCCTTTTTCCATACCTTCTGCCTTCTCCCCTCTCTCTTTCTCTAGTGGAATATATACGAAACAGCCTTATTTATTACGTTGTCTTCCTGCAGCTTCTCCTGGCCTTTCCCCCCTCTTTGCTTGCAGCGAAACGATTTCCCTCCCTTAAAACGGGGGAAGTGGGTGGCGGGGGGGGGGAGAGGCTGGTCTTCGGAATTCAACCTAGGCTTTGCAGTTGCCAAACAAAGCTGCATTCAAAAGAAGAAAAGCCACAGGGAGCGTGTGGACAGAGGGTGCTGCATTTTTTGCATTCACACACCTACGTTTCTCCCTCCCCAGCCGGTGCCAACAAAATGTCCTACGTATTCCCCGCTTCTTCCCCCCTTCTCCCGATGTTTGTGTGCGTGGATGAGATGCGAGGAGGTGTCGGGGATCGGAGTTTGTCAGTTACGAGAGAGAGAGAAGCGAGGCTGGGCGATCATCCTTCATGAAATCCGTGCGCAGTGTTGAATGCAGATAACGCTTCGCATTCGTCCCACCTCCGGCCCCGTCAGGGTGTACCTTTGAAACTTGAAATCATCATGTAATCCTGCCCTTGTTTACTCAGACCTAAGCAAGTCCCAATGAGTCCTGTAGGAACTACCGTACTCCAGGGAAGTGCGCGCAGGTCTGCAGGGCTCTCTGAAAGAGGCGGCGAAGATCGTCGCGTTTTTCCTCAAAGACATACGTACCCTCTAGCTACCTTTCTAATACACAGAAAGACTGCCAGAGGGGAAATAAATCATTTTATCTGGGCACCTTCCCATCTGTGCTGCCACGGTATGCGAAGGAGTGGAAGCAGTGGCTGCTGCTGCCTGAACTCATCCTGGCTTTCCTTTCCGGTTCCAAAAAATAAATCATTTGCTCCAGATCTTTCAACCTTCTCATTTTCTTCCACCTTTTTTGTTGCCCTTCGCGTTGATGGTGCCCACCATAAGCTCAAGGAGATCATAGATACCTCTTGCTGTTGTTGGCGATGGGGGTTGAGCAGGAAAATGGAGGTTGAGCCACCCTCCTATCAAAAGATCGCGGGTGCTGGGGGGGGGGGGGGAGAGCCAAGTGTGACCAAGTAATAGATTCCACTGTCCGAAAGAGAAGTTATCCATTCAAGTGTTCTGGATGCATTTACTTAAAAGCCAGCAAGCATCTTGGCTGGAAGAGAGATTTCAGTGGTATGGAATCTGCAGTGTAGAAGCAGATCAGCAAAAGTAGGGAGTTCCCCCTTTCCACTGTTTGTAGGAGAACCTGCTCCACACTTTTCATGCTCAGACCTAGCGTAAAAAAGGAAAAAGGGTCAGAGGTTCTCTCTCTCTCTTTACCACTCTGCAAGACTGAGGGAGAAACTCACCTACTCACCTAGTACTTTTGCTGGTAGAGAGGAAGGTGAGTGGGCTGGGGAGAGGCCTTTTCAGTTGTCGCAACAACAGTAGAAAAGCTGTGGATTATCAGTGGGGTTCAGGAATGCGATTATTTGCTCATGGTGGTGGGGGGGGAACTTTCCAGGATGAAGAAACAGAAAAGAGGCAGGGAATATGTCTCTCATATATGAAACCTAAGTGATAGCTTCTCCTCTTGTGCACAACAGGGAACCAGAAGGAAGGCTTTTTATCTCCCCACCAGGCATCCTTCTCTCTCTCTCTCTCTCTCTCTCTCTCCCTCCCACCCCCACCCCCACCCCCACCCCCACCCCCAAATCACCTTAGTTTTTCTTCTTACCACCAAAGGCATTAAAGCAGCTGGATTGTTTCTCTGCCTGGAGGGCTTAAGGTAACATCAGTAATTAGTCAGGGTAAAAACAAAACAAATAAACAAAAGCAGCAGTTTTCCTCCTTTTGCTGGGATTGCTTGTGGCGCAAGAATCAGACTGGGGGTCTTTTCAGGTGTTGGTTTTTGGCCTGGAGACTTGCTTCCCCCTTGGTCCTGGATGGCTGTGTTGAAGAACAGGACTTCCTTTCTTCAGAAAGCTCTTTCGCCTGCCCTGGCCATTGTTTACATGTGTAACCATTTTGAAGCAGTTTGGGGCAAAGTGTGCGGTCTAGGCTCCCCAGAGGTGGTTGAGAGTTATCTCTTTTCGTTGAAGAGGACTAGCCGACTCCTGAATTGTGTGAGCACCGGTGGTTAAGAAGCAACAGTGGGAATAACAGGTGGTGTCTAATGACAAACTTCAGAGCATCTTGCAGTCAAGCCATAATTGAGTAATCTATCATTACAGCATGGATTCTAAACTCAGCAGTTTTATTTTGAAGTCGCCTTTCCTCTGTGGTCTCTCTCTCTCCCCTCCCCCCCTTGCTCACATAGGTCAGCATTTTTGCTTCATCATCATTTTTGAAAAAGTATTGTGCAATCTAATGGGCTTCCCTTCCTTTGGGCCACATCCTTTTTTTTTTTTAGGTCTGTGTCTCAAAGCGGACTCGCTGTAAGTCAGTTAATCTTGGAGCTAAATTCCAACCACCCTTCATACCTCCTCTGCTGGCTCAGCCCTGAATTTTACAACCTGTTAAAAGGATTTAGTGAAAAATCTGTGATGTCAGAAGGGTGGAAGTTCCAGAGATAGAAGTGCTTCATTATTTTAGAAAATCAAGCATTGTGTTTGCCTAACTCAGAGGTGTTTTTGGATTGTTGTGACCTGCTGTCAAGTTATTTCCAGGACATAATGGAGACCCTGTTAATTAGGGACCTTCAGAAGGTTTTGTTTTTAATACACCGGCTCAGCTTGTGCATACTCAAGGCTCTGGCTTCTTTTATTGAATCAACCCATCTCTTATTGACTCTTCTGTTGCCTTCAACATTTCTCAGCATTACTGTCTTTGCAGTAAGTCTTGTCTTCTCATTATGTTCTCCCCAAAAAGAGACTCAGTTTAGTAATTTATGCTTCTAAAATGAGCTCAGACTTGATTTGATCCAGAATCCACATAATTGTCTTTCTGGTGGTCCATGGTTCTCTATAAAACTTTTCTCCAGCATGTTTTAAATAGATATTTATTTATGCTTTCTTCCTTTTCCAGTTTTCACATCTGTGAACAGTAACCAGGAATATTATAATATGCTTGATACAGTATTTGCTTTGGTCTCCACTGGCACATTTGAGGATCTCTTCTGGTTCCTTCCCAGCTACATTTCCAAGTTTTTGCACTTGAAATTCTATACTTACTGGCCATGCTAGCCATTCAAATCTGGGAGCAGTAGTCTGAAGAATTATGTTTCCCAAGCTCTCAGCTCAGCCCCGCTTCCCCTTTTCAGAAGAGGTCTTTTCAAAGAATGTGGCAATGTCCACTTGTAAAGTAGTTGTCCTGTCTTCCAGAACCTTGAACTTCTAACAGATGTTTGAAATGTTGCTTTGGCCAGAATAAATTTGTCACTCTTTTGATTCTGTAAAATTTCTGGTTGTGCTTATTTGACACCCATTGTAAGCATCCAGACTTCTGTCATGCTTTCATCTTGCCATGATTATTCTTCCCCCCCCCAACATTTCATTGGGAGCTTGAGATGTTTATCTACATACTGTTTGTCCTGTTTGCTTGATTGCTTTGAGGACAAGGGTGGATAGAGTTGGGGTCTTGGGTTTGCTGGCTCTGTGGTTGATGAATTCCAGTGACAAGGTAGTGTTGCTGCTTCACTTAGTGTGTATGCGGAGTGTATGCCCCAGAATAAAGCAGATCTGGGAACAAAGCATGCCTGTTGTAAAGTGAATTTGAAACAGACTTATAGTATAGTAGAACTGTAATGGATGGTATATTGACAGTAAAAGTAGCAGATAAAATAGGGGGAGGTATGGAGTTGTGGCTTGCCATTCCATATGCATTGTCTCCAACACATTTTGGTATCACCTGGCAGGACAAAGTTCTAAATAGAGGAGTCCTAGAATGAGCTGGAATTTTTAGCATGTGTACATTACTGAAACAGCGACGTCTACGTTGGCTTGGGCATGTCGTTAGAATGGTTGACAGTCGGATTCCAAAATATCTCCTGTGTGGAGAATTAGTGCAGGGAAATTGCCCCAGAGGGAGACCACAGCTGTGATACAAGGATATCTGCAAGTAGGATCTGAAGGCCTTAGGAATGGACCTCAACTGATGGGAAACTTTGACATCTGAGCGTTCAGCCTGGAGGCAGGCGGTCTGTCATGGCCTCTCCCAATTTGAAGAGACACTTGTTCAGCAGGCTGAGGCAAAGAGGCAGTCCCGAAAGTAGCAAAATCAGGGAGCTGGACAGGGGACAGATTGTATTTGTCTTCAGTGTGGAAGGGATTGTCACTCTCGAATTGGCCTTCTCAGCCACAGTAGATGCTGTTCCAAGTCCTCCATACAGAGTATGTTACCATAGTCTCTGGAGAATGAAGGATGCTTAATCTAAAAGGCTCTTACTGAGTGCAAAAATTAAGGGCATGGCCTCCTACTGAGGGGCTATAAATCTTTTCTTTTTAAAGAAAAGGGCTGGTTAAGAGCCATTGTGTAATGGTTCTAGACACTGCTTTGCATGGTAGGGCAACTGGGTGTGTTTATTAGGCTCCTCAGTGGCTTAGGCATCTGGCTGCAGAGCCAGAGGTTAGGAATCTGATTCCTTGTTGTGCCTCCTGAAAGTAGACCAAGCCTGGGTGGCCTTGGGCATGCTGCACAGCTCCAGGGCACCTTCAGAAAAAAGGAATGGTAAACCACTTTTGAGTAATTCTCTACCTGGATAACCCCGAAAAGAATCTCCATAAGTCAGAATTGACTTGATGGCTCATGACAATACTAACACAAATTCAGTGCAGCATTTGCATTTCCATTTCCTGCCATTAGGAGACTCCTCTGGTGCATAGTTCAGTGGGAGCTTCTCTCAGCAATAGCTGCATGGATACAAATGGCGAATGTTTCTGCCCAGGCTCAGCTTCCTAAGATACAATGTGTTTTCTACAGAAGTCACAAACATCTTCTCAAATGATGGTTAGCGTGTGAGCAGAGAGCTGTAAGGTGCTTATCGACAAAGCTAATGGGGTTGCCCTTCAACTGAATAATGGATTCATTATTGCTTTTATGATTTTTTTTGGATCTGACAAAGCTCCGAGAGGGTTTCTTATTCTGCACTGCTGTGGTGCTGCTCACCCTTGTAGGCAGCAGCTGGCCAGAGTGTCAGCCTGAGATCTTTCCTAGTTCAGATATTTAGGACCCTTAAACAGGGACCGAACCCCTGGTTTTATATGAGCATTGAATGTGTATATTGAGTTACTACTCTGGGTGCTGTTTTCTTTGAAATTGGGCCAGTATTTTTTGCTAGTTTGGGGAGCCACAATAACAGTTAATAGCTTTCATTTCTCTCCTTGTGGCTTAGTCTTCAGTTCAGCTTTTGTAGTTGTAACTCACCACCAAGTCTTGCTTTGCCAGGATATAACTGCTTATGATGCATCTACCAACTGTTGGGCAAGCACTGTATCATGAGGTATAACACTGTGCCACTCTTACTCAGGCATTGTGCTGCCACTGCTAGAGCCATTGTAGAAGTGTTTAATGTATACTGTATATTATTTCTTGAGCCATACCTTCCAGAGACTTGACTTATGTATTTTTTTTTCAACAGGAGAAATCTGGGTTTCTCAGAATCCTGCTACAGACATTAGGCAGATAATCTTGGCTTTAGCTAAGATTTCAGAGTGTTTAAGACTAATCCTAATCACATGGCATATTCCTTGAATTTCAGGGACTTTTACTGCCAAATAAGGATGCTTAGGCTGAAATCCTGGGGTCCTTTCATGTGCTTGTTGAGGTACAGACCTAAAGACATACTGAGAATGTGAGGGAGGGCACTTATCTGTTACAGTTGCAATCAGGCACCCACCATTCTTAATTAATAGTGTCCATGCTTTGCATGTAGAAGCCTGAGGGTCCTTGCCTTTTCCATTTAGAAATATTTTGGGAAGCAGCTGATTTTAGAAGCCTCTCCTTAATTTTCTTTCTCCTAGTTGGATGGTTTGAATCAATAGGTTGAGTGAGTGTAAGGCAGCTTCCTGAGTTCCTGCAATCTGTGATTGGCTCCAGCTGCAGAGTGTGGTTTGCCTCTGAGTGATAAATTTGAAATGATCCTGCAAGATTATGTCATACTCTCTTCCTTCTTCTAGAGTCGATGGAGTTTTTCCTCCAGTTGCAATAACCATTGCATGGAGTTTATTTTACATTTAAATGGTGGTGATGAGGAAGTGGATTTATTTGGTGTGCAATTGCTTGTTAACCCTTGGTCTTTAGAGTTTCGACTTTCTCTTTATGGACTTGAGAATAGAATTGTATTTGTCTAGATGCCAGTAGGGGAGGGGGAGATGTTCTGTGAATGCTCAAGTTTACATTAAATATTGCCTTTATTCTCCACTCTCCTTCCTCTCCCCATCTGAAGCATTGTAAACTAGTCTGACTGCTGGTTAGAGCTGCTGCCGCCCTACATCTTATATAACATGGCTGGGTTGGTCTGTGGAGGTGTGTGGATTATATATGTGAGCTGAGTGATGTTATGGTGTGCTGCATGTGAGTACTTGTAAGATCAGTGGCCTTGCCTCTGCTTTGTACAAGAGGGCAGGGTTGGCTTCTTGATCCATATGAACACTCCCTTGCAAGCTCATTGTATGGAGGTCATGCACTCTGGCTGGTTCAGTGCAGAGTCCCTGGAAGATGTGTAGCTCTTACGTTAGTAACAGGCAACTAACAGCCTTGGCGGAGGACTCGGGCAGACCCTGTCTGAGCCGTGCTATATAAATCTTGACCCCAGGATCCTTCTCTTCCCCAGGATGTGCTTCTGAGGTACATGTCACTGGTCTGGTTTTATAGAAACAGTAGATGGTGTCATAAGGCTTGGACTTGTGCTGCACCCAGTTAGATTTCAGGTGAGAGAATAGTGTGAATTAATGTGTGTGTGTGTGTGTGTGTGTGTGTGTGTGCGTGTGCGTGTGTGTGCGTGTGTGTGTGTGTGTGCGTGTGCGTGTGCGTGCGCGCGTGTGTGTGTGTGTCTCCCCACCCTCCAGTTTGAAGCAAACACATGTCTTGCACCTGGAAACCAGCTGTCAAGGGAAGCTGCCCTTTTAATTGGTGGTGTGTGGTGCATTTTCCTTTTCTTTATTGGGCAGTGTACAAACATGCTGTCCCTCCCCGTGCCCCTCCCTCCCACACTTGCAGTGGTATAGTCAGATTTTCGGGCAGTCATCATGAACTGCTAAGTAGCTCAGTGGACTAGGTATCTGGTTACAGAGCCAGGGGTTGGGAGTTCAATTCCCCACTGGGCCTCCTTGACAGGGACTAGGGCTCCATGATCCATAGAGTCCCTTCCAGCTCTGCAGTTCTAAGAGGATTACTATTATTATCAGTTTGTGTCACCAAGGGCTGCTGTTCACTTGCTCACACTTTTGTTGTTGAGTATGAAAACTCTAGTATAAAACAAAAGCACCTTGTTTGTGCCAGTTCAAGTTGACTCCTGTTGGTTTAATGGACATTGGTATACTATACAGAGCTAGCGCATGACAAGTGTGCATACCTTGTAAAGAAATGCAACAGTGTAACTGTGTTTGTCAGGCTGAGTTGTACTTGGTGTTTTCCTCACTCCTCAACCTCTGGAGCTGCTTGAACAGATACTCAGTGACCTGATAAAATAAGTGTGAGAAAAAGTGACCTTTCAGATAGGCTGATGTTTGGCCTATAAGTCTCATCAGCCTTAGCAGACATGGAGAGTAGGCCAATGACAGTTGCAGTGCCATAATGATTGAAGGAATAAACCTTTTCCTTTCCTGCCATCAAGCAACACCCAGAATTCCTAGAGAGAGAAACAGAGAGAGGCAAAGGTGTTGGAATTGGCTGTCAGAGGCACAGAGCAGAGGCACATTCTATGCTCATACTTGCATGCTGCTTTTTCCTCAATTGGAAACTTGTGACAGCCTGGTAGCCTTCTCAGAATACAGTACTCTTGTGACCTGACAGAAAGCTCTGATGGGTCCATAGCAGATTCATAGGTAAAATGATGCTACCTGAACTGGCTTTTCTCACGAATTCAAATAACTGCTGTCATGTAGTTAAATATTAGCTGGCCAAATGCAGTTGTGTTCCCCCCCCCCCCCGCCGCCAAAAGCCCCAGTAGTTCTGGACTTGAGACCTAAATAAGCCTGAGTTGGACTGGAAGATTTTGGACTCCAAAACATGTTTTAAATGCCCATTGTGGCTTTAAATGGTATTTTCCTGCCTGCCCTATAGAATTCTTGTTATGTTATGTAATGCACGATCAAGTCACATCCAGCAGATGTCAACTACTGTATAATAGAGCTTTCAAGGTGTGCGAGATATTTAAGGAGTGATTTTACCATTGCCGCCCCTCCAGTGACTTTCCATTGTTGAGTGGAGATTTGAATCCAGGTCTCTTGAATCCAACACTATCAATACACCTCACGTGCTCTCATTGAAGTCTACCATGGTTGTATATGTAATTCCCCCGGTCATACCCCCCGACCAAATGTGTCATTTTGTTATCTTTGCAGTGTGCTATTAATAAATAAAAGTTCCTTACAGAAGCTGCCACCCTTCTTTAAAAATTGTTTGATGGTTATGAATATGAGCTAAGAATTGAGCTACCGTATATGCTCCGTGTGTGCTGGCGCTTGATCCTATCACTATGCTTGCGCAAAGTAGTTGTTTTTGCTTGTGCAAGAGGCAGGAAATGAGGCAGAAAAATAATGGAAATTGAAGTCAGGTTTCTTTTTCACTAAACAGTAAAATGCATCTTTATCTTTTTCAGTGCCTGAGGAATCTGTGTTGGCCCAAAGGATGGTAAACATTTAATAATAAAATAGATAGTGGGTAATTGGCTGCTTTTAAAACCATATTGCAAGACTGTTCCCTGTGGTAATTTGTTTAATCCTACTTAATAGAAGAGCAAGACCTAATCCCTGTAAGTGAAAGGATTAGACATCATCATCATCACCACTACCAGCATTATCCTATCAGAAACTGAAAAGTTTTTGAAATACACATCAGGTGGGATGGAAGCTTTGTCATGGCTGTGATCTTGGTACAATTAGGAAATAAAAACAACCTCTGAACATAGGAATAAGCATATATTCTTAGCCACGTGGTTAGGCATGATGGTACTATGGATCATTTTGCAATGGTGCAAACAGAAATCACATAGGTGTACAGTGTCATTTCCCATATGTGCATATATTGTGGGCATATGACATATGAATGCAGGTAGTCATTACTTGTAGAGTAGCCATAGAAGGCTGAAGTTTACTGTGGATGTATGCATTTACTGCATGTTGATATTGGAGTAGGAAGTGAAAGGAATGATGCAAACACACCTTCTTCTATTCTCAAAATCTGGAAGCCTTCCAAGCTCTTTGGTTTAATCTGCTGAGCTCTAATGATTTCCTAGCACAGAACTTTAGAGCTTCTTTATCCTGCAAATGTGTGTTAACTTTCCAGCAGGTTAACTGTCATGGCTTTGCTTCCGAAATCCTGACTTGTTGTTTTAGTGAGAATGCTAAGGATTCTTTATTAGGGATTTTTAGTTGCCCCTCCACACACTAAAACCCACAATTCCCATGGTTACCTGCCAAGAGGGAGTATCTACTAAAGCAACTGTTTAAGATTACGATAGTATAGAGATAAAATAAGAGACTTTACAGCATTACCTTGCTCTGCTCTTGTTTTCTAGTGGTAGTTTTACACACCACACACACACACACACACACACACACACAGAGAGAGAGAGTGCTATGCTTTCCTAGAATTATTTATTTCTAAAGTTGAAAGCTTTCCTTTCTTATGCAGAGAGATTTTATGATTTCATTCGCTGGGCTAGGATTTATGTCCTGTGTGGGCAATCATGTGCCCTATAGGTAGAGCAAAATAGGTTGAGTTGGAGTGAGAATGATTGCAAAGATGCATGTAAGACTTAAGAAGCTGTCCAGACAGGACAAAAATTCCACATCCTGATCCCAATTTCTTCTGGTTGGTCTTAGGGCTTATCGGGGGTCATGTCAGCGCTAAATTTTAAAAATCCCCATGTTTGGAAATGGTTTTCATCCGTAGATCTTTAAAATCCTGGGTATAACTCAATTTCCCTGCTTGAGCATTGCAATTTCTATTGATTAAAAAGAGTGCTAATTAAAACTTGTGATTGGGAAGCACAGAAAATAACTCCCCATAGGAAGTGCTGTGGCAGGAAACTTTGCCTCTAGAACAAATCCCAGGATAAAATTAATCAGCTTCTCAAGAAGAGAGGGGGCAAAAAAGTGGCAAGGGAGGGGAAAAAACATGGATCTTATCAAACTCAGCCTTGCATCATCTAGTTAGTGGGAAAAGACCCGAAGCAACCACAGCTGGAAGGGGTACATTTAAAGCATGTGCTTTATCTTATTAAGCTCAGTGGGGAAGTACAATGATAGCTCTTTCATAGAAGAAAAAACTGTTCTCATCTTGGTTGAAGTTTTATGCTATATATATGTGAAAGACTGTGTAATCATACCGCAAATTAGTTCACATCTGAAACAACTGTCATCGCTTACTTCTGGATTAGAATTCTTCTGTAAGCTTGCATTTGGTTCTCCCCACCGTGCTGCCTCCCATCCATGACCCTTTCAGTCTTTTTCATCTTCTACAGGTAGAACAGCCTCTGAAAGGTGCAAGCAGTTCATGTGACCTGATCTTGATGATCCCCCTCCCTTCCAGATTGCTTTCTTTCTTTCTCCATTGCCAAGAAAAGTAGCATGAATAGGCATGGGACTTCTGCTTGTCCAGTTGCAGTAATGGCATGTGGATGAGAAGTGGTGGTCAGAAAAATAGATGGGTGCCATTTTCCTTCAGCAGATAATTGGATCCCAACGGGAGTGTCCTGCAGGAGGGTGGGCTTTATGTTCTTCACTTTCTGTTTAATTGGCAAGCCGAGGGACTTTGTGCATCCTGGAATGTTATCTCTGCAGGCTGAATCGGGGTGATCAGGCTCTGTTCTGTTGTATTGCAGAAGTCAGTGTTACTGAGAATTTGGCAGAGCATAGAAATGTTGGATTTTTGAATGACATCTTCCAGAATGTGAGAGCTTTAGTTCCTGCCCCAGAGAACCTTTCTTGGGCTCTGGAATTAGGGATCCTGCTGTGTTGTGTTCAGGATCCATAGGCATATCGAAACAATGATTGTCAAACTTGCATATCTTATGGTTCATCAGTCACTCTGGGTCTGCCATCACAGAAAGGACAAACTCCCTTTTCCTCAGAAAGATATTTATATGATTATGGGAATTCTGTATTAAGGAATTAAAATTTAAGGATATAAAAATTACAGTAGTATTTGGTGGGAGTAGACACAAACAAAGAAAAATAGTAACTCCATTAGGAATTAAAATTATAATAATGCAGTTACTGCTGTGGTCAATGCAAAACACACACACACACACACACACACACACAAAATCACAATAGTATTTTTGGGAATACATTTTGTTGCTAGGGCTAACACAAGTGAGCAAAAGGTGATAATTCCATAAATACATACGTTTTGTGGAAAAGTTACATTCCACCTAGGTTATTTCAGCATCCCATTGGTGGCATGTGTACCATTGGTGAAGAAATATAGTGATAAAGACAACATTATGAATGAGAAGACCAAAGGGGGTGGGGGAAGGCTTATAGTGTTGCCGCCAATACAGTATCATCTTGCCCCTTGCTAGTTGGTTAAAGTAGATATATATGCAACTTTCTACAGTGGACTGTGCTCAGACTGGCTCCTCAGTAAAGAGTGAACACCAAAAGGCAGCTGATAAATTGACAACATGTGCAGAAATGTTAACACACAGACACAAAGCTTCTACAATTCAATAATCATAGCATAGATTCCAAGGTTGCAATGAAATTATGCAACCCAAACTCATTGAATTTGTAACAATCAGAAGCAAAAATAAAATCACAGGGAAGCCACAAAGGCTAGACCTGCTGTTCTAACTGTAGGGCTCTTGTTACCATCTTTCTTTTATTTCTCTCCTGCCTTTCGCGGCACACACACACACACCCCAACACAGGGACTGAAGGCAGCTTATGTTACATCACCACACTTCTTGTATTCCCAAGTGGCAACAAGGTTTAAATACAATCTGGGATCCCTGTGCATGGACGGTGGAGATGGTCTTCCCTCTAGGCCAGCTGTTTTGGCTTCCTTGCCTCTCTTTAAAGAAAGTATTGGCAGCAGTAAACAGGAGGTGTCCCAAGTGCTAAAAATATTGGGGAACAGTAGCGCTTCCATGCCAGGAATGGAATACGTTTGAGCCATACTTCTTCAGCAGCTCTTTGGCTCCTGAGTAAAGGGAATTTTCCCAGGGTTTGCCTTTCTCTCTGTTCTGGCCCCGTTCCCTTTTTGTCATTCCCCCAACCTGAGGGGTGTGTGTGTGGGGACTTTCACATGGTTCAGTTCCATTGAGCCATGTAAAATCTAGGTCAGGGCAATGCAAGTCGCTGCATTAGAGTAACTAGATCTCAGTTTTGGAAGAAAGGGGGGGGGCGGCAATTGCCTCTTCTGCGGGGACTTTTGCTTTAGAACCTAGGTACCACTGGGTCGGGTCAGCTCAGCTCAACAGAGCATAAGATCAGGCTGACAGGGGAGTTTTGTTCACATTTTAATTGGTGTGTTGTCATAACTGTGTGAGCTCTCGACTCCGTGCAAAACAAGTCCTTCTCGCTTTGTATTCTGCAAGCATGCAAAGTCCCTAGTTCAGTAATGATGGCAGAAGTCCTTCAACAAACAGCAGTTTGTCTTGACCTTGACTATGTCTTCAGGAAAGGGAGGGCTTCTGTTTGTACTTTTAAAAAACAGGTCCCTGTAGCTGCCCATAATCTGAAACAATCTGGCTGCTGGAGTTCCTTTAAGTGCTTTGATTGTGTGTTGATTGTGCTTGAGCAGGTCTTTGTTGAGCCCTGCATCCCAAAGAGGGACTGTTAAATACGTCATCTGGGGAGGCAGAAAATGTTCTAGGCAGGTATATTTGCCTGGATGATTAGAAACTTGATGGTTTCCCCCCAGGAAGCTGAAGCAACTATTTAGCTATGTACATGGACAGATTGGATATTCAGCAAGTCCCATCTACAGCTCATGAGCATTAGCCTTTAATTATATAATCTAGTGAAGTTGTAATTTCTAGGTCCACTTGGAGTGCTTTTAAACATTTGCTTTCCAATAGTGTTTAACATTTCTGGCTCATTTATTCTCACTTTCAGCAAGTGAGTTGGGGCACTGTGTTTCCTGTATTACAGATGGCGATTTGACAAAGTTGGTATCTGGTGTAGTAGTACTGTACTTAACAGGATGAATAAACATCAGTGATTTTTTTCTTAAAAATTAAATTGAATTATGATTTGAATTACGATTTAAATTTAAATATGAATTTTTATTTAAATCCTCAAACAATCCTTTTAAAATTTAAATAGTGTTTTAAATCAAAACATACCACGGTACTTAAACTTTTAAAAAGGGGCCCAAAGATTTCAGTTGTGCAGGTTGTACTTATTTGTGTGTGTGTGTATTTTTGTTTTGCTAAAATCCTAAGACCTAAAAACTAGATCTAGGTGTGAAAAGGTACTGTATTTGCTGGCGTATAACACTACTTTTTTGCCCTGGAAAACATGCCTCCAAGTTGGGGGGGTCATCTTATATGCCGGGTGCACTTCAGTTGGGATAGACATAGCTGCCCATAGTGGCCTTCCGATGCTCGCCCGGTGCCCATATTAGCCTCCGGATGTCTGGCCACCTCATTCTACATACCGTCCAGTATCACGCGGTATCCAGCGCAGCCGCGGCGAGCATCAGCAGCGAGACGGGTGCCAGCCTTTTCGACGTGACCGGCCCGTTCTGCTCGACAGGAAGCAGCGGCGCTCCGGCCCGCCCCTTGTCTATGCAGAGTTCACACATGCGCACTTGCGCATTAGTGCCAGTCACAGGGACATGCAGGGGCGGGCCGGAGGCGCTGCGGTCGCACTGTGGCCGTACAATAGTGACAATGAATAGCACCTTTTATTCGGTGTATGGAAGGTGTGCGGAAGAGGGGGTAGTCTTATACGGCGTGTATATAACAAACTCTATATATTTGAGTGGAAATGTTGGGGGGTCGTCTTATACGCCGGCAAATATGGTAGTTTAAATGGGCAGATTTATGCTAAGAGGTAAATAATAAGGCTGCTTTGGGACAGCAGGTCAACCTGGGGACTTTTTATTATTATCAGAAGCAATAGCACAAATTCTTTCACTTCCCCACCCCCACCCCTTATAATTTCCCTCTTGTGTATTTGTTTTTTAGCAACCTAATTTTGGGGCCCAATTTGTAATCTGTAATTAGGTAGGTGACATGGATTTGGCATGGTACTGCTCTTCAGCTGAACAATATGCAGTTGGATTGTTTGCCCGCTTTCTCATGCAGAACGCAAAGTTCTGACCCACTTCTAGCATATGCTTCCAGCTGCCTGGGGAATTCTTGTGGGGGAGTCCAAAAACACAAATCTGTTCACCTCTGCTCCAGTATATCCATAGCCATAGATATACCTGTGTGAGAGTCCCCTTTTCTTGTCGCAATTCATCAGCTTCTGCATTGCAACATACTTGCAGATCCCATCAACAGGGAATCATAGACAGAGGAGACAAAGAGCCCCATTTTGTGACCAGATGTTATATTCTGCAACCACTGGATTCAGTGCACCCCTGTGTTCATTTAATGTTGAGTGGTTCACAGTTGCCATTCTTTTGTGGTCGCAGTTAGAATGGGTAAAGAGTGACAAGGGAAATAAAAAAAACACACCTGTGGCTAATTTTTGGAGATAAAGATATTTGTATGTGTATGTGCGCATATTCCTGGAATGAGATGGTGTGATTGTGGTTTGTGTGTCTCTCTCTTTGGAATAACAGAATTATAGCAACTTCGTTTTTGTCGAGAAGTAGTGTTCAAGGCTGTTTGAAAAGTCTAGAAAAGGATTAATTCACATTGATATTCATTTTCAGAGTTAGTGAAATGAAATAGTTTAGGGCCAAAATGTGTATAAAGTATCCTTCCCCACCCCCACTTGGTTAAAACTGGCCACTGTCTGTCTTAACAAGTAATAGTTGTGTATCCTTAGTCTGGGTCAGAACCACTGAATGAGGAGAGTTTGGGGAACGGCTGCATCTCTGCAAACAACACACACTGTATCTAGAAGGTCTCAGGTTCACCTGCTGAGATCTCTAGGTAATTGTTGGGAAAGACTGCTGGCTTTGAACCTGTAGGCAGCTTTTGCTAATCCATAAATTATTGGTGCCCAAGGGGGCACCAATACATTATGCTCAAAAGAACATTAATCATTCCATCAGCCAACTCAAAAAATAGGGATACCACAAACAAAACATTATAATTTTGAAACCGGACATCATATGATCACCAAATTTGGCACAGATGTAGCAGAAAGTCTGCTCTTGGTCTGTGCCAAAGTTGGCGATGTTTGGGCAAAGGATTTTAAGTTAAAAAAATTTTTTTTAAAGTATATTGTTTTACCCCTGTGCTGAACCAAGTGACTTGAAGCTCTGGCTATTTTAAAAAAGATGAAATACATTGATAAGATAAAAAATTGTGTACCTTAAAATCGTCTGTCTTAGCTGCTTTTTAAAAAAAATCAAAGGAATTGAGCCATTCATGGCTCCACTTCAGTTTGCAGTTGTGCCTTTGAAGTCTGATAAACTCTGCGATTGATTGCTTCAGTATAACTTGCAGCATTCTAAAGTACTGAAGTAACTGCAACTGTGAAAGAAATCATTTAATTCCTTCCTGGTGTGAGGTCAGAGCAGAGAGTGAGCTGTCCCCTCGTGAACAGGACACAGAACAATCAAAAGGAATAATAACAGCAGGAAAAGAGACAGAAGTAGAACAGGGAAAAGATCAAGCGAGTGATGCACGCGAGGAGGAAGAAAAGGAGAGAAGTCGCGCGGAGGAGCAAGAGACAGAAAGAGAGAGAAAGGCGCGAGGAAAGGCGAGAGAAAAGGCACGCGGAAGAGCGAGAGATAGAGAGAGGGATAGGGAGGCGCGAAGAAAGCAAACTGTTGGAGCAGTTAGGAGGGAGAGAGAGAGGGAGAAGGGTAAATCAAAGGGATGACAGAGAGAGAGAGAGTAGATGTGTTTTTAACAACTGAGGAAGGAAACACATCTACAGATACAGAAAAGGTCTCTGTATTTGAGGAAACAACAGATGACTTAGTTAAAGAAGGCGCATTTGCTTATAAGGTACCAAGAAAGAGATTAGCCGGGAGTATCAGAGAAGGAAGAGATGAGTGGTCTTCAGAAGAGAAAATCTGTCCGATTATACAAGGACTAAGTCCATTGGAATGGACAGTTTTAGTCTTTCCAAGGGATCAAGGTCCAGAGCAACAAGTCTATCCAGCAGACCCGAGCTACATGAGGGAGAAACAGGCAGAGGGGCAGTGGGCTCGCCACCCTTGCTGCGGGACCATATGTACCGGGTGCAAGCAACAACAGAGAGAACCGACCAACAAAGAGAAATCAAGATGAATTTGTTATTAAAGGACATTAACCAAGAAAAGTCATTGTCATGGATGTGGGACAATTCCCCACCTCAGTTATCTGTTTGCTGTTCTAACGAGTTGAACAAAGTTGAAGCAATAGGTTCTGTTAATAAAAGTTCTTTTATTCAAAATAATGACTCATCTTTTACAGTTCACAGGGAAAGAATGAACCTTCTTACATCTGGCCAAACATTTTAAACTTCTGACTGTGAAAATCTTTACAAAGATATTTTTAACAAATAGATAATAATATACAGAAGCTCACTTGTTTAAGCTTTGAAAAAACTGGTTTGTTTGTTTGCTTTGTGGCTGGGGATTATCTCAAAGCAAGATTTACCTAGTTTACTTATGAGTAAATTTACCTGGTTTATTTGCAAGTAAGGCTATAGCAGCTGCGGATTGGGGTGAAGATTAGGGAAACTGAAGGAGGTAAACAACTCACTTTCCCCAACCTTTCTCGCTCTATATGAGTTGCAGACTTCCAAAATGGCCTGTCATTAAAAATTCTGCTCAGATCTTGCAAACCAACAACTCATGTTAAGATTCTGCTGCCCCCTTCCCTTCAAAGCAATACTGCATTGTTTTTTTCTGTTAAGTTCTCCTCAGATATTGCAAACTAACAGCTGTGACTTCCTTTATTGAGTCAAATCATCTCATGTCAAATCTTCCTCTTTGTCTACTACTCCACCCTATTTTCCAAAGAATGTAGTCTATTCTGGTCACTTCTCTATTTCAATTAGATGTGAGTAGAAGTGTAAGCTCAGGTTACTCATTTTTGCTCAAGAGAGAGTTTAGGCTTGACTTGATTGAGCATCTCACCTCCACTTTTATGGTTGTCTTTAGTATCTGTATTTTTGTCCCTGCCTTTCTTCACTGTCTTTCTTTCACATAGCATGGATGATTTTGACCTTGGTTTCCAGTGACATTCTTTGCTAAATCCAACCTGCTCCATTTTTAATTTCAAAAAGCAAAGAGATTTTTTTGGAAAACATGCACATAACATGCCCTTACAGCTTTTGGTCCAATATAGGTTTTCTTCCTCAGCTTGCCTAACTCAAAGAAAGGATTTTGAAATTGAAACATAGCTTTCTAGTCTGCATTTGGCAGAGCAGGCATGGCAACATTAATTTACCTGAGAGCTTAAAGGGTGTGTATATTTCTCCATTGTACATGTGCCTACTCACACATTTGCTTCACCATTTCATTAATTCCAAAGCAGCCCTTCGAAATATTTTGGCACGGAGGGACTACAGCCACATCCAAGCTGTTCTTGCTTCTGTCTTCTCCCAGTAACCATTATTTATTTATTTGTTTGTTTTTTTGTTTGTTTGTTTGTTGTATAGATAAATACAGATCATATGTACATTAGTACAGATCATATACTCATTTCTGGAATCTTCTACCACTGGGTAGTTATATATGAGAGAAATTTCAGATTGAATTTGTGTGCAGTAGTACACACACTCCTTTTAAAAAGCCAGGAAATCCAGTTTTAAAAAATATCTGGCTTATGAATCTGTGATATTGTGTTTCTGTACCCATGATTCAAAAAGCCAGGAAATGGCCCGATATTGCTGCACAATATAATGCCCGTGTTGCCAGCAGGAAAAAGGATAACAAGTATTACATAGCAAAGGGCAGCCTGAATGTCAACAATGGCAGCAGTTAAGATGATGTACAAGATACCCTCTTCTACTCACTGCCATTAACACTTGTTGAAAAACAGCTGTGACAGTTGCATTGTGTTTGGGTGAGAAGTAGTTAACTAATGAAAAAAGGATTCAGCTCTGAGACTTTCTGTTACGTGGCATGACTTTGTGAAGCTATGCCATGCTCTCATGCCTAGTTGTTATGACATGGTACATCATGATACACCATATGTCATTTTTTCATGACACACCAGGACATATCAAGTGGTGTTAATCACATACCACATGTCATGTCGTGCCATGATGTCATGACATGGCAAGCTATGTCATGACACACCATGTAATTCCATGCGAGCTTATGTCATGCCATGTCATGATATCACGAAATGTTAAAAGCAAAGCAAAGCGTGCTGCTTATATACCACCCCATAGTGCTTCAAGCACTCTTTGGGCGGTTTACAAGTTAATTGTACAGGCGACACATTCCCCCCCCCCCCAGCAAGCTGGGTACTCATTTTACCGACCTCGGAAGGATAGAAGGCTGAGTCAACCTTGAGCAGGCTACCTGGGATTGAACCCAAGATCATGAGCACAATTTTGGCTGCAGTACAGCAGTTTCACCACTGCACCACAAGGCTGTCATGACACATTGTGACACAACAGGTTATGTCATAGCACACCATGATGTCATGACATGTTAAGCTATTAATGATATGTCAGGTTATATCATGACACACCAAGATAAATTGAGAGAGAGAGAATTTTTTAAAAAATTAAGGTGATATGAAAAATAAACAATTGATGCGGATTTTTGGACCAGATATATCTTAGTTGCTCACAGAAACAAATAGATCATTAGTGCTATTCACCCATGCTCAAATTCAGCATTATCAGCATAGTTTGAGAAGGGCAGATAGCCCTGTCACCTTCTCATTGCTTTCTCCATGTGAGCAGGGCCGAGTCTGAAAAGAAAGGTTCCGGCTCACAGGTAGGCTGTACACAGGGGCAAGAACCTGGATTTTCCAGGCTTCTTACTTACATTTAGAACTTTGTGCCCTACCAAGCTAGCAGCAACATTTCATTTTCAGACTTGTCCCTGATCATGTGGAGAAAGCAAGAAGAGAGGGGGATAGAGAAGGCTTTTCTGCTCTAACCATGTCAACAAAACTGGATTAGAGGGGGTTGTCTTGTCCTCCATAGGCCCACCATGATATATTGGTGCATTTGAGTCCCTATGAGCCTGATTCCCAGATGTTAGGTCTGGGTCTGGACTATAACATCAAACCTCTAATAGGAGATTGGCATGATAGCATACTTCTTCAGAGATCTCTCCCACCCACCTCCACCCCAAATAGTCAATTAAATATTGGGGAGAATTATGTGAGGAAATGGACCAAGCCAAAATCTTTCTCTCTAACTTTGTCATATTTCCAGTGTCAGAACTCCTGAAATCTGGAGGATCATATTCCATTCTGTGATTCACCCACAACATACATCCAGACTTCTAGTCTGAATTAATAGACACTAAGCGTTCATTGAACATAATGTCTACTAGCATCTGGTGGGGGTTAGGTCATAAAAACCTGGGCCTGAACCCACATTTCCTGAATCACCCGTCTCTTGCCTCAGTTGCAAGACCTGATTTCCTGTGGTTTGGGCTGTTCTTCCCCCGTTCTGCTGTCTGTTGTCAAAAGAACAGAATGTGCAAGGAAGCAGAGAGATAATCCCATGGAGGCTTGATTGTTAAACTCTGCCTCCCCCCTGGGGATTACTTACTGAAATTTTAGCATTTCTTCCTTAGATGTGATCAAGAGGTTTTCAATCACAGTGGGAGGTTGCAAAAACAACCTGTATTACTAACCATTTGGGTGTTTACAATAATGTTTTGAATATAACAAAGTTTTCTTTTTTTGGAAAATACTTCTTGTGTGTGAAGAACTGACCTTGTGATTACAAAACTTTATATGAACATGAACTCTAAGCAGCGCTTCTGTTTCCCTTCTGTCTCATTGTCTGTGTTGGTTTATTAAGGATGTGACGTTTTATTATTCCATTGCAGTTTTTTATCTCTACAATACAGGACAAGACCCTCCCCTTCAGAGAAATTTAGCATTCTAATCTCAGTTGTGTATGCATAAAAATACCCTTTATTGCAAGCAAAAGCAACATCCTTTTCTGGCACATTAAAAATGAACAGATTATTAGGCATAAACCTTATTTGACGCTGCTCTGTGAAAGCTTATATTACAATAAATTGTTAGTAGCACAATCCTGCTCTTGTCTGTTTAAAAGTAAGTTCCACTGAGTTCAGCTTACTCATAAGCAGGTACATATAGAACTGTACCCTACGTTGAAGTAGTTAAATTAGGTTTATAAAAGATCTACTTAGCTGTGAAAATCAATCATTTTCTATGCCAGAGATGGCTAACTGGACCCCTCCCAATGTTTATGTACTGCAGCTCTGATAATCCCCTTGCTGCTGGTTATGTTGGCTGAGTTTGTGAGAGTTTGTAGGCCAAAATGTCTGGACTTTACATTTGCCCACCCCTGGCCTGTTCCGAGTCAGAACAAGATGTCTGCTACTATGATGAGTCTTGTGATATCTTAAGAAAGTAATATTTGCTTTGCTTTGCTTTTTAAATAGGATTTCAGGCACTGCAGCCCATGAGAGCAGATGTCTAAAGTTGCATCTCGTGAAATAGGCTGCGGTCCAAAGCTGCTTTGGGTCCTTTTTTAAGGAGAAAGGTGGGATTAAAAATCACGAAAATAAAACTTGTTAGCCTTTTAAAATGGCACCACATTTTGTTTGGTTATTTGCTATAACCTATCCCTCTCCAATTTTTATAAATGTTAACCTTCTTGCATCTTATCCACTTCCTTGTTGGATATTAGAAAAATGTCTGAAAGATTCAAACATCTTCTGTAAGACTGGGTCCGGACTACAGCTTCCAGAATCCCCCACTGGCCTTGCTGGGTGCAGTACTCTAGGGGTTGTAGCCCAACCCTATAACTTCTCTTATATCAGACTCTGGGGTGACATCCTCCTTTTCAAGAGGTGAAACATTTTGTCTCCCATCTTTACTTCTGGCTGACCTTTTTCTTCCTTCTGTATGTAAACCATTCTGTTCAACATAGGCAGGTGGGTCAGTGTGAGTTTCTTTTGTATTAGTATATTGAAAGATAATCTTTGCAAGGTGTGCGGCAGGAAGGAATACTGAACAACCTGCAACTGTTGTGGCTTCCCTCAAATACAGCCATGTATTCTAGATTGGCCACATCCTTCTCCTTTCTGTCTTTGTACTTGAATGTCCCGAGAGAGCTCCAGTATATTCCCAGGTGACAAGACAACTGATTTTAAGGCACAGGAGATATTTTCCATTTGCTCTTGTCTTTGGTAGCTAGGTTTTCTTCATTTGTGGAATTACTGCAGATGAATAGGCTTTCATATTTTTCTGGGGAGGGAGGAAGTCACCCTTAAAGTGTTGATAATCCATTGGGGGGGGGGAGTGGAGCACATAAAGATTTGTAGGCAAAAATAAGTTCAGTAAAACTAGACTGGGCAAAATGCACTAGTTAGGAAGACAATCCTGTATTGACAGGCACCAAGACAGCTAGCTATGCTGATCAATAGCCCCCTTCTCTTTCTCGCTACTATATGTCCCTTGTGTGATGAAGCGTAACTGAAGAGTCACTTTCTTATAACAATATGAGAGATCAGCCTGTCCTATACAGCCTTGCTATTTTGCTGGCTCCGATGACATCCTGTTTATCTTAGTATTTCCTGTTGTATCTACTTGAGTCCTGGGGTCTGGAGGGAATTCAGTGCTTTAGGGGTCAGCAGGGGAGCAAAATGTGGGTAGGAAGCAAGGGATTTGAAGAGTCTTAAAGGGTTAGAAACATCTTTTGCTAAGCTTCCCCTTTATTTCTAGTTGGGTCCAAATACAAAAGAACCACAAGGAGGAATGATTGCATAGAATTGTTATTTTTCTCTACAGTTGTCAAACAGTTATCTGCTAAATTAGAGCATATGTCACATATCAGGACATATTAGAGGCTATGTCATATATCAGGCATGTTGTAAAGGGAGGGGGGCTTTTTGCTTCCCTGCTTCAGCAAATGAGTAGTACTGTAGTTGTGAGAATCTGAACAGCATTGCATGTGTGTGTGTGTGGGAAAAGGACATAATGGTCTGTTAGCATGTCACTACAACAGAAGGGCTGAAAGCCTGTTAAGTGTAGTAAGACATACTAGAATAGACTCACTGAATCAATGGGGATTTGGTGAATTGACTCCTCTGTAAGTTCCACTGATTCATGTTACTATGTTAAACAACAGGATTTCAGCCAATGTGTCTGTCTGTGTACCTTAAAACCATTTAAATTTTTTTAATTGATGGGAGGAGAGGCAGCACCTTCTTAGACTCCCCTATGGTCATCCAGGCTCATCAGCCAAAGAAGTACTTACAGTGGTACCCCGCTAAACGATGAATCTGCATAACGATTCACAAAACAGTCGTTCCTGTGGGGGATTTTCGCTGGACGTCGATTAAGTCCGTGCTTCGCGAACCGTTTGTTCGCAAGATGACAATTTTTTGGCTCCGCAAAATGACTGCCGTGTGTTTTCCGGACCCATGCTTCGCAGGGCAGCCATTTTTACAGCTGATCGGCACTCGCAAAATGGTTTCCCTGTGGGCGATCTTCGCTGGATGAGGTATTTTCCCCATTGGAACGCATTAAACCGAGTTTCTATGCATTCCAATGGGAAAAGGGCTACGATTTCGCTAAACAGCGATTTTCACCTGATGGATTATCATCATCATGCGGGGCACCACTGTATATAATGGAAACATGGTAGTTTCTGCATCTCAGATAGCAGCATTTTGTTGATGAGAAATATCATTCTTCCTCCACTTAGTGAATGAGCTGCTATTGTGAATCCTGTGCAGAATGTGGGTTGGCAGAGTTTGTGAAGAACAACTTGGTGGAGGGTTGTCTGTGGTGAATAAGAATCTCCACTTGGCAAGTAGAACTAGTGTTTCTGTAATTTAGGTGGTAAGTGTATTCATTAGAGCCATACAGTAATGTTTACAAAATTCTACATGCCCACATGCATTTGACCTGTCTCCTTACATACATTTGCACTAATCATTTTTAGCTCATTAACTTTTTGAAAGAGTTAGGAAGAAATGCAGAAGAAGCATTAGGATTTCCTCTTCTAATTATCTAGAGGCAGTTCTTTTCAGTTTGTATTCTGGCAACATGTTCGGAGAGGCACTTAGTGATTCAAGGGATGGCATCGTTGTCAAGGGAGAGAGAGGTCATTGACAACATCCAATATACAGATGATACCATGTTAATACCCGACAATGTTGATGGTTTACAGAAGTTAAAGTCAGAAAGAAAAGAATAAGCCACATCTAGAAATGAATGTTAAAGAAGCCAAGGCAGTGGTAACTGGTAAAAATCAAGATACGGTACCAATAAATGTACAGTAATTAAAGATCCAAAGTGAAAATGTGAAACCTGTTGACAGATACAAGTCTTTCGGGTTTGTTTGGCTGAACAGTGGAATTTAGCTAGAAGGGAGGCTCATGATGTTTAACACAGGTGATAGTAAAAAAAGAGAAGCGTGTGAAATATGGAATTATCATAGGATGCTAAGATTTTTTTTTGTTTGATTGAGAGAGAGAAAAGCACTAGAACTAATAGATAAAAGCAAGAAGTCATACAACACATGAAATGTAGAAACCTTGACCTAAAATGCAGAAAGCTATGCTACATTGGTCATATAATGAGCAAAGTACATGATGTTATATCTGATCCTTGAAGGTAAAATGGATGGTGAAAGTGTTACAGAAAAGGGAGTAACCCATTGGTTGGAGAACCTTGAAAACTGGTTTAGACAGGGCACAGCAGTATTGTTTAGAGCTACTGATCCAAAGCCAGGATAACTCCAGACAGTGACAATAGATAATTATTACTTACTACAAGTAGTATCTATTTACAAGTCCAATTGAAGTAATGTGCTTTAATGGACCTCTAAATCATTGCAGATGAACCTTTTCAAAAACCCTTTGTACTTGCAACAGCAGGATTGTCAAAAACGGAAATTCTGGGTCTTCTAAGCCCTTGGGTGTACTCAGCTTTGCCTGATGGCATACTCTTTAACAATAGGTGCATTCATTGTTAAGATGTTGCCTGTTGTTGAGCTTCTGTTGAGTTGTTGAGTTTAACAGAAGCTTCTATCCATGATTTCTATTCTTTTTTTTCCCAAAGGGTGGCCTTTTTCTTCTTTCCATAACAGATAACAGAGTTCTGCAGCAATCTAATGTTTTATTTGGCATATTCTGGGGCTTATAGCCAATTTCTTTGTATCAGCCAATCTTTACTATTGCAGCCATAGACCAGCCACTAAGAAAGCAGGCAACACAGATGCAAGATAGTAACACAAAATGCCAATTTCATAGCTTTTGCTTTGTTGTTGTTTAGTTGTTAAGTCGTGATATTTCTTCTGGCAGTCTTAATTCCAGCTTGGGATTCATCAAGTCCAGCCTTTCACATGATGTATTCTGCATATAATTTTAATAAGCAGGGAGGCAATATACAGCCTTGTCGTACTCTTCCCAATTTTGAACCAATCAGTTGTTGCATATCTCATTGCTATTCTTTGGAAGTCTGCGTTCAATTTCCTGTAGATTTCCCTATCTCCCTTGCATTTTGTCTCCCTTCTCTTCTCTGCTATTTGTAAGGCCTTGTTGGACAACCACTTTGCTTTCTTGCATTTCCTTTTCTTTGGGATGGTTTTTGTTGCTGCCTTCTGTGCAATGTTACGAGCCTCCATCCATAGTTCTTCAGGCACTCAAACCAAATTGAGTTCCTTAAATCTGTTCTTCACTTCCATTGTGTATTCATAAGGGATTTGATTTAGATTATACCTGACTAGCCCAGTGGTTTTCCCAATTTCTTCAGTTTAAGCTTGAATTTTGCTATAAGAAGCTGATGATCAGAGTCACAATCAGCTCCAGGTCTTGTTTTTGCTGATTGTAAAGAGCTTCTCCATATTTGGCTACAGATAACATAATCACTCTCATTTCGGTATTGCCCATCTGGTGATGTCCATGTCTAGAGTTGTCTCTTGTGTTGTTGGAAAAGAGTGTTTGTGATGACCAGCTTGTTTTCTTGACAAAACTCTATTAGCCTTTGCCGTGCTTTGTTTTGAACTCCAAGGCCAAATTTACCTGTTGTTCCTTTTATCTCTTGACTCCCTACTTTAGCATTCCAGTCGCTTAGAAAGAGAACATCTTTCTTTGGTGTCAGTTCTAGAAGGTGTTGTAAGTCTTCATAAAATTGGTCAATTTCAGTCTCTTCAGTATCAGTGGTTGGTGCATAAACCTGGATTACTGTGATGTTGAAAGGTCTATCATTTTTGAGATTGTATCTCAGTATAGCTATTCCCACTCTTTTGTTGACTATGAGGGCTATTCCATTCCTTCTATGGGATTCTTGCCCACAATAGTAGATATGATAATCGTCTGAATTGAATTTGCCCTTTCCTGTCCATTTTAGTTCACTGACACCCAGGATGTCAATGTTTATTGTTGCCATCTCCTGTTTGACTACATCCAGCTTCCCAAAGTTCATAGACCTTGCATTCCAGGTTCCTATGCAGTATTTTTCTTTGCAGCATCAGACTTTCCTTTCACTTCCAGGCGCATCTGCAGCTGAGCGACCTTTCGGCTTTGGCCCAACTACTTTATTAGCTTTGGAGTTACTTGTACTTGTCCTCTGCTCTTCCTCAGTAGCATGTTGGATGCATTCTTACCTGTGGGTTTCATCTTCCAGCGTCATATCTTTTAGCCTTTTGTTTGTGTCCATGGAGTTTTCTTGGCAAAGATAGCGGAGTGACTTGCCAGTTCCTGCTCCAGGTGGATTGCGTTTAGTCAGAACTCCCCACTATGACCTGTCCATCTTGGGTGTCCCTTCACGGCATAGCCCATAGCTTCTCTGAATTACTCAAGCCCCTTCGCCATGGGCAGCAATCCATGAAGGGGAGCTTTTGCTACAGGTCAAGTATTTAATATCACTACTACGATTAATGAATAGATTTGACCAACTGCTTCGTTGAAGAGCAATTTTGCCACCTAAGGGTAAATTTGTTTCAGGAGTCTTAAGAAAACAGACGTGCCTTGAAAGTAGGTTAAACTTGGTTTGGTATGTTTGTCTCTCTGTTCTTTGTGTGCATCCGAAAAAGGGATCTGTCGAATGACATTTTTGAAAGGTGAGAGCTAGTAGGGTGGATAGAATGTCAGATGAAGTTGGAGGAGACCTGACTGGAGATCTTTGTTTGAACATGGAAATTCCTGGGAGTTTGACAATAGTAAACAACTTCTTAGCTACACAGAAAATCCATCAGGACAGGTCTGATGGACTATTAACAAAGTATTTAACAAAGTATTTAAAGTGTCTTTAAGATGCTACAAGATGGTTTGCTGTTTCTTCTGTTCTTTTGAACCACTGTTGTCCCAACTCCTCTTTTGTCCAAATGCTGTCCAGCATGGTGGCTAAGTAATGGATAGCCTATGTAATTTACATATGTAGCTATCTTTGTGTGTTGAATAAACTGCAGAAAAAGCAATTGCAGGCGAATATGACATCCTTAGGTTTTGGTGAAAATGGCGGATTGTGGGTTGGAAAAGGCAGCTTGCCAAAATAGCAGGAAAGGGAGGAATTTGGGAGGCTAGCTGGTTAGTGGGGACCACCTTTGGAAACAGATGCCCACAAGTTTATATTTATAGCTTTGATGCCATGCGTGCAGCTGTGTGTGCATATACTTGAGGAAACAGAGGACTTGTCTTGAGGTGCGATCTTCTCTAACCTGCACGATGTATGCACATGCACACAAACACAGAGGAGCTGAAAGAGGAATGTCAGCCTTTTCTCCCCAATGAGTGTAAAAAGAATTCAAAGGGAGAAGAAACTGAGAATGGTCAGGCAAAGTTTATTTCCACCCCCTTCTTTATGCTTACATAAACCCAGTCTTCATTGCACTCCTTAAGTGACCAAAAGAATGTTTTCTTAGGCTGTGTTTTCTTTGCTTTTTTCCAAAAGCATGGGGGGGTGGGGGTTGGTTGGGGAGAAAATGTTCCCCTTCCCCCCTGCCTTTTCTACAAATTAAGCACTATTTTCCAGCTTTCAAAGCTCAAGCCATGATACCCTGTCATAAGCCAATACTTGTTACCAGCTGTGTAAAAACAAAGCTCCACCCAAACAGGAATGTGATTTTGGCTTCTCTCTCTCTCTGTGCTTCCCTTCCCAGTTCATGCATGCTCTCTCCCCCCCCCCCCCCATTTTTTTAAACTATGATGTGTAGCTACCATGGTCTCTCTGCCTCTGTCCTTTCACTATCTTAGCCTTGTTGGCAAACACACAGCTTGAGGTCTAGGATATCAGCAAGTAGTGTTTGATTAACTGAAGTGTCCTTGGTTAAAGAAGAGCAGCACTGGGTCACCCCTCTTTCCAGTTCCTCCTCTGCTTGTCATGTGGAAACTGTTGTGCAGACATTCTGTGTCAAGAGGGTTTGTGCTCTTTGGGGTTGTCACCCTGGACAGCCCTGAGTCTCCTTCATTATATCCCCATCCCCATCACTGCACACTCATTCTTTCCAACAGATCTGGTGAGCACATCGTTAGCTAAGGGATGGCAGCACAGTCTTTGATTTGTATCCTTTGGCTGCCTATACTAGAGGTCTGTTCAGTTATCACCTCAAGTGTGTGGAGCCCACATGTATTGAGGGGAGCGGGCTACCCCCACCCTCTCCATTGTTGTGTTCAGCACATGAAAGATGGAAGCTGCTCTGTTCATATAGCCTATCATGTGGGGAGGCTACGCTGACAGGTCCCTTTCCTTCTCTTATACGGGTTGCTTTCTTGTGTTGAAAGCAGTGATGGAACAGGGTGGGGCTGGTGTGCTCCCCTAAATGTATATTGGATGTGCATGCTTGGATAACGATTAAATTGGATTTTGGTCCCTGGTCATGAAAGTATAAACATGGTGGTTTCTTACCAAAATGTGTGCAGTATAACTTGAAGGTTTACATTGCCATCCTCTGGTTATCTTGCTGTTCTTAATAGGATTTACTTCTAAGAGGACTTATATGAACACAGCTTGGAAAAGTGTGTGTGTGTGTGTGTGTGTGTGTGTGTGTGTGTGTGTGTGTGTGTGTGTGTGTGTGTGTGTGTGTGTGTGTGTGTGTGTGTGTGTGTGTGTGTGTGTGTGTGTGTGTGTGTGTGTGTGTGTGTGTGTGTGTGTGTGTGTTACATTTGGGGTCATTTATATGTTTATATGCTGCCTTTCTCCCAACGAGGAGACTCAAGACTCACAATGTTAAAACAAGTGAAATTAAAAACACAATAAATTACACAATTAAAAAGCAATTAAACTATAATAATAATGAAAAGTGATTAAAAACATTTTAAACTTTAAAAACAAACTGAGCTAAAAAAAAACCCAGCATACAGGAGTCTACTATTAAAAGCCTTTTTGAAGTGGAAGGATAAAAGGGAGAGGACCAATCTCACCTCCCATAAGGAGAGCATCTCACGGCCTGGGAGCTGCCACAGAGAAGCTGCTCTCTGTTGTGTCCCCATTAAGTGCACCTGAATTACAACTCCCACGATCTCTTGGCTGGTATGGACATGTTTGATCAGCACTTGTGGATGGAAAGACACTGGCATGTAGGATTGCACTGTAAATTGATGATTGTCCAATTGTAGCAACCCTGGGTTAGAGCAGATTTCTGTCTTCTGTAGTTTTTGAAGTAGTCTCTCTTTTCTCCAGTGAATGACCCAGGATCTGGGAACTTGTTTCATAATGCACACAATTCTACTCATTGAATATTCAGAATTTATAATCAATCTGGGTCTGTCTAGCAGGAAGGGCTTCACAGTGGCATAGATAGAATATAAAGGTAATATGCAGAACTCAAAAGGAAATGTAATTATCTCTGTCTCTTCAGGGCTGTCCCTGCTACTGGAGAGTGTGAGGTGGCCACCTCTTGTGGCGGAGGTTGTGAATGTCGAGGACAGATTTGCTAGTAATATTCATCCTGTCCTGTACCTTATAATTTAGCTGCCTTCCCTCTGATGGAGGATGTGAAAAGGATTCTTCTCAGCTTCTGACAATACAGTCAGCTTCTGTCCCTGGAAGGGTGGTGATGGGATGTTCTCTTGTCCTTTGTGGCAAAGCAGCCAAGTCTCTTGGTGCCAGCTAGAGTGGCTGCAGTTTGAACATACTGTATGTCCTTACTTGTTTTCATCTATCTGCATAGACCAATGGGAGTGCTGGAGGGGCGGAGTCACGAGATATAAGAGACTCAGCAGGAGGAGGGGGAGTTAGACAGATAGTTTTGAGAGAGAGTTGAAGAAATGGAAAGTTTTGGGCGGGAGAGTGGTGGTTGAGAGGGATAAAGGAGAATGTTTATTGAAGAGTTAACAACATTGCTTATTCTATCAACATCCATAACAATAAACAATTTCTATTTGGTTCTTTTAAAATGACGTATGGCCTGGACATCTGTCATTAATAACAGGTAATGTTGATGTAATCAACTGGTGGCAGCTGAGGGGCACGTAGCGTGAGGTCCTAGTTTGTTGAAACAAGCAGGGCCCACGTGGGGATCGTGACACTTGGTTTTAAAATTTTACCCAGAGGATCAAATAGAAAAGGGCCCCAATCTGGCCTATTATAGGAGCCTCACGGCACAGTGGTTAAGCTTCTGTACTGCAGTGAAGACTCTGCTGTAGTCCAAAATGCATCCTATCTGAATACAGTATTATGTCACCAGATAAGCAGCCAGCTTCTGATTAAATCCTTTAGTGCTGACTGGTCTTAAATGCCTCTTTCTTGTACTGGCATGGTTTTATCATCCAGGGTTGTAGAAACTTTGCTATGACAGGACGTCTGTCTTCAGACAAAAATGCATGGATGCCATTCTCTTCCATGTGCCCTGTGGAAGATCAGTCTGGTTGTTCATAATGGTCCTGTCTTGTGTTTGTACATATGCCTGAGTGACTGAGTATAAAGGATTATTTTAGTGTTTTCACTGTCAAATGCTCTGTTGTGTCTACATTTCAGAAACACAAGGACTCCTGGCTATTATATGTCAGCCAAAGAATGCTGAAATAGCATAGAAACTGTGCCAAAGATGTCCTTGTAGACAATCTGAGTCTTTTAGCAACTGGGCTCAGTGTGGTATTCTCTGTATTTAGATTTTATTGGATTTTATGTGATTGTGCATTACTTTGATGGTCTGGGTGGGCAGAAAAGGGGGTATATATGTAACAATAAATGGGTATGGTTCAAAAGATTTTTACCAACCAAGATGGGTGCTGCTATTCAAAAATTCTGCATGCAAACTATGAGTTCACATAACCACCCCATCCTGCAGTAACTGGATGGTGGCAGTATCATGGCACTAGCGGCATATCCAGACTACAAAGCAAAAGCAAGGTGTGCTGCTTATACAGTGCCCCAGAGTGCTTAAAGCACTCTCTGGGTGGTTTACAATTTAATTATGCAGGCTACACATTGTCTTGCCCCACCCCGCTCCCCCGCCATGCGAGGTGTTCAGTTTATCAACCTCGAAAGGATGGAAGGCTGAGTCAAACATGAGCCAGCTACCTGGGATTGAACTCTGTTTGTGAGCAGAGTTTGGGCTGCCATACTGCAGTTTAACCACTGCACCACGAAGCTCAAATATATTTTAGTTTGTTTCAAGCCATTTCAAAGTACTCCCACTCATTTTAAAAAAATGACAAGCAGATCCAGAAATTATTTCTAATAAAATGGTTTTGGCACCCATAGCGAAACTCCTGTTCCTGTTTCGGTTGTTATGCTTGTTCAGCTGATCTCTTAGTGTAACTTTCTTTAAACAATATGTATGTTCACTATCGATGTACCCCTAGATAGCCTGAAGGGCAGATCTACTGTCATCCTTTGGACAAGTTCCAGGCCAGGCCCTTTCAAGACATAGCAGTTTCACTAGAATCTCAGCATTTCATGGCTGCAGAAGTCATCATTGCCTTAGGCGGGGGTGAGGAATGGATTTTACAGTCCGTCCTGATAATTTTTTTTTGCAATATCATGTCGTTGCCCGCCTTCCACACACCCACTAAACTGCTGTCTTCCAAGTGCACTGGAGTGTGTATCATCCTGCTTTCCTTGCACCAGAAGGTAAAAGTGCTTGGGTTGTCATAACGTTAGGGGGGAAAATAGAGGGAGAGAGATTGAGATTTATTTTTAGCTGATGTGAATCATTCTGTTTCTGTCTCTCCTCCTCCTGATATTTTTTTTCTGTGCTTGTTCAAGGCCCTGATTCATTATGGCATGCGTGCAAGGAGTGTGGTGGGTGTGGAAGGGCACCGCAGGTTATGTTCAAGAACCGTGAAGAAAGAACCTGCCTTTTGTCGTTACTTCTAAACTTGGTCCTATTTACAATATATCTTGATGCCCTGATGAAAGGTTTTTCCTTGTATGATGTGTCTTTGTTTTCAAGAAGAAAATTGTAGTTGAAGGGAGTTACAAGTGAAGAAAACAGCCTCTGGGTTAATCAGGAACTGTTCTCCCCTTGACTGTCACATCTGAGTAGTGGATCATGTCTCTGAGAGCTAGGATGTGTGTCCCACAGCAGCGCTCTCTTCTTTCAGCACAGGGTGGCTCCTTGCAGCGCTTTCATTAAATGGTGTTTCTGGGTCTCAGCTGGACCCATCTATGTGTCTACATATCCGCTGTATATTGTATCCTCTGTTCGAGGGGCATGCTGGAGGAGGCGAAAATTATGTGGTGTGCCTGTTGGATGCAGAGCGCACCCCTTGCGTCCAACTCCTCTCCCAGTTACAGCAGCCACTTTCAAGTTGCTAAATACAGGCTGCAACTGTGTTCATGGCAAGGGAGGAGGAAGAAAGCAGGGTGGACACTTTGTGTGTCTGCTTATGTGCAAGAGGATAACTGTGAGTGGTGACCATGCATGACAGGCGTTCTGGGGTTATTCGCCAGTTTAAAATTCACAGTGTAGCTGGACTAGCAACAGCAAGGACATAATATCAACAAGCATAACAGTGGCAACTGTCTTGTTATGAAGAGTGCCATAGTCAATGTCAGTCTATTCATGATGCAGTCAGAAATGGAGGGGTGGGGAGCATTATCAGTACTCAGATTGGGCAGTAAAGATTTAATTTTTCCTCATCTGTCCACGTGCTCGACAAGGAGCCTAAACAGTAAAAGCAAGAGGATCTGGTGTTGTGCGAAGGAGTGTGCTTTATGCCTTTTTTTATAGTCCTGATGGGCTGGTTGAAAGCAAGGGGATTGGGATTCTTAGGTAAGTAGGTAGGACAGGAGCTTGGCAAGCAGAGGTTCCAGGGGTATGCTGCTCATTTCATTGAAACCGTGTCTTCTTGCGTCTTTAGGGGTGGGAAAAGGCTAGGATTGATTTGAGTAGCTCCTCTTGCTCCTTAGCAACGTCCTTCCCAGTGCCAGAATCTGCTCTGGAAAATCCCACCTCACCCCACCGCAGTACTCCAGGACTGATTTTGAAGATGCACAAAATGATGGGGTGGAAGCTGTGCAAGAGGGAGGAAGGAGAAACAGCAAGCTCCTGAAATGAACTTGGGCATGTCCATTTTGAGTGACCAGGAAATAGGGATGGATGAATCCTAGTGTTTACCCGTCATAAGACGCTGTCTGGGTGTTTTATCTTTCCTTCCTTAAAATACGTTAATTTAATTTTTTCAGGTTTGGGGTGAAGAGAAATAAAAATTAGTGAAAACACTGTAGGGAAATACAGGAAGGTTGCGAAGGGAAGAGACTGTTCTCTGGGTTCCCTGTCAAATGCTGTGAATGATGCAGGGCAATTTAAAGATAAAAGCTGGATCTGGGAATACCACAGCTGCTCAGTTATTTTTCCTGTTTTTCTGTGCTTTGTAATAAGACCCTTATTTTATTGTAACATTATAGTATCATAGCAGAATCTTGTCATTTCACATTTTGTAGCATACTTTTCTCATTGCATAAAGACTAGACTGGGAATCTGATGTCTTAACTGCTCTGGAAACTTACACGCTTTCTCATGAGTGAAAGAAGCATTGATTTCATTAAATCTGTCATTAAATCTTCTCGAAGGCTCCAGACAGATAACGCCATTAAAACCACATTTATTTCATTTGCTATTTCACAGCAACCATAAGCCTCATTAAATCTCCGTCCTCTGAAATTTGCGTGAGCTGTTCAGGGTGTTTGACATGCTGTATAGGCTTCAGAGAGGCAACATGTACATGTACCCCTGAAAGCAAGAAAGGCACATTGGACTGTTAATTGTTTATTTGTGCTTCTCTACCTCTGCCTTCTCCAATCCTGCCTTTTAAAATGGTTGCTGCCATTCTGGTCAAGGTGAAGAAAGCAGATCTGGGGAAATGGAAATGAAGATTCTTCTAGAGCAGTGATCCCCAACCCTGGGTAACCCAAGTGTTCTTGGACTACAACTCCCAGCAACCCCAGCCAGCATAGCTACTGGTGAAGGCTTGTGGGAGCTTTAGTCCAAGAACACCTGGGATTCCAAGGATGGGAATCACTGCTCTAGAGCTAGGATTGGCAACTGGAAATGTGTAAGCAAGGTCCCAGGGCCCTTTGCAGATACTGTAATACTTTCCCAAGTTGTATGGAGTAAAAAGGATTCAGTGCTTCAGTGTTAGATGTTTCTTTTTGAATTTTCCATGCAACATGTATAGATGGTCTACCTTTCCTAATTCGTACCATGTATAACTGGTAGATAGGAAATACCCTGTGTAGTGTAGTGAACAGAGTGATATTTAGGACTCACTCTGTTCACTGGGTTCAAATCCACACCCAGCCATGGTAACTGACTGAGGAGTAACAATACAGTAATAAAAGTCCTTCAACATCTCACATACTTTAAGAATACTTTTAGGATTGCTATCAGTCAGTTCCAGCCTGACAGCAGATGAAATCTACTCAATCTGTCTTTCTGAATGCTTACAAAATCCATCAGCAGTAACTTTATTGGGGCAAAGAAGTAGACTAGCTCTGCAGAACTAAAATGTTTGCAGACATTTGTGGCCTCACAGCTAGTCAGGACGGAATATCATTGTCCAACAGTGAATTTTGAAATCTGCGCCAGATTTTACAGGTGCTTGTTAAGCTTCTGTATCAGCATGGCAATCTTTGTTTTTATTTTACAGCATTTGAATTTATTTAAGTAGTTGACCCAACTGCCTTTGCTTGCAGTGAATGCCAGAGGGTCAAATTAGGGTTTTCCCTTTGAGCTGTTGCTTATATGTGTGGGAAGCTCGGAAGGCTGTTATGAGTAGTACACACACATGTTTTTCCCCACCCATTTAAATTCGGTAGTATTTATAATAGAGGGCAGATATTAACAGTTTCATTGTATCCTGCTATCACCGGAGGTGTTTTGGTTTGGTTCGGTTCTGGTTAGCCATGATGGGTGGGATAAGCAAGCAGAGACATGATTTCATAGGTAAATAAATGAATAAGACAGAGTTGTCTGGGAGCACTTTGGGTGCTTGCATGGATTTTTGTTCGGTTTTTAAAGAACAGAATAAAGATTATGTGTGCTACCACTGATGAATAACTTCCCTATCCCTGGAGGCAGAGTGTTCATTTTAAAATGTCGTGAAACGGTCTTAATTACATTTAAAACGAAGACTTGTGCCAGTTTTTGCATCCTTTGAAGCCAGTAAACAAAATGAACACGGAGCTTGTTTCTCGCCTTTTACATATTCTGAGTGTTTTCAGATGACCTTGGTCTCATGTAATTGTCCTGTCTCATTCATGTCATTCAGTAGTGGGTTCAAATGGTTGTAGCCTTCCATCCATTCCCTCCCCTACTGTGTTTCCCCAAAAATAAGACTGGGTCTTATATTAATTTTTTTCTCCAAAAACACATTAGGCCTTATTTTCAGGGGGTGTTTTATTTTTACGGTCATGTCATCTTCTTCTGGTTGCTCCACAATGGTGGAGGGCGGGGTTTCACTTAACTGGGGGCTTATTTTGGGGGGTACGGTTTATATTATGAGCATCCTTAAAAATCATACAAGGGCTTATTTTCAGGTTAGGTCTTATTTTCAGGGAAACAGGGCATTTACTTACTGTTCTTTCCCCCCATCTTTTTTTTCATAGCATAGAATATTTGTTAAGGGAGCAAAATCACTAGGAGACAAGAGTCTTTTAATGGGTAAAGCCTTCTCTCTGGTAGGGCACCTCCTCTCTAGCTTTGATAATTTAGCTAAACGAGAATACTTCCAAAGATGATTTATTAGTTAAAACCTAGTAGTAAGTAACAACTAGAACAGGCCTATAGAATCAGTGGAGAGTTGGTAAATCAACCAACCCTTCAAGCTCCGTTCAATGGGCCAGGAGGAAGGCAAGTTTTCTCAGGATCAGGCTGGTAGGAATGTAAGTTTTCTCAGGATCAGTCCGACACAGCTGAAGGAAAGGCAGTTCCTTGATGAGAAACAACTGGAGGGGGCGGGGTCAAGGAGATAAAAGAACAGGACTGGGAACTTATGGGTTCTTTGCCTATTTCCAAATAAGCAGCAGCACCAGAGGAAGATGCTGGAAGCACAATACAGTATACTTCTAGGCATGGCATGTTCCCTAATATTTGATGGATGGTCCACATATGGTAGCTTTCTAAGTATGTTCTTTCTGTGTTTTCCCAATGTTGCTCCCAGTTTGTTTTTCTTAGTAGAGAGAGTTCATATTTGGGGGGGGGGTGGAGGATGGAAAAGTAGTGTACTCTTGCCAAGGACTGAATGATAGTAGCATTCATTTTCCCTTTTAAACTAGTGTGGTTTCAACATGAGTAGGGACCTATTGAGCAGACAAATTTCTCATACAGTAACTCTGTATGCCTTCAGTGCAGTGTTGTGGTGAACACCTCTTCATTGTCTGTTCATTCGCAGTCTTCTGGCTATACACTCTCAGAGCCTGGAATCTTACTGCATATTTATACTGCTGGAACTCAACCATTGCAAATCTCGGTGACAAATGATTGCAAGTGAAGAAGTCAGTGTGATTCAGCACAGGCTGACTTTTTAACCTGTGGTGTTTCACATGTGGGATCTATGCCAGTTGAGTTTGGCTAGTGGGTGTAACTAATAGGATTCTGACCATTAATAATGAAATAAACTAGCAAATAACACTGAAGCTAAACTTTTATTGTACCACAGTGTTACAGTGCTAAAGACAGTGGTGTGGGTGGAATTTAGTGAGATGTACAGACAGAAAACATGCCGCATCTCCTTCTAGTATGTGAAATCAGGCAGGGTTTTACTAGTAGCAGCAGTGGTGATTTATTAGTTCTTAAGGATACTTGATTTTAAGTACTTTTGGGGTAGAGAGTAATTTTTGGATTTGGGGCTTTAAGTACATTCACAGCATCCTTCCTTATTTTGATTGATTTTTGTAGCAGCTGAATTTGCTTCATCAGATGAAGCAAATTCAAAAGCTTATAGCTAAATATTTTTTTTCTTAATGGTGTGCCTTGACCTGGTTGCCTTATTGCTGGCGTCTTTGCAAAGCAGCTAACTTTGCATCCCATCATTTACTGTTTTTCACAGCAGAGACAGCAACTTTCTCCCCCAACTATTCTGCTTATCATCATTCAGCTGCACTGCTGGGGGGGGGGGTGAGTTAATTTTTCCAAATCATCATCCAGTGAAAGATACAGAGACATTTTCAGACCAAATGCCTGGGTTTTGTTTTTGCTGTTGAGTTGCCTTTTATAAAGCTATTTATACTGAATGCACCTTGGCAGAGCACAGCAACAGCAAATACTTTCTGCATTTGTATTTGGCTAAAGCTCTTGTTTTTGTCCTGTCCTGCTTTTGGAAAGAAAAGAAAAAAAAATAGAGTGTGTACTAAAGTTCTGTTGGGAAGTAAAGTGATAAAGCTACTTTCCAGAGCTATTGTGCTGGGTCTCCTTTCATTGGAGAAGGAATTTTTTAATCTTGTACTGTGCATTATCCAATTTTAAGTAAAGAATGTACATTTACAATGTAATTTTATTTCAGAATCCTCTTGGTTAGTTACACCAGCATTAGTGCAGTGGCATATACATTGCAGTGAATTGCTGCCACATACCAAGTTAACCAAGTTGGCAACATATCTTTCATTAGGTGCTGGTTGAGTGAGTTGGCACTCATTAACTCCTGTTTACCCGAGTGATTTTTGCCCTTGCATTTAATTGGCATAACTAACAAGTAGGATTCTGGTCTTATTATTTTGATTTTTACTATACTCTGAAACTTGAAATCACATTCTTAAACTGCTTTAAGTTGTTAAGTATCTAGAGCCAGAGGTTGGGAGAAGCCTTCCCCACTTTATGCCCAGAAGGAATGGAAACCACTTTTGAGTACTCTGTACCTAGACAACCCGGGAAGGGGTCACCAGGAGTCAGAATTTATTTGACACAATGTGTCATTGTTACTGTAATCAGGGCTTGTCATGTCAGTGACATGAACACATGCTTTGAGCACTCCAAACTGCAGTTCATTCACTTGACATTTCCAAGTTGGGCTGGGAAATAATCTCTTTCTGAAACCCTGCAGAGTATTGCTAGTCAGGGTTGACTTTGACAAGCTCCCTTCAGGTGATTCTGGTGAAAGGTTGCTGAGCCAACTTCCTTTATACTGCACTTGATTTATTTTTCATAACTATCAACGAAGGTTGAGGTTGGTTTTTGACCAGTAATGGAGTATCACCAGATTAACAAAGTGCTAATTTTTAGCAGCTGTGATTCTTAAATTACAGCACTAATGTGGTCTACTATTCTGTCCCTAAAAGGTTCAAATTAAAGGAGTCCTTCCCAGTAGCTTTGCCTATGACTTTAGAGCAGGACAGCTTTTTAAATGGTCTGGTGAGAACCTCCACCACACACCCCGTTTTCAAGTGGTGTGTGAAAAAGAAACTTTGAGAACCCCTACTGGGATAAATGGACCAGCAGGCTGGTTTTGTATAAGGTAGTGTTGCACTTTCCTTCCTTTCTGTCTCTGATTAAGGAAGCCCGTGCATCCCTTCCAGCTGAAGGGGAAGCTAATTGAGTTTAAAGTTGGCTTTTCCAGACAAATCAATTAGTGCAGCCAAATGATGCCACTGTTGGAATTAAACATAAGTGACAACTTCTGTGCCCAATTATTCTCTTTATCAGGTTAGATTTGTCGGAATGCTCATGCGATGCCTATAGTTAAGTAAACTGTTTATTTGGAAAACAGCTTCTTTGGGACAGCTGTGGGAAGACATCATACATCTATGAGATGTAAGTAATAATGGTGATGGTGATAGTAATAGTAGCAGTAGTGATGATGATGCAGTATCAAGTTGATTGTGATATAATGATGGCCCTTCTCAGAATTTTCTAGGTATAGGTACTCAGAAATGGTTTACCATTCTCTTCTTGGGGCCCCTAGGATCATGAAGCTTGTCCAAGGCTGCATAGGGTGGGTCTTCCACTGGCAGGCACTTTGGGCTCCTGGTTCCATGTTCCAGAGTCAGTTGTTCCAACTCACTGAGCTAGCCACCCACCTCTAAGTTACCAGGAAAAAAGCATGCATTTGTGAATATTGAAGGACTGGCCTTTTCTTATGTAATGTAGTATATCAAGGGAGCCAAAGGATTAACTTCATTGAAAACTGAGGCTGTGATGCCATAGAGACGTAGCTGGGAACAAATTCCCATTGAATTCAGTTGGTTTTTCTTTGGAATCAATATGCATCTAATTGCACTGTTAAGTATGTGGGATTTCTCACTAATATCTGAAGTTGTGATAAGAGGCCCTTTCATACTCTCAATTATTGTCATTGTTTTAAAAAATTGTGTAGTGCAAGGTGAGGTAAAGAAGCATTTTGGCCCACAACATCTTCCAGTGCTGTCCAGCATATCTGAGATGTTGCATCATAGGAATCGTAGTCCCCTGGTGCAGAACTGGTGTGGTTGACAGCGGTTCTGTTCTTTAGGAGAGCTGACTCAAAGACATGAATTTCTTCAGAGAGAGAGAGAAGAAAAAAGTGGGCCATTGATAAGAATGGAAAGCATCAGCATGGCACTGTGGACTCTCCACTGAACTCCGGGGTCATTCAGGGCTACTGCCTAACCTACCTTGCAAGGTTACAAGGAAGCTGTGTGGTGAAGGGAAAGGGGGAGCAGTTTTTAGACTGTCTTTTTCTTGGGAGAAAAAAAATGGAATATAAATGTGTTAAATGCAAAAACAGTGCAGACCAGACTGTCTAAAATTTGTTGCTGAGTAAAGCAGATTCCTTCCTGCAACCCAGGAAGATGAGCAGAATTAGCAAATGGTTGCCATTTGTGAATGAATCCTGAATTAGACGGGTCCAGCAGATGTATGAAGTGGCCAGTTTGGTCAAAAGCTATTGCTTTGAGGAAGCAGCAGTTTCCTCCTTTGTTTTTGAAGCAATAGATGGATATGAATATTGTGTAAAACGTAGCGAATAGCAGCAGTTCTGGCTTTTGCGTGCTATGTCGTGCTGCTTTGTGCTGGACCCTGGCTCTCTTGCTCTTTTTTTTTTTTTTTTAATTGTGGCCTGCTAGGAAAATTGTTGTTTTTAACGTGTCCAAGAGCTTTTTGAAGCCCATCAATCTAGTCCATTTACTTAATTCCATGTAGGGCTTTGTTCCCCTTAGTGCTGCTTTAGACATCTGAGATTGTCGGAGTGAATAACGAGTTGGGATAATGGATTTGAACAGCAGCTCATTGTGTCTCATGAAACAGTCAGACAAGTGTATCTTCTTTGCCTCTTTTCATTGGGTGGAAAGTGAGATTGTGCCAAGAACAGTCGTAATGTTCTACCTGTTAACAATTCCCTCTTACGATTAGCAGTGCCTAATGAAGCTGCACTGATTATAAAGATGAATACAGTAAATCAAAGCTGGGGCTCCCGCACCCCCCCCCAAAGGACTGCTTCGTTGTGGTTTGTTTCTCTTTGTCTGAGCCTGCTTGAAAAGGTGCTAGGCTTCTAGGAAACTGAACGCCTCAGTATCTTGGGTTCTGTGGGGAGCTTTTTAATTCTTCACAAAATAGACACAAACACAAGGCTATTATTTCCCTTTCTTGTGTTGGAAAATAAATGAGAAAGAAATTAAAATGGCGAGTTCCGAGTTATATGCTCAAACTGAAAGCTTCAGCATTGCTTCGAGCTTGATTGATTACATCAAAAGGCTGGTCAGTTTTAAGTTCTTTAGAGGAGGGACTGGCCAGAGCCTATGGGGAGCCCGTCTTGGGCTTGTTATTGGTTATGGCTAAAGGCAGTTCCTATTTACTGGGTCTAGCAGAGAGTGAAGATATTAATTTTGCAGAGGTTGTGGACTTCTCCCCAGTCACCGAATTGGAAACTTTGAGATGGCTTATTTGTTTGGCCCTGAAATTTCTGCAGTGCTTCAGCCTAGCGGAGTTAAATGTGGCATTTGGTACTACAAAAAGTAGTAATGCTTGCATGGACCTCAAAAAGAATTAAGGGAGGACGTAGCTGTCAGTTACTACATTTATTTTCTCCAGTGCCGGAGGAAATCCATCTTATAACTTGGCTGGGCACTGTTGCTCTCAAGTTTCCTTTTTTGTAGGCTTCCCAGTTTCCCTGGAGCAACTAATTGGCCTCTGTGTAAGCAATGCTGGGCTAGGACGCCTTTGGGTTTGCTGTAGCCTGGCTCTTCTGCCACCTCCCATCAGGATTTCAGGCTTTTGGATTAAAAGTCATGGAAGCAACAGGAATATTTAAAAGTCCCGGGATTGCCCTCTCTTCTCTCAGAGTAATGAAATTGCTGAACCGCTGTGTGATGAAACAGGCCATCTCCTTGGCTCATTTGTTCCCAAACTGGAGCATGGGCCCCTGGAAGGCCATGAAGAAATTTCAATAGATGTACAAAAAACATAAAATCACAGAATAATGGAGTTGGAAGGGGCCTCTAAGGCCACTGAGGCCAACCCCTGCTCAATGCAGGAACTAAAAGCAGATCTAGCAGAGGGTTGTCTAGATTTTTTTTTTCTTGAATGCCTCCAGCATTGGAGCACTCACCACCTCCAGAGGTAATTGGTTCCATTGTCACACTGCTGTAACCGTTAGGATGTTCTTCCCTGATACTCAACTGAAACCTGTCTTCCTGTAGTTTGAGCCCATTGTTACATGTCCTGCACTCTGGGATGACCAAGAACAGAACCTGCCCCTCTTTTGTATGACAATGTTTCAAGTATTAGAAGAGTGCTGTCATATCCCTCCTCTTCCTTTCTCTGGGCTGAACATGCACAGTTCTTCCAGTTTTTCCTTACAGGATTGGGTTTCCCGCATCGTGATCATCATTGTTGCCCTCCTTTGAAGTTGTTCCAATTTGTTAGCATCCTTTTAAAAGTGTGGTGTCCTGAACTGGACACAGTACTCTAGATAAGTCTTAACAATCTTCACAGGAAGCCAGTTCATCCATCAAGTCATTTCTATTGGTTAGAATCAAGTCTGGGATAGCTAATCCTCTAATTTCTTCCTCCACTTATTGTAGGAGAAAATTATCAGCCACACAAGCCAGGAATTTCTTGGAAGGGCCATGTTTGGCAGAATTTGTCTCCCAGTAGATTATTAGGATAATTGAAATCTCCCATTACTAGTACATTGTGTCTCTTTGAAATTCTTGCAATTTGTTTTTCAAAGGTTTCATCTGTATCTTCTTGATTAGGAGAGCCAACGGCCATGTTCCTTTTATTTTTCACCTTAGTTATATTAATCCAGATTAATCACATTGTATTTGTTTTAATTCTTTTTTCTTAAGCTACATTATATTTTTATAACGTCTTAAGTCAAGAAAAACTTTGTGTCTGTTTTTACTTTAAACTAATTTGTGCTGTGTTTTTCTGTTTATTTTAAATAACAGACTGGTTTACAGTATTACCCTGTTTGACGACGAATCCGCTTCACGACAATGTTTTTGCGATCGCTATTGCGATTGCAAAATGGTGTTTTAATGGGCAAAATCCACTTTGCGACGATCAGTTCCCTACTTCGGGAACCGATTCTTCGCATTACGATGATCAAAACAGCTGATCGTCAGGTTTTCAAAATGGCCACCGGGTTTTCAAAATGGCTCACCGCTGTGTTCAGGACAGATTTTTTGCTGCATAGGCATCGGAAAATGGCCGTCCTATGGAGGATCTTCGCTTGATGCTGAGGTATTTCGCCCATTGGAATGCATTGAACCAGTTTTCAATGCATTTCAATTGGCTTTTTTATTTCACTTGACGAGGATTTCGCTCTACAGCGATTTAGCTGGAACGGATTATCCTTGTCAAGCGAGGCACCACTGTATTTGTTTAAAGGGTATTGAGTGAGGGGGTGATGAGAGTTTCTTAGAAATCAAAAGGGAGAGAATAATGTGGAAAAGTTTAGGAACTGGTGCTCTTAACTCATCGTGTTAATACTTTCCAAGCAGAGCTGTGTGGACTTGAAACAGAGTGATACTCATACCTGTTGCAAAAAAAGCTGAAAAGTAACTTTTTAAGAGTAGGTATTGGGAAGGGAAAGGAGGCAAAGGAAACAAACTCTTTTATGGAGTAGTAAATATGCTGGTAATTTCAACAGTAAATGAAAAGAGCCCACTTTCTAACTTTGGTGCAGTTAGAAACTTTGTTACCACCTTTTGAACTGAAACTGTAGCTGTCTATAAAATATGTGTACAGTACATGCTTTCAGAGACTTCTGGAAAAGTATAAGAAGGCTCATGTTTTCATTTTTCGGCTCAGATCACCTTGTCCCACAAAACCTAATATTATGTTATGTTTTTGGATGGAAAGCCTGTCTTGGGAACCATGCCCAGTGGCTCTCAATATCACACAAACTCGTTTTCTTTTGTTTTGCCTTCCTTTTTTATTGTTTGGGAAAGGAAGCATTCCTGTTTTAAATTGCTTCCTGAGAGGGTGGTTATTCCACTGGCTCTCTGCTTCTGTTGCAGGATGTGAAATGTGTGAATTTCTTCCCGTTTCAGAGGCAGGCATCTCGGTTCAGGCCAAGCTCCCAGCATTCTTGAGTAGCTGAATATAATTATGGTTTTGACCCCACTAAGTTCAGTGGCAACCTGGGTGCGGTGCTTCCTTGTAGCTTGGGTTTGGGTAAAATCTCCTTTTTGCATTTCTTACAGCTTATAGATATGTGTCTGAGTGTGAATAGGTCTTAGTGAACGGTTCTATTTTCCCTTTTGGTGCCCAGATGAGAGTCTAAGCCTCCCCCCCCCCCGGGCCCCTGCTGTCGGGTAGCAGTGGTTTGGGAAAATTTGCAGGGGAAGTGTTGATAACAAGGTTGGAGGAAAACCCGTCTGCTCCATAGTGCTCTTCCCTACTTCTGTGGGTTGCTTTACTTTTTAAAATGCAGAAAATCCATAGCACTTGACTGATTGGTTTGGGCATAACCCATGTTACTTTTTGCATGTGGGATGCATTTTTTCAGCATTTTTCTTGAATGCACGAAAGTGCTTCATATGGACTTTGGACCATTGGTCTTTTTAGCCCAGTGCTGCCTCCTGACTGGCAGCTCTGAAGGGGGCAGGTTGTCCTTCTTCATTTAATGACGCCATATTCATAACTATAAAATCAACTGGAAAGACATGCAAAAATTGCAAAGCGTTGAAGGTTTCCCTTGCTAAATTACAGTTTTAGTGTAATGTGGTTATACATTTGTTGTTGGGGGGAAAAGGAAATTAATGATCAATATTCAGTTTCTTATAAAGCTCTTGTTTCTCTACAGTTTGCTTGGCTGGTTTCTGGAACTTGGTTGTTTCTTGAACTTAAGGGCTGAGCAGCCTAGTGATTTCTAATTTTTTTGGGGGGGGTCCCTGGCCAAGGGCCCATCCTGGCTGTGGCTCATGATAGTGTAAAGCAGACCTGGGCAAAGTGCGGCCCGAGGGCCACATACGGCCCTCGAGCTGATCCTGTCTGGCCCGCGGACAGTTTTGAACATCAAAACCGTTTATAGCTTTTTGTCTAAAGTTGATCAGTTGCTTATCTTTGACATACTGCAAAAAACCTCTTTAGTATTTGTGAAGATTAACAAGTTTAAAATAAAAACAATCATAACATCACTGTTTCATTTTATTTTTAAGTAAAGTTGGTTCGGCCCCCAAACACAGTTCAGATTTTTCATGTGGCCCCCCTATAGAAATTAATTGCCCACCCCTGGTATAAAGTAATGGTTCCCAACTTTTGGTAACCCAGATATTCTTGGACTTTAGCTCCCAGAAAGTTTGACCAGTATAGCTAGTGGTGAAGCTTCTGGGAGTTTGAGTCCAAGGACATCTGGGGAATTATTAAATGCTGATTTGTAGGGCCTCACCAATTCCTTCTCAGTGCTTTTATATGTTGTGAAGGATGTATGGCCTATGTAGCTGAAGAAAACAAATAGTGTAAACATTCTGCACTAAGCTCAAAACTAAGCTTTGGTTTCTCTAACAGTTCATTCTATTTTAGACAAGCAGGTAATTGGTCTCCCAGCAGAACGTTGCTAGTATGATTGCCAAGAAGGATAGGGTAATGTCTGACTTCTGTGTTCCAGACCAGACATAACTGTACCAGATCTTTCTTTAATCATTTTTGCCAGTTATAAATGGATGGGACATTTTACGGTGCCAAATAATAATTCTTCTTCTTTTAATGGCTGCTAAATCGGCTTTTGGAACAAAACAGAAGTTTCTTTTTCCCACCCAGTACCAAATCCTTGTTTATGGAAAAGCAGATTACTTTCCTTATGTTTTTCTGACTTGGTACCGTAGACTTGATTCCTTTGTTTTCTTTTGGATGTGCTGAACTCTTCACAAGATAAATTCACTTGGCAGGGTTCCTATGGGGGGCATATTTCTGATGAGTGTGGGATTAAGGCTGATTTTAGCAGGGGAGAAACAGCAGGGTTTTGGACAGGGTGATCCAAAGTTCGGTGACAAGATACCTCCCTGTATCCCCCACGACTAGCACAGACAGTGACTGTGCTCCTGGTGGGATTATGGGAGCTGTAGTCCAGAAGAGTAACAATTCCAAACCCTCAATTATCCAGTTCAAATGCCTGCCGTTTCTCATATTTCTCTCTTTCTAACATTAACTTTAATCCTATTTTATGCTAGGAGGCAGAAACATTATTACTATGCTAAAGTGGACATAAATTGGTTGGATAGCTCAGTGGTTTAGGTATCTGCCTGTGGAGCCAGAGGTTGTGAGTTTGATTCCTTATGGGGCCTCCTGGGAGAAGAGCCAGCCTGTGTGGTCTTGGGCAAGCTGTGCAGTTCCAGGGCTACCACAGAAGAAAGGAATGGGAAGCCACTTCTGTATGTTCTCTACCTAGAAGACCTTGAAAAGGGTCACTATAAGTTGGAATCAACTTGAGGGCACAGAATTATTATTCAAAGTAGACAGAAATAACATTTCTATTAAATGTAGACCTTTCCTAGTTACACATAATGCAAATAATCTGACTTCAGCATCAAAAGAGATGGAGGGCACTATCTTAGATACTGACTGCCTATCCTTTGAGGCAGCTGCCACTGACTTTTGCCATTGAATTGAAATACTGGAAATGGGATAGGGGTGCTTCCAAGCCAGCAGGCCCTAGTGCCACAGTCAGAAAGTTAGATTTTCTGTGCTTAGGAGCAAAGTTCAGAACCCTATTACAAAATAGGTAAAGGTAAAGGTTCCCCTTGACAGTTTGTCCAGTCGTGTTCGACGCTAGGGGGTGGTGCTCATCCCCGTTTCCAAGCCATAGAGCTAGTGCTTGTCTGAAGACAATATTCCATGGTCACCGCGACTAGACATGGAATGCTGTTATCTTCCCACCGTGGTACAAAATACTGTGCTTGTAAAGGAAATTGTGCAAGCATTTTTAGATTTTTTTTGTAATTTCTGGCTGGTGTGTTTTTTTTGCACACCTAGATGTATATGTGAGTGTGTGACTTGTACAACAGACAGCTGGAATGATGGCACATACCAGTTACCTACCTTTCTTTCTTTCTTTCTTTCTTTCTTTCTTTCTTTCTTTCTTTCTTTCTTTCTTTCTTTCTTTCTTTCTTTCTTTCTTTCTTTCTTTCTTTCTTTATTTATTTATTTATTATTTATTTATTTATTTATTTATTTATTTATTTATTTATTTATTTATTTATTTAGCTTTGCAATGCACAAATACTATACAGGAATCTGGTTACAGCCGGGTTTTAAAAAAATTATTTATTTATTTATTTATTTATTTATTTATTTATTTATTTATTTATTTATTTATTTATTTATTTATTTATTTATTTATTTATTTATTTATTTATTTATTTATTTATTTATTTATTTATTTATTTATTTTAAGACACACCCTGCCTCCCTTGGGTTGCAAATGGAAAAAGAGTCAAAGAGCAGAGCAATTGCAAAAGAGCCTTGCTTCCAAAATGTCCTGGCTGGGGGGAAAATCTCTGCAGAGGTTAGGCAATGAAGTGGTTAAGCATGCAGCATATCTTTAGTCCTCCAATCTCTATGCTATTTAAATTAAAGAGGTGTGTCTGCCTTCATCACATTCAATCTTTGTGGTAAGAGAGGACAGGCTGACATGGTAGCTAGGCTTTTTGATGGAATGTAGTTTTATTGAGACTGTAGGAACAGAAGCAACATGGAATCTTGTGGCACCTTCAAGACTAACCTGTTTAATCTGTCATCAGCTTCATTGGGCTGCAGCTCAGTTGTTTAAATATATGGCTGGTAGCATCATCCCTGCTGATGCTGGGAAGGAACTTCTCCAGAAAAAAATGGGCCGCTTGTGGGTCATGCTTCATCATGGTGTGGTTTCCTCGGAGCTCTCCTTCGGTTGAGGCCTGTGCATTTAAGGAACAGAGAGGTGAATTTGTGGTGGTCGTGGCTAGGGTGGTCACAGGAAGGCAGCAGAGGTTAATAAAGATTCGAAATGGGAGAGCAGTGAATAAGGGAGAGGAAAGATTTTTGGACATGTTCAGGCCTGAGGTGTGGAGAATACAGTTTTTTCAGAAGGGTTTAGTCCACAGGAAGGAAGATTGAAGTTAAGTATGAGGAAAACCTTTTTTGACTATGAGATTATGCAAGAGAGCATGTTCCCAAGGTTGGTTTTAGAAGCGTTAACAATTGAAGGGTTTAAAGAGAGGCTTGAAAGATATCTGCTTGGGATGATTAAGGTATTGCTAATCCATCTTCCGTGCAGCAGGAGCAAGCCACTTGATCACGACAGGCTTTCAGGCTTTGCCCTAGTGAGCCAAATCATTAAAACAGAAATGACACGGTTCTAATCTTTCCCAGATTTAATGAAGACAAAGACAGACAGGTTAGCTGATGATACTCTCTCACATCCCAACCTGGCAACCAAGGAGGCTACAGCTTCTGTGCAGAACGCAGTACAGCATGGTGGTGCCCCATGGAGGTTGTGGGCTGTGCCGTTGGCAGGCAACTTTCTTTGATAGCTGTGTGGTCTGAGCAGCACTTGGAAGAGTTACTCTTTTTTTGGAAATGCAGCTACCAGAATCCGGCCCCCACCCCCTGGCTAGTATGGCCAGCTAGTAGGAGTTGTAGGATAGCTCAGTGGTTTAGATCTCTGGGTGCGGAGCCAGAGGTTGGGAGTTTGATTCATAGGGTCCTTTCCAGCTCTGCAGTTCAAAAGTTATTGTTATTATTATAGTCCTCCTGTAATTTGTCTTAGGAAAGGATGTTTGGCCAGGTTGAACCATCTCACACGACACATTGCCAGCCGAGAAAAGCTGTGTCTGTTGAAATTATGTCTTCTACAGCTATATAAAGTCCTTCTGTCACTTCCAGTTTTGTGGCAGGGGGCATCCTGGGCTTAAACTAGTTTTGTGGGAAGTGAATAGCAAAATCGTCACCATATCTGAGGGGAAACAAGAATAAAGGCAGGAATATAATGTGGGTTTGGCCCTTTCAAATTCAGGGGTGGCCTCTCTGATGGTTACTCACTCCTGACTACCCGAGGTGTGCAAGTCCACTGTGTGTATTTGGTGTGGAGCATGAATGCCATGTCTCCACATTAACCCAAATTATCCAGCACCCCATTGCCTTGGATTCTAGAATACTTTTTTTTAATGCGGCAAAACCATATAATCTTGCCAGCAAAATCAAAACTGGAAAATGATGAAATCATTGGTCTTCTTCCAACAGGTAGCAAGGGGATGGTAGAAGACAAAACAGTGTGCAAGTTGGAGGGATTTTGGGAAAGGGAGTTGCTTAGGCTTTAAGAAGTCTTTATACCTTGATGCACTTCTTAGCAAAATTGTAATAACCCTGTTGGTGTAACCTTTATTCCACATACTCAGGACAATTGAAATTTTCCCCTTTTACAGCCACCATAAGATTTCTAATGAAGAAGAAGAATTATTTTAAAGGGAATTTGGGGTGGGTGGCTGAAAAGACAACATGAAAAAGTGACCCTGTTATTTCTTTAGTAGAAGACTCCATCAAAGCAAAACCTCCCAATTCCCCGCGTGCGGAGTGGGTGCTGCAGCCTAGACCTACACCGCCCAAAGGGAGAGACCCGAACGCTTGGAACCGGCTCAAGGACCAGTCTTTTGGTAGGAAAAAAAATGTATTTTGCACGGATGACCAGTCATGGCCAGCAGAGCAGAATTGGCGGCCTCATTGTGTTCTTTCTGTCTCTCTTCTCTCTTTCTCCTCTTTCTCTCCCACTTCGGTAGGAGATTATCCACAAGCCTGACATTCTTCACATGCCCTTTTGTGTGTATGTGTTGCATAGGGTCTGATAAGGCATTGTTGACTTCTGTGTATACAGTGTATTGATAAACGGAAGGGAACTGGCTTGAGGACCAAATGTCATAAAAGTCCAACTCTCTGTTACTGACAGAGATGGTCTACTTGTCTTGGCATGGAATGGCCCCAATTCTTCTTTGTCTTCTTATTTCCATGAGCCTATTTCTTTAAAGGTTTGCCACTACAGAAATCTCAGAGATAATTGTGGGATAGAAGAAGTATTCCTGCTCCAGGAGAGAGGATGAATTAAATTGCAAATTTGGCCCAGCAGGTGCAACTTCTAGCTTGTACATCTGGACAGAGATTCACTGTACTGTCCCCTAGTACATTAAAGGGGGTTAGTTTGGCTCCAGTGCATAGGCCTTAAACATATGAACTGGTGCTGGCCTTGAAGATGAAGGTGCAATGACAAATCTTAAGAGACACTTCATTTTCTTTCTCAAGAGAGAGAGAAAGGCAGCAAAAGAGAGAGAAAGAGAGATTATTTGTTATTCTCTGTCAGTCCCTGCTCTGGATGCACAGCAGCTCTGTGAGAGAGCTTTATTAATCAGAAATGCCTGCTGCTTCCTTGCTTTCCCACTTTGCCACTGCCAAAAGCTGAAGCACAGTGGCTGAGCTTCTAAAAAGGCTGTGTCTGGGTTTATTTAGCTTGTAAATGGGAGAGTTGTTCTAAGTGCTGGAGCTTTTTTCACACACACACACCCCCCACCTCCATGGATGGGAGAACATAGAGCAGAAGATTCAATAGGACCAGCATTGGCAAAATAGTTACAGTGTTTTATTTCTCTTTCATTTAGAAGATAGAAACCCAACTCATCTTTAAAGATGACCATATGGACATTTATTTTTCACAGGCTAAAGACCTGTGGATCAATGTTCTAGTTTTGCCTTTTAAACAAATGGCTCCTCTAGTTTCATTTACAAGCCTCTCCTGACTTCAGTTTCGGTGGATCTGTAATATTATTCCATGTAATGTTTTTCTCAAGCATGTTAAACTGTCTTCTGCATGCACAATGTCACATGCACAATATCACACTACCTCTGCATTTGCATGCAAATGTGTGAGTTTCTCTTTGTTTTGTAGAACATATAACAGCCTTGCCTAGCTGTAACACTGAGATAAGGGACTCAGCTCTTTCTTTTTGTAAAGTCAACATTAAAATATTATATGACTTGAAGCCTGAAGTAGTTGCGACCACATTACAAAGTTCTGTTACTTGAATTAAATTGTCTCTGTTTTAATTTGATTCCTAGAAAACACCTTTATACCCTGCTGGTAACATGATTAGTCTGAGTGGATTGCAGGGGCATTGCTGTTAATTGGAGTCGATCGTAATTCCAATAACTTTGCCGGTTTTTCCTGGCAGTGCCGGTTCGTTTCTGTTTTGATCGGGCAGGATTTCAGCGTGATTCTCTGTGATATGTGAGGTCTTCTGAAATCACAGGCTGTTTATCATCTTGCTCTGAAAGGCATAGGTGTACTCTCAGCATTATAGGGTTGTTTTCTGGATGTTGCCTCGGCAGAACCAGAGATGGGTGACGTTCCATGTTTGTGGTTGCAAGCATTTGTAGCCAGCATGACTATTAACTGTGCTGGTTGCAGTGTTCTGGGAGATGTAAAGCAAATAAAAAATGCTGTAGTAAAGTTTGTGTACAAGAGAATGTATCCAAATGGTGGAATAGGATGCTGAGAAAATACAGTACTGTACTATAGATTAAGATTCCAGTCTAGCAGACAGAACCCTGAATGAGGACCTGGGAGACTTGCAGATAATCTGTACATGGGTTTTGTCTTGAGTAGCAATTAGCACATTACTTTCTTTCCTCCAATTCAGTTGCCCCTTCTGCTAGAAAGGCATGTCGCTGATCTGGAGGGAAACTATGAGGAATAAAACGAAATGAGGAAATTGTATAATCCCTCCTGACATTGTTAAATGGTGTTTTCAAAAAGCACTGTCCTATTGCAACATTAGATGTAAGAAACAGTAGATGGAATATATTCTTTGCCCTTCATTTAATCCGTGTTTGCACAAGGGGATGGGATAATTCTTGTGCACAGCACTAGGTTTGCACATAGCTGGCTAAAGTGTTCAGCCCAAGTAAGGATTAAGCTTCAGAGCAGCTAGGGTATGTCTATATGGGCAGCTGTGCTAAGCCAATACATAGTGAGGACACGTTCCTTTGCCCTAGGCTGGTCTGTGTAAACCAAACCCATTTTTGAAGGTAAGTTTTGTAGTTTGGGTCACTAAGGAAACACAGAGTCCAGTGAGAATAGACAGAGAAGATTTTGAGAGACAAAGAAACCCATTACTATCAAGTGGCACTCCACTGGGTTTTGAGTGTGTGTGTGTGTGTGTGTGTGTCAGTGTCATGTGACTGCATTCAGCTCCTCCTCCTCTGTCCAAATGGGATCTGAACTGGAGAGACCCAATTTATTTTATTATGCAGTTTGTGTAGCTGATGGGACAAGATGTACATCAGTAGCAACAACAAACCCTGCCATTGTGTTGGCAGTCCTGGGACGCATAATAATTTCTCCTTCCTCTCTTGCTATTGCAGGTCTTTGCAGTTTGGGTGGCAGCCTTGGCTTTTATACACTGTGGGTCTGTTTACCAAGCTTTCTTGGCTCCCAGGTTTTATCCCAAACACTAGCCTTTGCATCTGAAATATCTGACTGGGCTTCAGCTGCTGCATAAGAATGACTCTCTCAATGGCTGCTCCCCTTCAAAGAAGGTTGAGTGGAGGAAAGATGGGTTTTTATGAGTTGAAAGAGGCACATCTTACAGGTTGAAATGTATGAAGCCTATGCAAGAGAGGTGAGGGAAAAGTGATCCTGCAGAATCCCATTTCAAAGTTGTGAACAACCAGTCAGAAAAGGAGGAGAGCCATAGTTAAAATTCTGTTTGCCCTTTTAAAAAAAAAACCTCTGGAGCTGTGTTGGAAATACAGATGTGTGGATCTGATGGTTTCTGCAGTTTTTGAGCTGTTTCCTCCACACCTTCCGAGCAAATGCTGTGCATAGTTACTTTCAGTCAAGCCCAGTTTCCCAGTTCAGCTGTGTCCTCGTCATCTGCACTTTTTCAATCACTGGGTGGGATTTATTGTTATTGCTTTAAATGTTTATGTTGCATTTTTCTTTATTACATGTATAACCTACTTTTCTGCCAAAAGGGAAAAAAAGAAGAAGCAGCAGCTTATGGCTGCTACCAGTAGTGAAAACAAATATAATTAAAATATAGTGGCTGAAGTTTGCAGTCAGGATGTGCTGAATGGGAGTTGTACAAACATCTTCTAAATCACAACCCCATGCCAAGTGGGGTTTGGAAAGGATCAGTGGTATTATTTCATCTGGGAGGCAATAGCATCATTTGATTGCTTTCCTCCCCTCTCCAGGAGTAAAGCAAAAAAAGTAATACAGAGTGGAATATAAATCCTTCTTCTGTATATTTTATAACATAATTTGATTTTATGGCTGTATTTAGCCTTCACTTTTGCTACCCTGTTTGCAGGGCTTGGCAAGTTATTTTTTAAAAAGAATGAATATGTAGATACACTGATGCTGAATATAAAAAAATAGTGGTACGATGATGCTCAGGGATCCCTGGTATCATCCAACTTGTCACTGCACAGCTGTGGACAGCTTCAGATCATCACCATATTAATTTTTCCTAAAAAATACCTCCTCAAGCACTCCTTATTTGTTTTACAAGTTGTTGGCCAACGTTTTTTATTGTTTGCCTAATTTGTTTAAAAAGCTTATATCCCAATCCTCCTTGTGTTTTCACACCAGTCATTATGGATAACTATTTAAGCTACTCATAAAACATGTTAAAATAGAACAAAATTACTATAGCAGTGTAATACAAGATTGCCTTCTTAGGCCATATGCAGAAATCTGATACTTTTTAATTTTTCTTCTTCCTTGGCCTCTGTATAGACATTTGACAGAGGAAGTCTCACTCATTGTAATTCTGCCTGATGCAGAGGAAAAAGGTTACCATTGTTGATCTATAAGAGGACTAGCTAGCTCTAATCAGCTGTGTTGGCTGTGGGCAGATTCCCAGCAGGGGATAGTAATATTGAAGAGAGAAACTCACTGGCATCAGGCAACTCATCTGCGATGCGGGATGACTTGCTTCCTTTCTTCATTGCGAGTTGAAATACTTTTTTAAAAATCAGATTCCCATCAGGAGGATTAAGGTGACTCCTCGATTTATCATGATGAAGTTGAAAGGAAGTCCTAACAAAGCATGAACTGCTGGGTAGCTAAATGGTTTATTTATGTGGCCCTGAAGCCAGAGGTTGGGAGTTCGATTCCCCATTGTGCTTCCATGACAGGGGGCTGGACGCGATGATCCATAGAGTCCCTTCCAGCTCTGCAGTTCTACGATGATGATAAACAGTAGTACAGAAATGTGAAGATGTATCTTAAAACCCAAAAGCTGGTCATAAAAGCTGGATAGATATTGTACAACTTAGAAACTAAGGCTTCCTTTCATAAAAATGACAGACGTGGTGATTAAAGGCAGGAGTGGCTTCTTTTCATTCTTGGAATCCAATTTCGGTTATTTTGTAAGTGTGATTCAGAAGTTATTTATACCTGAAGCTGTGTAGATGACCAGAAGAATGGTGGGGACAGGGGTATGTACACCAACCTCTTCTCCTCATCTAAAAGTCACTGAGACCTTTCTGTGGGTAATGAGAAGGTCTTACATAAAGAGAGTGTTTAGTCCATTGTGCTTATGGTACTCTCATGATGGGGTACCCTGATAAGGAAAAGCCCTTAATCACATGAGCACGGTAATGAGAGTTGAGCTGAACACAAACATTCATAGAGTCTGCACTTCGGACCTTTGTGTTATTCATGCCATGGCCTCTGTGACTTCGTGTTGGGGATGGTCTTACTTGCATTCCCACATCATCATGTTTCAGAGATTCATGCTGTAATAGGGCTAGACAGTAGTCATTGTGGAAGATTGGTTTGGCTGACCTACAAATGGGTAAACAGGATGTTCTAAAGCAAGTCATTGTTTCATTGCCGAAACCTTTTTGTTTTGTTTTTTGGAATGCAGAATGCCAGCTGAACTGCAGTAAATATATAGAATATGCACCGTGACATAGAAGAACTGCAGCCCAGTGGTCATATGCCTGCTTTGTATGCAGAAAGTTGCAGAGTCCGTCTATGTAGCATCTCTAGCCAGGACTGAAAAAGACTCTGGTGTGAATTGTGAAGAGCCACTGCCTGTTAGGGCAAAAAGACAATACTGAGCAAGGGAGAGTAATAGTCTGGCTTGGTATAAGGCAGATTCTTATGTTCCTGTACATAACCATGAGAACTGGGTTTGATTGTCAGTCTTTTTCCACTGCCTTAGCACCCTGCAAAACAAAGAAGCCTGGAAATGTTGTTCTTCAGTCTTGGAGCAAAACATTGTTTTAAGGCTGAAACACACAAATATTGGTTCTCCGCCAGTGTTGCTGAGTTGCAGCACTGACACCACCAGACAACCCCATTTGGATGGATGCTGGAGGAGTTGCAGTCAAGGTTCTAAGGCATGTGTGCCTCCACCTCCCTCAGCACAGCTTTCCTCCTCCTCCTCCACGCAGTGATCATTTCCAGCCCTTCCGGTTCTGGTTGCGACGAAATCCCACATGGGGGAGACGGAGGTGTGTGTGCATGTAGGGGCAAAGTTGTGCCTGTGAGAGGCAGAACCCCACTTAGTGGGGCTGAAAATGAGAGGGTATGTTGGTTGCATTATATTTGGGTCTGTTCAACAGGAAGGCAAGCAAATGGCCTAGATTAGCAACTCAGAGGAGTGGCAGTTCTCAACAGTTAAAGATTCTTTGTCATGAGATCCTTCAAACCACTTGGACCTTTATTCTTTCACACCTTTCTTTAGTCTATGATTTCCTAGCCCCTTCCCTTTCCCTTTTAAGGTATGAGGCTGCATCACTTGAGGATCTTGATCTGAGCAATGTAGTAAAGCAGTTCTATTAGCTGGGCCAGGCTATTGACTCCTAGTTCTGCAATAGTTTTTCTTGATTTAAAACAGCGGTCTTTCCCAGCCACGGCTGGAGATGCAGGGGCCAGGTTTGGGGCATTCTGTGTGCAAAGCACACAGTCTACTGCGGAGTTATGCCTGCATGTACTTGATTGCTTTGACAAGTTGAGCAGATATGAGGATGAAAAAAGATGAAGACAGACAAATGAGACAAAACTGTTTTTGTTTCATAGATGGAACTGAACTGAAAGATCCAGCTTGGGGAAAGATAGAGGGATGAACCTTAGATTAGTGGTTGGCAAACATGGATGATCTGGCTGTGGAGCCAGAGACGTGCGTGTGTGTGAGTGTGTGTGTGTGCGCGCGCGCACTGTGCCTCCTGGGAGAAAAGCCAACCTGAGTAGCCTTTGGCAAGTTTGGACACAGTCCCAGGGCACCCCTACAAGAAGGGAATAGTAAACTACTTCTACGTAGTAAAGGAAAGGTTTGCCATAATTTGGAATTAATTTGGTGAGACACAACTATTGTTGTTAAGTATGGATGATTGGGGAGCCATTCCCTACTACCCCTAGACTCTTCTGGACAATGTCCTGAGGCCTTCTCAAGGGAATGGTTTGAATGGTTATTCCCAATTTTCAGAAAAAGTCCTTTTCTTCTTCTTGCCAAAGCAACGTATACGAGGGCAGCACTTTGTTCTGTAGGAAAATAACACCAAAATGTTGGCTCCCCAAATAATTTCTTTAATGAATTGGTGTTAGCAGAAAGGGTCCTGTAGGGTCATGCGATTCCTAACCATGCAGTAGATCACACCGAATCTCTGTGGCAAAGTACTCAAGATGTCAGTCTTGGGCAGTTGGCAGTTTCTTAAGACCATTGTCAAAATGCCATCCTTAATTTGTGCTTCTTTCTGGTTTTCCTTGTCTGTTGAATGGGAACGGTAGTGCTGTTTTCCTGTCCTCGGGCACATACATTAAGGCTTTGTATTAATTATAGAGCTGCAGCAAACCTTATTAGGTTCATAATTCAAAGTGAAGTTTGAGGTTTTAGAGGCAAAGCAATTCCCTCTGAGTGCTTACCTATCTTTTTGTTTGTCAAATAGGCTTGGCTCTCCTTCCTTCATGAGTTGTCTGCAAACTACAGTTGCTGTCACATTTTGACTTTTGTCTTCTTTTAGAATTTGTTTTGAAGTTTTGGACCTATAATTTGCTAAGTTTCAGCTTTGCCCACCCCCCTCCCCATCCCATATCCCTACTTGGCACAATTAACTGTCCCTTTTCCTCTTATGTGAGTTCACCGCAAGATTTAGGGCTACCGTGATAAAAATGAAAATAGGGGGAACCAGCATAGAGTATGATAGTGCAGCATTAATGACAGAAAATTTCAGGAAATGGTTTGAAAAGCATAAAAGAAAATGCAGCATTTTAATGTTATAAGCATTGGAGGCTAGAAGCAGAGGTGCCTTAACTAGAGGTATATAAAACCCAGATTTGTTAAGAATAGAGAAATACTGAGAAGTCTTCACCTGATAGGTCAGAATGCACAGGAATTCAACTGATAAATCAGGATGATCACATGGCTGCCTGCAGGTTCTTTGTAAAAATACATGTATTGCTTTCTGTCATTATAAGACCCAGCCCAGCCAGTAAAGTTGCTAAATATCCTTGAGCAAGTCACTCTCTTTAGGTTCCCACTGGTAAAATAGGAATAATTTTGGTCTTATCTAGCACACATGAATATTGATGAGATGGAAAAGTAAATTGCTTCATATATATTTACTTTTTAAAATAAGTGTTATCTGTTAATTCCTTGGGGTTATAAAAGAAAGCCATAAACATGTAAACATGCATTAAAACAGCATTTCTCCCTCTGTTGTTCACATTGCAGTGGTGCATTGTGTAAATAGCAAGGGCGGGACACAGGATTTTCATAACAATTTCTAATAAGTAATTTATTTATTTATTTATTTATTTATTTATTTATTTATTTATTTATTTATTTATTTATTTATTTATTTATTTATTTATTTACAATATTTTTTAGCCGCACCATTGCCAGTGGCTTCTGGGCGGCGTACAACATCAAACCTAAAAACATTAAAAACATTTTAAGAAACAGTATAAAATACCATATATTAAAATATTTCTTAAAACAACTAAAACATTAAAATTAATTAATTAAAATGCTGGGTGAACAGAAAGGTCTTTGCCTGGCGCCGAAAGGCCAAGAGTGTCGGAGCCAGGCGGATCTCTCTAGGGAGGGTGTTCCAAAGTTGGGGGGCAACAACCGAGAAGGCCCTATTCCGACATGCCATCCCCTTCACCTCTTTCAGGGATGGCACCTTCAGAAGGGCCTCCTGGCCTGATCTTAGAGGACGGGCAGGCACATATGGAAGAAGGCGGTCCTTTAGGTAACCAGGTCCTAAGCCGTTTAGGGCTTTATATGTCAAAGTAAGCACTTTGAATTGGGGCCGAGCAGCAACCGGCAGCCAGTGTAAATGTTTCAGAACCGGCGTGATATGAGTCCGTGCGGCGGCACCACTTACCAGCCGCGCAGCCCGGTTCTGTGCCAGTTGCAGTCGTCGGACCGTCTTCAAAGGCTGCCCCACGTATAGCGCATTGCAGTAATCCAGTCTGGTTGTTACCAGTGCATGAGTGACTGCTGCCAGGCTCCGCTCATCCAGGTAAGGGCGAAGTTGATATATTCTCCGCAGCTGTAAGAAGGCACCCCTGGACACCGAGTCCACCTGGGCTTCCAAGGTCAGACTGGGGTCAAGGAGCACCCCCAAGCTGCGGACCCTATCCTTTAGGGGGAGTGTGATCCCGTCTAAGGTAGGGAGATGGCCCTTTAACCTATCTGGCGGGGCACCTACCAGCAGCACTTCAGACTTGTCTGGATTGAGCCTCAGTTTATTGACCCTCATCCAGACCATTATCGAGTCCAGGCACGAGTTCAGAACGGTGACTGCCACACCTGGATTGGTAGAAAATGAGAGGTAGAGCTGGGTGTCGTCAGCATATTGCTGACTCCTCAGCCCAAACCTCCTAACTACCTCCCCCAGCGGTTTCATGTAGATATTGAACAGCATGGGGGACAGTATAGAGCCCTGAGGAACCCCATGACGCAACCGCCATGGGTCAGAGCTACTGTCCCCCAGCACCACCTTCTGGATTCGATCAGCCAGGTAGGAACGGAACCACTGTAAAACAGTGCCTCCAATTCCCATCCCAGCCAGTCTGTCCAGAAGGACACCATGGTCGATGGTGTCGAAAGCCGCTGAGAGGTCCAGGAGAATCAACAGGGATGCATTGCCCCTGTCTTTCTCCCGGCAAAGGTCGTCAAACTGTGATTGGTTTTTAAAGTACTAATGTAATTGTACTGCAATTTTGATGTCCGTAGAACTTAAGAAGAATTATAAATATGGTAGGAGAAACTCTTTAAAACACATAAAAATCCAGTGATAAGTGTTTTTTTTTCCTTCCAGTCACAGTGGGTTTCAAGGTCTATGATAAAATGATGGGTGGAATGTAAGATATGTGAAGTTAAGAACTGCTGCATTAGTGGATGTTAACCACTCTCATTAGCTGACTATGTACTACAGTAACTTGGGTATCTGGCTGCAGAACTTCAAACTGGGTGTTCAGTACTCCACTGGGCATTGCAGAAGAGCCAGGCTATGTGGCCTTGGGCAAGCTGCACAGTTGCCAGGATGTCCCCGGAAGAAGGAAAAGGTGAAATACTTCTCAATCTAGAAAACCCTGGAAAGGGTTGCTGTAAGAATCTACCTGACAGCACATGATTAATTTATGACTAACTACTTCCTTAATAGTATATCCTTTAGCTATGGACTTCAGCTAACTTTTTTTTTTTTCAGCAAAAGGAAGCCTTGAGGGAGATCCTTAGGTCTGAATGCTTTTGTGTGAACAGAGGAGAGAGTGAGAGAGCATGCATGCTTCCATGTGGAGGAGGTGGTGGTTTTCATCAGGGGACATTTGTGTTCTCTGGGGAACAGAGGCATTAGAGTACAGTGTACTTTTGGGGGTAATTAACAAAAAGCTTCCTTCCACTTCACATTCCTCTTTGATTTGCAACCTTTTAAAAGAAGAAAGAAGCAGTGTTGTTTTAGAAATAAAAGAATAAACCCAAACTATGCAAGTTGCTTATGAGCTCTTTGCTAACTTCTTAACATTTTGGACCATGTTACTTTGTAATCCACACTGGTTTGTTTCTTTTGAAGCATCTAGAAGATTAAATGTTTGACAAGAATGTCCCAAACTGGGATATTCTAGGCGTTTTAGAATACAACTCTCATAATTTTTCACTGTTAGCCATTCTGTCTGGAGTTCATGTCTAAAACATCTGGAGGACATCAGGTTGGGAAAGCATGGGAGAAAAGATGCAGTCATTTTAATAGGGTTGGTAAAAATCGGTGCTGGTGTACTTTTTTGCCCCTCTCTTGCATGCTGCAACTTTCTACTTCCTGATTTTTTACATCACACTTTCTGGTTGTTTGAGTCATTCCTCCAAATCAGGATCTTAAATCATGGTTAGCCATTGCAGGAAATCGTGATTTAAGAAATGAGGAAGAGGAGCAAATAAGGCATGGGAGAGAGATGGTAGAAAGGAAGCACAAACTCACAGTACTATATGTTCCTGATTCAGTAAGAAAGATCTGAATAAGGATTGTTAAGTCTTCTCAGTTAGTCATCTTTACTGCTGCTCCACGGCTTAGACCCTGGAAATTCATATCCTCTGTTGAGGATGACTACATTATTATTTTTTATATCCCATGCATACCCCTTTGACGTGTTTTGTTATCTCAATTTACGTAAGCAATGTTTATCCTTTGTGTTGAGCCCAGGGTGGGTGCAACCACAGTAGAGGTCATATGCCTAGGTTAATGCAGACACTAGACAGCTCCTCTCTCTTTTTTTGACTCCTTGTTCTACGTCTAAACCTGTAGAGTTTGAGTTGCCTGTGATTGAGGAAATAGAGTCTCAGGTAACATCTTGCGGCAGAACTGGAGTGTTTTTGGGGAATCTCACACATGCATGTTTTGATGATCATGGCACTAGAAGAACTGGCCACACATAGATAAGGATCACTTAGCCATTTAAATTTGGAAGTGTGGAGGGCTGGGGGCAGTCAAAGTTTTATTTGTCCATTCTTCTTTCTTTATCACTTTTCCTATAACATTTGCTGAAGGAAATCTATGAAAACCTTAGGGTTTTTTTTTGGGGGGGTCTTTTCTTTAGTGTTTCTCTGATCTTCAGGCATCATTGATATGAGAGTGGCCGATGCAGTGGAACGCTGTAAATACACTTAATGATCCACTCTGAGGGCACGTACTGTCCCAGCTTTGACTCATTTTACAAGGCTGCTCAGTCACTTTTCTTACCAGATGCCTGGGGGAAGAAAATTGTCTGTATTTTAAATAAGCGTTACATCACGCCTATATTTAACCATTTTTTGGTGGATATTTCACTGGCAGCCTCTCCCATGTTGCCTCCCAGCAACAGAATTTGGCTGTTGCAGGGGTGGAATTGGTGGAAAGGGGATTCTTCATCACTTCCTACAAGCCTCCACTTCTCTTTCCCTTTCCCTCCTGCTCCCAAGAAAGTGAAGCTTATCTTCTTTCATGTGGGACTATCTCTGGAATGGACGGTTAAATATTGCCTTCATTATCAAAGTTTGTATGGGAGCCATAGCAGTGTAGTGAATAGGGTTCAAGTCCCCACTTACACATGGGACACCATGTGGATGGTTGGTATGAGTTAATAATTTCTTGGATACTTCACAAGCCATGGAGGAGCTCCCATAAGTTGAAAGCAGTTTGATGTCACAGAAAAGTGTTTGTATCCATGACCAAGAGAGCACTGTTGCACTCCTGTCCTGATGGAAAGCTTGCTATATATAGGTGTCTCCTAAAATTCTCCTAAAATGGCCATGCTAGCTTTCCGAGATTTGTAGTCCACAAGGTAGTGTTTTAGACTCTGCTTGCAATCTGCCATAGCAGTCAAATTCCTGAATGAAACAGATTGGGTTCTCTATGAAGCTGCTGAAAAAAGCCGAGTCATTGAAAAAAATACCCGAGTTGAGTTATCAGTGTGACTTAAGTCCAACTCGACAGTGAGTCCTGCAACACCGAGTCCCCATCCCTGCTACCCTCTTCTATTAAATGGCATTTTCCTCTCTGCATGTGTGTTTTAAAGCCGCATTTCTCAACCAGGTAGCCCTCCCCCAATGCTTTGGACCACAACTTCCCTGTTCTCTTGCCAGCATGGTAATTGGCCATGCTAACAGGGATGGTGGGGCTTGTGTGCTAAAACATCTGGAGGATGCCAGGTTGGGGAATACTGGTGTTAAAGTTTCCTGTTTCCAGAGGCTGTAGACCTCCACCCTCTGCCCCTCCTGCTTAAATTGTGAGCGGGTTTTGTTGATTATGGGAGTCTCTGCCTGATGATGATGGCCTGTCTCTAGCCACTGGTCCTTTAATCAGCAGTTGCTGTGGGGCTGCTCCAGGGCCCCATCTCCCCACCCTCTAATTAATCAAATGTGCTCCCCAGGGCCAACATCAGCTATCTGGCTGCATCCTCTAGCCCTGCCCAATGACTCAGCTGCTGCAAAATGAATTGCCTATTAATCCACAACGTTGAAATTGCTTTATTGCATGATGCAGGCACGTCCCTGGAGGAAGTTTAATCTGCGTCTGGACTGTGAGCCATAAATAATAGGAGACTGGTGCAGTAAAGTATGTTGTGTGTGGGATTGCTTTTAACTGGCAATGTTATAAATGCTGTTTCCTATTGCTGCTGCTGCAAAGGGCCCACAGCCCTGAATGATAAGGTCTAAGGAGACAGAGAGAAAATGTTTATCTTTTGGCATGACCCAGAAATAGTTTCTCTCCCTTCTTCTTCTTCTTGTACTTGATTTGCTGTTCCCAGATCAGGACATGAGTAGTGCTGACACTGCAGCTTCATTGTGGGTTATATTTCTGGCATTGTTCAAGAAGCCTGTCCTATACTGAGGTATGCCCAGGGCATGTATTGGCAGCAGTGGTACAGTACTTTGTCAAAGGCATCTATTGTATATTAGTCCACTCATTTTTCCTCTGGCTAGAAAATCCTCTCTAGGGGCTCTGACCTCCTTTATTGAGTCAATCCGTTTCTTATTTGGGCTTCTGCATTTCCTGTTGCCTTCACCTTTCCCAGCATTTTTGTCTTTTCCAGTGAGCCTTGTCTTCTTCTGATGTGCCCATAGTATGGTAACCCCTCAGTTCTGTCACATTTGCTTGTAGGGAGACTTTGGACTTTATTTGATTTAAACTCACTTGACTTTACTAATGGAAATCTGTAGTTTTAGAAGAGGTAACCATGTTGGTCTGTGCAAGTATATCAGGCAAATACGACAGTTATATGAACTTTTAATTAATCAGAAGTATTATTTAAATTACATTTTGGCATAAAAATTCTTTTTGCATCTTCCACTTTGTTTCCCACTTCTGCATTCTGGTCACTAGCGATTATCAACACATCCTATTTGATATCTAATCTACTTCCTTCTGGACACTCACATAAAAAGTTTCAATTTCTTCTTCAGCCTCTGTGGTTGGAGCAGAGACCTGAACGATGGTTCTTCTTTGTGAATGAACACTTATGAGTTAATCTCCACCTGCGCAGAGCAGCCTCGGAATCTTCTACAGCTTAAGCACAGGATGCCAGGACCTCCCCCATGCTGCCTATAACCCCACCCTGGCACCGAGTGCCTCAGTTCTGTTTCTGCCGCCGCTACTGCAGCTTCTTGGATCAGAGCTTATGCATTTCGCATTCCCTTCAACATAAAAAAAAACATACTTGGACATTCCAGTATCTTTGACTTTGGACTGTTGTATGATTCCTTTGGCCTTCTGAGTGAAACAAAAGGAAAAAAACTGTTATTTCCATTGTTAATTGAATGGGTTTATGGCTGCTTTGGGACCTTTCAAGCGGTGCTCATCTTGTTCAAATAAAATCCCATTGTTGGATGGCCATTCCCTGTGCCTGTTTTGCCTGGGAAAAGACCAGCAACCTGCCCTGTGTGCCATCTGTAAGGGCTTCACAAAGCTGGCACCGAAACAAAGGCTGCAGCGCCTTCGTTCTTTTTTGTGGGAGAAGTCTCTCTGCTCGCCGCGAGATTCAGCCATGGACCCACCACAAGCTCTTCCTTCGGAGACTTTGTCGGTTGCAGGCCGCTTGCCTAAAGTGGTGAAAAAGGCAACAAAACCATCGTCCTCGGACTCGAGGTTAACTGCCTCGGTGTCAGTGTCGAAGCCGTCTTCGGCCTCAATGCCAAAAAAGAAGAAATCGTCTTTGAAGCCATCGCCGTCGCCTCTAGCCCATGCCTGGCATGATTTGGTATGCCTCAGCATACCATCGGGAGATGAGGACATACCTCCCCTGAGGTTGGTGATAGCGCCCTCCCAGCACTTAAGTCTTTCCCTGGATTTGGCGGACATCTCGGTGGAGGTGTGACTTGTGGTGTAGGCTAGCCTGTCTTCCGTACTAGGCTCGGTCGCCTCTTTGATAGCTGATGCACCGAGGAAAAAGAAACAAAAGACCAGGCACTTGGAGCCTGTGGATGAGCCCAAGGTGTATCGACATTGATTACCTCCCCTGGAAGGATCTCTCCCCTACAGGGCTCATGAGAGGTCTCGTTGGGAAGGACACAGATCTGGCTCCTCCTCCTCAAAGGTCATTGGAGAGGGTTCCATAGGAGCTGGAGGAGGAAGCAAGGGAAAGCCACGGTGGCCATCCTGACCCATATCAGTCTTTTCGGGCTCGACATATCCGCTTCCAGTCTCCTGACCAGGAGAATGAGTTCGATTTGGACTCAGATGCTTTGGATGCGGGGATTGACAAGGATTCCCCACCCAATATTCCCACACTGGGTGCGGATGTGGTGGTAAGTCACTCGCTGTCTCCCTCTAAAGATTATACGGTATACTCTCACCTAATTCACAGAATTGTGAAAGTCATGGATCTGGCAGCGGTACAGCCTGTGGCTGAGGAGGTGGACAGGGTGAATGAGGATATCATGCAAGACCAGGCTGCTCCCCTCTGCCTTGCCTTCATCTCCTCACTCCTCAAATTGGTGAAGGAGCCTTGGAATAAACCATCCACATCACACCAAATTCCTAGGAGGGTGAAAAATCTTTGCAAAATGCATGGCAACGACATGGACTTCCTGTCAAAACATCCCTTACCCAATTCCTTTGTTGTGGATACCACACAAAATAGAGCCAGAAACAGGTCAGCATCTACACCCAATAATGAGGGTAGAAAGTTGGACATTCTAGGACGGAGAGTCTACTCTCTGGCATCTTTTGTTCTTAGAGTGGCGAACTACTCTGCTGCAATGGGGGCATACCACCGCTATCTATGGAATACGGTCTTGCCAGCGCTACAAGATGCTCCGGCAGAGCTTAAAACATCAAGCCTCGCTTGCCACCAGGAGGTTATGGCTCTGGCGATGCAGGAAAAGATTGCCGTCAGACACATTGTGGATGCGGCTTCCAAGCAGATTACTACGGCACTAACTCTTTGCAGACATGCATGGCTGCGCTCGGCTGGAGTCTCTGAGGATGCGAAGTCCAGGATCGAGGACCTACCTTTTGATGGAGAAGGTCTCTTCGATGAGAAGACTGATGAGATCCTGGACAGCCTCCTCAAGCTTCGGAAAACGGCCAGGTCTTACAACAGCCAGCAATCCTGCCTGAGAAATTTCTGGTGTCAGCCCTTTGCTTACTGCTCCTATCGTGACCATCAGAGGCCGCAAACATCTGGCTTCTTTTCAGGTCCATCCCGTCAACAGTCTGGCAGGCAGCGGGCCCATCGCCCAGACCGGAAGCCCAGGCAGGGCCTTTAACTCTGTTGGCCCATCAGCAACACCCCACAGCACAATTTGTTTGACACCCTTCCTTCATACTTGGCAATCTGTCACCTCTGCCTCATGGGTTCTCACCATCATAGCCACAGGATATGCTATTGAATTTGATTCTCCACCTTGCATGGGGTTACTCAGAGACACTACTCCCTCCCCTCCATTGGAAGAGGAAGTACCTACCTTTCTTCAGAAGGATGCCATTGCCCAAGTTCACAACCCGAATTTTGCATGTAGCTTTTCCTTCCGCTACTTAATTTTCCAAAAGAAGGATGGGGGGTGCCGCCTGATCCTTGACCTCCGCCCCTTGAATTTCTATATTATGCCCCGATGCTTCAGGATGGTCTCCCTGAATGGTACTATCCAGATGTTGAGACACAGAGACTGGTTTTTAGTCGTAGACCTCAAGGATGCCAATTTCCATATCAGCATTCGGCCTGAGCATCGTCATTATTTGAGGTTCTCACTTAAGGGGGTGATTTGTGAATTCAAAGTGCGCCGTTTTCGGTTGTCCACTGTGTCATGGGTGTTCACAAAGTGTTTAGCCCCAGTGGCAGCTTATCTTCATTTACATGGTGTTACGGTTTTCCCGTATCTGGATGATTTTTTGCAGCAGAGTGAGGTGGAAGACTCCAGCAGTGGTGAAATGATTGCTGCTGGTATAGACTATTAGTATGGGTGACATTTTTCAGTACAGCCTTACTTCATCCAGCTAGAAGATCAGGATAACAGATTAGGGTGTTAGAGTGGCCCTTTTTCTCCCTGCTAAATGAGTGCAGCTTGGAAGAGATGATGAAAACCCACAAGAGCCTTGCTTGTCTCCAGACCTGCTGCTGCGGCCTGAATGAAAAGTGAAGAAGCTGTCTCAGGCCCTCGTGCTGGGAGTGTGAAGTGACAGCAAGGTTTCTGACATTTTGGTCGCCCTACAAGTCCCCTAAGTCTGCATGCTGCATTCCAGTTCGGTGGAGCCCTCTTTGTAATTACTCCTGTTAAAGTAATAGTCAAATACAGGTCCATTCATCTTCTGTACATGGTTGAGGAGGTGGGGGGAGTGTTTTTTACTCCACACCTCGAAACATCTTAGACCATCCTTGTTTGTTTCTGTTGTCATGCTCCAGCAAACCCAAATTTAGGATGATTGCCAAGGCTAGCTGGAATTTGTGGGGCGCCCATAAGCAAAGGCAAGAGAAAGAACTTGATCCAGTCCATTTGCATTTTCATTAGGTGCTCCATACACTGATTTCTTTGCCACCCCATATACCAATTTTCTCACCAGTTCACTCCTCTTTACTCCGTTTCTTCTCTAACAAGCTCCTTTCCTATTTAATATAGTCCCACAAAATATCTTGGAATCAGTTACTTGACTTCCTCATAAAAAAAGATCTGCTTCAGTTGAAAATTAAGCACTGATTACAATACACTTTTATCTTCTTTAATCTGATTTTGCTTGTTGGCTGGGTTAAAGAGATAATGGCTTACTCAAGGCCATCAGTGGGCTTCAGAAGCAAATCTGGTTTCAAAGCCGTAGGATATTCTCATGACTCTTAATCAACACACCAAATGGCTTTATGTAGATAACCATCTGGGACTTCGTAAATCATCTTAGCTTCTCTTCCTGGTTCATATACAGTACTGGTGTATGAATCCAGGGTTCTCTAGCTGCAGTAATACAGGGTAATAGTGAACTTGTTGCTTAGAGCAAGCCAGGATCTTCATGCAGAAGCTGACACATGATGGTAATAAGGGGAGAATGAAGGAAGTGTGCTCATCTATGACATAAGAATGTGCCTTCATAGTTTATGAAGCTTTAGACTAGCTTCTGAATACAGCTATATATCTGTTGTTCCGTGCTACCTGCTAAGCAAATGATGAGTCAGATGTCGCATGAGTTACATGCATTTGCTTGCATAGTCCCTACTGGTTTACACTGCAAGCAGAACAAAGAATCAATAGACATCATGTATACTGGGGGCCAGATGAACTTTGTCCCAGCTGGTATTGAGTTGGACAAGTTTGAGCAGCTCTTGTATGTTCTTGGTAGTCTGGACAGGCTCTCTGATCCTTTGACATATTGAGAGCAGATTTCTTCTCTGCTATCACTTTGTTTTAGGTTCCAGAGCTCAGCCTTGGCATTGAATACCAATTCCGTTGGTAAGATCAGTGTCTCAGTCACACCCCCACACACACCTTGCCAATCATAATGTGCCTTGAGCTCTTTGGTTTGCATACAAAAGAAGCCTACATCGGCTTTACAGAAATGTACAGATAAACTGATAAATGCTGCATCTTCTTTGCTTATTCAGCCAGTTGACTGATAAGATATAAGTCAGTGTGATAGAAACATTCATTGCGCACACACTGGGACTATAAACTGTTGACTAAATTCAAAGACACCTTTTATTTCCTCCAAATGAGAGAATTTCTTAAATAGAACCCTCCAGATGTATTTTTTTCTTGTCGTCATGTTGTGTCTGACTCTTCGTGACCCTATGGACCAGAGCACACCAGGCCCTCCTGTCTTCCACTGCCTCCCGGAATTTGGTCAAATTCATGTTGATCGCTTCGATGACACTGTCCAACCATCTCATCCTCTGTTGTCCCCCTCTCCTCTTGCCTTCACACTTTCCCAACATCAAGGTCTTTTCCAGGGAGTCTTCTCTTCTCATGAGATGGCCAAAGTATTTCTTGAACAGATCTCTAGTTTTTCCCTTTCTATTATTTTCCTCTATATCATTGCACTGTTTATTTAAAAAGGCCATTGTCGCGACTGCCACCTCCTCCTACGTCACCACAAGAGATGACAGGCCACGATCCTTCACTCACACACACACAGTACTTCGCTGCCACCAACCACACATAAACCTGACACTACAGACTTATAGTGGATTTTAAAATAAAATGAGGCTTTATTGATTACAGAATTAAAATGAAAATCACTGGGAAAAAGAATCACTTGTTATACTATATTTATCAGACCTTCACCCTGCACAGTTCTTAGTTTCTTAACACACAGTTACACACAGTTACCTAACCTACATCTAACCCTGTCACTCTCTACTTCCCCAACAGCAACTCCCTCAACAACCCCCTCTCTCCTTCTACACCCCCCTTATATACACAAGCTCCACCCCTATAAGACCCACCTCCTGCCTTGCCATAGGCCAGGAAACTCCAGCCTTAGCCAAGACAGGCAGGTGACGTCATGGCACACGTCACATACCTTCCCCCTTTAATAAGTTGTTTTGTGGGGGAAAGCTAAGGTGCTTTTTCCCCAAAACAACTGCAACAAACACACAGCATTACATTTATTACACACTTTAACACAACTACAGATATACTTACACTTCCTCTATACAGGTAAATAAAAACATGCAAAGCAAAACATTTATCATACACATTACATAACTTTCAAAACACTTTACATTGCCATATATCATACACAGAGTCCATAAGTCCTTTAGGTGTTGTCTTCCGGTCTTCTGGATAAGGCGTCAGCCACACAGTTTATAGTCCCTCTGACCACCTTAACCTCGAAATCATAGTCCTGCAAAAGAAGCGCCCACCTCATCAGTTTACTGTTCTGTGATTTCATAGTCCTCAACCACGATAGAGGTGAGTGATCAGTGCACAAGGTAAAATGTCGACCCCAGATGTAAGCCTTCAGCTTCCGGATCGCAAAGATGATCGCCAAACATTCTTTCTCAATGGTAGAAAGATTCTTCTCCCTGGGAAGCAACTTCTTGCTCAGGTACGCCACTGGATGTTGGTCTCCGCTGTCATCCTGTTGGCACAGTACCGCTCCCACACCGGCATTAGACGCATCTGTGTAGATGATGAACTCTCTGTTGAAGTCAGGAGCATGCAGCACTGGATGGTTGGTTAGAGCATCTTTCAGCCGTCCAAACGCCATCTCGCACTCTTCCGACCAGGAAACGCTGTTGCTGCTCTGCTTCTTTGTCAGGTCTGATAAAGGTGCAGCAATCTCACTGAAACCGGGTATAAACCTTCTGTAATACCCTGCCAGACCTAGAAAGGACCTCACTTTCTTTTTAGTGGTAGGTCTGGGCCACTTCAGGATTGCTTCTACCTTGGCCTCTAAAGGTTTGATTAGGCCTCCTCCCACTATGTGACCTAGGTACTTCATCTCTGAGTTACCTAGCTGACACTTACTAGCTTTAACAGTTAAGCCAGCATCTTTCAACCTTTGTAGCACTAACTCTAGATGATGTAGGTGATCTTGCCAGGTGTTGCTAAAGACCCCTATGTCATCGATATAAGCTACTGTGAAGTCACTAAGCCCTTTCAGAGTATGGTCCATGAGCCTTTGAAACGTTGCTGGTGAGTTTCTCAGGCCAAAACTGAGGACCCGGAACTCAAACAGGCCAAATGGACTACCAAATGCGCTTTTCTCTTGGGCCTTAGGTTCACTTCTTCCTTCAATCATCTTACTTATGTCATCAAGCCTAGGCCTAGGATAAGCATCAGGTTTAGTTACTGAATACAACTTGCTGTAATACACACAGAACCTGACACTGCCATCCGGCTTGTCTATTAAAATTACAAGGGCTAACCAAGCGCTAGATGAGTGTACAATACTTTGATCGTTTAGCAGCACTTCGTCTAGCTCTTTGCGAATATTGTCAAAGTAACAACCTCTTATTCTATATGGTGTTACAGACTGAGAAGCATTCCCTGTGTCAGTCCTGGGTAGCATTCCCTTGTCAACACCAGGTTTGTTTGAGAACACTTCTTGAGGTTTTGTAACCAGCGCTCCACAACTATTCTGCTGTTCTCTGGATAGAGCAGGGCTGATCTGCACCTTTTGTGTATTGAACTTTTGTGGGCCCCTCCCTTCCCCGAAGGGCAACCCATGTTCCTCCTTATCAGCCTCTTTTATTGCAAACTGCACATGGATGGTCTCTCTGTAATAAGGCTTCAGGGCATTTATGTGAATGACCCCCCTGCCTAACCTTTTCATAAGTTTGGATATATGAGAGGTTCCTAAGTCTGTGATTGTCTCAGAAGGAAAACCCATCCTACTCCTGTAATTCACTAAGGCTTCTGCCACAGTCTGGGTCTCTATAGTTAAAATAAATCTGTTCCCCCGCTTAGTGGCATTGGGCATTGGACCTATGATATCCACCCCTAGACGTGTAAAAGGAGTTGAAATCACTGGTAATGGGCATAGTTTTGCTCTAGTTTTATCACAGTTAGAGCCCTGCCTCTGACAAATATGGCATCTTTGACAGAAACTCTTAATATGTTTACCCATATCAGGCCAGTAAAAGTTTTGGGCTATTCTTTGTTTGGTCTTGTTGATCCCCATATGAGCTGAGAAAATGTCTGCATGTCCCTTTTCCAGAATCATAGGGCGATATTTCTCAGGCACCACCAACTGTCTCTTAACTTCAGGCCCCCCTTTTGAAATATTGTTCAGTTTTTCCCTATAAAGTAAATCACCCTTAATAATAAAACGTTCAGGGCACTCAGGTGATAAATCTTTATCAGTCACCTTTGCAAAACAGTCTTTTAAGGTGGGGTCTGCTGTTTGTTCCTTGACAAAGAGGCTTTTCTGAGGTATTTCAACTGAGAATGCCTCAGGTTGTGGTACAAATTTCTCTGTTTCTTGAGAGTCATTCCCACTACTGGCTTCACTTTGTACTGATTGTGCACGTGTTACCACCAGGGCACTCTTGACATGCTTTGTTAAGTCATTACCAATAAGAAAAGGGGTAGGGATCTCAGAAGACACCCCCACTCTCCACAATCCCTTCCACCCTTGATATTCAATTTTCAAGTCAGCTACAGGTAGTGAAACTAGTTCTGACCCAATCCCTTTCACAGATAGAGTCTGGTCAGCAATCATACAACTTTGTGGTACTATGTCTGAGTGGCATATGGAAATTTCAGAACAGGTGTCTCTCAAAGCTGAATAGTCATTTTCAAAAACTTTTATCCTGTCCCCAGCAGATTCCAGTAAAGCAGCATTGGTCTGTATGTAATAGCAATGGACAACTTCAGCGAGAGGTAGCTCCTTCAATGTATCCATTTCAGAGCTCCTAACTGCCTCTGCCTGGGTTTCCATGACAACAGAGCTTTCACTAGAAGAAGCTTGAGGTTTACTCTGAACACAAAATACAGCCTTTGCTTCTTTTACATTAACTTTCTGAGGTGGAATTTCTTTATTTTGCCTTGTATTAAAACATTGTGAAGCAATGTGGCCTTTCTTTTTGCAAATGAAGCAGATTCTCTCCCCCCATGAGCTTTTCCCATCAAATCTCTCAAGTTTCTCTTTTCCCTCCAAAACTTGTTTACTGTGCTGGCCCTGTTCTGAGGGCTTTTCACTAAAATGGCCGCCTACTTTAGTCTGTCTCTGTGCTTGTTCTTTAGAGAACTTTGGGTCCCATGTTTTCCTCACACTTCTCCCCTCATAACAACTAGGACCCCTTATTTGAGAAATAAAATCAGCTATTTGAGCAGCGTTTCTAACATCAGTTGGTTTTCGTTCTTGAACTAAAAATTTAAGTTCCCCATGGAGTAAGGAATAAAACTGCTCCAGGCCCACAACATTTTTCAATTCCTGAAAGGTTTTTACATTCTCCTGTTCAAGCCACCTATCTAAACACTTTTCTAAGTTAAAACCCAGTTGGGTATAAGATTCATCTGCTCTTTTAGAAAGTTTTCTGAACTTCATTCTGAGATGTTCTGAGTTAATGCCAAAACGATTGTAAACCATTTTTTTGTACTCTGAATAATCTTTACTGAGCTCAACTGGCATATCAGCATACACGTCAGCCATTTTTCCACTCAGGAGAGACCTCAAAATTATCATTTTCTCTGTTTCCCTCACAGAAAAATCAGCACAACTACGTTCAAAGATTTTAAGGAAGTTTTCAGGACAATCCCCCTGTTTATATGTAGGAAATTTCTTCAAATCTGCTTTTGATAATTGGCTCCCCTCATTTTCCCTATTATTATTATTGTTCTGATTCATCATTTCCAATTTTCTTAATTCAAACGCCATACGCTCCCTCTCTAATTCCATTTTCTCTTTCTCTAGGGCAATTCTTTCCCTTTCTATTCTTTCCTCCTTTTCTATTTGTCTCATTTGAAATTCATGTGCCTGGGCTAATTGAATTTTCTTAATTTCTGATAACTGTTCACCAATAGCTCCTTCCTGCACTGAGGCCACTCTTCCCTCACCATTTGACTCATCCCCAGACCAGTCTGACATTGCTTGGTCTCTTTGTTCACTCACTTCTGCCATTTGACTGCGCGTGAGAGGCATTTTAATCACACAGAAGGCTCTTTTCTATTTTCAAGCCTCAGTTTAAAACGTCACTTTTTTTTTTTTTTTTTTCTGTGCTAAGGTCTGACACTCTCTAACAGGGTATATCAACAGATATGGCTAGGCTTGTTACTGTAGTCTCTAATGGCTTCTGCCCCTTCACTGGGCCTCTTGCCAGATTTAGAGCTACTTTAATTTTCTGCCCTTGGCTCTACTTCAGACATCCACCACAGCTTCACCCTCTCTCAGGTTCTGTAGTTCACTAGGGAGATCCCAAATCTTCGCTGCCCTTGGTCTGTCTGTCCCTTCCGAGTTCTCCTAACTCTGGACTCTCAGACCAAGTCACAACAGCCTCCTATTTTGGGTCAATCTCCCTCACAAAATGGACCTTCTAGAGCTCATAAGTCAGTTCCCTCACTCTGAAGTTTTAGGTGCCTCTCTACTAGATCTGCTCCCCCCTGGAGACAAATCCTAGAGAGTTACCCACACCCCACTTCAGGTGCTCCTAACTGAAATCCTTTTGCTCTGGTCACACTAGCCAAGGCTTTTCTGGGCAACTGGGCAACTGGACAACTCGTATCCCACACGCTGGCACCAGTTTTGTCGCGACTGCCACCTCCTCCTACGTCACCACAAGAGATGACAGGCCACGATCCTTCACTCACACACACACAGTACTTCGCTGCCACCAACCACACATAAACCTGACACTTCAGACTTATAGTGGATTTTAAAATAAAATGATGCTTTATTGATTACAGAATTAAAATGAAAATCACTGAGAAAAAGAATCACTTGTTATACTATATTTATCAGACCTTCACCCTGCACAGTTCTTAGTTTCTTAACACACAGTTACACACAGTTACCTAACCTACATCTAACCCTGTCACTCTCTACTTCCCCAACAGCAACTCCCTCAACAACCCTCTCTCTCCTTGTACACCCCCCTTATATACACAAGCTCCACCCCTATAAGACCCACCTCCTGCCTTGCCATAGGCCAGGAAACTCCAGCCTTAGCCAAGACAGGCAGGTGACGTCATGGCACACGTCACAGCCATCTTGTCTCTTCTTGCTATTCTAAGTCAGCATTCAATTTTCTGTAACTTTCCCTATCTCCCTTGCATTTGGTTTCCCTTCTCTTTTCTGCTATTTTTAAGGCCTCGTTGGACAACCACTTTGCTTTCTTGCATTTCCTTTTCTTTGGGATGGTTTTTGTTACTGCCCCCTGCACAATGTTACGAGCCTCCATCCATAGTTCTTCAGGCACACTGTCCACCAAATCGAGTTCCTTAAATCTATTCTTCACTTCCACTGTGTATTCATAAGGGATTTGGTTTAGATTATACCTGACTAGCCCAGGGGTTTTTCCTACTCTCTTCAGTTTAAGCTTGAATTTTGCTATGAGAAGCTGATGATCAGAGCCGCAGTCACCTCCGGGTCTTGTTTTTGCTGACTGTATAGAGCTTCTCCATATTTGGCTGCAGAGAATATAATCAATCTGATTTTGGTATTGCCCATTGATAGTGCAGTCCTAACCATCTTTAGAACTGCCCAGAATAGACCTTTGATCTAGATGGGCAGGATAGAAATGCAGTAAATAGATGGATTCAGAAAAAGCCATATTAACTGCAGTGGAGCTTCTCCCAATATGACGGCACTCTGAACCTTATTTTAAGCCCAGAATGATTTTCACTACCTCTAAACTATTGCTCTACTGGATTCCCACCCTCCCCTTCGAAATGGAATTACATTTCCGAAGAAGCTGTGCTTCCAGTCTTCTTTGCTTGATGCTGATGATTGTAAGCTAGTTGTCAAATCAGTAGTGCTCTGTTCCATCTTGCTTTATTTTAAATAAGAGGTTAGAGTAACAACCTATAAACCAATGCCATTCTGAAGTAAGTACTTTAGTATCCTAAGAGAGCTATAGCAGTTTAAGTGGTCGAATAGACCAGATGGGTGGGATAAATAAATTCGATCTCTGTGTGCTTACATATTTGGAAGGATGTGGCACATTGCTCTGGCCAGCTCGGGGGGGGGGGGGGGAGAGATTTTAAGAGTTTACTTGAGACAGCTAACCCTGAGTTTTAACAAGTCTTGGTTGTCATAGAGATGATGGCACAGTGAAAGAGGATATGCACACATATTCCTCAGTCACCTCATAATTAAAGTGAGCACAAAACCCTGTAGCTCATCTGTGGTAATTTCCCTGCAGTTCCTCCCCCTTTGAAATTATTTGTAAGCGGCTTTCTTTTCTAAGAAATTGAATGACAGGGGTTGAAATTCTCACAGGAGAAATTTTCTGCAGAGTGCTAGTTCAGGTAGAATTGGGCAATTTCACTGGGAGTTTTTTTTTTCTTTAAATTTTTCTTGCTTGCAACCAAGTGCTGCCGAAGTTACCAAAGTGTGTGTGTGTTGGAGTTTGTGCATTTTGGAGCTTTTAGCTCTCCTGCACATATTAATTTCCCAATGAGCTGTAAAACATATGTTTGCCTCTGGAGTGCTTTTGGACTAGGCACAACTCCTGCCGCCTTAGCTGTGCGATGGGCACCATTCATATGCCTTCTTAGCTTCTCCCTCTGCTTTGTGAAGGCAGCAAGCGGTTTCATGAGCATTCCCCACCACCTCCTCCTCCTCCTCCTCTGCCTCCTGCAAAAGGCCCATCTGGAGCTGGAGTGTGTGCTGGACACTGCTGAGATGGAATTCTCCCCCTTCCCCCACTCTTGGCATTTTTCTTGGAAGCCCTGATTCCTTCAGTCTGCAATCACAAGTCTAATGGGTTTCATACAGTATTGAGTTAAGGAGGAGGCAAAGCTGACCACATTCCTCTTGGAGTAGGTCGAGACTTCTTGGCATTTGTGAGATCTGAATGATCTCCTGTGGGGAAGTCAGAAAGGCCACTAATGCCTCTTCTTGCTTGAAGATGAAGGAAAAGTTTAGAAGAAGTCTTGCCTTGATTTCCTTGGATAGATGCTGGCAGAAACAGGACACAAATCGGAGAATGCTATAATTTGTTGGTTTTTTAAATAAAAAATCTGGATGTTGTCCCTTATCTGCTGTCTCATAAACTAAAATAAAATGACTTGGGAACATACTTTCCTAAAGATGAACTCTCCAAAAAATTGCCAAAGCCTATTGTAGCATGATATCCCTTGCTTTTTGCATACAGCACTTGTCATGCTATAGCTCTCCTCAAGCATATTCCTCATATCCAGTGGTGAAGGATGGTTGGTATGGCAGGCCAGCATCATCCCTATCAGGAGAGCCACAGTTAGATTATCCCTCCATTTATAGCACCGTTTTCATGAGTTTGTCCCATAAAACTGTCATAACCTCATTGTCAATAGAGGCTGGGAGCCATATGAGTGGGTGCTCCTCCTGAGGGCTATTAATTATGTAACTGTTGCAGAGCTGGGATCAGCAGCTCCGATCCAGTTAGAAGTATCAACATTTTGCTGGGCTCTGAAAATAATATTGATACTGTGGAAGCAAACTGAAAAAAACTGGTTTCCTGTACTGTTTGTGCAGTTTGCAAACTGAAGTTGGAGAATGTGCAGTCCTGCAAATATTGTTATAGCACCTGTTTGCCCTAGCCAGGATAAGTGAGGGAAATGGTGGAAATTGCAGAGCAACAGCATCTGAAGGGCCACATATTCTCTGATGTAAATTATGTTGGCACTGGAGCAACTTGTGGACTCAGCCCTGGGAGATTCAGAATGGCTATTTGAGAACACTTCCCCCTTTGTAAAAGGACTCATGCCTACACTACTTTCTAAGAAAATAAGATAGGTTGTGTTTATTTGCGAAAGACACTTGGAGTAGGATAGGGGACAGAAGTCCTATATCTAGCTAAGTTGGAGTTGTCAGGAGCCATGACTGCCCTTTTCATCTCTAGAGAACAAAGGCAAGTTATCTCCTCCTTGGAGGGGCAACAGAAAAGTGTGAGAAGCAAGGAAATGTCATCGGCAGCCCTAAGAACAGCGATCTAAGGTTGTAGGAAGGTCAGTAGAAATCAAAGCTTGGAAGGAAGGGGACAGTCTAGGAAACCTGAAGATGTCCTCTGTCTCTCTACTCTTCCCCATGCAAAGACAGATACCTTTTGAAGTGTAAATTGAGTTGTACCATAATCTGGGAGATAGCCATAATATTTCACCTATTATTTACTACAAATCGGTGATCTGTTTTGTGCTCCCAAAGGCCCCCATAATAGTGTATCATTAAAATATATAAACAAATTTGAAAGCAGATAATGACCAGAATCCTGTTATTTTTGTCTGCTGGCATAACTCCATCATTGTAAACCTCAATGTGAATTGCTACAAGTTAAGAAGTAGGAGGAGACATTTGATGTTGCACATGAGTTACATCTGTGTTCCCCAACCTTGGGCCTCCAGATGTTCTTGGACTTCAACTCCCAGAAATCCTGGCCAGCAGAGGTGGTGGTGACGGCTTCTGGGAGTTGGAGTCCAAGAACATCTGGAGGTCCAAGTTTGGGGACCACTGAGTTACATGACTCAGAATGCAACAGCAGGTGCCTACACAGACTTCCTCACTTGTAGCCATTTGCTGCATCACTCAAATTATGCTGGTGTATTTTTCAGCTGGGTTCTTGGCCAAAACTTTTAAAAGTCAGTTTTAGAATTAATTTCAGAAGTGAGATGCTCTAGACTAGAGCATGTATTCTGCTGCTTTTGAGTGAGCCTGCCAAATCCCTGCTTACTTTATTTATGGAAGTGATTTAGATGACATTGTTTTCAATATGTAGCCTGCCTGGCATCTTACTGCTGCTTTCATTTCCTCTATCCCACTGGTTCCCAACATTGGTTCCTCAGATATTCTTGAGCTACAACTCCCAGAAATCCTGACCAGCATAGCTAGTGGTGAGGGCTTCTGGGAGAACACCTGGAGACCCAAGGCTGGGAACCACTGCTCTATCCTGATCTATCAAGGAAGTGTGTTTCAGCCACATGATGTCTGATTTCCTTTGCACATTTAAGGTGGCCAGATTTGCTTTCCTTACTTTAGGAAAAAATGCAAATTAGCAAGTTTTTTGTTCTGGCAGAATGTTCAGGTTTGACTTTCCTGGAAGCCACGGTAGAGATTTCCACTGCTTCTGGTAATGTGGTCGCCATAGGAGACAGGGAGGGAGGAACGGGTCTTGTCATAAGTACTTCCCTTGTGATTTGATCCTTCTTCTTGCGCTGCTGTGCTTGAAATGTTAACACAGCTTTTCTCCTAGGGCCATGTCCGTTTGGTGGTCTTGTGTTTGAGACAGATGGCCCAGTCTAGCCAGCAAGTGGCTTTTCCAGTTAACTGACAGCGGAGCACCAGTGAGAACAACCACTCCGTCAGCTCTCAGTATATGACAGCATAGGAAGCTGAGCGGTGTCGAGTCGACCTGCAACATGCTTTTGCCAAGTTAATTGAATGTAAATAGGCCTTGACATTTTCATTTTGGTCCCTGTTCTTCCTGCTGGGCTTAGCCCTAGAAACAGCCATCCAGGTTATTCCCATCACCAGGCATGTGAAGTTTCCGATGGCACTTCAAAAAGCATCAGTTAATGTTTTTGTTGTTTTCTTAGTGTAGCTTTTGGAATTTGACAGAATATAGGAGCTGAGTCATACACATTTACTACATAACAGCTGGTCTGAGAGCTTGCCTGCTTCCTAAGTCTGGAGGTGGCAGTGGTGCAATTTCAGCTTGTTAACTCTATTTTGAACCATTCCTAACTGGAAAATCCCACAGCTTGTGACAGTTGCTTCTTCGTGGCTTCTGTGAATCACACTGTGGGTAATCTGCGCATGCGTGGAGCCTCATCAGAATATTCTAGAGCTTCTGCGGTAGCAAAGGAAAAATACATTGGCATAGACCCCCTCCCCCCCGGTATATGTACCCTGACACCAAGGCTTTCCCTTCAGTTTCTTTCAACCGCTGCGTTGAGAGCCTCAATTGTTGCTTTTGTGAGAAATCTGAAAACGAAACAAGGAAAGTTATTGAACTTTATTATTATTATCCTTATTATTTTTAAAAGATACACTCTGGCCTTAAGACCGAAGCATCCCCCTCCCCACCTTTCCGTTGTTTTCTATTCTAAACCGGTTGTTTTCTATTCTAAACCGGTTCTCGGTTCATGACCTTTTCAGGCCCATTTAAAAGCTGCGTAGCCTGCAAAAATGAGATCCTGCTCTGTTGACAGCCACGCTAAATGCCTTTTTTGCCTCAGTGAGGCCATCAGACTTCCTCTTCCCCTCACTGCAAAACCACTGGAGTCTACGTAGGTTCTCTTTCAGATGAGGAGGCGCTTCCAGCTCATCAACCTCACCATCTCAGTCTCCCAAATGAGATCAGCATGTTGATCGACTCATGGCTTCCCTTGATAGCCCACGACAATCCTTGGGCTCTCCAAGTGAGTCTTCACAAATCACCTCACCAGAAATCCATAGCACTAAACGCAACCAGAAACTGTTCCTTACTCTGTCCCACTAGGCCTACCACTTCGGCCTCTGGCACATCAACAAAGACACCAAACCTATAGAAGTGTCCACTTGCCTTCTCGTGTGGAAAGAGATCACACTCAGCAACATCGTCGGAATGCCATTTGCCCCAATCAGTACCTAATGGAGAAGCCTGCCAAACACTATCGGCCAATCGGTCTTCCTGGTCCAGTGGCACTGCCCCTGCAGGATGCCTCTGCTAGGGAGCCTTCGGCGTCGAAGCGATCTTATTACCATGATCATCCAGGACTACCTGGCACATCTTATCTGCTGGCATCTAAGAGCCCCAACCAAGCTGATCAATACTCCTCAGCTACGGGCACGTTGCAGCACCAGCAAGTTACTATTTTCCTCTCCATTACGAGGACCGCGAGCGCTCATCCTGCTCAGTGTCACTGGCGTCTGTCTATTCCACTATAATACATTGTGGTCCATGGACGCCTTTACCACCTCGGCAACTGTCTCAACACCAACAGCAACCTCTATTTCGACACACCTCGATACCAACCTTTCAATATTGACAATCCTCTATATCGACCCCTGTCCATCAACGCACCTTCGACATCGATACTGATCGACAACCCTCGATATCGACCACTGTCCTTCGACGCCCCTTCAACATCAACAACTCAGTGTTGATACCTATATTTTTGAGGACCAGCTGCTTGATGTCAATATTGATCGACAGTCGATTGACTCAAGTCGATTGACTCAAGGCCGACCCATCTGATCATGGTTCCAGGCTTCAAACACCTTTTAACATCGCTGGTTTCTGACCTGGCAGACACAGACCCTCCATCACCAGCAGAGGATTTTCAAACCTATGCTCAACTAATGATTCACATGGCCAAATCCCTCGACTTACAAATCCATAGACCCACTACTGGAGCAGCAGATCCATCTTTATGATCCCATCTCTAAAGATAGTATCACACCAGTCCATATTTCCATGCTCCCTTCTCTCCTGAGCAACAGCTAGACATTCTTGGACCAAAAACAGCATCATCTCATTCGGTGTCAAAATGCATAGACAACCTTTATTGAGTACATGACCCGGGTGCAGTCTTTTTACAGAAATAACCAGCTCCCAATTCCATATTTGTCAAAGCTTCACAACCTCGCTCTCGACACAGACAAATACTAATACCACCTAATAAAGACAGCAGGCACATTGACTCCATAGGCAGATGGCTATACTCTTCTGCTGCCTTCACCATGACAGTTGCTAACTATCAGGGAGCTAAGGGCACTTACCAATGTTTTCTCTGGACAATATGTCTACCTTTATTGATGCTCTCCCCAAAAATAAAAGGGTCTTAGCACAAACTTTTCAACAAGAGGGTCTTTCGATGGCGAAACAACAGATGCTATCCGCTAGACACACAGTTGATGTCACACCTAAATCAATCTACTCGTCAACAAAGGATCCTTCACACTCTGGATGTAAGGCAGGCTTTAGCTTTTACATAGCCTGCACTCAATCCTTCAGATGCTCAGCTAGACATTTTGTCAGCTACCAGTTTCCTGCCAATGGTCTTCAAGTTACCTCGCAGAGAATATCTTAACTCAGTTCTGTCTGCCATCCAGCTTGCTTATCAGCTTGCTTGAGTTTCAGTGCCACAGAGTAACTGTCTCATTCTAGGGTGTAGGTGCCATCTACCGCATTTCTTCGGGGCGTCCCCGTACCAGACATCTGTGCCTCTGCCACATGGTCACAGCCGTCCACGTTTACCATCCATTACACATTGGATGTTGGGCAGCAATCTGATGCTGCTTTTGGGCGTGCTGTGTTATCATCTACCTTGGCGTGACACCCTCCTCCAGGTATGGTAGCTTTTTAGTCACCCATGGTGTAATTCACAGAGGCCACGAAGAAGGACAGGTTACTTACCTGTAATTGTAGTTCTTCGAGTGACCTCCGTGATTCACACGTCCCAACCCGGCCTCCCCAATGTCATGCTCTTTTCTTTATGCGGCAGTTGACCTAACTGAAGGGAGAGCCTTGGCGCCAAGGTACATATACCAGGGGGGAGGGGTCTATGCTAATATATTTTCCTTTGCTATCACAGAAGCTCTAGAATATTCTGATGAGGCTCCGTGCAGGCACGGATTACCTATAGGTAGTGTGAATCACAGATGTCCACTAGAAGAACTACAGTTACAAGTAGGTAACCTGTTGGTTTTGGTGCTTCAGCACACAGAATTCTTCAGCCAGCATCATCTTTATTTCTTTTTTAAGAAAGGAAAGCAATGTCTGGAAAAGACTTGCTCAGCATTTCTATATCAGGCAAAATTCAAAGAACAAAAATTAAAATACAAATTAAAAAAAAAGACAAAAACCTTGTGGCGTCTTATATTTTAGTGTATATTTTATATTTCCTGGATCAAGTCCATAAAAGCTCACATTAATAAGAGTTAATCTGTAAGGTGCCCCAAGGCTTTTGACTTTTAAATTTCTCTTTTTAATTTTTGTTCTTTTTTTTCCTTTGGATTTTGCCTGATATGCTCACACAAATCAACATGGTCACCTCTTCTAAAACTACAGAATTTCTTTAGCATTTAAAACAAGCATGAGATGTTGATGGGCAGCAACTCTCATCATCTCCACCACTGCCTAAAGCAGGGGTCCCTAGATGCTCTTGGACTAAAACTTGCAGAACCCTTCACCACTTGCTATGCTGGCCAGGATTCCTGGGAGTTGCCGAAGCCTCTGGCTAGCATGGCCATTCTGGGTGCTGCCATCTCCCTCCCCCCTGAAATATGTTTTCCAAGATCAAGTATACTTGAAAGTTTTTCCTACAACCTGGGATCTTATTCCTTTCTTTTTCATTCACAGGTGTAGGTTTAATAATAATAATAATAATAATAATAATAATAATAATAATAATAATAATAATAATAATAATAAGGGCCTGCTTTTTTTTAAACTGGGAAGTGGCTGGACCCTGCCTCCATTCCCTTAGGAGCTTTAGGCCTGGACGAAGCCCAGGTGCGTTTCTATGGGTGTTGTGCTGAAGCCTTGGTCTGTTGGGGGGGGGGAGTTGCTGTTTTCTCCCTGGGCCAAGAGGGAGGGCCTGCTTTTTTTTAAACTGGGAAGTGGCTGGACCCTGCCTCCATTCCCTTAGGAGCTTTAGGCCTGGACGAAGCCCAGGTGCGTTTCTATGGGTGTTGTGCTGAAGCCTTTGTCTGTTGGGGGGGGGAGTTGCTGTTTTCTCCCTGGGCCAAGAGGGAGGGCCTGCTTTTTTTAAACTGGGAAGTGGCTGGACCCTGCCTCCATTCCCTTAGGAGCTTTAGGCCTGGACGAAGCCCAGGTGCGTTTCTATGGGTGTTGTGCTGAAGCCTTTGTCTGTTGGGGGGGGGAGTTGCTGTTTTCTCCCTGGGCCAAGAGGGAGGGCCTGCTTTTTTTTTAAACTGGGAAGTGGCTGGACCCTGCCTCCATTCCCTTAGGAGCTTTAGGCCTGGACGAAGCCCAGGTGCGTTTCTATGGGTGTTGTGCTGAAGCCTTTGTCTGTTGGGGGGGGGAGTTGCTGTTTTCTCCCTGGGCCAAGAGGGAGGGCCTGCTTTTTTTTAAACTGGGAAGTGGCTGGACCCTGCCTCCATTCCCTTAGGAGCTTTAGGCCTGGACGAAGCCCAGGTGCGTTTCTATGGGTGTTGTGCTGAAGCCTTTGTCTGTTGGGGGGGGGGAGTTGCTGTTTTCTCCCTGGGCCAAGAGGGAGGGCCTGCTTTTTTTTTAAACTGGGAAGTGGCTGGACCCTGCCTCCATTCCCTTAGGAGCTTTAGGCCTGGACGAAGCCCAGGTGCGTTTCTATGGGTGTTGTGCTGAAGCCTTTGTCTGTTGGGGGGGGGAGTTGCTGTTTTCTCCCTGGGCCAAGAGGGAGGGCCTGCTTTTTTTAAACTGGGAAGTGGCTGGACCCTGCCTCCATTCCCTTAGGAGCTTTAGGCCTGGACGAAGCCCAGGTGCGTTTCTATGGGTGTTGTGCTGAAGCCTTTGTCTGTTGGGGGGGGGAGTTGCTGTTTTCTCCCTGGGCCAAGAGGGAGGGCCTGCTTTTTTTTTAAACTGGGAAGTGGCTGGACCCTGCCTCCATTCCCTTAGGAGCTTTAGGCCTGGACGAAGCCCAGGTGCGTTTCTATGGGTGTTGTGCTGAAGCCTTTGTCTGTTGGGGGGGGGAGTTGCTGTTTTCTCCCTGGGCCAAGAGGGAGGGCCTGCTTTTTTTTTTTTTTTTTTTTTTAAACTGGGAAGTGGCTGGACCCTGCCTCCATTCCCTTAGGAGCTTTAGGCCTGGACGAAGCCCAGGTGCGTTTCTATGGGTGTTGTGCTGAAGCCTTGGTCTGTTGGGGGGGGGAGTTGCTGTTTTCTCCCTGGGCCAAGAGGGAGGGCCTGCTTTTTTTAAACTGGGAAGTGGCTGGACCCTGCCTCCATTCCCTTAGGAGCTTTAGGCCTGGACGAAGCCCAGGTGCGTTTCTATGGGTGTTGTGCTGAAGCCTTTGTCTGTTGGGGGGGGGAGTTGCTGTTTTCTCCCTGGGCCAAGAGGGAGGGCCTGCTTTTTTTAAACTGGGAAGTGGCTGGACCCTGCCTCCATTCCCTTAGGAGCTTTAGGCCTGGACGAAGCCCAGGTGCGTTTCTATGGGTGTTGTGCTGAAGCCTTTGTCTGTTGGGGGGGGGAGTTGCTGTTTTCTCCCTGGGCCAAGAGGGAGGGCCTGCTTTTTTTTTTTTTTTTTTTTTAAACTGGGAAGTGGCTGGACCCTGCCTCCATTCCCTTAGGAGCTTTAGGCCTGGACGAAGCCCAGGTGCGTTTCTATGGGTGTTGTGCTGAAGCCTTTGTCTGTTGGGGGGGGGAGTTGCTGTTTTCTCCCTGGGCCAAGAGGGAGGGCCTGCTTTTTTTTTTTAAACTGGGAAGTGGCTGGACCCTGCCTCCATTCCCTTAGGAGCTTTAGGCCTGGACGAAGCCCAGGTGCGTTTCTATGGGTGTTGTGCTGAAGCCTTTGTCTGTTGGGGGGGGGAGTTGCTGTTTTCTCCCTGGGCCAAGAGGGAGGGCCTGCTTTTTTTTAAACTGGGAAGTGGCTGGACCCTGCCTCCATTCCCTTAGGAGCTTTAGGCCTGGACGAAGCCCAGGTGCGTTTCTATGGGTGTTGTGCTGAAGCCTTTGTCTGTTGGGGGGGGGAGTTGCTGTTTTCTCCCTGGGCCAAGAGGGAGGGCCTGCTTTTTTTTTAAACTGGGAAGTGGCTGGACCCTGCCTCCATTCCCTTAGGAGCTTTAGGCCTGGACGAAGCCCAGGTGCGTTTCTATGGGTGTTGTGCTGAAGCCTTTGTCTGTTGGGGGGGGGAGTTGCTGTTTTCTCCCTGGGCCAAGAGGGAGGGCCTGCTTTTTTTTAAACTGGGAAGTGGCTGGACCCTGCCTCCATTCCCTTAGGAGCTTTAGGCCTGGACGAAGCCCAGGTGCGTTTCTATGGGTGTTGTGCTGAAGCCTTTGTCTGTTGGGGGGGGGAGTTGCTGTTTTCTCCCTGGGCCAAGAGGGAGGGCCTGCTTTTTTTTAAACTGGGAAGTGGCTGGACCCTGCCTCCATTCCCTTAGGAGCTTTAGGCCTGGACGAAGCCCAGGTGCGTTTCTATGGGTGTTGTGCTGAAGCCTTTGTCTGTTGGGGGGGGGAGTTGCTGTTTTCTCCCTGGGCCAAGAGGGAGGGCCTGCTTTTTTTAAACTGGGAAGTGGCTGGACCCTGCCTCCATTCCCTTAGGAGCTTTAGGCCTGGACGAAGCCCAGGTGCGTTTCTATGGGTGTTGTGCTGAAGCCTTTGTCTGTTGGGGGGGGGAGTTGCTGTTTTCTCCCTGGGCCAAGAGGGAGGGCCTGCTTTTTTTTTAAACTGGGAAGTGGCTGGACCCTGCCTCCATTCCCTTAGGAGCTTTAGGCCTGGACGAAGCCCAGGTGCGTTTCTATGGGTGTTGTGCTGAAGCCTTTGTCTGTTGGGGGGGGGAGTTGCTGTTTTCTCCCTGGGCCAAGAGGGAGGGCCTGCTTTTTTTTAAACTGGGAAGTGGCTGGACCCTGCCTCCATTCCCTTAGGAGCTTTAGGCCTGGACGAAGCCCAGGTGCGTTTCTATGGGTGTTGTGCTGAAGCCTTTGTCTGTTGGGGGGGGGAGTTGCTGTTTTCTCCCTGGGCCAAGAGGGAGGGCCTGCTTTTTTTTAAACTGGGAAGTGGCTGGACCCTGCCTCCATTCCCTTAGGAGCTTTAGGCCTGGACGAAGCCCAGGTGCGTTTCTATGGGTGTTGTGCTGAAGCCTTTGTCTGTTGGGGGGGGGGAGTTGCTGTTTTCTCCCTGGGCCAAGAGGGAGGGCCTGCTTTTTTTAAACTGGGAAGTGGCTGGACCCTGCCTCCATTCCCTTAGGAGCTTTAGGCCTGGACGAAGCCCAGGTGCGTTTCTATGGGTGTTGTGCTGAAGCCTTTGTCTGTTGGGGGGGGGAGTTGCTGTTTTCTCCCTGGGCCAAGAGGGAGGGCCTGCTTTTTTTTAAACTGGGAAGTGGCTGGACCCTGCCTCCATTCCCTTAGGAGCTTTAGGCCTGGACGAAGCCCAGGTGCGTTTCTATGGGTGTTGTGCTGAAGCCTTTGTCTGTTGGGGGGGGGAGTTGCTGTTTTCTCCCTGGGCCAAGAGGGAGGGCCTGCTTTTTTTTAAACTGGGAAGTGGCTGGACCCTGCCTCCATTCCCTTAGGAGCTTTAGGCCTGGACGAAGCCCAGGTGCGTTTCTATGGGTGTTGTGCTGAAGCCTTGGTCTGTTGGGGGGGGGGAGTTGCTGTTTTCTCCCTGGGCCAAGAGGGAGGGCCTGCTTTTTTTAAACTGGGAAGTGGCTGGACCCTGCCTCCATTCCCTTAGGAGCTTTAGGCCTGGACGAAGCCCAGGTGCGTTTCTATGGGTGTTGTGCTGAAGCCTTGGTCTGTTGGGGGGGGGGAGTTGCTGTTTTCTCCCTGGGCCAAGAGGGAGGGCCTGCTTTTTTTAAACTGGGAAGTGGCTGGACCCTGCCTCCATTCCCTTAGGAGCTTTAGGCCTGGACGAAGCCCAGGTGCGTTTCTATGGGTGTTGTGCTGAAGCCTTTGTCTGTTGGGGGGGGGAGTTGCTGTTTTCTCCCTGGGCCAAGAGGGAGGGCCTGCTTTTTTTTTTAAACTGGGAAGTGGCTGGACCCTGCCTCCATTCCCTTAGGAGCTTTAGGCCTGGACGAAGCCCAGGTGCGTTTCTATGGGTGTTGTGCTGAAGCCTTTGTCTGTTGGGGGGGGGAGTTGCTGTTTTCTCCCTGGGCCAAGAGGGAGGGCCTGCTTTTTTTTTAAACTGGGAAGTGGCTGGACCCTGCCTCCATTCCCTTAGGAGCTTTAGGCCTGGACGAAGCCCAGGTGCGTTTCTATGGGTGTTGTGCTGAAGCCTTTGTCTGTTGGGGGGGGGAGTTGCTGTTTTCTCCCTGGGCCAAGAGGGAGGGCCTGCTTTTTTTTAAACTGGGAAGTGGCTGGACCGCGCGCCTAACGGCGCGCGATATTCTCAAATACTCTAACTCTATCTCCAATCCTAATTTGGTAAATAGAAATCACCTGAGCAAAGGCAGAGCCTCAGCTCTAAAGGAGGATGTGCAGGATAGTATGTCTAATGGCATGTGAAACTCTCTAATCCTACTTTTTATCCAAATTTTGTAAGTAGGAAAACCAACTAACATCTCGTACACCTGGGGGAGTATACTTTTAAAGGTCAGATCATACTTCCACACCATTAGAGATCAGGCCGGGTAGGTGGGGCTCGTCAGCCCTGGAAGGCAGCCCATCTAGGAGAAGGAAAACTCCAAATTTAAACCTCCACTGCCTTGTGGCTATATCCACTTATGGAAAAGGCTTCAGGAGATAACCTCGAGGCAAAATCCGGAGCCGGAGTCCCGGAGGCACTTTGTGTCACTCTGCCAACTCCTGCGACGTTGCTGGAACCAGTTGTATTGGCTCTTGCCTCTCCACTGGACCATTTCAGTGACGTGGAGAGGGGGGATTTGCTGCCTGGGTAACAGCCTATCCTCCATATTATTTTACCCAGGCTTCGTGCTCTGGAGAGGACACTCCAGCTTCGCATACAGCGTCGGAACAACACGGGAAGTAGCAGTTACCGGTTATAAGTCTTTGCTCAATTGGCGTGGAGCAGGACGCCAGGGGCTACTTCTGACGGTGGGAGAGGTCATTGCACCTCACTAGGTAGATACCGCCCGCCTTAAGCTGGGCAGCCCCCAGCCAGTAAGGTGCTACCTCGCCACGGTCTGTTAACTTCACGGGGTGCGTGGGGTTTAGGGTCAAACCCGACAAGCAGATCGATAACCGTGCACCATGCAACAATCGTAAGAAAATTTCTGCCCTTAAGCTGGGCACCTGGAATGTACGGACAATGACCCCTGGCCTTCCTGACTACGGCTTTCCTAACGACCTGCAAGAAATAGACGATGTGTGCAAGACAGCTGTCATTGACATGGAACTGAGTAGACTGCAGATGGACATTGTTGCCTTACAAGAGACAAGACTGCCAGACTCAGGATCTGTCAAAGAAAAAAACTTCTCATTCTTCTGGCAGGGAAAACCATCGAATGAGACCAGGGAATATGGTGTTGGCTTTGCAGTCAGAAATACTCTCCTGAGATGCATTGTTCCACCTACTGTGGGGAGTGAAAGAATCCTGTCTCTGCAGCTCCACTCATCAGCAGGACCAGTAACCCTCATTAGCGCATATGCACCAACACTGTCATCCACTCCAGAAGTGAAAGACAAATTCTATGACGATCTGGCAGCTACTATCCAAAAAGTCCCTGAAAGAGAGGCACTGTTCATTCTTGGAGACTTTAACGCTAGAGTGGGTGCTGATCATAATTCTTGGCCCACTTGTCTAGGCCATTTCGGCATTGGAAAGATGAATGAAAATGGTCAACGCTTGCTGGAGTTTTGCTGCTATTATGGTCTCTGTGTCAGCAACACATTCTTTAACACGAAGCTGCAACACAGAGTTTCCTGGAGGCATCCAAGATCCAAGCATTGGCATCAGCTCGATCTAATCCTCACTAGACGTTCCAGCCTTCCTAGTATTACGATCACACGCAGTTACCAGAGTGCTGATTGTGATACTGATCACTCCCTGGTGTGTAGTAGAGTAAAACTACGAACAAAGAGAGTATATCACACGAAAAAGGAAGGAAGACCACGCATTGACATCATCAAGACTTGTGATCAAAGAAAAGTGAAGGAATTTGCCCAAGCACTTGAGGAAGTCCTTCCAGGTCCGGCTAATGCAAATGCACCTGAACGATGGGAACACTTCAAGAACACTGTCTATAACACCGCCCTGTCCACCTTTGGCAAGAAGACCAAAAAGATGGCTGACTGGTTCGAAGCCCATTCAGAGGAGTTAATGCCAGCCATCGAGGATAAGAGAAGAGCTCTAGCAGCATACAAAGCCTGTCCTAGTGAGTACAACTTGCAAGCTCTTCGAGCTGCTCGCAGTCAAGTCCAACAGGCTGCCAGGAGATGCTCCAACAATTATTGGCTCCAGCTCTGCTCTCAGATACAGTTAGCAGCGGACACAGGTAACATCAAAGGAATGTATGACGGTATCAAGCAGGCCTTAGGTCCAGTACAGAAGAAATCTGCTCCCCTGAAGTCTGCTACAGGTGTGCTCATCCAGGACCGAGCACAGCAGATGGAACGCTGGGTACAGCACTACTCTGAGCTGTATTCCAGAGAGAATGTAGTAACCGAAGAAGCTTTAAATAACATTGAGTGCCTGCCTATCTTGGAAGAGCTGGACAGTGAACCAACCCTAGCAGAAATAAAAGCAGCCTTGGACTCCCTCGCCTCCGGCAAGGCACCTGGAAAGGATAACATCCCCGCTGAAGTGCTGAAATGCTGTAAGGAGATCATCACCTCCGAACTGTACGAGGTCTTCTGTCTCTGCTGGAGGGAAGGTGGAGTCCCACAGGACATGAAGGATGCAAACATTATCACATTGTACAAGAACAAAGGAGACAGGGGTGACTGCAATAACTACCGGGGCATCTCTCTTCTTAGTGTGGTAGGGAAGCTGCTTGCCCGTGTTGTGCTGAAGAGGCTCCAGGTGCTTGCAGATAGAGTCTATCCAGAATCACAGTGCGGCTTTCGAGCTAACAGATCCACCACTGACATGGTATTCTCCCTCCGACAGCTGCAGGAGAAATGTAGGGAACAACAACAGCCACTCTTAGTGGCCTTCATAGACCTTACAAAAGCATTTGATCTGGTTAGCAGGGATGGCCTTTTTAAAATACTTCCCAAGATTGGATGTCCACCTCGTCTCCTTAACATCATCAGATCCTTCCATGAGGGAATGAAAGGCACTGTAGTTTTTGACGGCTCAACATCAGACCCCTTTGACATCCAAAGCGGAGTGAAACAGGGCTGTGTCCTCGCACCAACACTTTTTGGGATCTTTTTTGCTGTCATGCTGAAGCATGCCTTTGGATCCGCAACCGAGGGCGTCTATCTCCGGACTAGATCAGACGGAAAGCTCTTTAATCTCTCTAGATTGAGAGCGAAGACCAAAGTCCAACTGAAATGCATGCGGGACTTCCTCTTCGCAGATGATGCAGCCATTGTTGCCCACTCTGCTGAAGACCTCCAACAACTCATGAATCGTTTCAGCAAGGCCTGCCAAGACTTTGGACTAACAATCAGCCTGAAGAAAACACAAGTCATGGGCCAGGGCGTGGACTCACCTCCCTCTATTATCATCTCCACACAAGAATTGGAGGTTGTTCATGACTTTGTGTACCTCGGCTCAACCATCTCTGACACCCTCTCTCTAGATGTCGAGCTGGATAAACGCATTGGCAAAGCAGCCACCATGTTCTCTAGACTCACAAAGAGAGTATGGCTCAATAAGAAGCTGACGACACATACGAAGATCCAGGTTTATAGAGCCTGTGTTCTAAGCACACTCCTGTACTGCAGTGAGTCATGGACTCTTTGTGCACGGCAGGAGAGGAAGCTGAACACCTTCCACATGCGTTGCCTCCGACGGATTTTTGGCATCACCTGGCAGGACAAAGTTCCAAACAGAGTAGTCCTAGAACGAGCTGGAATTTTCAGCATGAACACATTACTGAAACAGCGACGTCTACGTTGGCTCGGGCACGTCGTGAGAATGGCTGATGGTCGGATTCCAAAGGATCTCCTCTATGGAGAATTAGTGCAGGGAAAGCGCCCCAGAGGGAGACCACAACTGCGATACAAGGACATCTGCAAGCGAGATCTGAAGGCCTTAGGAATAGATCTCAACAGATGGGAAAACCTGACATCTGAGCGTTCAGCCTGGAGGCAGGCGGTGCATCACGGCCTCTCCCAATTTGAAGAGACCCTTGCCCAGCAGGCCGAGGCAAAGAGGAAGTCACAAAAGCAGCAAAACCAGGGAGCCGGACAGGGGACAGACTGGATTTGTCTTCAGTGTGGAAGGGACTGTCACTCTCGAATTGGCCTTCTCAGCCACACTAGGCGCTGTTCCAAGCCCTCCATACAGAGCACGCTACCATAGTCTTTCGAGACTGAAGGATGCCTAACCTAACCTAATAATAATATGGATTCTCTACTTACGGAATTAATCCGTATTGGAATGGTGGCTGCAGGTCGAAAAGTCTGTAGGTCGAGTCTCCATTGACCTACAATGCATTGAAAACCGATTAATCCCGTAACCGGCCGTTTTCCATTTTTGTTCCATTTTGGTTTTTTTCTGGTCTGTAGGTTGATTCTCTGGCTGCAAGTTGAACCTAAAATTTGAGGCCAGAGAAGTCTGTAACTCGAAAAGTCTGTAAGTCAAGCCGTATGCAAGTCGAGGGTCCACAGTAGTAGTAGTAGTAGTAGTAGTAGTAGTAGTAGTAGTAGTAGTAGTAGTAGTAGTAGTAGTAGTAGTAGTAAACTAATTGATATTTTAAGGCAGACCTGGGCAAAGTGTGGCCCGAAGGCCACATACGGCCCGTGAGCTGCTCCTGTCCGGCCCGTCAGACATCAAAACCATTTATAGCTCCTTGTCTAAAGTTGATCAGTACCTTATCTTTAACATACCACAAAAAACCTCTTTAGTATTTGTGAAGTTTAACCAATCATAAAACAATCATAACATCACTGTTTCATTTTATTTTTGAGTAAAGTTGGTTCAGCCCCCGAACACAGTTCAGATTTTTCATGTGGCCTCCCTATAGAAATTAATTGTCCACCCCTGCTTTAAGGGCTAAGAGGGCAGAGAAAGGAGGATCAGAATTTGGAAGAGAGTGAGTTTGTTAAAAAGGAATCGCTTATTTTATAACTTGTAATTGAAAATTAGAGAGGAGAATCACTAACATGACTGCAGCACTTGAGTCTGTGGTTGCTAGCCATGACATCCTTCTGACCAGTCTTATCTCTCCTCCTCAACTTTACTTACACACCAGCTTCCTCCCAAGCCAATGTGGTGGGATGTGGGTTCAATGTTGGTTGAGATTGCAGCACACAGGGTATAATTTCCCCCAAAGTACCTTTCAGTATTTTTAAGGGGTGGAAGAAGTGTTTTCTGATGCTGCAACTTGGAAAGGGGAGTAAATTCCAAATTCATTACACTTTCTGACATCCCATGTCATTGGGGCTTTAATTTTATTTTGGTAGTTTAAAATGGTACTGTTTGTATATGTATGTTTTGGTTCGAAGTAAAATTTAAAGACTGTATTTTGTTCTATCAGTCATAGTAACATTTTTAAAAGTGAGAGAAGATAAATAATCCCAAAATTTACTTGCTATGCAGTATTTAGACATGCACCAATCACCGGAGAGTGGAAATCACGAAGCACAGAACATTTAGTACTGCTTTGATATTACTTTGTTACTCCTTTGATGCTTTGGCAATCCTTTGATACTGCTTTTAGTACTGCTTTGATAGTGCTTACCTGAGGTAGTTCTAGATTAGGCTTTGAGCTTTCAATTGCCCTGCTTCCTTTCACAAGATTAATCCCCTCAATTTTAGTATTGAGTGAGTTAATAAACATAGTTTAAAACAATGAAAATGCAACATTTCTCATTGTTCCCTTCTCCCTGGATGGTTACAATGGGAACCAGATGTGGGCCTCTTCCCACCTTCCCTTCCATAGTTTCTCAACACAGCACCCATTTTAATGAAAATAAAATAAAAAATTGGGATTGGGGGTTGAACCATCCCAGTTGCATGGTGCCTTTTTGACTATTTTAATGATGCTAGGTCTGTGTGAGGAAGCACCCTTAGCAATATTTTTAGTGGATTGCAGAACAACCTTAATACTGTAATTTTATTACATCCATTCCAGCGTCTGCAGTGGTGACAGCAGCTTGAAACCGATCCCCCATGGATGCCTCAGTCCTAATTTGTATATATGTTGGTAGGGTCGAGTGAAAAATCAAGCAGTGTAAACTGGCTTTTGTTCAAGAGTATTGGAGGGGCCACATTGTCTCATAAGGATCTATCAGCTTCTTCGGGTCTCCTTACCAGAGAGTAAGGTCAGATGAGTGGTGACCCGTATACAGCTTTCTTAGCAATAATGTTTTGCACATTGGAATTTCATTCCTAGGACCAGTTTCCTGGTATCCACATCTCTCTTTCTGGAAGCAAGTTTAAATGGTTTGATTTGGTCAAGCCTTTCCTGAAGAACTAGTGAAATATTTAAAAGTATTAGGTCACTCCTTTGCTAATGTTTTATTGTAATAGTTTTTTTTTACTTGATGTCTTTCTTACTTAATTGTTGTATTTTTATTGTTTCAAACTATTGTTTGTTAACTCTCTCAGTACTAGAACAGAGGGGATTAAGTAGATAATCAAATACCCAGAAATACTTCCACTGCTGTAAAACAACTTCAAACTGTCTTCCCTGTAACGCCCATTGTTTTCCATCCAAAGATAAATAAAACCTTTGAAATTAGGATTTTAATTTGTTTTCCCCCCTCTCCCCTTTTTATCTCTACAGCATTAGCTGAGGAGGTTGATGTCTATGTTGCAACACTTCCAAAGACTGGGGAACAAGCCCTGGAGAGCTCTACCTCACAAATATTGTGTAAGATTTTTGGCTGCTGCCCTTCTTTTCCTCAGATTCTTGCCCCTTCATTTCAGTGATAATGGTGTTGCTTGGTTCTGTGAGTTCTTAATTTGTTTGATTAACAGATTGATCCTTTGGTCTCACTGGGTTGATTTGCTGCTGTGCTGCACTTAGCATTTTGGCAGAAAGTTATCCAGTAATTGTATGCAGAATAAGTTAAAAGGGAATATTCCCATTACAAATGGTTGAATGCTTTATAGCTTTGAAAGAAAGAAAGAAAAGTGGGGGGGGGGAGAGAGAATTCAGATAATCTTTTCTGAGCCAGTCTAAGGGAAAATCCCATTTGTCCACATTTATCATCTTCCACCTTCCTGAGAGATCCTCATAAGAGTCCACAGGTGTGTTATTTCCCCATTCTGGGGCTTTTTGATATTGGCCATAGGAGCTGCAGAACGGGATACAGAGTAAGACTGAAGGAGGGTTCCTTCCTTCCTCTCGTCCTGTCCTCTCTTTGATGCTCTGCTTATTGACACTTTGGGCAATAGACTGCTGACTGTGGGAGAATGGCATATCTTATTGATGTCCGTGCCTTGTTGTCAGTATATCAAGGAACTGGAACAGGTGGACAGTGAGAGAAGGGATTAGGGCAAGTGGCAAACCAGTCTTCCTGTGTTAACACACACCCCTGCTTCTCTGGCTGTCACTTTAAAGGTTTGGAAACCAAAACAGAGAATTAATTGCAGATTTGAAGCTAGTGGGGCTAGTGGGAACCTTCAGAACACGGCCAAAGAGCCCGAAAAACCCACAAGAACCACTATTGGGGGAAGCTTTCCTAGAATGGACCAGACAGTAGAGATAGTTGATGGACAGCTCTGAATATTTCTCTCATTAGTGATCTGATAAGAGTTTGTGGTCTTGTATAATTTGCTCCTTGTTTTTAGGCAGATTACAAAAGTCCCTGCAGCTTATTTTCAAGTCTAGGTTTGGAGAGTGGTGCTGGTTCCTCCAGTTTTAATACAGCTCTGGTATAAATAATGAATAATTTTCAGTTTCTTTCTTCGGTCTGTGTGATTGCTGTATTTACTCACAAATTTAAATATCCCTGATGCATTATGGATTAGAGAATGCTCTTAACACAATTTGAAATCCTTCTGTTTTTTTTTAAATAATCCTTCTACTTAACTTGTAACAAGCTGTTTGCCTCAGAAACCTTTTAAATGGTCTCTTTTTTCTACATGAGAGCAATTCTGGGATGAGTGTTTAGCTTGTAGTGCCACAAGATTTTGGTTAACAAGCAGAAAGCAGAGCGTAGGAATGAACAACCACAATACTGGGGTGGTAAATAGTACGGTTGTTCAAAAAAAGCTTTTAGTGTATTTGTGAACTGCAGTAAGAGATGAACAGGGACGTGACCTCATTTCTGCCAACATCAAAGGATTTAAAACAGAATACAGGCTGATTGTGAAGAGGTCCGAAATGGTCTCTCCAAATTGAGAGAAGGGACTCTGAATCATGGGAAATGATACATAACTTCAGCACATCCCTAGTTGCCGTTCTCTGCATGCGAGTTCCTCTTTAGTATTCTTTACCATTGCGCCAGATCAGAATTTCTTGGTCTTTCCCTCTTGTGTACTGTTTTGCTGCTGGTGGATGCATTCCCGATTTCTTTGTGCAGCTGTGAGGTCAGAGCTATTGAGTTAAGTTTTTTTTTGTGGGAATGGAGGGGATTCAGGCTTATTCTGCTTAAGTGGTACACTGATGCACTTCTGTTTGGTTCCTCTTGTGCAGGGTTGGGTAACTTTGGTAGAGCTACAGGCCAGTGTTCTGCCTCTGGCACTCCCAAGGATATATAGACTGCCAACAAAATTAAACCAGAAGTGGCTGGAAGTCCATTTAAGGTTTTTGAAAAGCATTATTTTGCATATGTCTCTGTGTTAAATGATGCAGAAAAGTCCTGCTGCCTATTTAAAACCTACATGTACACTTCTGGAGCCTTACAGACATACCTATTCACCTCCTTCCTCTTTTTTTCCCCCTTCGTTTGCTTGAAAAATGACAGGAAGCTCAAACTGTTTAAAGAGTTAATCGTTTGTGAATCATTTTGGCACATTGTTCCATATACATATATTTCGTGTATTTTCTAGCCTTTTTGTAGGATGTTAAGATTTTTATAAACTGTTAGCGTAAAGAATAATAAAAACGGTGATGTCCTTTCCATAGTTTGCCCTCATGAAAAATACACTTTTCTGATCCTGGGCTTCGGGTTGTTTGATGTTCACTGCTGTTTTTATCCTGTGTTAATATGTTGGATCATCTATTTTGATTGGCCTTTGGATTTTGACGGTCAGTCAGTGGTTGTTCTAGTTGACATCAGTGCTGTCTGAGCAGGATGGAAGTGGAGAACTGTTGATACAGCCACGGTCATGAAGAAATTGTTTTGAATGATACTTTACATCTTAAAAACAGAAGTTCTGCAGATGGCTCCTGGCTTACTTCTTGGCCCCAATCTATAATTCCACATGTATACAGCAGGCTGCCCTTAATGAGTAGAAATTATACTTGCCCTCTCGTTCAGCATTTGGCTTTAAGAAAGTTTCTTGGGACCAGTTAATAACTTTTACCCTATAAATTAAGAAATGCAGGGATATACTCCACAAAAAAGATGATGCTATTTATAAAAATGTGCTCGCAGGACACATAGAACATGAATTGCCCATTCTGAATGAAGATTGTAGACAGAAATTTAAAAACAACCTCATCTGCCTGATGCATCCTCATTGGCATGAAATAACTGATTATTAACTACATTAATACCTACCTTTCCACTACAAAACAGTCTTCATCAAACAATGAAAACAAGCAAACGAAGATTAACTGTAAAAATTAAATAAAACCAACACTATCATAAAATCTACTAAAACCAATGAAGTATATGCACAGTAAAAACCATGGAAATGAAATCCATATTTTAAAAGATAAATTGTAACATAGGCTGTCTTTTCTACTGCTGTTAAAAAGGAGATGACTGGTAACATTTATTTATCTGTTCTATTTAATATCCCACCCTTCTCCATATGTAGGAGCAGCATGGCCCATAACATCAGTTAAAAAATGTAGCTAAAAAGAGAGTAAGGTGTAATATTAAAACAGAATTAAAGAAATCACCATATAAGAAATAAGCACTAAATGAAAACAATTTTAAAATCATTTCAGAATCACAGCAAAGAAGAAAACAAAGCACATACCTCCATTAAAAGGCTCTTTCTTAACAACTGGTTAGTGGGAAAAGTCTTGTCTAAATAAAATGATCTTTGCCAGTTCTTAAAAGGAGAGATGTAGCTAGTTTAGCCTCCCTTGGGAAGAGTTCTGCAGTGTGGAAGCAGCCACCAGGAGCGTCTTCTGTCCTGATATGGGGATGGGGAATGAGAAAAAGATTTCACCTGAAGATCTCAAGATCAGAGCATGCTCCCATGTAGGGTTCTTACAAACTATTGGGAAGTAGGAGAAAACAGTCCCTTTTCACTTATTATTTATTTATTTCAAAATATTTTTACCCCACCTTTCTCCTTAAAAGGACCCAAGGCAGTTTACATCATTAAAAATGAAATATTAAAAATGCTAAAAATACCAAGTACACAAATATTACAAAATTTAATTAAGCAAGTAATATATTAAAAATGATAAATAAAACCAATACTAAAAACACAATTAAAAGCAACAAAGCACAACAATCCTTTAAAAAACTCTCTTAGGCAGCCAGTCACTAAGGAAATGCCTGCCTGAAGAGAAAGGTCTTCGCCTGCTTGCAGAAGGACAGCAAATATGGGGTCAGCCTGGCTTCCTGTGGGAGGGAGTTCCAGAGTCAGGGAGCAAAGACAGAGAAGGCTCTCTCCTGTGTCCCCACCAAGTGCGCCTGTGAAAGTAGTGGGACTGAGAGAAAGGACTGTTGCGAGCGCGCTGGAGCCTCTATTCCCTCAGGCCTCCAGGAGGTGTTCACTCTTCCACTCAGTTGCTGCCACCAATACTTCAGTTCAGTATCAATTATTTAAGGAGACAAGTGTTGCTTCAAAACTAAAACTCGTTTATTTGATCAATAAAATAAAATAGGTAAATCACAAGTTGTTAATCAATATCTCTCTCTCACTGACACACAGACCCTTCTCTCACTGACTTTATGGCTCACAGGCCCACAGACTCACTAAGTCTCTCACACTAGACTCAAATCTCTTGAATCTCCCACACTCATACACCATACACCCTTATTTATATCCCAGCTCCTCCCCCTTTAGCACCACCTTCCGTCCCCTCATTGGCTGCTGTTCCACTGCTCAGCTGTGACAGACAGGTGAGGGCAGGGCTGAACGCTACAAGGACTTCTTGATGATGGCTATGAGAAAAGGCAAATGCTATTTTAGGATGCATTAGTAGAAGCATAGTCTCCAAATCCCATGAACTATTAGTTTCCCTCTATTTGGCACTGGTTAAGCCTCATCCTGAGTATTGTGTCCAGTTCAGACATCACAGTTCAAGAAAAGTGCTGTAAAATTGGAACAAGTTCAGAGGAGAGAAACAAGGATGATCAGGGGGCTGGAAACCAAGCCTTATGAGGAAAGACTGAAAGAACTGGGCATGTGTAACCTTGAGAAAAGAAGTCTGAGGAGAGATGTGATAACACTTTTCAAATATTTGAAAGGCTATCAAACAGAAAAAGGGCAGGATCTGTTCTCAGTCATCCCAGAGTGCAAGACACGCAACAGTGGGCTCAAGTTGCAGGAAGCCAGATTTTGGTTGAATATCAGGAAAAACTTTCTGACTGTTAGAGCAGTATGCCAATGGAATCAATTACCTCTAAAAGTGGTGAGCGCTCCAATACTGGAGGCATTTAAGAAAAATTTTAGACAGTCACCTTGCAGATATCTTTCAATTTGTATTTCTTCATCGAGCAGGGGGTTGGACTTGATGACCTTATAGGCCCCTTCCAACTTAATTATTCTATGATCGTAAAGCCCAGACATGCTCATTGAGGGATATATGGTCTTTTAGATAGCTTGCTCTCAAGCCACTTACTTTCTCACCTGGAAGCAAATAAATGTTTCTTCTCTGTAGGCAGCATCTCTCCGTAACATTAGTCTCCAGTTTAGTAACGGGTGCATAAACCAGATTTTGGAAATTATTTGTTAAAAATTAATTAGTTGCTCATTAGTTTTTTATAACAATTGGTTCAAAAGTGATTACTGTATTTCAGTCACGGTAATAGCAATAACGTTTTAATTGTTTGTTTAATTGATGCTACTTTTTTCTAGTGATGCCTCACAATCAATAAAAATAATATAGTAACATGTTGCCACTTGCTAGATGCTTAAGTAAAAATGATTTTTCAAGTGCTGTTCGAGGCTTTTTTGAAGATAATTTTAATGGATTTTTTTAAAAAAATTGAAAATATGTTAATTAAGTTGCTTAACATAGAATTTTTACTAGCTTTTATAGGAATTATATATATTACAGAATTAATTTTTGATCATATGTTAACATTTAATGTGCTACCATTACTACTAACATTAAGAAGTTCTGGTGTGAGTTCAGTCAGGCTTTGCAATGGAAACATTGCCAGAGGATATTGCCAGTCCCTTCATTAGAAAAAGCAAGAATGACTTCTATGCATACAGTCTTGTGGCTTGTTTGATCAAAGTAGTTCCATTTATCTAGTGAACTAAACCCTGGAGCTACTGTTAGACTAATTGTTAGGGAGGTATCAAATAATAGGAGTATTCATCTCTTCATTGAAAAAAAAATGTGATTTGAAATTAGAGATTAGGCTTAGTTTCTGCTGCTTCTGCCGTTTCCCATTCTTATTTTTCTGCTTTCAGTGTCCTTTTTTTTTTTTTTTTTGGTAATTAGAAAGTGGCACTGATACAAATAGGGGCTGAATATACAGTACTCATACACAACAGCAACTAATTGTGAAATTTGGGTACAGAGAGAGAGAAAAAAAATGGATAAAAATTTCTTCCTTATTAGTAGGTTCTAGGTGAAAATAGCCATGCTGGACTAGAGCCTTATTCAGGGGTTATTATTGCTGCATGGCAGAGCAAATTAATATTCTACGTATAAGGCAGTTCTGAAAATGGGGGCAGCCCCCACAAAAATTTATAACTTTAAAACATTGCTTCAGATCAATACCAAATTTGGCAGGTGATTTGCTTCTGCCTTGGACCAAATATGAGTAAGTGTGGGCAAAGTGTTTTGCAGTTAGTTTTTTTAAAGTAAAACTGTTTACATCCCCCCCCCCAATTTAGAAATAGGCAACCATAAAGGTGTTGTTTAGACATTAAGTCGTGTCCCACTCTTCGTGACCCCATGGACCAGAGCACGCCAGGCCCTCCTGTCTTCCACTGCCTTCTGGAGTTGTGTCAAATTCATGTTGGTCACTTCGATGACACTCTCCAACCATCTCGTCCTCTGTCGTCCCCTTCTCCTCTTGCCTTCACACTTTCCCAACATCAGGGACTGTTCCAGGGAGTGTTCTCTTCTCATGAGATGGCCAAAGTACTGGAGCCTCAGCTTCAGGATCTGTCCTTCCAGTGAGCACTCAGGGTTGATTTCCTTCGGAATGGATAGGTATGTTCACCTTGAAGTCCAGGGGACTCTCAAGAGTCTCCTCCAGCACCACAATTCAAAAGCATCAATTCTTCGGCGGTCAGCCTTCTTTATGGTCCAGCTCTCACTTCCATACATCGTTACTGGAAAAACCATAACTTTCACTATGCAGACCTTTATTGGCAAGGTGATGCCTCTGCTTTTTAAGATGCTGTCAAGGTTTGTCATCGCTTTCCTCCCAAGAAGCAGGCGTCTTTTAACTTCGTGGCTGCTGTCTCCATCTGCAGTGATCATGGAGCCCAAGAAAATAAAATCTGTCGCTGCCTCCCCTTCTGTTTGCCAGGAGGTGATGGGACCAGTGGCCATGATCTTAGGGTTTTTTTTTTTATGTTTAGCTTCAGACCATTTTTTTGCACTCTCCTCTTTCATCCTCATTACAAGGTTCCTTAATTCCTTAATTTCTCTTCCTACTGCTCCCCGCCAAGCAGTGTTGTCTTTTCCAGTCAGTTCTGCTCAAGTAGGTTCTTGCAAACTAAAACCGTGTCTTCTTTTATTAAGACACTTTGCCTCATTTTGAGGTAATTTACCTCTCTTCCTACTGCTCCTTTTCTCAGCAATATTATTTTTTCTGGTCAGCTCTGTATTTTCACGATATGTGCATGCTAAGATAGGCTCAGTTTTCTCATTTTTGCTCTAGTGAGAGTTCAGTTCAGGGTTGGTTGACTGAGCACCCACTTACCTGCCTTTCTGATCTTGTGCAGTAACTGCAAGGCTCTCTTCCTGCATCAACCACATTTCAAATGAGTTCATTTTTGTCCCTGCCTTTCCTCACTGTCTTTATTCCACATAGTATGGATTATTAGACCTTGGGTGCCTTTGCTAACTCCGACCCCTCCCTTTTAAAATTTCAAAAGGTGAGGGGACATATTTTGGAAAACATGCACATGATTGTAGAGTTTTGGTTCAATATAGCTTTTGTCTCTCAGGTTGCCGACCCCAAGGAAAGAGTTTGGAAATTAGAACATAACTTTCTAGTGTTCATTCCGCAGAGTGGACATGGCAACATTAGTTTACCTGAGAGGTTAAAGAGTGTATATATTTCTCTATTGTATTTGTTGCACTTACTCACACCTTTGCTTCACATAAAACATTGTTTCTCCATTGTACATTGTACATTCACCATTTCATTAAGTCCAAAACAACCCTTCAAAATATTTTGGCACAGAGAGACTGCAGCCACATCCAAGCTGTTCTTGCTTCTGTCCTTCCCCCAGCAGCCATAACACAGATCATTTGGTTATCTTCTGGGATTCTCAGTGCTGGATAATTCAATGTGAGGGAAGTTTTTGTTGGAATTTATGTATATGTATACTTAAATATCTATTTTAGAAAGCCAGGAAATTCAATTCTTCACAAAACCTTAATTTGATAAATGTGGGATGTTGTGCTTCTGTACCCACAATTCAAAACAGCAGGAAAAGGTCCAATATTATTGCGTAATATCATGCCCACATTGTCAGCAGGAAAAAAGGATGCCATGCTTTACATAGCAAAGGGCAGCCTGGATGTTGCCAAAACCACTGGCAGCCATGAAGATGGTCTGCAAGATAATTTCTTGTGCTTACTACCAATCACAAAGAGAAACCAAGCAAGGAAAAAAAATCCTAGAAACTGATTCCCTTTTTCGTCATTTTGTCTTTTTAGGTACAGTGTATTCTAGATCACACTAGACATCTGGTGTTCTTCAGAATTGGGTTCTTGTGCATCCCTCCCAATAAGGGCAGTGCCCAAAATGATGGAGGCTGTAGTTTAAAAAATCTGAAGGGAACCAGATTGCCTGCCCCGGTTCTAGATCACTGTAGGGGACAGGATAAAGGGCCACATTCTTAGGCTCCAGCTCCTTATGTGTCAATGGGAGGTCTGCCATTTATTAAAGATGGGCATGTCTCTTTAAGGAAAGATGCTATGTTCCTCATTTTAGTTTTCAGCTTACATGATTTGAAAAACAAACTACCCTCTCCCTCAATAGCTTGATGCCCCCTATGGTGAGCACATTGCTGCTTTCATCTGCAGTCATATATACTCTATGTAGTTCTTTGCTTCTGTTTTTAATATTTCGTGCCAGTAATGAAGATTTCTTGTTCCCAGTGTTTTTGGCACAGCATATACCGCAGTGCTTACGGTGGCTTAGAAGTACTGTAGTAGAACAGCCTGCAAGCATGCCGGGGAGGCTGCGAATGTTTGTGGATAGGTAGGGATGGAAGAGGTATATATTTTTAAAGTAAATATTTACTGAGTAAGGGACCCAGTGCTGCATCCATCCCTCCTCAAGCTGAAATAAATTATGAACAGCACATACCTGTGGCTTTTGCAACTGGATCTGAAATGAAACCGCTCACAGTCATGTCGTTCATGAAACTGGAGACTCAGATTGGTGCAGGGCTGCTTTTTGGCATTCTGAATCAGAAATCTCAAGCACTTAAGAGTTGCAAAACACAACTGAACACACTTAACAATTTATGTTGTTACATTATTTTTTAAAGGGGGGAAAAGGCTTGTTTTGATTGTTAAGCTTTTTGTTTCACCTGCTTGTTAGTTTGCCTGTTGTCAGTTCTTTCTCCTTTCGCAGTTCTTTCTCCTTTCACATGGGCTTTTCAAGCAATGGCTGCTGGGACACATTTGTACAAGCCTAGGTATGTGAAGAGAGTCACTATGATTGCAGAGTGGAGAAAGTGATGGATTACAACGCAGGAGACCTGGATTAGAATCCTTGCTCTGCCATGGTCACTCATGAGGATGGGGTGGCTCTGTTAAAACCAGACCTTAAATATCTCACATACCTTGAAACCCCTGCTAGCGTCACCATAAAAACAACCACAGGTATATGAAAAGATGTGGAATCTGAAATTGCTGGCTAAATTCAACAAGAATCTTCCAGGCCCCTCTCCTCCGTATATACAAAACTGAAGTTTCTCTCCTCTGTAATTTTGATACAATGCCTTGCTAAGGAATTTTTAGCTTCCTTATCCTTGAGGGATTTCTGTTTTCTCCAGGGCTGTTGAGGAGCCTCCAGCTGTAGTGTGTACTCTCCTAATGTCAGTACAAGTGGTAAATGCTACCTCCACTCCTTACTCTTCAAGAGCCTCTTCCTGGAAAATTTCGCTAGCATGGCCCATGCCTAAAATGGCTCTCATATGCTTGAGATCGGCTGCCTTGCAGTTACTCTGCAATGCTTCTGCATCTGATTAAGGACCACAATTTTGTTTGTCAGCTGCTCTCCTTCACAATTACCATAGTAACCAGCCTAGCACTTCCTACCTGAAGTCCAATGCAAGGCTTTTGTATCCATTTCAGAGCACAGAATCTAAGACTCACGCTATACAATGTTGTAAAAGAGATAAGTTGGTTTGTCCCATGTTTTTCTTGCTCCTGTTGATAAGACCCCAAGAAGACCAGATGACCCCCTGAATAGAAAATCAAGCAAGTACCCAAAATTTGGCCTGAGACAGTGTTCTGTGTTTTCCTATTACTGTACATGGTGGAGAATTCTCTGCTCCTTGGCTGTATTATTTCAGAACAAAGGATGTGTGTGTGTGTTCTCCCTGACATCAAAACTCTCTGCGGAAAGCTAGCATGTTAGATAGAGGTTTGTGTCTGGTCTTCTTGATGTACTAATTTAAACAGTCTGGGCTGGATGCTCCATATGATTACTCTAAGCATATTCTTCAGTTCTTACTGAATTGAAAGGATGGGTTATTTCATTGCCACCTACAGATAACTGTGGGTGCTGAAAGTTGCCTTTCAAATCAGACAATGTGGATGATGAACTTTCTGGTCTTGTCGCTGAATTTTTGGGCTAAAGTACATCTCCAGTTTCACAAACCTGAGGTTGGAGAAAGGAAATATGTATACAGTAGTTAGGCTATGTGATCCTTTCCTTCCAAGAAGTATGTACTGTAGATACAACTCTTAAGAGTGCTTCTGAACAGAGTGAATAAAAATCAGGGCTTTTTTGGGGATTTTTTTTTTTAATTAGGATTTTAAAATTATAAAAATGATTTTTCTTGTCATTGTCAAAATGCCTTTTTTTTAAAAGAAAAGCTCTAGTTTTAATTCAAAATGGATCTTAAAAATCTCATTATGGGATAGGGGTTATAAATTCTGATTCTACAGTATATTGTGAGACAGAGGAATCATATAATAGTACAGTATTTGGAAAAAGGGCCCCCACAATTGTAGGTCTGGAGCTCAAAGTTATGTGGTTCTGTTGGCTTCTGTGCAGATTATTAAGGTTAACCTTTCTGTCTCTCATAGTACTTACTTTCTAGTACAGTATATGCCATCCCACCCCCAAAAAAGTTTGGTTCTCAAACTTGGCTGGTGGCTTCAGAGATAAATGTTTAATAACACTTTATAGAGATAAGAAATAACAGACTTGGTCAGCCCTGTTTTCCAGTTTAGATTGAATTTATTCCTGGAGCTTTTATCTTTCCTTCTTCTTGACATGATAGTTTTGCAGGTTCTTCAAACCTCTGTTACAGCCTATAAGATTGTTTTCATCAATCTTCCTTGTATAATCTGAATACCTTTAGAAGACCAGCCCTAGCCGTTGGCTTTTGTGCTGAAGTTAAGGCCTTCCCTCTGTCTGAAAGTTCACAGTTTTAGAGAGTGGAAGCGTAAGGGCATTGGAGACTGTATTGGAGATTGAGTAAATCTGGGAAATAGTTTGGGGGGGGGGAATGGTTGAGGTTATAGTGACCTCTAAGAGTGCACTTTTGGTGTGAAGGGAACTGTGTTTAAACCCATTCTTTCTGAGCTGTGATTTAAATAATGGTTTTAGATCCTAGTTGAAGTCAATGTAATATAAATTAAAACCCTCCTTCTAAACAAGATTTTTAATGTGCAACCACCCTGCCTCACCCCTTTAATTTTGTGTGGGTTGTCCTGACATTCTTGTCTTTCCTATCTAAGCCTTTCCTGTTTCTTCACAGTTTCTTTCTGAGGAAAAATCATTAAGATGGGAAAAAATAGTATAGTTTCAGTGGTAACCCTAAGAGCTGTCTGTTTCCGAAGGATCTTTTGTCCTTTTGGTTTCTTTGTAGTGAAGCACTAATTTTTGGTTCCTTTATTCTAAATTTTGAACATCTGAATCAAAGTGATGAAGGTGATAACAACAGTGAAGATGTAGCAGTAAGGGAAAAGTCATTTTCCCGTCTCAAGGTTAAAAGCGAGGTTTTATTTCTCCCCCCCATTCCTTCCTCAGATTCTGTTATAATGACAAGTGAATAGGAATAGAAAAAACCACCATTACCATGAAATAATGAAAATGCTTTCCTAACACTAAACTAAAGAAGCAATATCATATAAAGGAGCAGAGGAATGGTGGGCTAAGCTTTGTGTTTCAAGATCAAGAGGCTTGAATCCATGGGTATTTAAAAGTTATTAAAACTGGATTTGGAAAATAAATAAATAAATAAATAAATAGAGCAATCTCATCTCTGGCTTCATCCATGCTTTGAGTCCGTTAAACTGCCTCTGCATCTTTCTGGCATTCATACCAGTGAGACGTGACTGAAATAATGTCGTTTTCCCTTTAGCAGTTCAGTCACATTTCCACTGGATGTGCATTTCAGCTGGTCTCTTGAAAGGTAGTGATACAGTTATAACAAAGGCTAACTCAGAAGTACACAAGTGCTTGAATTCAGCCATTTAGTTTTTCCCCCCCTCTAATGAGATTTGTCAAGGTTTCCTCCATGATTTATCTCATATGCAGATATGTACCGCTACATCATTAATTTATTTCACCTAGTGTAAGCTTGCTGCAGTTACCTTTTACTGGCTTTTATCCATCTCCAGAGGCTGTTAAACCAGGGACAGTGGGGTCTGTAGTTCAAAATACCTGAAGGGAATCATCATATTCGGGAAAGGTAGCTTTTAGCATCCTGAATACAGATGGACTAGTCCTGGGGGGGGGGTGTTAACTAATGACTGCCAAAGCAGTGCAGAGACTAGCTAGTGTGTTGGGCTTCAATATGTAAATCCAGGGCCAAGCTACATATAAGTCATGATTTTGGGGGGTTGGGGAGGGGGAATGTTGTCTATCTGCTGTTTTGTCTGTTTTCTTGTCTGCTTTGAGTATAACTCCATCCAAACAACCTACAGTACACAAGACAGTTTATTTGCTTCTGCCTTTAGGTTCAGATCTTGACTCATCTGTAAAGCTCACTTGGGAAGTGGACCTTTAGTCCACGTTGTTGTTGCAAAAATAACAGTCTACCTTGTCCCTTATCATTCAATAACAAGTGATAAAATTGGGAGAACGGGAACAGTTTTAGGTTAGAAGAGATTGTGGAAATCATTTTCTTGGTGGCCTCCTAGTCTTGTTATTCTAGCACAGGGGTCTCAAACATGCGGCCCGGGGGCCATTTGCAGCCCGCCGGATGATAGTTTGTGGCCCCCTCCTTGCCTGCCCTCCTGAAGTGCCCACGCGTCCTCTGCTGTCAAGAGTCAAAAAAGCCTTGCCTTGCTTGCCAGCTGTCTCCCAAGACAGCGCCTCTTGCACCCTCCATCCGGAACTGCAGCCTGCCAGCCATCCCGCCTGAGTGTGCCTTTTTTTGAGGGGGGGAGGCTCAGAGGAAGGTTGCTGGACCTCCGTGTGTGTGTGTACGTGCGTGCACCTGTGGGAGCCCACCCCATTCTGTCTAATATCGCGGGTACCAATGGAGGCTTTTTTCCTTTGGCAAGGCGTTTCTGTAAGGTTTTAAAAAAATTATGTCATGCCCTCCTCCCCCCGTCGGTGCTCCCTTCCTTCTCCGCTTCTTCATCCTGCTGTTGCTGGTGGTGGTGGTAGTGAAGAAGGAGCTGGAGGGGGTCGTGGCTGGCGACGAGGGCTCGCGCGCCCCTCCTTCTCCTCCTCGGAGCCCCTCGGGCTCTTGCTCCGCTTAGCGGAAAATCTGATGCAGCCCAGCCTCACCCAGACTCTGCCTCCAGCGGCCCCCAGGTAAATTGAGTTTTAGACCCCTGTTCTAGCATATTTGTTACCTCAGCAAAATATTAAACCAAAGTTTTCAAACCTACAGATCCATGTAGGTATCACATTTCCTCAAGTCCTCTGAGCAACATATTGGGTAGGCTTTCTGGAGCAGTGGCCTTTTGTCCATCTTGTTCTGAGGATCCATTTTGAAGGAGGTGGTAGGCAGGCTCCCTGAATTGCTGAGAATAATTCTCAGAGCTAGGCATGTGCATAGGCAGCCTCTAAGAACACCTCAGGAACAATCCCTGTCTCTTAAGGAATGGTCCCCTCAGAATGAGGGGAGGCACCACACCAAATGTTCTGGCAGGCCCTGTTCTCCTGCTTCAGGTCCTGGTTAGAGCCAGGCATCTGGGCTTAGCTGGCTATCCAGATGGCTTACTGCCCCTCTGTCTTGTGGGGTGGGGGAAAGAGAGGTAGTAGCAATGATAAGGGCAGCAGCAGGAGTCCTTCCGCCTTGTGCCAGCTGGACAGCTGGTATCTGTTTTTGCAAACATTTACTTTCCAACCATTGTGATGAGAACTGAATGATGTTGGGCAGTGGTTCCCAACCTTGGATTCCCAGATGTTTTTGGACTGCCACTCCCATAAATCCTGGCCGGCACAACTAGTGGTGAAGGTTGTTGTGGGTTTTTCGGGCTCTTTGGCCGTCTTCTGAAGGTGGTTCTTCCTGATGTTTCGCCAGTCTCTGTGGCCAGCATCTTCAGAAACCACCACCATAGTGGGGAAGGCTTCTGAAAGTTTTAGTTCAAGAACATTTGAGAGCTCAAGGTTGGTAACCACTGTTGTAGGGGATATGGAAGTGGCAGAGAAGTGGTGAGCAGCCTAGCTCTAATCTCTTCTGTGCCACACTATCCACTGAAGTGCCATTTTGCCGGGAAGCCTTGGCCAAAGTTACAAAGCCCACACTCTACCCTTTTTTTGCATGATCATGGGCACCACTGGGCTGATGTCGCATGGCATCATTTGATTCTCTTTTTGCAGCCTTTTCTGTCCTCCAGTAGTGTAAGAAAGCACACGTGGATTGATTAGGGCAGCAAATATTGTTAAAAAGGCATGACATTTCATGAAATAAGGATTCCAGAACCCTTTGCTGAACATAAAAAGATGAACATTGTGATTGTTAGGGTGATCTGTAATGCCGCTGGTTGTCTTTGCTACTTCAAAGAGCAGGAAAGGATAGGTCCCTGCCCTCAGGGGCTTATATTGTAGTATTTGGCTAGGGGAAACAACAGATGAAAGAAATGAACTTTGAGGTGAAGAGAAGAATGTGCGGTTGTCCTTTTGCCGAGTTACAGGAGTAGGTTGTAGTTTTCTACACACTCAACACCATTGAGTTGAAAGGAACTGATCTCTAAATACAGTGTTAGAATTGGTGCTGTAAGTAGGGCATGGGAATCAGGTGTTCTTTTTTGTTTGGGTTTTTTTTTTTTTTTGCCAAATGATTCTGAAAAAGTAGTTTGTGAGGAGGGATTTCAAGGAAGTAAGACATGCTGTATCAAGTTGGTATTCTGAGAGGCAGTTTTGAGCAAGGCAAGATTTGTGGTCTTGGAACACAAGGGTGGCCACAAAGTTTCAGATTAATTATTTTACCTGCCCACTGTGTTTACGTGTGTGTGTTTAGTCGTTTAGTCGTGTCCGACTCTTCGTGACCCCATGGACCAGAGCACGCCAGGCCCTCCTGTCTTCTACTGCCTCCCGGAGTTGTGTCAGGTTCATGTTGGTTGCTTCGCAGACACTGTCCAGCCATCTCATCCTTGGTCGTCCCCTTCTCCTCTTGCCATCACACCTTCCTAACATCAAGGTTTTTTCCAAGGACTCTTTTCTTCTCATGAGATGGCCAAAGTACTGGAGCCTCAGCTTCAGGATCTGTCCTTCCAGTGAGCACTCAGGGTTGATTTCCTTTAGAACTGATAGGTTTGTTCTCCTTGCAGTCCAGGGGATTCTCAAGAGCCTCCTCCAGCACCATAATTCAAAGGCATCAATTCTTCGGCGGTCTGCTTTCTTTATGGTCCAGCTCTCACTTCCATACATCATGACAGGAAAAACCATAGCTTTGACTATTCGGACTTTTGTTGGCAAGGTGATGTCTCTGCTTTTCAAGATGCTGTCAAGATTTGTCATCGCTTTCCTCCCAAGAAGAAGGCGTCTCTTAATTTCAGGGCTGCTGTCTCCATCTGCAGTGATCATGGAGCCCAGGAAGATAAAATTTGACACTGCCTCCATATCTTCCCCTTCTATTTCCCAGGAGGTGATGGGACCAGTGGCCATGATCTTAGTCCCATGGGATTTTACATGGGATGTTTACATGGGATGGATATTCAGTTTCAAAAGTCTGCTTATTTTAATCTGTATGGTGTTTGTGTGTAGACACGGGTACATATGATGGTCTTTCTGTTGTCTTGGCAACAGGAGGTGTGTTAACAGAATATCATGAATCCCTTTTGTCTGTGTAGTGTGTATGTGGAGGGGGTACCATATAGATAAACACAATCAGCATGGCGGTTTGCAAAACATCAAGGACATTCGAAGATGGGTGACCTCCTCTGCATTTTCTTTCTCTCCGAAGTTTAAGACAGGCTGGCAAAATCCCCCAAACCTAAGGCTTTTAATTCTTGCTGCTGAAGAATTTGAAATATTTCAGCTCTGGTTGGCTGTTCAAATGTTGATACTTGGCTCAAGATTTTGAAATATTATTCCAGACCTAGCTGAATGCTCCTCCACCACCAGTCTTTGCAAAAACCCATTGACGGGCCCCATCCTTGATAAATAAAACATTTGTCATTTCCTGCATAACTCAGATGGTAGAACTACTCCTACAGTGATGTAGCGTTTAATTCAGTTTTCTTTCAACCCAAAGAGAAATTGGTATAAGATCTAAGCCTGTGGTATTTGAGAGAGGCATTTCTGGAGGGTTTTGGCTTTTGGCAGGATCCCATGAACTCGCATAATAAGGGAATGGAGGGGCTCCATAATTAAAGCCGTATGTATTTATTTCTTCTTTCTCCTGAAGGAACATCTGTTTTGCAAATCAGCCTCATTCCTATCCATATTTATTACCAGTGCTGTTTCCTTTGCAAAATCAGAGTTCACTGCTCTCTTGCAGGGGTACCCCTTCATGCCTGGCATGTGCTGTGCGAGGAAAGGGAGATAAGGGTGGATGGTGCGACCTCTGTGCTTTATAGTGGCAAAAAAAGGCTCGCCATGGGTTTGGGTCAGCTTCAGGATACTCCATTCTCCTGCCTTAGCTGACTTAATTCTATTTGGCTGACAGTATGGGGATAGGGATGAGCATGGGGCAATTGCTGTGTTGACCTCTTGGGGTTTTGCTTTTGTTTTTTCTTGTGGTCTTTCTTTGGGAAAGGATAGATATGGGTGGGACTTGGAAAAATATGATGCATTGATGTTGATTCTAGGAACATCTGTTTTGCTCATTCCTATCCATGTTTATTGCCAGTGCTGCTTCCTTTGCAATACTCAGAGCCAAACATCTCCCTTAACATTCTGTGACTTGAACGGGTGGGTGAAGATTGAACAAGAGATTGAGACAAGGCGAAGCCAGCTGGAGTTTCTTGGTGCCTTTTTCCTTAGTTTGTTTGATCTTACAGAAACTTCCATCCTGGCATTTGGTCCTGTTGGGGCTTTCGGTGCAGAGAACATACCATGTCTGTACTGTTTAGGCCCTGAATATCTCGGGAGGATTAGCTTCAAACACATAAACACTTATTTCCATAATGTTTGACTGTTCAAGGCAATTTACTTCTGCTTGAGGTGAAACCGCTCATTCCTCATGGTGCCGATTTAAACTTACAAGCATCTAAATGCTTACAGCAGGAGACAGAGTTGTTCTGTTTTTTTAAAAAGCATGTTTATGCTTTGGAATTTCCTCATTGCTCTAATGAAGTGGGATACTGGAATGCATATCTCCTAACTGCTTGTAAGATTTCCCCATAGGACTGAATTTCATTGTAAAATTTGAGCAGCCCTTGAGAATATTTGGGGGAGGTATATGTTACATTTGCTGCTGTGGTGCGTTACAGAGTTTGGGTACAGAAAAGGTGCCCTGAGGGAAAGGGCCAAGTCTCAGTTTTGTGCTATGCGTATGTTTCCTATATGAATATGCATGAGGAACATGAACAATTTTTCCTCTGCTGTTCTTCCATTGGACTCTTTGTTGTCTCCTATCCAGATCAACTTTCAATTAGCTGTAGCAATGGGTGCAATATCCCATAGAATCATAGAATAATGGATTCGGAGGGAGCTTGTAAGGCCATTGAGTCCAACCTCCTGATCAATGCAGGAAACCAAATAAAGGTATATATAACAGATGGTTGTCTAATTTTCTCTTCAATGCCTCTAGCACTGGAGTTCTCACTGCCTCCTGAGATAATTGGTTCCATTGTCGTACTCCTGAACCATTTAAGAAGTTTTTCCTGCTGTTCAACCAAAATGTAGTTTCCTGTAACTTGGGCCCATTATTACGTCTCCTGCACTCTGGAATGATTTAGAACACAGCCTGCCCCTTTGTATGACTACCTTTGAAATATTTGAGGAGTGCTATCATATCTCTCACCAATCTTCTTTTCTCAAGTCTAAATATACTCAGTTATTTCAGTCTTTCCTCATAGGGCTTAGTTTCCAGCCCCCTGATCATCCTGGTTGTCTTCCTCTGAACTTATTCCAGTTTGTTGTAGGTTTTTGGGGCTGTTTAGCTATGTTCTGGCCAAAAAACAGCCCAAAAAACCTACAACAACTATCGGATCCTGGGCATGAAAGCTTTCAAGAATATATTGTCCCAGTTTGTTGGCAACCTTTTTAAAGTGTAGTGCCCAGAAGTGGTCACGGTATTGAAGATGAGACCTAACTAGTGCTGAATACAGGGGAACTGGCAATTTGAAAAGATCAGAATGAAATTTAACAGAGCTAAGTGTGAAGTTCTACATATAGGAAGAACAAGCCAAATGCACAGTTATAAGATGGTGCATATTTGGCTCAGTAATACTATGTGCGTAAAGGATCTTAGAATTATTGTAGATCACAAGCTGAATATGAGCCAACAGTGCAAATGCTACCGTATTTTTGCTCCATAAGACGCACCTGACCTTAAGACGCACCTAATTTTTAGAGGAGGAAAGCAGAGAAAATATATTCTGAACCAAATAGTGTTATTAAAATATTTAATAAACTATAACAGAGTAACATTTGAACCATGTAAAGTGAACAGCAGTCAACAGTGGCATTAAGAACCATTACCACTGTCATTAACAAATGGAGAGACTTAAAGGTTTGTGTACTCTAGTTTATGTACCATAAATTTGTGTACCATAAATTTGTGTGTTTAGTCGTTTAGTCGTGTCCGACTCTTCGTGACCCCATGGACCAGAGCACGCCAGGCCCTCCTGTCTTCTACTGCCTCCCGGAGTTGTGTCAGGTTCATGTTGGTTGCTTCGCAGACACTGTCCAGCCATCTCATCCTCGGTCGTCCCCTTCTCCTCTTGCCATCACACCTTCCTAACATCAAGTTTTTTTCCAAGGACTCTTTTCTTCTCATGAGATGGCCAAAGTACTGGAGCCTCAGCTTCAGGATCTGTCCTTCCAGTGAGCACTCAGGGTTGATTTCCTTTAGAATTGATAGGTTTGTTCTCTTTGCAGTCCAGGGGATTCTCAAGAGCCTCCTCCAGCACCACAATTCAAAGGCATCAATTCTTCGGCGGTCTGCTTTCTTTATGGTCCAGCTCTCACTTCCATACATCACGACAGGAAAAACCATAGCTTTGACTATTCGGACTTTTGTTGGCAAGGTGATGTCTCTGCTTTTCAAGATGCTGTCAAGATTTGTCATCGCTTTCCTCCCAAGAAGAAGGCGTCTTTTAATTTCAGGGCTGCTGTCTCCATCTGCAGTGATCATGGAGCCCAGGAAGATAAAATTTGACACTGCCTCCATATCTTCCCCTTCTATTTCCCAGGAGGTGATGGGACCAGTGGCCATGATCTTAGTTTTTTTGATGTTGAGTTTCAGACCATTTTTTGCACTCTCCTCTTTCACTCTCATTACAAGGTTCTTTAATTCCTCCTCACTTTCTGCCATCAGAGTGGTATCATCTGCATATCGGAGGTTGTTGATATTTCTTCCGGCAATCTTAATTCCGGCTTGGGTTTCTTCCAGTCCAGCCTTCCGCATGATGTATTCTGCATATAAGTTAAATAAGCTGGGGGACAATATACAGCCTTGCCGTACTCCTTTCCCAATTTTGAACCACTCAGTTGTTCCATGACCAGTTCTAACTGTTGCTTCCTGTCCCACATATAGGTTTCTCAGGAGACAGATAAAGTGGTCAGGCACTCCCATTTCTTTAAGAACTTGCCATAGTTTGTTGTGGTCCACACAGTCAAAGGCTTTCGCATAGTCAATGAAGCAGAAGTAGATATTTTTCTGGAACTCTCTGGCTTTCTCCATAATCCAGCGCAAGTTAGCAATTTGGTCTCGAGTTCCTCTGCCTCTTCGGAATCCAGCTTGTACTTCTGGGAGTTCTCGGTCCACATACTGCTGAAGCCTACCTTGCAGGATTTTGAGCATAACCTTGCTAGCGTGCGAAATGAGTGCAATTGTTCGGTAGTTGGAGCATTCTTTGGCACTGCCTTTCTTTGGGATTGGGATGTAGACTGATCTTTTCCAATCCTCTGGCCACTGTTGGGTTTTCCAAACTTGCTGGCATATTGAATGTAGCACCTTAACAGCATCATCTTTCAAGATTTTAAATAGTTCAACTGGGATGCCATCACCTCCACTGGCCTTGTTGTTAGCCAGGCTTTCTAAGGCCCACTTGACTTCGCTCTCCAGGATGTCTGGCTCAAGGTCAGCAACTACATTGTCTGGGTTGTCCGGGATATCCAAATCTTTCTGATATAATTCCTCTGTGTATTCTTGCCACCTCTTCTTGACGTCTTCTGCTTCTGTTAGGTCCCTCCCATTTTTGTCTTTTATCATGTTCATCTTTGCGCAAAATGTTCCTCTAATATCTCCAATTTTCCTGAACAGCTCTCTGGTCTTTCCTTTTCTGTTATCTTCCTCTATTTCTTTGCATTCTTCATTTAAGAAGGCCCTCTTGTCTCTCCTTGCTATTCTTTGGAAGTCTGCATTCAATTTTCTGTAACTTTCCCTATCTCCCTTGCATTTTGTTTCCCTTCTCCTCTCTGCTATTTCTAAGGCCTCGTTGGACAGCCACTTTGCTTTCTTGCATTTCCTTTTCCTTTGAAATTTGACTAAATTTAGTCAAATACATATAGACAGTGTTCCGTGTCTAAATCACACTGGCCATGTGACCACGGAAAGATTGTCTTCTGACAAACGCTGGCTCTATGGCTTGAAGAGCGGGATGAGCGCCGCCCCCTAGAGTCGGACATGACTGGACAAAAATTGTCAAGGGGAACCTTTACCTTACATATAGACCATTATCAGCCAGTGATAAGACCTATACCACTCTACCTATATTTTACATTTCCTTTCATCCACCTCCTTCCCATGCTTATAGAAATGTCTCAATGACAGATGAGATTGCTGTGCAACTCTGCCCAGCTACAGCTCAAGCCTATATTAAGTTAGAAATGGTTTGTCTCATTTGGCACTGCATTGAGAGGTCCCTTTTAGTTGTGTGGAGGATAAATAGTGGAATTAAACTATTTAACAGCTGTTAACACAGTTAGTTTCCTTTCTGCAACACCCTTTGGAAATACATTCTCTAATAGATGCCCAGAACTAGTTGAAAAGTTTGCAAGTTGAATCCAAATTTCCCATAGAAATGCATTGAAAATTAATTAATGCATTTTTATGGGGGGGAAGGTCAGAAACTTTTAAAAAATTAAAAGAAAGTCAGTTACCAGGTACTGTAGACTGAGCCTGGCTCTTCACAGTGCCTTGGTAGCCCCCGAAACAGCCAAAAAAGAGCACCAAACAGCTAAAAGCTGGCAGACGGCAGCCATTTTGTGCTCTTCTCCACTCCTGCCGCCTCCCCTCTCCCCACCTAACAGCTGATTGGCGCTGGTCCGAAAGGCTTCCCAGGCAGCTATTAAACTAGCAAGTACCGGTATGCACGTTTCTACACAAGCAGGTTTCAACTCAAAGGGAGCACCTTTTCACCCAAGCACGGTTTAACCCAAAACAAGCAGCTTTTAAAGCGAGCATGCACGTTTCTACACAAGCAGGTTTCAACTCAAAGGGAGCACCTTTTCACCCAAGCACGGTTTAACCCCAAACAAGCAGCTTTTAAAGCGAGCATGCACGTTTCTACACAAGCAGGTTTCAACTCAAACGGGGCACCTTTTCACCCAAGCACGGTTTAACCCAAAACAAGCAGCTTTTAAAGCAAGCATGCACGTTTCTACACAAGCAGGTTTCAACTCAAAGGGAGCACCTTTTCACCCAAGCACGGTTTAACCCAAAACAAGCAGCTTTTAAAGCGAGCATGCACGTTTCTACACAAGCAGGTTTCAACTCAAACGGGGCACCTTTTCACCCAACCACTAACCCCAAACAAACAGCTTTTAAACTAAATTTTACATTTTGAAATGACAGTACCAGGCAGTCCCAGGTCTCTCTCCCAGCTCTCTAACTGCTTGGACTAGCAAGGAAGCAGACAAGCAGCCTCTTCACTAACTGAATGTTTGAATTTCCCACTTTTCCTACCTTCCCCACATATTAGGTATGCTAATATCTGTGCACTGGAGGATTGTGGGAGGAACACCCAACCCCTGATGGGGGTCCCGTGGGGCACCCCAAAACACTGAGGAGCTCTCTTGGCCTCTGGCAGGACTGGGGCTGTGCAGCCCTGTTCGGATCAGGAGGTGCAGCTGGGGGGGTCACCATGCCTTTGGGGAACAGGGCATAGAAAGGGGCTGGAGGTGCAGGGGCCACTCAGACTCATACCTGGCAGGGGAGATACCATTATTGTAAAAGTGGTTTTCCCAGGGTAAGGCTCATCCATTGCACTTCAGGTGTGCTGATTCCTGTGATTTCCCCAAATGTGGGAAAATCAACTGCCTAATTTATGGTAGTGGGGGACTGTATTTGTGGTTTCCCCTGGTCTTTTTAGAATCATTCTTTCCCCTTTGGTCCTTGGCTGTTTTCACTGCCCTCTGCCATCTACATTTGCTGCCATTGGCCTGTTGGCCCTGCTGGTTTTCCAGGTGGGCTCTAGGAGGTAGATCCTGGAAAGCCAGCAGTGTAGATGGCAGAGTGGTGAAGTCTAATGTGGCTGCCACAGCAAGCAGCCTCTGGTGCCAGTTCAGAGGCCTCCCAGCAGGATAGTGGGAGGCTTCTGGGTGGTGGTGGCTGAACCCTTTTTTACTGTATTCGCTCCATAAGACACACATACTTTCTCCTCCACTATTTGGGGGGGGGGGGGAAGTGCCTCTTATGGAGCAAAAAATACGGTATTATAGATTGCCTTGACAGATGTATAGTCTCCTATTGAATCAGTAAAATGTACATACATGTTGATTAAGAAGTCTGTTTAGTCAATACACCTACTTTCCTTGAACCTAACAGTTGTATTTAGCTCTTCTATTTCAGTTTTAGGGTGAAAAAGTGCATAGAAGTGTTAACAGTTCATTTCCTGTATATTGCAATTGTTCTCAATACTGCTGCATTCTGGCCATACAAGATTCCATTGAAACTCTGCCTCATTATGATGTCTGACTGCTAAGTTTGGATCTGTGTAGTGCCAGAAACACTAGCATTATGGATGTATTCACATATTTCAGTTTCTTCATAAATTCTTTCCTTTAGGAACACTGACAACATTTTTGAGAATTCTGTTTTAAGGCACACCCAGGCAAACTGAATTCTTATTTGACACTATGGTTGTAATTGGGGTGGGAAAAATTGTGGCAGTAAAAGGGCTGCTGAACTGAAGCAAGTCCCTGGAATATTTTAAAACCAACAGATCTTGCTTTATGGAGATAACTTAGAACTGAAGAAATGGCATGATTAATCTATGCATTATTAAAAATAAATTATATAATCATGAGTATGAAATATGAGTACATAATATAAATAAGTCATTGAGGTGGTAGAGTGGGAAGTAAGCCATCTGCTAAAATCAACTAAACATACAATATCAATGAATATGAAATTAGCACAATAAATATTTTCATCTACCCCCTAACCTCCTGAGGCTGTTCTTTGATTCATTATCTTTGAAACTTCTTAATGGCAGTGCACCTCTTTCCTCAACTTTTTAAATTTTAAAATATTTTTCTTCTTCCTGTCTCCCAGCTGTGGAAGGACGGCCAACAAAACTACGAACATTCATCCATTAAGGATGTCCAAGGCAATCTGAAGAACTCATTTAAATCCTTTTGGGAAGTTTGTATGGGGTGGCTTTCCCAAAGTAGCCAGGTAGCTGTGGTAGTCGAGAAACTCTTTGTGCTTTTAAATCATCTGAAACCAGTGGGGAAAGGGAATAAGCTACTAAGAGTGCTGATTTGGCTATGGGGATATATGCCTTAGTTACATCCTGCTTTTAACAGCGTAGTGTGCTGTGTATGTAGAGCTTTAGATAATGTTAGAAAAAGGCCCAGCATGCTGCAGCCAGACTGTTTACTGGAGCTGATTTAGAAGAGCTACAAAAGTTCTTTGTTACAACAGCTTCTTGAAATGGTTTAGTAAATAAAATATACTATGAAAAGGAGACAATTAAAATGTCTCCAAGGGATGAACTCTGAAGCCTGTTCATTGGCACAGAAGAAGCCCTGGGCCTGCTTACTGTCTCTCTCTTTAATCTCTAACCCCAAAATTCACACAAAATAAATATTTCAGGTCATACGCTAGAGCTGTTCAGTGTCTTAAAAGGTGAAGGTGACAAGCTGTGGGATCAGAACTTCAAAGCCTTAGGTCTGAAAATTAATTAGTTTCAGTTAAATTTTAGAAATTGAGAGATATGCTCACTATTTTAATTTAAACCTGATAATATTTAAATCATTAAATTAGTGTCAGTAACAGATTAATTAAAGTATTATTATAGGCACTCCATGTAGAGGGCACATGTCAGTCCCACTACATCCAAGAAAAAAGGATATATACTTTGCTTCAAACCGTAGCTTTGTACTCTGTGGCCCAAGTTAGATATATCCAGTGTGGTGTCTTGGATAGTGTTGGTTAAACCGCTCCTTAAATATCTCACCAACTCTGAAAACTCTACTAGAGTTTCCCTAAGTTGGAATTGATTTGATAGCACATAATAAATAGACAAAACTTAGTTATGCAAATAGATTTGAACTGTAATACCTAGAAGTTTCAGTTAAAACATATAAGGTTCAATGATGTTTAAGAACACAGGAAGAGGCCTGCTGGATCAGGCCAAAGGCTCATCTAGTCCAGCTTCCTGTAGCTCACAGTGGCCCCACCAGATGCCTCTGGGAGCACATGGGACAACCAGATACCTGTCTCCTGATTCTTTAAGATTCTAAGCCAAATACCATCAGCCTAAGACCACCAGGAATCCTAAGGATGGGAACCATTTATCTAAAAAGGGCAAATTGGCCACTCCCGGTTATATTTCTTTAGGATGCCACTGTATGAAGCTTTGCCTGAAAGTATAAATCTGATCACAAAGGTAGCAAATCTGAATCCAGCCTGCTGTGGAGGTTGTAGTGAACCCATTTATTTCTGTTGCACCTGAAGAAAAGCACTGCTCCATCCAGGGACAATCTTGAAATATAATGTTACTTGATATAAATCCACAACTCCTCTGCCTCTTTAAAGATGATTTTTATGCTAATTTCCCTAAGGCAGGGGTTGTCAACCCCTGGTCCGTGGCTCGGTGACAGTCTGTGGGCTTGCTGGAACTGGACTGCAGATACGGATCTTGGATAGCAGTGGGTGCATTGCGCTTGCGTGGGGGTTTCCTCCCCCCCCATGCATTTTTCTCACTCCCCCCAGCTGGTCCGCAGCCCCAGAAAGGTTGTGGACCGCTGCCCTAAGGAAAAAGGCTTCTGGGTATTGTAGTCCTAGTGCATTTGTAAAGCTCATCTTAGGCTATCTAGAGTACAGTGGGGTCTTGACTCGAGAACTTAATCCGTATTGGAAGGCGGTTCTCAAGTCAAAAAGTTCTCAGGTCAAATCTGCATTTCCCATAGGAATGCATTGAAAACCATTTGATCCGTATCTGCTCTTTTCCGTCCATAGAAACTAAAGGGAAGCTGCTATTCCGCCTTCGACCACTAGAGGGGGATATTTTGTTTCTTTTTTTCTTAGGTCAAGAAAGGTTCAGGGAAGGCAGGGAAAATACAGTCCAGGCAGTACAGTACCAGGCAGTCCGAAGACTGTCTCCCAATCCACTCTCTAGTCTAAACGCTGGGAGGAGAGAGGAAGCAGACAGGCACCCTTTTCACTGGCTAACAGTTAACTGAAAGTTCACATTTTGCACTTTCCCTGCCTCCCAAGTGGTTTTTTTTTCAGTTCTTAACTCAAATCTAAGTACTTAAGTCAAGTCAATATTTTCCTATGAGAGCGGTTCTTAAGTCAAAATGTTCTTAACTCAAGCCGTTCTTAAGTCAAGACCCCACTGTAAATAATAATAATGTGCTGCCAAGTTAGTTCTGATTTATGGTGACTCTTTTCAGGGTTTTCTCCGTAGCAAGTACTGTACTAAGAAGAGCCTCGTGGCACAGTGTTAAACTGCTGTACTGCAGCCAAAACTGTGCTCACGACCTGGGGTTCAATCCCAGGTAGCCGGCTCAAGGCTGACACAGTCTTCTATCCTTCCGAGGTTGGTAAAATGAGTACCCAGCTGGGGGTGGTGTGGTGGCGGGAATGTGTAGCCTATATAATTAACTTGTAAACCACCCAGAGAGTGCTTGAAGCGCTATGGGGCAGTATATAAGCAGCACATTTTGCTTGGCTTTAGAAAATGGTTTACTAGACTCTGGAACTCCCTCCCACAGGACGCCACCCTGGCTTCATCTTTACTGTTCCTCTGCAAACAGGCAAAGACCTTTCTCTTCAGGCAGGCTTTTTCCTTAGTGACTGACTGACTGTCTAGGAGACAATAAATAGGATGGGTTATATTTTGTTGTTTCTAATCCTGTTCTTGTAATGCTTTTATCTAACATTTTAAATTTAATGTTATTAATTATTCATTAATATTTCAATAATTTACTGTTCTTCGTGGCCTCTGAATGTACATAATTGGGTTTGTTCTGCGCCTATGCAAGATGTTTCAGAAATTTATAGAGCTTAAAGACATGTGATTAGTAGGACATTCCCCCGTGGAGCACATGCTCCGCCCTCCCAAAGTCACATCAGTTCCTTTTTGCTGCCACTTTTGTTGGACTTTCTTTGGAACACTACAGCGAGTAATGAGATGAATTTAGCTATTTCAGTCATTTTTTCTTCCCCCCCCCACCGCCACTTTTTCCTTCCTTTCCTCCCCCACTTTTGTGGCCCCTCGCAAGGCCCTTCAAGCTGTGCATGCTCTGCACGAACAAGAACCCACTTACCGATTGTCACGATCGTTGCCTCTTCTGCTTAGGGGAACAACACCAAACACACTCCTGCCCCAAGTGCAAAAAGCTTACTAAGCCCACTTTGAAATTACGTCTGCAAACACTTCACTCTTACCTTTGGGAAAGGTCTCTTAATCTGACCTCCATGGATCCGGCAACCTCTCCAACTCCACATCCAGAATATCAAGAGACTGCTTATGCGATATTGAGCCAGATGACTTCACCACCTCGACAAAAGGACTCTTCGAAGTCTACTTCGAAGTTGAGCTTGACCTCCGCATCGAAAGCTCCAACCCGTCTCGATGACTCATCTAAGAAAAAGAACGATAAAACTAAGAAGCCTACAAAATCGACTCAGATAGATCCACCTCAACTGGTGATCCCATCACCCATTCTCAAGGAGTCATCTAGAGATGCCCCTGGTTCGATCTCGGACAGAGATGACCCAACTATAACACTGGCTCAGGCTGCAGCCTCCATTGTTAACCTCTCGCCGAGTACTGGCCTGTCTCCGGCTGATGCTCACTCAAGCTTGGCCTTGGCCCGTTCAAGCCATAGATCATCAGAGAGGGCAATACCTATTCAGGTTTCTGGCTTGGAGTCATCTCATCACTTCCCCCGTAAACACCAGACGAAGAGACAACACCTTTCTCCAATTCAATATGCCCCCTCACACAGGGAATTGTACTATTATCCGAAACCATCTCAGTATCCAACCAGAGATGACTATGGGGAGCAATATCATCAATATGACCCTTACTATTCCGAAGACCTGACTGAACAGGCCTATTACAATGAGCCAAGAAGTCCATCTCGAACTCTTACCGATTATCAGGGCCTTCCATGCCTTCTTAACTCTCATTGCAGGACAAGCAGTACAGCTAGTTGCAGATAATACCACAGTGCTGTACTATATAAACAAACCGGGAGGTACCCACTCCCTCTCACTCCTTTATCTGGTGGTCGAACTTTGGGAATGGTGCTACCTACACTACATCTTCCCCGCAGCAGTCCATGTCGCCGTACACGACAACCTTCTTGCAGACCACCTTAGTCTTGCCACAAGAACACACGAGTGTGCACTGAACAACGAAGTTTTCAACCTCCTCTGTCACTGATGGGGTGTTCTGTCCATCAATCTTTTTGCCTCCGAGGCCAACACCAAGTGCCAACGATATGCTCCCGAGCCGGTGTCAATGGGAACTCACTTGGAGATGCCTTTATGATAGACTGGGTCAGAGGCCTACTTTACCTATTCCCTCCAATTCCACTCATACAACGAACTGCCATTCGATTTCAACAATTCCACTCAAATGCCATCCTCCTTGCCCCATGGTAGCCATGTCAACCGTGGTTCACCCACGTGAGATCAATATCGAGCGATCTGTTCCACCTCTCGTCAATCCCCAACCTTCTTCTGATTTACCATCCCGACATAGACTCTCCGAATATGACAGCATGGAGGATATTCCTGCCATACGAAATGTACTAGATTGAGCTCGAAAATGATCGACCCTAAAATTATACCAAAATAAATGGAAATCTTTCCTCTCCATTGCTCATTCTCAGGACTTACCTGCAGCGCCAGTTTCTTTGAAGACTCTACTTACCTTTCTCCTCCATCTCTTTCCTCTCGGACTATCTCCTTCTACCTTGAAGGTTTACATTTCAGCTGTTGTAGCTCACCACCCCTCTCATTCTGATTCAGCGAGGCTTTTTTCCCACCCAACTTTGAACAAATTCCTCAAGGAACTCCAAAATATTCGCCCCCCACTGCAACACCCTCTCCCTCAGTGATCCTTACAACTTGTCCTCAGTGTGCTCACCCGACCACCCTTTGAACCAATGGCTACTTCCAATTTCAAATTACTTTCTCTAAAGACATCCTTCCTTGTAGCCATAATATCTGCCAAACGCGCCAGTGAACTTGCAGCCCTCAGATCAGAGCCATCTTTTCTTCAGTTTCATCCAGATAAGGTTACCGTCTATTTTGATGCAGCATTTTTACCCAAAATTGTCTCTGAATTTCACATCAACCAACCATTGATTTTACCAGCTTTATTTCCATCTCCCTCTACACAGGCTCTACATGCTTGATGTAAGACGTTCTCTGGCCTTCTACATTGATAGAACTAAATTATTCTGAAAGTTTCCAAGGCTTTTCTTATGTTTTCAGGGCCCTCATAAGGATGCCCTAGCTTCGCCTCAAACTATATCTCGCTGGATTGTTCAAAGTATCTCATTGGCCTATGAGCTCCCAGGCAAGACACCTCCTGAACATTTAAGAGCTCATTCTACCAGAGCGCTATCAACCTCTACTGCTTTCCAACCTGGAATAGAGCTTCTGCACATCTGCCAGGCAGCTACATAGTTTAATCCATCGACCTTTGTGAGGCACTATCGTCTTGATGTCCGAGCAAAGAATGATGCTCCTTTTGGCAGAGCAGTTTTGACATCTCTTCTATCATGATGTCCCACTATCCAATAAGTGAGCTTGTCAGTCACCCAATTGTGTGCATTCACAGAGGCCATGAAGAAGAAAGAGAGGTTACCTACCTGTAACCATGGTTCTTCTAGTGGTCCCCTGTGAATCCACACATCCCGCCCATCCTCCCTTCTGTCCATCATGTTGCCTTTATATAAGCCTCTGACAGCGGCGGACTCTTACAGGAACTGAAGGGACTTTGGGAGGGTGGAGCATGCGCTCCACAGGGGAACGGCCTACTAATCACATGTCTTTAAGCTCTAGAAACTTTTGAGATGTCCTGCGTAGGCACAGAAGAAACCCAATTGTGTGCATTCAGAGAAGACCACTAGAAGAACCATGGTTACAGGTAGGTAACCTCTCTTTTTTAGCTTTTAATATAGAGTTTTTAATTATGTAAAACATTTAATTATGTAAACTACCACTCCTATTCCTAGGAGAAAAGCAGGGTAAAAATATTTTAAATAAATATTAAATAAAATTCTTCTGGGAGCTTCCTGGGACTGTGCAGCTTGCCCAAGACCACACAGGTTGGCTCTTCTTCCAGGAGGCACAGTAAGGAATTGAACTCCCAACCTCTGGCTTTGCAACCAGATACCCAAACCACTGAGCTATCCACTATAATCCTGGTTCTTAAAGGGTACTATAGACCCTTTACTCATTGTAGGTGGAAGATGTGGACTGACATGTTTCTTCTGAAAAGAAGCATGTGAACTACTTTTACTTTTAGTAAAAAGCTCTTGTTAATCTTACTTCTAAATTTTTTTTTAAAACATTAGATTTCAAGAGCTTTTCTGTGATACTGGTCCAAAAATGTGACAGATGGAACATTAGCATGCTAATTTTAATGTACGTATTATTTTCCACCTCCACATGGGATCAATGAGACTTGACAGTTTCATAATCACAATTGGACCTGTGCAATCTGCAAAGCAAGTGGATGCTATAAAGAGCAGAGTACATTAATCAGCCTAGTGCAGCCATACAGTTAACTTAGTAGTTTTCTTCCTGTGACTGATGAAGGCTCCCATCGACAGACTTTGTGATTAAAATAGTCAAGAGAAAAGGTCTTAAAAAAAGATTGAGGGGAAAAGTGAAATGATCTATTATGCCCAAGTTCATCTGATGGTAAAGCATGAGGATATAAAGCTAAACAGAGAACCAGCAGACAATATTTCTGCTGGTTTGATCATTGTTTTTGCAAGGTGAGTGAAGCAGAATAAAACCTGGGGGGGGTGTCATGCTTAACGTGGAAGACTTTGTTCAGTTAACAGGAAAATGTGAAATTCATTGATCTCCTTCCCTCTTGTGTGTTTGTGTGTATGGGAAATTTAGTTGAAGTTACTTTTTTGACTATAACCACTACAACCTTCCAGATTCTGGTAACTACTGTATAATCAAAAAGCAAATTTTCCAGGCTTTTCAAGGGTCAAACCAGTAAGCTGCATGCAAATCAGGATGAAGGAAGGTCAAAGAGCAGGACTTTATCACTCTCACTTTGATGGTTCTTTCTTTCCTTCCTTCCTTCAGTTCAAAAATGCTCTCACCAAGCTGAATTTTCTCTAGATACACAGGGCAGTCTACAATGAAGATGGAGAAACCCTGTATGGTCCCCCACCCTGTGGGTGAAAAAAGTTTGTGAAAATTTGTTTGAACTTAAAAACAAACAAGCAAAAAAAAAAAAAAAACCTCAACTATCAGCCAGAGAAGAATTACTGTATTTTTCCGTGTATAAAACAATACTTTTCTCTTAAATAATTTGAGAAAAAATTGAGAGATGTTTTATACACTGAAGGCAGCTATTTACCGCTGCCTTTTGCGAAGGCATAGGGCTCAGCAGAAAAGGGAGCCCTTTGATCCCTGCTTTTTCTCATTTGGGGTTAGAAAATGACTTGGGTGACTCTGTCTCATTTGGGGGGTTGACCCTTGCCGCAAAGAATGGGGTTCGCAGCCTGTGGAACTCAGGTAGTGTCGGTGGTCCGTACCGCCTTTTTCCATCTTTGGCGGATAGCCCGGCTGCGACCCTATCTCAATAAGGGGGCGCTCACTACCTTGGTTCATGCACTCGTAATCTCGAGATTAGACCACTGTAATGCGTTTTACGTGGGGCTACCTTTGAGGTTGATGCGGAAACTCCAAGTGGTGCAGAATGCGGTGGCCAGACTCCTTAGTGGAGCGAGAAAATACCACCATATTTCTCCTAATTTGGCTGCCAATTTGGTTCCGCGCTGACTTCAAAGTCTTGATGCTTACGTATAAAGCCCTAAACGGTTTAGGGCCTCGATACTTGGCAGAACGCTTACTCCCACCAAGCTCTACCTATGACACTCGAGCAAGTCAGGAGGTGAGGCTGAGGAGCCTGACGCCGAAGGAGGCCCAGAAGGAAAAAACAAGAAACCAGGCCTTCTCGGAGGTGGCACCTTGCCTCTGGAACGATCTGCCTCCAGAGATTCGTGCGGTTCCCTCGCTGGGTACTTTCAAAAACCAATTAAAAATGTGGATGTTTAGGCAGGCCTTCCCTCCAGTTAATTCCTGATTCTCTCCCCTCCTTTCTCTATTGTGGTTTATTTTTTGTTTGTTTTCCATCTTGAAGAATTGCCCAATTGTGTAATAATTCCTTTTTTATATTTATTCACGTATTTTGTGTTGTAAGCCACCTAGAGTGGTCGCAATGACCAGATAGGTGGGATATAAATAGAATAAATAAATAAAATAGAAAAGGGGGGGTGTCATCCTATACATTGGGTCGTCTTATAAATGGAAAAATACGGTAAGCAGCTTCTTTCTGCTGTCTTCTATCCTAACTCTCAGCTTATCCAATTTGATGTGGCTCTCACAAAAACAAATCCAACAAAACAATGAAGCTGCAGAACGGGAAGAGCACTGGTTTTGTGTAATGTATAGTCTGAGCCTTAGAACACGATTTCTCTAAAAACAAAAGAGGAACGTCCTCTTATGCAAGTCCCTTCTAGTAGACCACTTCTGTGAGCAATTGTTTACATGGGACTGTCTAACTGTGTGTTGTCTGATCTGGTTCTAGAACCTGATGAATCAAAGTCACAGAGTGTCACGTTCCCAATATGGCCCAGTCACGCTCCATTTGCCAACTAATAACAAACATCCTGTTTTGGTCAGGTTAGTTTTGTTTGCCTTGCTTCGGAAAGCCATGGCCAGTCAGTCTCTGTGAATTGGCTTTGTGGCTAGATCCTATGGCCACAGACCCCAAAGGTCCACAGGAATTGCTTTGAAGAAATCTGAACGCATTTTTGGGATGGCATATTTGTGTTTCTTTTTACAGAGTCAGCAGCCGCTGAGCTGTATGGGTTTACACTTGGTCTGGGTTTTTCAAGGGAGGCCAGCTTTAGTCAGGAGTGTACCTGTAAAAAACAGGCAAGGGATTCATAAGCTTCCCTACAGCAAAGGATGGCCCAGTTGCACACATGGAAATCTGTTTTTGCCCAGGCAATCAAATGTCTTATGGGAAGGCTGCTGAAATTCATCATCTTAGAACTGCAGAGCAGGCAGGGACTCTGTAGATCATCGAATCCAGCCCCTGTCAAGGGGGCCCAGTGGGGAATTGAACTCCCAGTGTATAGCTGTGCAACCAGAAGCCTAAGCCATTAAGCCACCCAGTTCATATTATTATTATTATTATTATTATTATTATTATTATTATTATTATTATTATTATTATTATTATTATTATTATTATTATTATTATTATTTTTATTTTTATTTTTATTTTTATTTTTATTTTTATTTTTATTATTTTTATTTATTTATTTATTTATTTATTTATTTATTTATATGCCGCCCACATACCCAAAGGTCTCTGGGCGGCTTACAGCATTTAAAATACAATAAAGATATGTAACAATTAAAATACAATTAATATATATATAAAATTGCCATCGGACCCACAGCTAATATTATTTCAGTTAAAAGCCTTCTGGAACAGGAAGGTTTTGACCTGGCGCCAAAATGTCATCAGTGTCAGCGCCAGACGAATCTCAGTCGGGAGGGCACTCCATAGTCTGGGGGCAGCTGCTGAAAAGGCCCTTTGTCTACAAGCCATCCCTCTTACCTCCTTGAGGGACGGCTCTTTCAAAAGGGCCCCCTGGCTAGATCTTAACTGCCGGGTAGGCTCATATGGAAGGAGGCGGTCCTTCAGGTATCCAGTTGAACTGTGAAGATGGTCCACCTCTGCCATTCACTTCTAGCTCTTTGACCCATAATTTTTGTTTTTGAGGAATGGGAAAGAGGCGTCAAAGGCCCTGCACTTTATCTAATGTTGCCTTTGAGCCTTCTCCTTCTTCTTGAAATGGGTCTTCCCTGTAACCTGAAAGTGATTAAAACAAAGAAAACCAAAACAGGCCAAAACTCAGCAGCCTGCCTTAAAGAAAGAAAGGATCTTTTCTCTTCTGCCAAAATAACTGCTGGGTTTTTAATATATATATATATTTAGCAAGTTGGCGCTTGAACTTTCCGGATTCTAAAGAGGAGAACATTTGCAAATGGAAGGACTTGCAGCTGTACTGTTCACTGGCAATTTGAACTGGACTTTATATCCCTGTATGAAGGGTTCTTTTCTTCTCTTCGTGAACTAGGAACTCATCTTATTCTGGAGATCGTAGCGCTTTGGCTGATGCATCTACTTTTCCTTACATTTGAAAAAAAGAGCAAGAGCAAATGAACAAACAAGTTTAAAAACATAGACCACCCTGGGATTTGATTGTGGAATTGGCTTTTAAAAACATTAATCCTCTCCTTCCCCCAGTGTCTCTTTTCATATCTTGGCCACTTGCTTGTGTTGATTTTGAAAAGCTTTGTATTTGTTATTTATATTTCTGGAAGAGACTTGCACAATATATGTGAAAAATAAATAAATACGTTTTGCTGGATGATGCCAGAAAACCACTAGGGATTAAGAGTTTTTTTAAAGGCGTCATGAATAGCTAGGAAATACCGTATTGTTTGCACCATAAGACGCACTTTTTCCCCACAAAACAGAGGGGTACATTTCAGTTTTGTATGAATCAGGCTACATTTTTTAATAACTCTGATTACTTTTTAGACAAAAGCCCCTATTTCACTGAATAAATATTTCAAAATTTTGGGAACTGGCTGCAAATTTCTAGAGTCTGGGAAAATTTCCAGCAATGAAAATGATCCTTGCTTACATTTCGTGTATTGGACTGTGAACAAGCAAAAAGCACCTATTGGCTAGCTGTTGTGTCTCATGGACCTACTCTTCAGCATGGGATCAATGATTGCTCTAGACCAAAGGTTGATTCCCAAACGTTTCAGCGTTGCATTATTTTTTTAAGAACCCTGACACCTCCCCACTTCTTCCTCCCCACTTCATCCTGTACCAAATATTGAAATTGTAATTTAAATTTAACAATAAGCAACAACAACACCAAAACAGAAAAAAATATTATAAATAAAAATAGGCAAAAAATAGTTTCTCACTTGAAATCATAAATTCTGGTAATGATATCTACCACATAAATAGTTTTAAGCTGATAACACATATTTTTTTATGAAAATCATAGACTCATGACCTCCATAGAATTGCTTCATGCTCTCCTCTGTGGGGCATCTCTCCTGTTTGGGAACGAATGATCTTGATTAATAGAGTAGCTAATACGACAATATAATCTGACTGTTGCATGAGTAGGGAACGTGTGGTCTTATAAATGTTGTTGAGAGGGATTTTGTAATTCTTGAGGCTGTGCTGGAAAGGGCTAGTGAGAGTTGCAATCCCAAAATATCTGGAAGGTTACATGTTCCCCAGTTGTAGCCCTCTGCCAAAGAAATGCATAAGAATCCACCACCATCTGTTAAGAAGGGGCAGGGACATGGAGGGCTTGAAGAAAACGGTTGAAGCATCTGGTTGCAGAGCTGGAGGTTGGGAGTTCGATTCCCCGCTGTGCCTCCTTGACAGAGGCTGGGCTCAATGAGCCAGAGGGTCCCTTCCAGCCCTGCAGTTGCCCTCCTGATACTCTTCCGAACACAAATAAAAGACTGAATGTGTTGTTCCATCTGGTCCCTGCTCATTCTTCTAGAATGTTTCTTGTAACATGATAGGTGCATTGTTGTAATTGTTTTCCTGCAGTTGTCCTTAGCCTTGTTTCAACCCTCAGCAAAGCCAAGTCAGACAGATTGTTCGTCTGTTTCTCTCAACAGGCTTGCTTTTGCTGGTTCAATCAGAATGGAGGGAATGCTTTTTGGATAGTATAAGAATTAATTCAACCCCGTTTTAGAGAACTGGGAATTACCTTCTCTGCCACACTTGTTTTGTTTTGTTTTGTTTTGTGGAATGGCAGCTGAGATGTTCAGTGAGGAGCCCTAGAAACCTCTTGGGATGTATCACCACTCTTCTGTGTTGGGGAAATGATATGTGGCATACTATGTTCTTTTGCATGATCTCCTCTCTGTCCCACACGATCATTCTGTGCTTCCTCCACTGCTTAGAGGGTTAGGTGTTGCCATTTTCTTTGCTTTCCTAAAGAAGACCCACCATTGGGGCTTTCCTGGACAGGATGCTCAATAATGATTGCCAAGCTTGGTATCGTTGATATTTAGGTCCTTTTACAAATGCCTTGCTTGGTGTTTCAGTTTCATCTTGAACAGGGGTGGGCAAAGCGCCGCCCTCCAAATGCCACTGGATAGCAACTCCCAGCATTCCTTGCCGTTGGTTGATTTGGTTAGGGGTAACTGGAGTTCTAGTCTGACAGCATCAGGAAGTTGAGGACTGAGATGGATTCCCAGAAGTTCTTGGACTACAGTGCCCAGGAACCCTGGCCAGCGCAGCTAGTAGTGGAGACTTCTGGGCGATTTAGCTCAAGAACATCCAGGGACATCTGAGGTTGGGAACCATTGGCGTAGAGCAGTGGTTCCCAATTTTGGGTAAGCTAGGTGTTCTTGGACTGCAGCTCCCAGATGTCTTAACTGCTAGCTGACCTGGGGGTTTCTGGGAATTGTAGTCCAAGAACATCTGGGTTACTCAAGGTTGGGAACCATTGGTATCAAGGAACTGTTGTTCAGGACAGTGTTCTAACATGGAGAATATTGTACCTTCTGTGCCTGGCATCTCCAGTTTAAAAAGAGAGACTAGGAATGATGCTTGGGCTTGTTGGAGAGAGTTGTCAGTCAATAAGTAGCCCAGACATGGGCTAGATGGACAAATAGTCTGTGGCCTGGTGTGAGGCAGTTTTCTGTTTTCTTAAGTAGTACACTGAGCAACCACATAACTTCTGAGATTTGTCAAGGGAGAGGAAATAACAGCCATCTTTAAAAGTTATGAGGTGGAAGGCGGGTGTGTTGCTGCTGCTCTTGGAGGCTAGTCCCGGTGGTGCTTGTTCAGTGGGAGGTCATGCTTCGTCAATTTGGAGGCCTTGGAGGATATCGTTGCTGTGACAGCCTCTGTAAATCCAGGACAAGGCTTGGGTTTCTAGAAAAGCATTTTGACAGGCTCGTTTGGGGTGAGATTAATTGGGGGGGATGAGAAGCCTTCCTGAGCTGAGAAAGCCAGGGTGGGGGAAGTGGAATGCCTTTTGTGTCTGAGTGGCAGGTCCCAGGGGTCAGCCATAGGGACGGTTTAACAAGAATATCCAATTATAATAGCAGATAAGCCAGCGCTTTTGCTAGTGCTATAACTCTTTTGAGCTGATCTGCAGCTGCTGGGTACACTCTAGGCACTGGTTCAAAATTCTGACTTCAGTAGAGATTCCTTGGGTTATTCACTGAAGTTGGGGTTTTTTTGGGGGGGCAGCACAGAATCACAACTTATTTAAGCTAGGAAGTACTTAAAAGCCCTGGGACCTGATTGCATCTACATCCTAAGCCCTTAAAATTGAGAAGGGAATGCCCAGCGGGGCTGGTTTCCAGGTTGAAGCTTTAAGTCAAAACGCAGCTCTTCTAGACTTGGTTGTTTCCTCCAAAACAACTATTTTGTTCTCTGTAACATGATGAATGAATTACCTAAAGAAACTGGCCTCCTCCGTTTCAGCATTCTAGGTCAGACATCAAAACAGCATGATGGCTGCCAAGCAAAAGCCTTTGTGACGCATTCCAAATCCATCTGTGACTTGGATAATGCCATACCTTTTGTAGGGATGGGTGGGTGTAATAGCGTTTTACTGTATTCCTGCAACCCAGCCCCCCTGCCTCCCCTCAGTCAGTGCTAATAACATTGACTTTTTGGCTTTCCTTGGCTATTTATTTTACGTGTGTGTGTGTGAGTGAGTGAGAGAGAGAGAGAGAGAGAGAGAGAGAGAGAGATTGGACAAAGCTCTGAGGCATATTAGATGGGCGGCAATTAGCAGATAGCAGCTGCATCATGGAGAATGTCTTCCTTGAAAAATCGACCTTTAGCAGCAGGAGTCATGGTGTGAATTAATGCCTTGCTTACCAAGTAGGCTTACAAATGGCCTAAAAGGCACATAACGCTTTCTGGAATAGCCCCGCTGTGTGTGTCTGTCATGTATGCTTGATTCTCTTCTCTTATTTCAGGGAAAGGGGAAGATTCACTTTGCCCTCACTGCAAGCGGTTGTGTCATTTGCTATGTGGATATTGGGGCGCAGGACCTTGTATTAGAATACAGGAAGGCTTCTGATGCCTCAGGGGCTGAGGATGAGCTGCAGATCGCTTCCGAAGGTTTGTGGCCGACTGCCTAGCCAGCATTCTGCCACTAACCGTTGTAAGCCACAGACCTCTGGAATTTCTGTTGCTGTTTGTTCACAGCTTCGTGTACACTAGAAACATAGTCTTTGAAGACAGAGGTTCCATTTAGTTTCTACAGCCCACAGCCTTTAACAGTTCTGCCATGCTCATCCTGATGAAGTTACTTTTTTGAGCAAGACCTCCCAGAGTCCTTCAGCCAACCCGTCACCCCAGCCCAAGTCCCAGTCCTGTATCTTTAAAACCCAATTAACTGAGGCCAAGAAGGCTTCAGAAAAGAACTGGGAGCCCCTGTGTGCAACAGGCTGCTTCTTGTTACCTAGGTGCCTGGAGATGGGTGGGGTAGTTAAGAGCAGAGGTAGGCCTTTGTCTTTTTAAAGGCTGGAAGGAGGAGCGAGAAGATAAAAAGAGGGAAAGGCAGAAGGAAGGGGAGGTAGATAGAAAGGTGGGTAGAAAAGGAGAGCAGGAGTGGAGCTGAAATAGTGGTGGAGAAGACAACAAAGGGCTGTAAAAGAAGAAGAGAAAAAGAAGACAGTGGTGTACATGGTTAGTCCTGCACCATGTTAGCTTCACAGCAAATGTATGCTCAGGATACACTCTATTCAGACATTAAGTCTGCAAGTGTGTAGAGTCAAAGGATGATGGGTACATAGATACGCAGGTGAGTCCTGCCCCAGTGTCTCCATCCCACCCAGATGCCATAGAGATTTCACATGTTCAGTGTAGGGACTCGCATAGGCAATACAAGTGCATTCCACTCAGCATGGACCTCCACACCGAAGATGTGGAGGCCTAGGTGACTTCCCGATGGGGTAGGGGACTGCTGCCACCTTCACCCTCCCCTTCCTAATGAGTATTGTAGGATCAGTGAGGCCAGGACAAGAAAGAGGCTGTTTATATCAGTAGTGGCTGAAACAGTGCAGACGGGTTGGTGGTTGCCTCTACACTACTTGAGGTGTAAGTAAAGCTAGTCGCCAAATCAGCCCTGAGGTCAATCATTAGAGGCACATTGAAAACTCTCCTCGGCTCTATGTGTTGTTTAATATGGCCAGAATGAGAAGGCTAGGAATCCAGGAGTTTTGGATTACATTTTTGTAATCTGTGTGCAAAGAGAAAAGATGTAACAAATGTCTGCAAATTTCCTTGTCCTTGATGAAAAAGGACACATGGAGAACAGCCTATGAAATATAATTGTAAGCCAGGGCAAGAAATTCATTCCTTCTCGAGAAGGGGAAAATAAACAGAAATCTTTGCATTAGTCAACAACACTGAGGGAAGAAAAAAGTGAATTAGCACAAAGAATTGTGATTTACTGAAGTACTGTACATTATTTCAGTGCAAAATATGGGTAATTTGCGCAAAATCCATTTCTGCAGATGTTTTATAAAAACCTCCCTGCATGCAGAAAGTGCACAAACGTTTTTTTAATCTCATGCAAAGGGAGAACATTACTGAAAATTTTCATTTTAACCCTGAAGGATGAACTAGACTACTGGTTCCCAACCTTGGCTAACCCAGGTGTTCTTGGACTGCAACTCCCAGAAGCCTCCACAACCAGCTGTGCTGGCCAAAGTTTCTGGGTATTGTAGTCCAAAGACCCCTGACTTGCTGAAGAATAGGAACCACTAAAAGAGACAACAGTTTACATCCCCAGCAAAAAAGGCCTGCAGTAAGTGGCTTCTCTTATTTTTAGACTGAAGGTCTTTAGCCTGAATGATGTTACAGTAAAACTTGTATAATACTACTATGATGCTTTTTGTGATCCTGATTGTAACCCCACCCATTCTTGGTTAAAATTGTATATGTTATTTTAAAACCAAAGTCCTGTTAATTATATATGGGAGTGTAACACAAATCGTGTAACTGCTGGAAGCAAATTGCTAAGAGTTAGGAAATCACCATAGATGTTGTCTGTTGCATGTCAAGTTGCATGAGTTGTGCCAGTGTAAAATTGGTAGGATTTTAGCCTTTTAATGTTGGATCTGATTTGGTGCACTGCTTCTGCTTGCTGTTTTTATCGCCTTGTGGTGCCTTCTTTCATCTGGGTATCTTCTATCTGTTTTACATATTGTTTAATTTTCAAAAGAACCTGTCTTAAGGACTGCTTTGTGACATACATGAAAGTTGAAAAGCAAGTGATGGTTCTGAAAAAGCTCTGTATAAATGCTAACTATAATGTATATTATTTTTTATAATATTTTTTAAATTGACATAGTGTCCAGTTGTTATTCGTTTCTTGTGCTTGATCCACTTATACATACTCCTACCTTCCAATGAGTCTTGTTCCACTGTCTTCTGACCATCACCTCCAGCAGAATCCTTGAGAATGGCTTTGTGAATTTTTGTAGCTGTAGGACTTATTTCATTGTTATTTTGCTGGCATCCACAATTCTCTATTGAAAGAAGTAGATGAAAACATTCTTTTCAGAGCATGCACACTGTTTACCTCTTTTCCTGGAAACAACAGTTCATGAGTTTCAAAACCATCGACCACTGTATCAGTACATAACAGAAGTCTACCTGTTTTTGAAACATCAGATGGTGGGAAGGGATGGACAGCCTTCTGAAAGATGTTGTTTAGCCAAACATATGCTGTGTTTGCACAGAGCAACTGCTCCATGCAAAAATAATTACATCAGATGTTCCTTTACAGAGGGAATGGGCTGCAGTTTTTCCACTGAGGGCATCATTCTCTGAGGAGGGAAAAAAAATCTCTTGGGACTGCTGCTTGCTGTGAATGGAATCAGAGTTGCTCTGTGCTCTCTTTTTCCCTGAAGAGAATCATGCCCACCCCCCATCCGAGTCTTGTCTATCTCTCCGTCCCTTTCTCTAATTTCTCTGTTAAGAATCGCAGGAGAGAAAAAGAGAGAATGAGTGTAGTAGTGCCTGCCCCAGGACAAAGAGAGCCCTGAGCAGGGAATCCCTTTGTTGCTTCCACATTATCAGCCTTGCTAATTGGCCCAGAGGATTTGCGGTGTCTGGGACAGGGTCTAATCTTAGGTACCCTGCTGCCCCTTACAAGAAGCAAAGCACGGGCAAATCAAGCTGGGGGCCAGATGAGAAAATGATTGCGTGTATGGACCACATGTTAGAATTCTTGCTTGCGATTCTGCCATGTCCTAGGATCAATTTTTAGTGTGGGGATAAAGGGAGAGGGCCTTCTCCTCAGTACCTCCATCAGAATCCAAACCTCTTCCACCAGAGCTTCCTGGAGCTCAGGTACACTGGTCCTAGTGGCTGTGAGCCACTGCTGGCCTCCCCAGCTCTTCATTCAAGAACGATTCCTCCATTAACGACTGGTTTCAAACGATTTCTGTGTTTCTCTCTGTGGTAACTGCCATAGAAAATCGGTTTCCATTGGCACCTTGTCTGGAGATTTTAGGTGTTATTCACTCACTCACTCTTTGAGTTCTTTCTCTGGCTGGTCTGAGGTTCTTTCTGTGGCAAGGCCACTTGTCCCGCCAGTGTATCCTTCTTTACAGCCTTCCTTCTCTTCTTGCAACAGACTCTGTAACTGGGAATACATGGGCTGAGCAGTTTTGGCTATATTGCTGTCCAGATAAAGGAACATTTTACCTGACAATGATGGATTTAGACCCTTTTACAGCTGGACTGAAAGACTGATTAATAAGCAGACTCTTCCTTCTTTTCCTGCCTGAGAACTATACATTTCAGAGCCAGCTTGTTTTTGACGAAAAGAGTAACAATAATTTATTTAATCTGTATTTATTCAGATGAATATATACTAGTCCTTTAACCAATCACTTAAACCTCAAAATAGCAGCTATTCCGTTCCACACTCAACTGTGTAATATATTGCTTCATCTTGGCCAGAGAAGTCTTTTTATATCATAATTATATGTTGAGATTCAATGTAATCTTATACAATATAACTCTGTTTCTCCTTTTTTAAGGAAGGTTTTAGACAAAACATCTAGAATTCTGGTGACACTGTGGCAAGGTCAGGGCAGAGTCTGCTGGTACACATGGGTACCTTGCTTTGTGGAGTCCTGTGGTCAGATGCCCCCAGTTCTTTCCCCATTCAACTCTGGGCAGTCCTGCATCTTCACAGTATTACCAAAATGTATGGCTTATGCTGGATTGCAGAAACACATCCGTGTAACGGCCCTTGCTACTTCTCAGATTTTCCCTATTGGTATCTGTGAGAAGGGTCCAGAAGTGAACATCCTCTTGCTGCTCTGGTTTCAGTTCACCATGGCTTGAGTTCTAGGATTTAAGATGGGCTTGTATGTACTGTAGCTCTCAACTGATGTTTATCCATTGGCAACGACTGTATCCCACTTATTTGTTTCTCAGCTACCACGCTACAGTTTGAACAAGCTAAAGGTGAGAAAGCCACATTCTGAGCAGGGGCAGTGTAGTGAGCTATACAAAAACCACCACAAGTTGTACTTTTAGTGTACAGTATTTTGTTTTGTTTTGTAGTTGTTTCCATCATTTGGTATGTGGCTCACTCTGAATGGTACTTCAAAAAACATGGGATAAAACCCTGTTACAGTGCATGATTAGCTATACATGCACACCTGCCTATTCCATTTGATTGTTGGAATATATATAATTGTGCAATCCAGCATGTATATATGTTTACATAAGAATGGTTAAGATGTGTTATTTTCATAATAGAACCTTGTAACCAATCAGATTCTGTCTACTGGTAACTAATGGGTGTTTGAAGCGGTTGACTGTCAGATAGAAGAGTAGTGACAAGATGAGACTTATTCTGCTTTGTTTATTATCATCATGAGGCTTTTTCTGTTGAGAAGTTGTGTTTTTCAGTTATGCTGTCTGCTTTTAGTATCTTACTAAGGAACCTGTCATGAAACTATTACAAGTCTGTCAAGCTCAAATCTATACCATGTAACATGTTCAAGTATTGCCACTTTTATTTTTTAAACATGTTGTGCAGTAAACACTCTAAAAGTTTTTCTGTGACTAACCTAATATATTTTCATTTGCTGGCACACACAAGTTCATATCTATATACACAAAGGAAGAATCTGTTTACTGGATCCACTGTGTATGTACTTTCTGAAAGCTTTAAACATCCATTCTTCTTTTCCTATCTTCCCTCTTTTGACTCTGTCTTCCTCCCACCTCTCTCTCTCTCTCTCTCTGTCTGCCTTGTCTCCCTCCCTCTGTGCCACTCCACATTTATCTTTTCTGCTCCTTGCCAAGGACTAATTGGCTTGCTGGGGTTCTCATTGCCTGGAATGATCTAGCCATCACTGCCAGGCCTGCTCCTCCCACACACACACACACACAACAGAGGGGGGAGACCAGAAGGTAGTATATGTGAAGATATGTTTGTGAAGATGGAGCCTGATCATGGAGCACAGCTGGAGCAGCTTTTTGAAGGATTCTGAGCTATTCTAATCATGGTTCTCTGTGGTTGGCCTCTGAACTTATGCATGGACCTGCTGTTATCTTTGTTATTTTTGTGGACGTAGCATGGCCCGTCTGCTAAAAGGAGAACAAGAGAGAGAGAGAGAGGCTAACAGGAAAGAGATGCATGATCTCAGTGTCCTAAAAACAGTATGGTGGGAGGAATATATTTCTGAGTGAACTTGACTGTTCTGATCACTTTTCTGTGGTCAGGCCTCTGACTTTATGTGTGTGTCTGCTCTCCCCCCCCCCCCCGCCTTCTCTCATATGCCAGCAGTAGAAGTCTGTGCACTAAAAATATGGGTAAAAGGAAGTCTCCTTTAACCAGTCTCACTTACAGGGTTTCCAATGCATTGTGAAATGAGATGGATAGATTTGTTTTGGATCATGGTGACTTGCTAAAGAAGGGTGCCCTAATCATCATATGGTTCGGTGGTAGGAGGAGACAATAGTTTGGTTGTAAGGCTTCAGGATATAGTCAGTTAAAAAGTTTGTGGCTGAGTAGAGGTATGAAATACTATGGGCTTTCTGTCCTGAAGCTTGTATTCCTAAGCACGCAATTATACCAGGTGTTTTCCCTTCGGTAGCTGTGTTGTGCGTGCATGTACGTATGTGTTGTGCCTGAGTCCATGCGTATCTGCATGCATGGAAGGTGGAAGTATAGAAATCTGAAGGAAGTTCTGAAGTCTCAAACTCAGTTTTCAAGTTCCCATACATAGGATGGATGTGCATTTTGTACCGGGATCACTTTCATAGAGAAGATCAGCTTTTGCACTGGCTGCAATCCTGTTGGGCACCTCGAGCCACTAAAGGCAGTGATGGGACTCTCCAGCTTTACACTGCCTAATTCCTGACAGCAGGATTTTAGCCATAGTCTTGTGCTCAGTTTCCACGTGTTGATCAATTAATTAATCAGAGTGCTGACTGTTCTGTCCAACATAGATCCACTGCATCTTTTTGTGTATAATCTTTCCACCTTATTTTTAAATGGTGCTGTGTTTTGTTTGTGTCTTCTGTGCCTGGCATGTAAATAAAATGTGAAAAATACTGTGCGCTCCTGGGAGATAAATTATTCAAGTTAAATGCTCTTTTAAAATTGTTCTGTATCCTAGATTTTGGCTGCCAGTTTGCTTTAATTATTATCTTGTGTTTTAATCCTGCTGTTTCCTGAAGTATCATAGATATGGATAAGCCTGCCATCATGGCCAGAGTAATGTTGCTTTTGTTTAGAATTTTATTTTAAAGGTACGTCTTGATGATGGTGGTGGAACTGACCTTGTTCTTTTTCTCTCTAACCCTTCTCTCTTTTCTCCTTTTTCTTTGTCTAGCACCGAAGACATGTAGCCCGAAACAGTTTGCATGTAAAGATCAGATCACCTGCATCTCTAAAGGCTGGAGATGTGACGGAGAGAAGGATTGTCCAGATGGCTCTGATGAATCACCAGATATATGTATGTATTGACTATTTGCATCCACTTGTATTGGTAACTTGCATCTCTCTGTTCACAGTTTTTCTGCATTCCGTGACTCATGCTTCTACTCTTGCAATTTTAACATTTGAGTGCTATTGATAGAGGTGATAATGTGCCATCATTTAATTTGCCTTTTGTTAAAAAGGGCTAAAGGTGATGTCCCTGGTCTTCCTCTACTTTTCTGTCCTCATGATGACCCTATGAGGTTAGTTAAAATGAAATATACTGATTGGCCCATAACCATCTGGTACGTTTCATTGCCAAGTAGTAGATCCTCAGAATTCTTGTCCCAAGGAAGTCTACCAACCTCCCTCTTTTGTTGTCTTCAAGCAATACAACATTTTCAGAAAATTCCTTAAGGCCCTTTTCAATTTTATGCTGCCCTCAGATGCTTTAACACAGGATGGATTTTAAAAATCAATTATTTTTATAAAATCAAATTGATTTAAATCATATTTTAAATTTTTTAATTAAAACAGGATTTAAATTGTGATTTAAGTCAATTTTAAAAAATCAAATCCAATGTGCTTTAATTTGTGATTTTGTGATGCCTTTGTGATTTTACAGTTATTTTTATAGTTCCCCTAGCAAAAACTTAATTTTAAAAAGTGTCTAGTGTGGCTGAGAAGGCCAATTCGAGAGTGACAATTCCTTCTGCTTCCGACTACTAGCAACCCCAATACAGTAGAATTTTTAGGTTGCCGTATTTTTTGCTGCATAAAACGCCCCCCCCCAATGTCTTATGGAGCGAAGGCAGCAATTTCGTCCCCGCTGGCCCCATGGGGGGAGCGTCACAAGGGTCTGGGTGAGCCTTCCAGGACCCTTGCGACGCTCCCCCCAACCCCCACGAGGCCAGCACGGGCGAAATCGCCAGCTTCCAGGTGGGGGGAGCGTCACAAGGGTCCTGGAAGGCTCACTCCCCTTGCCACGCTCCCCCCACCCCCGCACGGATCCAGCGCCGGCAAAATCACCAGTTTCTGGGAGTCTTTTGAGGCTTGGGAAGCCTCAAAAGACTCCCAGGAGCTGGCGATTTCACCCCCCGTTGCCCCATGGGGGGCAGGGTGAGTCCCTAAAGGGTCCTGGATCACACCCTAGGACCCTTTTGGAGGCTCACCCTGCCCCCCCGCTGGGCCAGAGGGGGGGAAATCACCATCTTCTGGGACTCTTGAGGCTTGGGAAGCTTCAGAAGAGTCCCAGAAGGTGGCAATTTCGCCCCCTCTGACCCCCGGGGGGCAGGATGAGCCTCCAAAGGGTCCTAGGATGTGTTCCATAAGATGGCCATCTCCATAAGGCTCACCAATTTTTAGGAGAAGAAAACAGATTATTTTTTCCTGTTTTCTTCTGCTAAAAATTTGGTGTGTCTTATGGAGAGGTGCGTCTTATGGAGCAAAAAATACGGTATATGAAGTGATTTTCCATCACTGGGTGGTGATTTGAATTCATATCTCCTGAGTCCTAGTCTGTCATATAAAAATCTAGTAATGGTTTACAAGACCTAAACATTTAAAAAAAAAAAATAGTATAATTCTGTTGAATTTATCTTGCCCTAGATGTGCTGTTCGGTTAATTTAAATAGACTTCAGAAAGGAAACAGCTATTTAAAAAACATGAAACACAAACTTTTGTTCAGGCCCACAATCTTGAATGTAGTTTGCCTTAACGGATGTATTCTCTAAATGACAAATGGAACCTGGAAGCACTCATCTCCATGTAGATGAGAAGTGAATGTATAGCTCACAGGAGATAGTATAGTCTTAAGCCCAGTACTTTCCCTGTACAAGTAAATCATCAGCAAGAGCATTTTATTTGCCTTGCTTACGCTGGATATAAATGTATTTGTGAACCCAAAGCAGGAAATTTTGAGAGCCATGTGGGCAACAACATTGTGTATCATCAAGATACACTGGATGGTTTTATTCAAATCAAGTGTTTCATTTCCTTTAGAAATTAAAAATATTTTTTCCTATTATTAAAAATGTCATTTGGTTAATGCTATTTTAAATCAGGTAAGTGGCAAATGATTTGTTACTAATGTGAATATATTGATGAGATAATGTACTTTCTTTTGCTCATAAATTAACGTGAAGGCAAAGCTGGTTGTTAAAATGGGTGTAGTCATGATTAGTCATCAACTCCACACCTACACTTATCAGCTTTACAGAAAGCAAAGATGGTTATCAGCCGTCATTTTGCTTTTCATGCTATTATTCTGACTAAGCTGACTTTTCTCCCTGCTGTCACTTCGTCTCCCAGTATTATTTAAAATTACGCAGAAAATGACAGAAATATTTCTGTCCTGATGTTTAGCTTCTTGTAGAAAAAGTATTAATTCCAGCCCTCAGCTCACTTACACCTGAAAGGTGCTATTACAATCAGTCAGGTAGCCCTGAGACAAGGAGGCTATAGATTATGGCACATCTACTTGAGAATGAGAAATGGAAGTATAATAAAAACAGCAGAAATCAAGTCTTTCCGAATATGTAGGGACTGCCTGCCACATTCATGAGAAGTTCCTCTCAGATTGGCGGTATATATTTATTCTGCAATACAGTATACAGTATTTGGGCTCGGCTCATCCTTCAAGCGGTTTGCATTAGTTATCTGGCACAGATGGCAGAGATTTGTAGGCAATATGGTAGACCTGTCATTTCCTATGGCACACACCTCTATTATCTTTGGTGTATCCCACTGTGATCTTTAGGCAAACTGGCTTTGCAGTTGCTTGTAGTGCTTTTGATGGGAATCCTGGGGAAACTGAAAGGATCCCAACAAAAGCAGTCCCAGCTCTCTCTCTCTTTCTCCCTGCCCACCATGTGTAGCAGTCCATGTTGCTGTCCCTATCAGGTGCATCTTTTCAAGTTGTTCCAACATTTTAGACTAAATCCCAAAATCCCTTATTATGATCTCTCCTGCTTGGGACTTCTGGACATTGAAATTCAAAACCTCTGGAGGGCCAGATGTCGTCATGTGGCATTGAACAGGTGAAACAGAGGATAGGATACCTAAATCTTTAATAGTTGTGTTTATGGAGGAGGAAATTGCAGCCCGTGTTGCTTGCATGAATAACAGCACATGCTGAAATTTCCACTTCCAAGTAACCGTTAAAGGTACTTTGCTTCTCTTTTTCATCTGGGCTTGAGTTTGGGTCTCACCTCCACCCCCTTTTGAGTATAATTTTCTCTTCTTGCCTTTCCAGGCAGGGAGCCCATTCATGTATGTGCTTGTGTAGGGCCTTAGTGGGTTGGGGGAGAGGAAGGGGAATGCCCCTAAACTGTGAAATTGTCTGACCCAGAAATTGCTTTCATGATTGTCTAGTTAGTTTCCCCTTGGATTGGAGAGTAAGAAAATACAGGAAACAACTGGAATTTGAAAATAGAGTTAAGCAGATATTCCCCTATCCGGGAATCTCCCCACCTCCATCATACAGGTTGTTGTTTTTTTTTTAGGCTAATAAGGTTGATGCAGGAGTACTGTGAGCAGAGATATGAAGATGAAGTTTCCTTTTGAGCCCCCCCCCCCCAAATTTCCTTCTTTGTTTCTGGCATGTCTCCTATATTGATCTGCAGAAGAAGTAACTTTTTGCTTGTCTTGTGATAAGGAAATGAGGAACCGTTTTGCTGGAGGCTTCCAGTTATTGTTTTCTCAGTGCCTTCAGCTTCTTGGGGTGGGGGTTCTAAGTTGGTGGTTCAGTTTCATGTTCATGGATATGCTGAGAAGAATCCATTGTTGAGAGCCTGGGTAGTAGAGCCCCAAGTATATCCCAGCTGAATATATTCAGCTGATGGGCACTGAGAACTCAGTTTCCCAGATCCGCCAGGGTAAAGTGGAACACGCGTGGAGGAAACCATAATATTTGGGTTTTAAGAGTGAAGTACCCTATGGAAGCCATCTGTGTTGCTGCCCTCTTTCCTTCCCTAAAGAAGCATTTTGCAAACAGGGAGCAGTAATGGCTGGTAAAATTGTCTGTCATGTACCAGCTACTTCCCAAATAACTAAATGTCTAATGTAGGTCATAGGTATAAAGTATTTGTATCCTAGATATAAATCCCGTCTGAACCCTATAAGTAGCTTTGGCATTCAGAAGATGTATTATTTACTTAGTGCTCATATAATAGAGTACCTTTTGTTGCTGCTGCGTCCTATTAACTAAGAATGTGTTCAGCCTTTGTAATGCTGGAAACATTAAACTAAATTAAAACCGTATCCCTTGACTACATGCATTCTATATTTATTACTCTCATGTGACATTTATTGTGGCAGCAGCGTGGTGAATTCACGGGAGATTAATATTTTTTGGAGAGTTCTTCTAGAGAGTTTTAATAGCTAGTCTTACAGGTATTCTAAGAATTCTGCTGAGATGGTTGCATATCATGGGAAGAATTGAAGTCATAGCTTGGGTTTGGGTCTGAAGTCAGTAAGAAGTAGTGACATTGCCTAGTATAACACTGGCATTTCATCAGTCATGAATGTAGTAATGGGTTTTGTCCAGTGCTGCCTTTGTACAGGCTTAAGGTATAAGTAATCCTCTTGGTAATGTTGGACTGCAACCTCCCATCATTCCTCCTCACCTTTTTCTTGTGCTGCCTCAGATGATGGGATTTTAGCCCCACAACATCTAGAGGACTGCAAGCTGTCGAAGCCCTACTTTCATCTTGACACAAGTAACACACACAGGACTTAGGTTTGCTTGTGCAAGTCATTGCTCAAGGTGTTGCGCAACTTGTTGTGACCGTATTAGATGAGATACTGTTTTTGCGGTTGTTTTTTTGCTCATGGTTGTGCAATCAACAGCAGAACACCAGCAACTTCTGTATTATTTTCCCCCCAAGAATATCATTGGATAAAACAAAAAATTGGAGATGCTAACTTGGGCACTGTATCAAGAAAATCAGTGATACCACTATAATTTTCCCCCAGAATTAGTGAATATTTTTTTTCCTGGGCTAGGATTCCATTAGTTCCATCCCCTACTTGGTGCTTGCCTCTCTTCATCTCCTGTGCCAACATTTTTTCTTCATTTCTCTGTTCCAAAATTCACTCAGCTCACTGTTCAGACATGTACTCCTATATACTTACCTAGGTTAAAAACCTGTGAGTCCTTCCCTCACCCAGTGTCCTCTGTGTTCTGCCCTACCTAGTTCTTTTTTCCCACTCTTGGGTCTCTTTCTCTCTCCCCTCCCCAATACTCATCCAGCTTGTGTCAGTTTAACAGATGAGTCTAGGAAAAGCATATGATCAGGTGCTGCTGAAAGCTAATTATCAGCAGGCCCAATAGAGGTTTGCGGGAACTGATTTCAAGGTATAATCCATCTCGTTATGTAAGCTAGGGAATCTGCAGTATCTGTGCCATAGTCTGTATTTCTAGCTTTCAAAAGGCTTTTGGAACATAGAGAAAAATGGGGCGCAGGGCAAACTGATGTTATGATGTGCCCCATACAGTTATTTACGCATGAAGCTCTGTGGTATGAGCTGGGAGCTGAATAGTATATGTGCCCAATGTTGTGTTTCTGGCCCTTACCGTTCCAGTGATCTTGTGGGACAAAAATAAAAAGAAATTCCCGGAAATGTTTATGCAATGCAGATCACCTGTGCTCTCTCGATCTATGTGAGACTGTGCAAAGTGCAATGGATGCAACTCAGGGTGTTCTGCAGTTGCCTTAAGGGAATGATTTTACCAGGCTTGTTGTGAGATGTTAGAGCTGCAACCTTTAATCAGTCAATTCATCAGGATGTTGTTAACTGATTACCTGGTGCAGTTGAGAGTTAAGGATGCATTTGTTTATTTCTTTGGGCTGTTAAGTTCTGGTGTGCAAATACTTAAGTTTATATCCTCTTTTATTACATTTATATTGTTATTTTCTGCTTTATGGTATCGAAACTGATGGCTATATGGAGTTTCCAGGTAGTCTCTTGTCCAGATAATGATGAAATGCAGAAATGCTTACCTTCAGTACTAGTGACAGTTCATGGACGTTCAGATAAGTATAAATGATTTTTTTATGTAGATGAGATGGTAGCATTTGTTTATTCCATTATGATTTAGCTTATACAGTACTTCTTTCAGAATTTCAAAACCCACTCATGCTGTTTATTTGAAAAAATACTTTATATTGTATAATCACTACCAGCTTGGATTAAATTTAAATCAAATTGATTGATTTAAATCACAATATAAATTGAAACACATTTTTTTGGATAATTTAAATAAAAAAATTAAAACAATTATGCAGATCAATTTATTTTAAAAATCATTGCTTTTTATTCACCCTGATCTCCACTTCCATTGAGCCTTAATGCCACGTTTCTGGAAATGAAGCTGTGGCTATAATCGGGGATAGGCATTGTTGGCCAGCTGTAGAGCTTACTGCCCTGCAGGATTAGACCACCAATTCCTGCATCCTCCTGACCTCTGCCTCTTCCTTGGGGTGGCTACCTATTCACTTTCTCTGAGGGTGTCTCATGAATCACACCCATCAAGGTCTGGTCTGATAGTCAAGAGGCACCCAGAAGATTTCACAAAGCACTCCCCAAACAATAGCATCAAAAAAAAAAGTTGCTTCCTGCACTGACTTTGCACAGGAGCCAAACCTATATGGGGGCCCGTGGTGATTAGTCATTGCTTCCAGCTGCACTCCCTGGCGGATTCCCTTCAACACTTACAGCCTGGTCTCAGCTAAGCCCTCAACTGAACCACCACAATATGCAACCTAGGACCTGAAACAGAGGACAGAAGAGCTTCCTTCACTTATACATATTTTGTTTGGATGAGACTGTATGGTTCAGAGTGAGAAGGAAAATGTTCAGGCGGTAGCAACCAAAACTGGAGTGGGCCTGTTACCTCAGAACAGTAACGGCTGGTTGCCATTCAGCTTGGTTGGAGGCAGAAGGTACAAGCAGGTGATGGTGGGCACAGCCAGGGTTAAGAGGCAGCATTGGGGCAAAAGTGGCCATTCATACAAAAATGCACAAAAAAGACACATTGGCTGTGAATCCAGCAATGTAACTTACTTAATTAAAAACTTCCCTTTCCCCCCAGAAGGTCCGGAAGCTCCCACAGAATCCCTTTTATCCCAATGAAGCCATGCGGGTTGCAGGATGGAGGGGGAGGTCTTTAATTTTTGATCCCAGCCATGGCTGTTTTCAGAAATTAAAGACTTGTGCCCCATCTGTCAGCCTCCAGAGGCTTCCCCAAAATGAAAAGGATTCAGTGGGAGCCTCAGACCTTGGGGCAGGAGGACTGGAAATCCTTATTTTCCAGCAAACTATGGTGCCTGATGATGTCATCAGCCTTACACAGTGTAAGTTGCACTGCTGGATTTCAGCCAGTCTTTCATAGGCAGGTAAACAAGCAGTTCTTGTCACCCACCCCTGAGGGAAACAAAAGACAGTCATTGGCTGTGTGGCTGGCTGAGGGTAACTGGTATCTGTGGTAGGTCAGCGTTCTGTTTGCTCTCGTGGATCAGCTGCTCCATTCCACCCCTTCGGTTGTCCAGAAGCAGGCTTCCTATAAACTGTATTTACAAAAAGTCAGGGAGCCGTCAAGTAGGAACTGTCTAGAACATAAATAATACACCACACTTACGTCCAGGGTTTGTCATTCTTGGCTAGAACTTGTGAGAGGGAAATACTGGACTAGAACCTGTCACAAATTCTCTTTCTCAATAGGGCCATCCAAACAAAACAGCCTTTTAACTACAGGACTAGAAGGGGATAGTGATAGTGAGGGGAAGACTGTAGCATAGAGTACTCTTTGTATTATGACCGGGGATGATGCAGGGAGAGGGGCCAACAGGTTAGAGAATGTCGCTTTAAATTTTTTGCATAGATTCATATTGATGAAATCAAATTTTTGAATCCCAGGCTACCAGAAGCTTTGAATAGTTTAATATCTTAACGGTATGTTTAATGTTATCTGAATGTCTTCGCCCCCAATGTCTGTATAAGTATAAAGGTTAAATATTATTTTACTTTTTTAAATCATAAAAAGGTGTACGTTTTCTTACGCGGGCTGAAATCCTGTGTAGTAAGTCACAAGTAGAGTAGGCCCATTGATGAGTCAATTCCTTTGTAAGTTCTATTGATTCAGTGGGCCTAATCTACTTATAACTTAGTAAGCAACAGGATTTCAATCTAGGTGGCATATAGATATTGTATATAAACTAATGTAATAAAAGTAATTTGTAGAGGCTGGCTGTTACTCAGCTGTAGTCAAAATAGCCAAGAGTCTTGTGGCACTCTAAATATTATCATGCTTATGCAGCCTAAGTATTTGTGGGCTGTGACCCAGTTCATCAAATAATAAACTGGTGCCTTGGAGGTATATAAGTGGCATTTTGGAATATGGAAGTTGAGATTTGAGATGAGGAGTTTTGAACAGCCTCTAATCCTGGTCTGACTTGGAGTGCCTTGTTGCGAAATCAGAGGCAGGGGGTTTGAATTCTCATTGTGCCTCCCAGGAGAGGGTCAGGTGAGGTCAGCTTAAGTGGATGTTTCTGGTGGAGTTATGTACCCCATCAACTGTGCAACCTTGGGCAACCAATGCAGACACAGAGCACCACCAGAAGGAGTGGTTTAGTAAACCGCTTCTGTGTACTTTGTACCTAACAGACCCTTTGGGGTTGCTGTCAGACAGACAAGAAAATGACACATAGTTGTAATAATTAATATTGAACAAATGTATTCCATCCTTCGCTGCCCCGTCCATGTTGGATGCAAAGACTGTGTAGGCAGTCACATGTATCTAGTGGCTGGGCTCCTGTTCTGCCATTGCAAAGTTAGGTCCAACAGAGCCTTGCTTTTTCTTAGCACATTGGTTCATGTACTGTGGTGTAGAATAGATCATATCTTGTTGACCTTAGTTAGCCCTCTCAACCTTTATGGCATTGACCACATTTATATTTAAAATAAAAACCTGATACATTTTCAGAGGTAGGCAGCATAGTGTACTGTTACCACAATGTAACATTTAGAATGCTCTTTACATTGGAAGGAGTTGTGGGAACGCAAATTAATCCTTTTTAATTCTTCCAAAGCAATGTCTTAAGAGTCATAGAACTGTAGAGCTGGAAATAACTCAAAAGGTCCTCTGACAGATGACCATCAGCCTCCAGCCCAATGGAAGAGACATTGTTGTCCTCCTTCCCCCACAGATCACATAAAACAAAACAAAACACAATACAGGAGAATAGAAATATACACAGAGAGGTAACAAGTAGCTGTGGATATTGCTACTCAGTTTTGCAACATATTTGGCTGGTTCTTACCCTGTTTCCCTGAAAATAAGACCCAAGCTGAAAATAAGCCCTAGTGTTATTTTTCAGGATGCTTGTAACATAAGCCCTACCCGAAAAAGAAGCCCCAGTTAAATGAAACCCTGCCGTCCACCATTGTGCAGCAACTAGAAGAAAATGACATGACTGTAAAAGAAAACATCCCCTGAAAATAACTTTTAAACTGGGCTTCCGATCAGCACCAAATTTGGCACAGTTGTAGCAGACAGTCTGCTCTTGCTCTTTGCCTGGTTTGGAGAAGTGAGAGTAAAAGGTTTTCAAGTTATATTTTTTAAAACAAAAACTGCTTTGCCCCCCATTCAGAAATACGTGACCTAAACACTCCCATATCTCTTCACATGAGTTTTCAAAAGGTAAATCAGCTCCACTTCCAGGGCATTCTGAACTTTTTCTCCTATTAATCAACACATGATAACTGCCTCTTTTACTATTTTCTGGCCAAACTGGCTTATCAGAATCATACTTCCAAGGAGATTCTGTGTCTCGGTTGTAAAAATAGAGCTAGAAAAAGAATATTAAAAAATTTAAAATACAGATATTGAGTTTTTTTAAAAAATTAAGAAAACAGTACAAAACAAATATTCAGAAGCTCACTCATTTAAGCTGTGAAATTACTGGGTTGTTTTTGTTTTTGTTTTGTTACTTTGTGCCTGGTGATGGTCTTACCTGATGTTAGCAGAGGTTTGGTGCCCATATCCTGCCGTAGTCTCCATTCCCCCCATCTCATCACTATACAGTTGCTTGGTAATTATTATTTTTAAAATAACCCAAACATGTTATGTGCCATCAAGTCACATCTGATATGTGGTGAGTATATGAGTTAATGACCTCACATATGTCCTACCATCAGTAGCTCCGCTTAGATGTTACAAACCAACAGTGACAGGTTGTTATTTCTTCCTACTGTGCTCCCCCCATCAATACTGTCTTTTCCAGTAAGTTCTGCTCAGGTCTTGTAAACTAGCAGCGGTGGCTTCCTTTATTAAGGTGACCTGTCTCATATTAGGCATTTCCCTCTACCTGCTGCCCCCCTTTCCTCAGCAATATTATTTTTTTCTGGTTGCTTCTGTATTCTCATATGTGCATGGTAGAATATCCTCTGTTTACTCATTTTTTGCTCTAGTGAGAGTTTAGGTGTGGCTTGGTTGAACATCCACTTACTTGCTTTTCTGGTTGTCTGCTGTATCTGTAAGTCTTTCTTCCAACACCACATTTCAAATTAGTTGTTTTTTCCCTGCTTTTTTAATTCACTGCCCATCTTTTGCATGGTATGGATGACTTTATTAAATGACAATCTTTACTAACTCTCAGCCCTCCTTGTTTTTTCTTCTTCATTTGGAAAACATGCAAGCAATACACTTGTGCAGTAAGGTTTGGAAATTGAAAGATAGCCTTCTAGTTTGCATCCTGCAGAGTGGGCAAGCCAACGTTATTTTACTTGTTCCCACAAACGTTCATAAAGAGACAACAAGCAGGGGAAATTCCTGAAACTCTGTCTATTGCTTGGTGCCACACAGTAATCAAAGTGTGTAGTAGAAATAGTAGTGAGCACAAGAGGATGACCTATAGACCAGTAGTTCCCAGCCTTGGGTCCCCAGAGGTTCTAAAGCTCCCAGAAGCCATCACCACTAGCTGTGGTGGCCAGAATTTCTGGGAGTTGTAGTCCATGAACATCAGGAGACCCAAGGTTGGGAAGCATTGCTATAGGCCATCTAGACTGCTGATATGGGTGCCATCAACAGTCAGGCTGTCCTTTGCTCTGTAAAGTTTGGCCATTGTTTTTCATGCTAGCAAAGCGGGCATAGTATTGTGGAACAATATTGGGCCATTTCCTGGTGGTAGAGAAGAATCAACATTCAAAAATTGAGGGGTTTTTTTTTAAGTACTGAATTTTTTTGTGGGATTCTCAATAGATTTGAAGTCTGATTTGATAGCTGGACTGTATAGCATTGCTTCCATTGGAAAGAATGCTGTGTAAAAATCTTGAGAAAAATAGGCAGTTTGCTGAAAAGGACGCTGAATAAGAAAGTTGAAAGATTAGATATTTCCAGAACACTTGGGGGTTATTCAAAGCCACAATGATAGAGGCTCAGCTAGAATGTGTGGTAAAGAACTGATACAGGATGGAACATTTTCAACAGGAAAACTTCCAAAATGGAATTTTTCCATAGTAAAGTTTTCATTTATTTTCTTTGTTCAATCTTTGTTTCTCTCTCCCCTTAAATTTAGACAGTTTAAGGGAAGTACATATTATTATCTGAATTTTTTTTTCCAAATACACCAGTAAATTTGTCTGCATAAGATATTATTTAAACCATTTTAAGTGTGCTTCAGTTCTGCCCTTAGCTATTTGAGGGTCAAGCACTTGTGGCAGTAATAGTTCAAGATAACAATAAAAATGAAACAAAAATTAGTTAAAATTGATTAGCATATTGGTAATGGTAACGAATATACAGTATAAAGTCAAAACATTTTTTAAAAAACTCTCCTACTTGCCCGTTTCAGGAAAGGGTCCTGAAGAACTGAGGTAAATAATAGTGTCTGGAGTTAAAGTTACGGGCCTCACTGACACATCAAAAATGAATAAATAGCTGTATTTACATGGCATCTCCCCCAGAGTTTGTGCAGAACTTAAATGGAAGGCCTGACAGAGGTGTTGCCATCTTCTTCATGGTGTGGAGAGAGTGGATAGGGACAGGGGTGTGGGAGGTTGAAGGCATTGCAGCAGGAAAAAAATGTACTCATAGCTATAGTTAAACTATGAAATTCACTGCCACAAGGTATGATGATGGGTTCCAGTTAAGACGGCTTTAAAATGAGATCAGTGAAATCTCTGGAGGATAAGAGTATCAGGGACTGGTTAGTTACTGGTGACTGTGACCTCTAGGATTCTGAATGCTAGTTGCTGCAAAACAACAGCAAAAGAGATTTCTTGCCCTCTTAGCCAGATTCTGGACTTCCTGGAGGTATCTGGTTCTCCGCTGTGGTGGTTGGGCAAATAGTTCAATGGTCTGATTTTGCAGGCTTCTTATATTTCTAATTGTGGTTTGAGGCATTTATCCCAGAAGAAATGGAAGCAAAACCATGCAGCATTCTATTCATAATTATGATAAAGGAGGAAAAAAGGGGGGATCTTCTTCAGGGATGTGTACCAGATTTCTTCATGGCAACATTTCAGGAAAGATACTTGGCAGAGCTGTAAAGTTAAGTGTGTGTGTGTGTGTGTGTGTGTGTGTGTGTGTGTGTGTGTGTGTGGTTTTGGGGAAGCAGAGGCAGTTATTGCGGTGTGGCACATTCCCACTGATTTTGGATTACTCCTAAACAGGGTCAGTATTAGAGATAAGCACAAACTGCCGTTTAGTCAGTTCATCCCAGTTTGTTGAGCAGTGCAACAGTCTAAATTTCATTCATTGTGGAAAGAGTCTCTTAAGAGCAGCTGACGAAGCTTCATTGCTGCAGGTTTCACTTCAGCCTCGGTACTCGTGACCATACAGTGAGATTGGGGTATCAAATAGGTAGCTACCTGATACCAGCTACTTCACTGGCCCTAAGTGAACCATTCAGGCCTCAGCTTCAACTTTCCAGGCTTTTCGGTTCTATACCCTGGATAAGGAAGCATGTCTCTAAATATTTGCCTAGCCTGGCTGCCTCTGAGGCCTCCAAGCCAAAGCGGGCTAAGGACAAAAAAAGAGAAGCATAGGAAGAAGGCCCTACAAGTGATACTGCAACCTCTATAAGCCTCTCCATCTCATGTATCCTCAGCATCAACCCAGTATTCTCTGACTGTACTTGTTGACACTTCTTTCATGGTTTCAGCTAAGGCAGTGACACTGACTCCGCCAATGTTTGTCACTTGGTTTCAGTATCTTTGGTTCATACGCCTAATTCAGTCTTGACACTTGGTTTGGCTTTGAACTCACCTCTCCTCTTTGATTGACCTCATAGCCTGTCACATCAGACTTATCTGCCCTGGTATTACCAGCTCTCCATGCCGACTTGGATTCCCAATTAGGTGAACCCCAATCTCCATCCTCAGACATATTTTCTCCACACCTGGTGGAGGTGATTCCTCCACTACTTTCATCTTAAGAAGATCTCCAGGCCTTATGCCAGTAAAATTCTGTGCATGGCAGTGTCCCTTGTCATCAACATTAAAGAACCACTACCAACTATAAAAGATTTGCTTTTTGCTAGGGTACATCAACAAATGAGACCCTTTCACTAGAACGACAGATCCTGAAGCTGAGGCTCCAATACTTTGGCCATCTCATGAGAAGAGAAGACTCCTTGGAAAAGACCCTGATGTTGGGAAAGTGTGATGGCAAGAGGAGAAGGGGACAACAGAGGAGAAGATGGTTGGACAGTGTCATCAAAGCGACCAACATGAATTTGACCCAACTCCAGGAGGCAGTGGAAGACAGGAGGGCCTGGTGTGCTCTGGTCTATGGGGTCACAAAGAGTCAGACACGACTAAACAACAACACATCAACAAATGAGACCCAGTGTAGTGTAACAGACTGGAATTTAGGAAGTCTGGGTTCAAATCCCTGCTCAGCCATGGAAAGTCACAGGGAGTGGAACTGGTAATACCACTCCTTAAATATCTCATTTACCTTTAAAGCACTGTTAGACTCACTTTAAATCGGTTCCGACTTGATGGCACAGAACACCAACAAATGTGCTTGCATTGGTTCTTCTACCTCTCTTACCTGTGTTACCCTCACTCATAAAACAGTCTTGGCAAAAAAACCTCATAGATTCCACCAACTTTGAGGTGCATTGAGAACGTTCACTATGTACAGGTAAAAGGAGCATCATTTCTTTTCCATCACCCCTCTCCGAACATGATCATAGTTGATAGAACAGAAAACATATGCCCTCCCTTTTTAGGGGAGCACAGAATTTGGCTCTTCTGGGCCAGAGACACTACTCTCTGACAGCACTGGCTGTAAGGATGAGTAGTTGCCAAGCAGCCATGGAAGCATATGAACAGCTGCTTTGGGGGAAAAATGGAACCCTTCCTTCCCTCCGTCTACAGTGAGTTTCCATGGTTGATGGAAATTTGAACCCAGATTTCCTGTATCGTAGTCCCACATTCTACCCACTATACCACATTTGGGTTAGTAGTAGGGACGTGAGTCATTACCAAATTGTGTATTTCTATAAATTTTACATATTGTATGCTTTTTTTCTTCTTCCTTCATTTTGATAGTTGGCTGAAATATTACTTTAGTATTTCTACCATTGGTTCTTACGATGGCATTTATTTGCAAGCCAGTGCTGTTGTCCCCACATTTCATGAGGTGTTGAGGCTGAGAAAATAGCAGCCTGCCCCAGGTTATATTGAAGTTCATAGCAGAACTGAGGTTTTCACCACTTTCAACTCAGTAGCATATGCTGTTAATCACTGTACTTCACCATTTTGCCAATCAAAATTGCAATTTAATTACTACCACAGCAGAGTTCATGTCTTATTTTATTGCTTTATTTGTTAAAAGATTGGTTAAATCTTTCCTTCATCTAGAAAAAATCCAAGGATGGTGTACATAATTTTTTTTTCTTTTAAAAAAAGCAATGTAATAACAGTAATGAAAGTCACAACAGGAGGCATAAAAACTATTCAGCCAACAGACAATAATGTTAAATGGACCATTTGTTCTGACCTCAGGTGTTTTCACAACTGACTTAAAAAATTCCTAAAACTTGAAAACAAGAAAATGTTTAAAAACAGCGATTGAATACTTTTTCCCCAGCCACTAGAATTAAAAATGCGAATGATGTGAAAAATGAAAGGTGCAAATTTTAAATGCTAATATGACTGACACTTTGGAAGGAGGTAGTTTTAAGCCTACAGAGGAAAATTTTGCAAAACTCGGTCCTTGACAAATAAAAAAAAATACCATCAACATGGCCTTTGTTATCATCATCAGGATTATAGTTGTCTCCTAGCACGTGAGGGGCTGCTTGGGACTCACGGAGGATGGCTGTAAAAGCAAATCCTCTGACACTGGACTTCATAATGCTGTCTTCTCCCCTTGCCAGAAAGATAAGGAAATGACGGGTGCGGTGCCATAATGGCGTGAGAAAGGACCAGCTAGCAGGCTCAGAAGATAGAAAACTTCTCAGCTCCATGCTTCTGTTGACAGGCAAGATCCACCTCAGACAGCATGCGGAGATAAATGAAATGAGGGGTGGGTGGAAAGTTGGTTGGGGGGAATGTCACTGTTTGTATCCATGTATGCTAACGGTGAGGTTGAGAGGCATTTGCATGCAAACACCAGGAAAGTCCAGTGGTCGTTACTGCATGAGTCTGTGGCTCGAGTGAACTTGCCACTCTCAGCTTCATTTCTTCAGGATGGTTCCCTCTGGCTTTAAGATACACCAGCTGATTTAAATGCAGGCAGGAAGACGTAATTTGGCTGTGCCATGCTCTCCTGTTCTGGTGCAGGCCCAACTGTAATGAAGTCACAGTATTTTCTGTGGTTCTAGCTTTTTCTGGTGTTAGGATTCCAGAGAAGCATTGTTGCTTTTTAGCATCTACAACAGATGCAGGTATTTTTGTACCTCCTTGACTGTTCCTTACCAGTCGTCATTCCATCCCGATGAAGGAAAGGACAAGAACCAGATGAGGGCTGCTTCATTGGTGTCTCTGGGAGACCTGTTCCATCACTGTCATCTGCTTCTTGAATTGATTCAATTTCTGGCTGATCAATGTGAGATTCAATATGTACTGTACATTTTAAAAGTACCTGCATTCCTTTGTTTTCATTTTTCCTTCTCAACCCTTTTGTGGTTTTTAGATTGTCACTCTAGGGGCAATAACCATCCTGACTGTGCTGATCATATATAAACCAATCAGGTTTTTTTTGTCCTGACAAATAGGGTAAAAATATTTAAAATTATGTCTAACAAATAAGCAGCATATATAAGAAATAATTTCAGTGAGAGGAGTCTGCTCTTTTTGCCCTGCTCAGTGTAGTATCTCAGTGTAGTGGATAGCAATTATTCATATTTCTAGTCTGGTATCTCTTTTAGATACATTCATTCATAAATCTGGTTTGACCTGTTTAAGCATCAGTCTGCAAAATTCTTTTTCTTTTTTTGAAGTGACTTTGCTGTATTGTGCACAAAATCCACGCACGCCTCCCATCTGCAAAAACTGAAAGACAGCTGTGTTCTGGTTCATGTATTAGTCTGGGAAATGCAAATCTAGCTAGTTTACTTAAAAACATGAACCTTCACATATCCCAAATTTTTGCTAAAGCAGCTGGGAACAAATTGAATCCTTGTTCTGGCAGCATGGCCACAGATTGCTGAGGAATCATATGTATTTAGTCTGCATGAAGGGGAGGAGAAGGCTATGCAGGGGCTTCCCAGTTGCAGCAGGAGTCTACGGATGTGAACTGGGGTCATTTGTATGCATGGCAAGGGGCTTAGAACCCCCCCAATGGATGGTGGATAGGGTGCCTGGGGTGCATTGTGGCAGGCTCCTTGGCTGCTCTGTGTCACGGGTGCCTCTGAAAAGGATCCAGTATGCCTTGCAAAAGAGAGGGAAGACCACCAGGCAACCATATTTCAGTGGCTCTCCACATTTTGAGCACATCTGCACTAGAAGTAGCTGGAGAATACTGCAATTTTCCGTGTATAAGACACCCCCATGTATTAGCCCCCCCCCCCCACTTTTCTAACCCAAAATTTCTTTATTTGCAAGAAAGTGAAGGGGGAGAGCAGGGATCAAAGCACTTTGATTCCTGCTTTCCTCGTCCACTTTCTTAGTGTCATTTTATACACAGAAAAATATGGTAGTTTGCCACTATTTAGGATCTGAGTTTGGCCTATGTATCAGCAACCTGAGTTCTGCCCATTGACGTCTTTCTGTGTCCATGTAAAATGCTGTTTAAGCCCTTTCTTCTTATATATCAACAACAACAACAACTAGGATATAGGTTTTTTTTAAATCCCCTCTCTCCAGGATGAAGGTGGAGTTGCCATGTCTTCATGGCATCACTTGGTACCTCATCTGCTTACTCTCAGTTGCCTGTGTCTTGAGTTACAGAAGGGTTAGCACCTCAAAAACGTTAGCGAAGAACTTTGTGGTTCGAATTTAGGCCCACATAAGTGGAATATATTCACAAAACTTCCCAGCAGCATAGTAATTTTAAAAAGAAAGAAAGGAAAGCACAAGAATTGGTAGAGAAACAAAATACAACACAGCAATAGTTGTAGTTACTGTCTTTTCATTTTAGACAGCAAAATGACTAGCAGAAGAAATGAGTGAGTTGTGTGTGTTTTTTTAATATGTATAGTTTAAAGAAAGTGGATGAAGAGGGCTTCTTATTTCATCCCAAGAACGTGGTGAGTTTGTTAGGAAATATATTCTGACCTGAAAAGAGGAAATGACATAAATTGTGGTGACCACTTCTGGCTAGAATTGGAGAAATTCATGGAGGACTGGTTTATAAAAGTGTTTCAAATTTTTATAGAAAAAGCTATCCAGTACATTGAATTGTAATGATTGTGACTACAGTACTTTCTCAGAACGGCGTTCTGCTTTTGCAGCAATGTACCATATTTTCTGTGTATAAAATGACACTTTTTCCTAAAATAATTAGAGGAAAATTTGAATGTCATTTTATACACAGAAGGAAGCAGTCGCGTGTGTGCTTGGCACCTCTTGCTGCCGCCGCTGCTG